>NC_090927.1:628664285-629289285 GCF_040938575.1 Ambystoma mexicanum | reverse complement strand
CAGAAAAAACTCTGGCTCCCGAGACAGTTGCAATGCCAACCGTGAGCATGACAGCCAAAATGAGCTGAGATAGGCTTGTCAAATATATGATTATCAACGACCCCTATTCTCTTTGATAAGACATCTCTGACATCAGTGACCGAGTGCACAGCATTGGACTGTAGTACAACATCCCATGAAAAGTGGTATCCACTTGGATGCTCTGTTCTCCCTCACCAAACAAGTGAATGCGTTCACCTCTTCAGCTGCCTAGACTGCTAAATGCATCAATGCAGCCAGACAATTCCTTCCATCTGCCAGCTTCCTGACCATCGCCTGAGTGGTCATCGTGGCAGGATTGGATTACTGAAATGCCCTCTTTGCTGGGACCTTCAAATAGAACATCAACAAATTGCAGGTAATCCAATGCACTTCGATCAGTGCTCAACATTCCGAAAAGAGATCACATCTCAGCAGCAAGAAAGGAGGCTCAATGACTTCCAATTTGCGAAAAATCTATCTTCAAAACACTGTCCATCACTCACAAATGTCTATCTAATGCTGCCCCGAAATACCTGTCTCAAAAAATTGTGAGAACCAAGACCATCAGACCAGCAATGTCTATCCACGTTCATCGCCTTGCGCTACCGAAAGTGAAAAGAGCCAGAGGATGAGGATTCATCTTCCCCACGGTGGCAGCGAACCACTGGAAATCCCTCTCTGCTGCCCTTAGAGCAGAAGAATCATATTGGCCCTTCTGAAAGTCCCTAAAAACTTACCTGTTTGCCTAAAATGTCACCCTTACCTAGCACTCTTACCACCTTAGCGCATGGGTAAGAGTCTGCATATAGGTTAAGTAAACTTCTCAGATACTGTTTATGTTAGTTTACGGGCTCTGCAAGGCACCGCCTGTATGAAGATGGTATCCTGTGCCTAACTGTTTTTGCAACATTTCACCAATGCCTCTGGGCTTAGACGCTTTACAAATGAAAAAATGAAATAAATAAATAAATAAAATAACTATCTGGGAACACTGCAAAATACAGTGAAGATCCTGCTAATGTTTTGTGCAGGATCTTTGATCAAGTCGCGATGCAGAGTACTCTGCTGGTGAAACTGAACCTAACTATGACACAGAAACCTATACATGCATTGGACAATGTAGACTTGGGGACATAAAGGCAAAATGGTCCTGTAAGCACAAAGGGCCTAATTGTAACTAATGTGGAGGGTGAGTCAGATGAAGCAGTAATCTATCCTGCTGCCTATAGGCAATCTGATATTAAAACTGAGCATTGTGAATCAATCGACTCACCTGTTCCTATAATAAATGAATCAGAAAAAAGCTAAAAGGAAATTAAAGAGTGGAGAAAAAGGCCAGAACTTTGACAAGCTGGATCGCCACAAACTCGCCACCAATTGGAAAAAGTGATGTGTGGATGAAGTCAAACACACAAATGACAGTGATGTCAAGTCTACTGGGTTGTCTGGTGAGGAAAATTATCTGGCAGATATCGAAAAATCCTCTACGATGGAAAATGACAAGAATTTGAGAGGGGTAAAGTCGAGCTCCCCAAATGGCATTAGCCCAATAAGAAATTAAATAAAATGCTGGAGGCACGATGGAAATGTTTCTAAATAAGCAGCCAATTTATAAGTGGTGAAAGAAAATGGCTCAATAGAAATGCAATACTACAGATTATTCAAACTATCCCTCAGTTGAGAGTTCTGCTATCAAGTGATCTTGATTATGTGGAACTTGACAGAGATAGAAAAAATATGTCTTCAATGGTGTAGTGCTTTATGAGCCCTACAGTTGACCTTATTCTAGCGCATCAGCAACGTTTTTTACGTATGGGCTACAACATTGAGCCTACATCCCATATATGTTCCCAAAAGAGACTCACATCGGGACTTGACAAGGAGGTGTGAAGACAACGACTCTACGGAAACATCAGGGACAAAGTGTAAAATACAGCTCAGTTGCTGTTGAGTAAGCAGTCAGGTGCAAAGGGGGAGCTGGACTCGGAGAGGCTAACTGAATTCTTGCCTGGAAAGGCAAAGAATAAGCCTTGAATGCTGCACCTCCTGACATGGAGCACCGAGGGGTTCCACCACTATACGTACAATGGTGGGGGCCACAAGCTATTACTTAATCACAATGTCTTCCCATTACAAGAATGCTGGCAAACCTAACCAATAATCATTAATGGGTACATAATTGTACAAGCTGTGGCCACTAGAGGCACAAAGGGGAGACCGATGGGAGGTCTGATCATTCGGGCCTCAAGTGAATTTGTGGTATGTACAATAACACATTGCGCAAACTTACTGCCGGCTGAAATCAAACTTCCCGCAACTGGTGGCCTGCATGCTTTCCTGGTGGTCAATGTGTATGATCCTCCTGGTGGTGGCACCAGAAATAGTATACAGGAGTGAATATACCTAATAATAGCAAATTGGTATCAGATGACCATGGACAGATCTATCATAATTGGCATGGATTTCAACGCCCACTGTATGCACAAACACATCATTGGGACTGCAAAACATATGCAGCCTTAGAGTAATATGAGGCAGAAGTCCCAAAATGCAAAGGGTCAGTGCTGGATGAGATTATTCAAAATGTGGGGACTTTGTATGCTAAACGGGTGCATGATGGGAGGCGTGTAGGGGAATTATACTTTTCAGTGCAGTGGGGAAAAAGACAACGCTTGATTACTTCGCCCACTAAATGCTGATAGTTTTGTGTCATTAAAGACGCAACACACTATCTATAGTGACCACTCTCTTGTTAAACTAATTGTAAACTTGAGAGTGACACAACCTAAATTGCATATATGAGACACACAGGTAACCTTGGGGGGTAACCGTATCAAATGGTCACAAACAACCCTGAAGGCAATGAACGAGGTCATCATGGAAGAATGGGAGGCCAGAGTGTGTAGCAACACTTCCTATTCAGCTGCTGAAACCATGAAATGGTTTTATTATTGCTCCAATAAATAGCAGTGGTCGCGAAAGTGCAGTACACCGAGTTGACAAATTACATGCCGGTGTATATGAACATACTATCCGCAACACAAAAAAACAGACTGAGGCAGACAATAAGAGAAATAATAAGAACCATACTAGTGGTCGAGGATAGGGCAAAGATAATAAATAGGGAGAAAAACAGCTATCGATTTTGGCAGAAAAGTTGAAGTTTATCCATGAAAACGGCCCAGTTGCAGCAAATGCTTAGTCTCATCAAAAAGGGAGACTCGAAACAATTAAGGAAGATCCACAATGACATGAAAAGACCTCAATCATTTCATGCCACAAAATCAATCTCTGATGACACCTGGACCAAGCATATTGGGAAAGTATTTGGGGGAATTTCTGAGCAATGGGGAAAGTGCAGCCAAACGGGGCTAAGGTTTTGTAGCATAGTTTAGACAGGGATGATACATCATCTCTGATCTGCAAGCTCAAGTATTCCCGTGCAGCCAGGCTGGATGGTTTTCACCAGCATAGTAATAACAGAGAAGCCAGGGATCTGGATTGAAATCTTGATAACCTTGTTCTCTTAATGAACGTGTTTTGCAGTATTAATACCCATCTTCAAGAACAAGGACCGGAACAAACCAGTGAATTATCATCTCGTATCAATGCTTGTTGTAACCAGGAAAATCTATACATCCCTGATATTGAGGGACTTAAAAAGATAGGTAAATCTAAAGCAAATACTGTCCCTCTTCAACCAGGGTTTAGATATGGCTCTTCTACTCTCGATTACATCCTCATACTGGCTCTGTTGACTACTGAGGCTAGAAAGAATGGACGGCCTCCTCTCTATTTGGTATGTGTGCACTTTAAGTCCACTTTTGACACTGTCACCAGAGATTGACTGTGGGCCATGTTGAGGGATAGGGACATACCAGAGCCAGTGCTTGAAAAGATACAGCAGGTTCATGAGGGAATGAGCGTCCTCCTGAGATTGAGTTGTATGGGCGCTAGTATAGCAAGGATGTCCACCACCAAGGGATTAAAACAAGAATGTGACCGGGCGCTCATGCTATTCAATCTCTACCATACCGACCTACCATGTGGCTGGCCATTGCCCATTACTTTACGCCTAAGGTCGGTGCACAGTGGATCCACTGGCTATCATATGCCAATGATGAGCCACACCCTGGTGGGCATTATAAGGGCCTTCCACAAACTAACAAAATACACCAAAGGAAAACAAGTTGATAGTAAACATGGACAATACACAGGCTATGATAGTTAGTGGATCTTGGGGTATGTCGAGGAGAACAGACACTATATTGGTTGGTATAAAGAAGGTATCTGTATATAGATACCTTGGCATATTAATAAGAGTGGATAATAAGTATGAGCTCTCTATTGAAACAAAGAAACAAAATTAAGACTCCTGAATTTCCATCTTTAGGGGCTATGCTGGTCAAACAGCACGGTACAGCATTGAGGGAGTACTGTTGGTTTACAAACAGAGCATAGTCCCGGCAATTATATATGGGCTGGAATTTACCCTCATGAATAATGTGAACTGGTAAAAAAAACTACTAGAGGGAAAAACCTGGAGGGGACGTGTAGGACTCCCTCAGTGCATATAAATTGAGGTGCTAAGAATAGAATTGGGCCTCATATCTCTGGCGGGTATGTTGGTCCTGTGCAGTGGCCTGGTGTATATTAAAATTCTAAAGGCACCCGGGTCCTCTATATTGAGCTTACTGGGGACACATATGATTGCAGGTGGCAAAGTCCTGATCATAGCTGTGAGGGATTTCAATCAGGCACACACCCAGGTCTTGCCTAGCATGTAGTGCACAATTAAACCCTTATTTTATTTGTGTCTATGAGTTCAATATTCTGAATGATATACCCCTCATATCACACCCATCTCAAAATACCTCCCAGGTCACACTGAACCAGGAATCAGGCTAGTTTGTAAATGTAAATATTTATTTTATTTATTTAATATTCAAATCACACATAAGTTTAATATATCTATATATGGGACAGCAATCACCTAGAGGTGACAATACAATTCAGAAAATAAGCAAAGCAATTGAATTAACTGACAATGATGCAAAATAGAAAACACAGGAAAAAAAGCGTTTAGGTTAATATTCCCCCTGCAAAGTTTTGTTTAAATACAAATGAGAAATCCTACACAGATGTAAATAATCAGCAGGTATTTAGGAATGAAAGACAATGTCTAGAGTTTAAATGCAATCTTCCCTCCCCCAACAAGAGAGAAAAATGTTTTTGGCAAATGACATTTTTAAACTGACAGGTGAAAATTGCTTTGTAAAATAATGCAAAAGGGTGCAAAAATGCTTAAATGGATAGACAGACTGAGTAAAGTAACACTAAAAAGGTCCTAACACACGTGAGCTATAAAATAAACAACAGGACACACTTTAGATCAGAATGGGATGGAAGAAGCACTTTGAAATGGGGAAAAGACATTTGTAAACGTTTGAGAACTGCAAACTTGCCGCAAACCTTTACTGTGCGATATTGGAGAAAAACGGGTCAAATATACTGTTTTAGTTGTGGGTGTAGCTAAGGGTCTTAGGTATCAGTGAGAGTTGAAATTTCGTTTCTATCTGTACATTTGAAGAAGTTATAGAAGTTTTAGTGAGAGGCGATTTTGCAAAATAGGCGCGAAAATGGAACAGGAATTTGGTTTTAAAAATGACAGATAAGTTTTAGTACACTATATTAATGACTATGAAAAAGAGGAGGCCATACATGAATCTTCACAGCTACATGGCCAGCGCAACCATTCACGTGGTGATACACGATTTTGTTCTGGGATTTACTTTAGTTACTCAAAATCACTAAGGTGGTATGGTTTGTAACACACATGAGAAAAATCAGCGCAAGAAGGATTCTAACAATACTTGGGTTCTGAATTTAAAGATGGGATGGATTGAGATTGGGATAATACAATGCAGATATACTATGGGTCACTGTTCTTCCTATTAATACTTACAGTCCTTTGTAATTAAATTGGACCGTCTGGTTCTGGTTTTTGGATCGGTTCAGGTCTACCGGCAGCAGGGCACCTCTGGAGGGATTGGATCAGTGGTGCGGTTCTGGTCAATTTTGAAGACTGCACCTCAGACTGGATTTGGATGGGCCCTTCTGGTCACTGGACACGGCAGATTACAGGATGCAAGTTTCAGCGGGCAAACCTTAATGGTAGCAAGCCAAGCTGAATCAGAATTATTCTTTTAAGTTTTGGATGTTTTGAAATTGGGTCTAGCTTGCAAGACTTTATGGAATGCTAAAGTCTAGATTCTGCAAGGAAATCTGGATCTTCAAAGAAGTCTGGAGTAAGCTACAAGATGAAGAGTTCTGGAACAACGTGCTGCGTGGAAATCTGGATGGGTTCTGGAAGCAAAGTGTCCTATGTGTTGTGAAGTTCCTATATTTATACTATCAAATGTCATCCCCAAGTTTATGGTGTGGGCGGAATTTCAAAACACGCCCCCATGGCTGTGAGTGGCCACAGGCACTTGCCTTGTCCTGGTTGGCGGTCTGAACTGAACTGTCATCTTTATGATGCGATTTAGGAACTCCCACATTGATTTTGACCACAATTTAGCTTCCCCATAAACACACATTTTTACAATTATGCCCCCTACTAAAATCAGACACATGCATTACATTTTTTATGGTTTATGCTGGCGTCCAATTCCCACCTTAGTGAGAGCTGTCTTTCTCATTCTATGGGATTTCCTCAATTTTGACCATTACAGTTTGGATTAATAATTTCTAATTTGGTACACCTCTGGGCACGTATCAGTGGAACATCTACATACAATCTTAGGCTTGCAAAATTAATAGTTCTGCTACCATAAGGATTTTCTCATAACTTTGGCTCCTTAAGTGGTACAGATTTCATCAATGTCTTAAAAACATTGGCCTAAAATTAGGTTACCATATACCAATTTTTAGATTTATACTCCTTCAGGTTGCACAGTTAAATAGTTTCAAACTTAATCACAAATACAGATTTAAACACCAAGAAGTTCAGAGTTTTTTTTTCTCCTTTCAACAAACAACAGCTGTCAGATCCCTTTGATCAGGGTGGGGTATCAAGGGAAGCATCCTGTCCCTCCCCTGCAGGGCCTGACCTTTGTTCTTGGCTCAGCCACAAGGCAAATGTCTAATGAAGTCTCATTGTGCTCCTTGTTGTCAATATGCGGGAACCATTAAGCAGCCATTAGCCTTCCTGTAGCAAGGGGTTGTCTAACTGAAATGTGAATCCTTCCCAGGCTGGGCTTTCAGATTAGTATTAAATTGTTGATTAGCTCCAGACTGGGTTCTTTTAAATGAAAGTATTTTAATTTCACACATATACAATATAAGCACAGTTTATAAGGGATTTGGCCATTTAAAAGAATTAGCCCTTCACAAACATGGTTTAAATAGGTGAATTTTGCCATTTTAATCAAGAAACAGAAACACGTTTAAACTTGGTTTGACAGCTAATTTTCTGATGCAGCTGTCAGTCAGTGAGGCCTGGCCTTCTCTGAGCCACCTGTACAATCTGTGATTTCAGCAACTTTTCATTTCAATAGCTCACTGGGGAAATGACTGAAATTAGCGCCAAAACAGTACTTTAAAGGTTGCAATTGATTAGGAAGCCATATTTAAGGCATTTCCAGAATTTAACCCACTTTTGTGGCATTGATTCATGTGACAGGTAACAGCACCCACTGGCATTCTCCTGCAAGGGGTTCTTGTTTTGACATTAACTTTGCCTGGGTGTGGCAAGGTGGTGCAGCCTCTGTGTGATTTCCGAACCATGCACAGTTTTTGCAGATTCAGCACGCACATGGATAAGTGCCTCCATTGTTGGCATTTTTCTTTCCCCCATTGGCAAAGGGGTGTAGTAGGGTGCATTGGCATGGGTTGAAATATCCCACATAGAGTATGTGTTTGATGAAATTGGATGGACTGTGTGGGCATTAATAGAAGACAGTTTAAAAGTAAGCTCACGATGTGGCACTAGGGATGGAATTCTGGACATCCCAAGAATATGGGAGAATATGGGAGAATCCAATGTGAGAATCTACTTCCTCAGAAGTACATAACCCAATCCCTCTCCCCTGCCTTAAGGAGGTGTGTTCTCCTACCACCCCACAATCAACTGTCAACCTAAGCAGTGTCTGGTCCTAGAACTGCAATACCTAAGAAAGACACATGGTGCCGCTTATGTAGATGTAGTGCTATGATGGAAACAAGCAGACTGTCATGATGCCTACCTCCAAGGAGCCAGGTCCGACCCAGCAAACCCAGAGGCAGGCATCATTTTCCCCAGGGGAGTGCCAGCGGGCCCAAGCTGGGGCCCTTTGGACGCAGTCCTGGCACCTTAGGCGCCAGGTTCATGTTGGACCTCTGTCCTGGCGCCTTAGGCGCGAGGCTCATAAAGCTAGACATGTGTTCAAGTGTTTTAATGTGCACTTACCTGATGCAGACCATGCTGCCACATCCAGGCCCTCTTGAGGCCTGAATGGAACTACTTTACCTGTGGGACTACTTTCCACCCGGGTGTGGTCGGGGAAGGATACATACCTGATCGGAGGAAGGATACACACTTGGGACTTCTTCCAAAACTATTTAAACCACACCCGATCAGCAACTCACGCTTCGCGTTGTTCTGCTCCTCGCAGCTGGACGCTCACCGTGTCAGCTCCTGCATCTGGACTTCAGCCACGCCTGTCAGCATCCTGGGTCACCTGCAAAGGGAGACAAGAGACCTTACGAGTTAAATCTGCACCACGGAGACATCACCGACGATCCTGAAAGGGAAGACAATATTTTTAAAAGCATTTTGTTACGATCGCTGCAGCGCTGCATTTCACTCACCTTTCCTGGGTTCCTCCATCTTCAGCAGCGATCATCCGGATACACAGCCACTTCCCAGAGCCTAGAGAAAAAGACAAGAATAAGAGGTGAGAGAAGCATGGGAATAAGTCTTACCTGTTGGGTCATTCCCATTTCATTTCGGGTCTTGCCGCTTCCAGGCATTTTCCGGACCCCGGCCCTTATGGGGAAAAAAGACAAAGACATTGAATGAGCGTATGCAAAGACAGTTCCCGAGCGCTCATCCAGAACTAACCTGCCGTTTACTGGAACTGGAACTGCATGTTTCACTTCGGGTCGGTGCCATATCTCCGGCATTCCGAACCCCGGCCCCTAAGGGGAAAAAAGACATAAGCATTAGTGCTTGCTGCAAAAAGACAATGAACATTATTATTAAGCTTGGACTTTTGAACTTGCAACAGAACTTTTACAGAGCTTTATCTGAATAGTCAAGCTTACCTGAACTCCCATCAATCCTTAATCCAGTGAAGTAACTGGGTTTCAACGCGCCCCTGCATCAGAAGCAGGATGGAGAGCTCATCCTTCCTGACCCTAAGGTGAGACTTCACGGGGAATCGTGGAAGGGTATTGTGGAGGGTTGGAAGAGAGTGGGAGGCTTGAGCATAACTCAGTCAGTAGGTAATACTCCCTTTTCATGCACAGGGGAATATTCCTGCGAGCCGGAGAAGCCAGAGTAGAGGGCCCTTCCTGTCCAGAGTCCTGCGCTTCACCATTGAAGAAGCATCAGCACTCGAAGCCAGACCTGCGCCTCCGTGGGAATCAGGTGAGCGTTACACAGACACTTATTTTCTCAATGTAAAACCCGTGGAGCTGTATACATGATGTACCTGGGGGAGTTCACACATGATATCAACAAGATAAGTTCTAATTCCTTTTGGACCACCTGTTTGTTAGCTGGAAAGAGCCATAGGAATATGGCATTGTATACAATGTGGTGTAACATAAAATGACAACTTGAGAAAGCCATTGATTCAGAATCAGTAGATGTATTAATAACATGATTTGAGTTTATGGTTTGATTTATTTTAGAAAACCATGCTGAGATTGGTATATTGATGATGATGATGTTAACGTGATGTGAACTACAAAACATAATTTTAAAAAAGTACTCATCACATACAGTTCTTCAAATCTGTCAGTGAACCACTGAGAATGATCACAAAATAGGATGAAGACTTTGTTTGGACACCACATTTTAAAAAGCATTTGATATCAAGCAACACAGAACAAACTGTAGACCACGGCCCAGTTGGATTAGGAGCCATCCTGGCAAAATGGGAACACAAGTCAGAACATCCAAAGCGTATCATTTCATATTCCAGCAGACACATTAAATACACAGAGCAGGAATATTCCCAGGCATAGAAGGACATCCTGGCTGTCGTATGGCCCAGTGAACATGTTCACCTTTTCCTATACGGAAAATAAATTGAGATATTAGACCGTAGTGGGGCGCCAGTGAGTGAAATTCGAAGACCTTGTTTACGTAGGGACATTTTTATTTTGCACAATGCCCAATCACAACATTGCCCAGAAGGCCTTTCTCAAACTTGGGCTACATTTATCCAACAAATTAAATATAGTTAAAATAAAAATCGTGAAAAAAGGAAAGAACAAGGTTCCATTGTAATGTCACCCCATAAAATAAAACTGAACAATCAACATCTAGCATAAAATCACATATCTCCAAAGAAAAAATAATTAACAAGTATTAACCATAATCAATCCAATAATGCAATGATAATGATAACAAAAACAAAACAATAAATGCAAACAAAACCACAACCGTTTTTTGTTGTTGTTAACACACATATATATACAGTTTGGCATGGGGATGATTGCAAGGAAGAGAGAAATATAGGAAACATACATTTAAAAGTAAAAAGTCAATAGCAGTATACATTACATTCATAACTTTCTAATCCCCCTTGGGCTGCCAGTGCCTTTAGTGAAAATCAATGTGAGTGTCTATATGATACCTATTAATAGGTGGTTATTGGTGGTTATTGGTGCTAGGTCATCCAACCCCAAACTGTTCTTAATCCAGCACATTAGAACTAGCATTTGTGTCAAAAAAAGGGGGGATCCCCTGTCACTGTCCATCTAAGTCATCTAAGTCTATGCCTATTTGTGAATATTACAATAAAAAGGTCCTCTTCCCAGGATAAAGTACACTGAAACATGCATACAGCAATAATGTTGAGATTATATCTAAATTGTGTGGGTAGTCCAGCATGCAGGCTCACCTTATTTTCGTATGTACTTGCAGACATTCTCAGTTAAGAGTATTTTCTTTTATATTCTATAGGGAGCGACAGGCAACATGATTACAATCAGAAATCAGGTGGCGCAGAGTGGCAAGTCATTCCCACCATCTCTTTCTTTTTATACGGAAAATAATTCACAATCATCATGGACCATAAAGCACTCTTTGCTATATACGAAAACCTCAATACATAACTGCTCCCAAGAGTGGCCAGATGTGGCGTATGACTCCAAGACTACAAATGCTGCATCACACATAAGCCTGGAAATATCCCAAATTCTGTTGATTTCTTACCAAGACACCCATTACCAGCCTCTACCGCTGGCGAGTCCAGAGCAGATTGTTACATAAACTATGAAGTACACCACGCAAAGTGACCACACGTATAATTGGAGGACATCAAAGATAAATTAGAACAGGACAACCCCATATGCATAACCAGAGATTACTGCTGAAAATGGAACCATGCCAAGAACATGGCAAGAGAGAAGCTCATAAAAGACACAAGAGAACTCAAGAACAATATCAAGAACATGCTATTAATTAAGTCATATCTGTCACTACATGAATTAAACCTGCTTCTCAAAGAAAACTGAATTGTCATACCAGGCCAACACAGAAGCACATCATTGAAGTGGCACATGAAGGACACAGAGGTATTGTGTTCACCAATAGACTGCTACCCCAAAAGGTATGGTTCCCCCAAATGAACAATCTAGGGTAGGAAGCTTTAAAAAATGGCTACATGTGTCAAACCATATACATCCTTAAATACTCAGACACACCACAACCCACTTTGGATGCCACTGTAGCCCCAACCCACCAGGGATGGAATTGTAATTGACTTTTCTGGGCCATTACAGTGAAGAGCCTCTGTACTTGTGGAGAATGAATACTCCCAATGCCCAGATCTTCCACTGATTGCATCGATGACTGCAATATACACCATTCCAGCACTGGATAAAATATTTGCATCCTACGGTGTTCCAAAAGTAGCAAAAATGTATGATGGGCCTACATTAGTAAGTCATGACTTTCAGATGTTAGCAAACTATGTGAGTTGTCACTATAAGCACATCACACCGCTCCGGCCACAAGCAAATGGCATAGCTGAAAGATTAATGGGGAACATACAAAGGGCTGTGCAAGTGTCTCACCTCAACAAAAAGCCAATAGTACAAACATTGTACCAACATTTAAGAGACTACAAAAACATTCGTCAAGGCATCGCTAAATATTCATATCACTTTCACCTCTATTGCGCCACTGTTATCAATAACACAAACTGAACACACTTACTCAATAAGCAACTTTGGTAACAGTCATCACATTACACCAATGTACCAATTATTAAAGAGACAGAACACAAACAATATCAAGACTCATGTGGTTCTTGAATAGGATTTATTTGCTTCCATTTCTCAACTGGGTTCTCCAATTTTTACAACTGACACATGTTTGGCATAGTAATGTTATTGTGGATTTGTATAGCACCTTATATACCATTGGTATGATCTCAAAGCGCTGTGGGTTGAACACCCTCAGGGACCATGGTCCAGGTCAGTGGAGAGAGTAGGGTAATACATAGTATTTGTGTCCACTCAGTTGGTGTGCAGCCAGTGTGGTTTACATGGTATGTAGCTGTATTCCAATGCTAGGTGTGGTGTGGTGGTTGTGTGAGATCAGTAGAATGTGTTCAACAAGGCCGTTGACCTATTAGTTTGTATTCTCGCATTGGTGGAGCATGTGTTTGAGATTATGGGCCTCATTACAACTTCCCTGGTCCGGACTGTGGTGATTCTGCGGCCGATTACGTGCTGTCAGTCGCACCCACCACACGGACACGGAAATGGTGTAACCGCCGTCACTGAAAAAACCCGCGGAAATGGACATAGCAGTGCCACAAGTAGCGTAAAACCCGTCGCCACGGACACGGAACCGGAAATACCATGATCGCCAAAATAGGAAACAGAGAGGTGGCCATCATATAAAGCACAATCCATTGCCATCCAGAGTCAGCACAAGCAAAGTCCACACTGTGAGAAGCCAAAAGGGACCACCAGCATGTCTTCCAGGTTTCCAGCCCAGAGGCAGCGCAAACAGCGCTTTACCGAGGCAGAGCTAACTGTTCTGGTCGAGCACATAGTGGAGCATGCTAAGATGCTGTTCAGTGCCGATCAACGGCATGCTACACAGCGGCAGAGTAAGGAAGTGTGGGCAGAAGCAGCACGCAAGTGCACCGCTGTGGGTGTGACTGTGAGGAGCGTAAAGGACTGCCACAAGCGGTGGGACGACCTCAGGCTGAGGGTGCGGAACCTGATCTCCACACACCGCCAACGCAGCAGTGGGACAGGTGGAGGACCCCCTTCCCCACTGAGGCTGCAAACATGGGAGGAGCGCTGCAGCAGTGTCCTCCACCTTGAGGGCACCCATGGGATCAGGGATGCTGAGGCAGGAGTGAGTCCACCTGCAGATGCTGGTAAGTGCACAAATTTGAATGCCATATGAGTATATGTAGAGGCCAGGAGTGGCCCAATGGACACATTAACAACCCCGCCCCCCCAGGCAGTGCATGACTACGCCAAAGGACCCATTAACAACCCCCCACACCCTCCCAGGCAGTGCATGACTGGGCCAAAGGACTCATTAACAACTCCCCCCCAGGCAGTGCACGACTGGGCCAAAGCAAAGGACCCATTAACAACCCCCCCCAGGCAGTGCATGACTGGGCCAAAGGACCCATTAACAACACCCCCCAGGCAGTGCATGACTGGGACAAAGGACCCATTAACAAACCCCCGCCCAGGCAGTGCATGACTGGGCCAAACGACACATTAACAACACCCCCCGCAGAGGTCCTATGAGGTCATATACCCCCTCAATGGCAGAGCTAAATTCCCAAATGCAGCGGATGGAGGAGCAGCAGGCTACTCTCACCCAGCTGGTGGAGAGGCAGCTCGAGGAATCTAGGCTGCAGAGGGAGTTCTACAGTACTTCTGTACGTCACCTCTCAAGGTCCATTGGACGCTTTGCCAGCACTATAGTCACCCTGGCACGCCATGTGCTGGAGGGCAATGACAACACCTCGAGGATGATTGAGTCCATGTTGATTGGCCAACAGGCAAATTCTGCATATATGCCACCTATTCCAGATTCTGTGCCATCCAATACCACCACCACATCCAGCTCCACCCCTGCCAGTTTACGGAGGCGCTCGAGTCCGCTAACAGGGCTCTCGGGCAAGGATGCACAAGCACATAAGCGCACACGGAAATTATGGTATATTTGGTTGGTGGGGGAGGACCATTAGGGGGTTTGAGTATTGGGGCGTGGTTGGGGGTGGGTATGTTTAGGTGGTGGGGAGGACCATTAGGGGGTTTAAGTATTGGGGCCTGCTTGGGGGTTGGTACGTTTGGGTGGTGGGTGTGCATGGGTGTACAGCTTCCCTAACCATTGCACCTCCTTCCCTGTTGTTAATTCATCAATATATCATCATTTAAAAAAAACATACATGAGTGGACATCCATAATTTCATTTCCAGTACAACAATTCATTTATTGGCATCACCATATCCATGCAATGCTGTGAATGTGCTGTCTCTCAAAAGTAAATGGGAATCAGTGCATCCTGTGCTCGTTGTCCATCTAGTGGACCCCAAGGAGGTGGTTGTGCCATCCCATTCCCATCCCCATCTCCATCTCCATCCCCATCTGCATCATCTATGTCTGGGGGCATTGGAATGTTCCTGCGCAGGCACAGATTGTGCAGCATGGCACAAACGAGCATGATTTTACCTGTCTTCACTGGGTTGTACTGCAGTGATCCGCCAGATCTGCTCAAACAGCGGAACCGGGCCTTCAGTAGTCCAAATGTCCTCTCAATCATGCCACCTGTGTGGACATGTGCCCTGTTGTACGCCTCTTCATGCCTGTTCCTTGGCCTCAGTATGGGCGTCATCAGCCATGGTGTGAGTGCATATCCAGCATCACCTACATGGGATGTAGATGGGGGGGACATGTCAGTGTTTGTGGTATCATGTCTTCATCAGATGCAGTGCAATCTTGTGTCATTGTTCATTCATGCATATGTGGCATGCAGTGGTTTGACCGGTGGGTGGTTCTGTTCTTTGGTCATTTTAGAGGACGTTGGCAACTGGTCATTGACCAACGCATTTGTGTGCATGTGTACTCTGCCCTGCTGGTGACATTGGCTTGTGAGTATGGCATTGTGCAGTGATGTGCACACATGGCAGTCAGTCCACCGTGATGACGTAGTCGATGCAGGGCGTCTCATGTACAGGCATCATGTGCATTGGGAGGGCAGTGTTGCATATTGTGGGTGGGTGTTTGCAGTGGCTCCAGGTGTATGTGCCAGCGGCAGTTCAGGCTGTGTGTGTCATGTGGCAGGGTGTGTACGGGGACACTGTTGCAACCTGTCATGTGGTGCTTTGTGATATTTGGGTTCTGCTGTATATTCAGATGATGGGCGGGGGGGTGATGCATGTGTAGTCACAGAGGCGCACTCACATTGCTCATTGCCCTGGACACACACACACCACTTCCACAGGGCAGGTGCATTGGCAGCTGTACTCACCCATTAGCCATGTGCTTTGTCCAGCATAGCGTTCCATGTACCGTGGCAATTTGGAATTCCGCAGTACCATTGAGTCATGGGTTGAGCCCGGGAAACGTGCGCAGCAATGTGTTATCACTTGCGTGGCATCACATACCATCTGTACATTCAGTGAGTGGTACTGTTTACTATTGTGGAACACCATCTCAATTGCACGTGGTACTGGCAGCTCAATGTGGGTGCAGTCGACTGCACCTATGCAATTTGGCATACCTGCTATGGCATGGAATGCCAACTTGGTGGCAATAACCTGGGGGAGTGTACGGGGTAGGGCTATCTGTTCCAGCACATGGCGCAACAGGGCATCCAGTACCTGTACCAGGATTTAAGAGAAACAGGGTTGTGATAGGCCATGCAGCAGACCAATTGTGTGTTGATAGGTGCCGATGCCAAGAAAATGTAGAACAGACACAACCTTCAGGAGGGAGGGGGTGGCGGTGGGCGTGTCTATGTGGCTGCTGATTTGTCCTCTATCATGGCGCTGATGTACAGGATTGTTGGATGGTCCAGCCGGTATAGTGTGTGGATCTGTCCTGGGATGAGGTTCCAGGGTGAGGCCCTGATGCGTGGTATTTCAGGATGCCTGCGGGGTGGTGCCAGCTGGACAATGGGGTTTGCCATGGGTACAAGTTTGGCTGGCTGCCGCCTGCGCCGCCTACGCCTCCGCCTCCTCCTCTGCAACATTACTGCCATCAGTGCAGCCTGTTGGTTGAGTAGGCCCAGTCCCAATGCTACTAGAGCTGCTGCCTGCATGGTTCTGTTTGGTGTTGGGCTGGGTGTGGCCCTTTTGTAGGCTACCAGTGGCTTGCTGGGTCCAGCTGGGCTGATTTGGTGCACCTGTGCCCTGATTCAGGTCCGCAGGCACTGTTTAACGTCATGTTCACGGTGGCAGTGGTACCGCCACCGTGATCACAGTTTTAACGCCATTTTTCAGGCAGTGTTTCCATGTCCGCGCTAGTTGTGATGCTCGCGGTGTTTAGTATTGACGGTAACGTAGGGGTTTCCGTGCAGGCGGAGTTTACGGGAGCCTAAACTCCGCGGTGGCGGTTAAGGGTGGTGCTATTTCCAGGTCCGCAGGACATGATTGGGCGAACTTGGAAACGGTGCCAGTATGGTTATACCGGCGGCGTTAAGTCCGGACCGATGTACTTGTAATGAGGCCCTATGTGTGAAGCTAGGCCAATTTGTTTTGTGGGATATACCTGCGTTCTAAAGACTGTTGAGGTGTTCATGAAGGTGTGTAGATATGTGTGTAGCTAGGCCAAAATGTATTGAGGGTTATAGCGCATTCAATTGTTTGTTGGTGTAGAGGAGAGAGTGAGCATATCAGTATGATTGAGTATCTTTGGGGATTGATGGGAGAACCCTATTTCACATTACCTTTCAGTGCCCATTGAGCTGACCGGATCTATTATAGAGGTTTGGAGCATCGGTGAGAGAGATTCTCAGCCTAGCGCAGAGTTGATTCCCGGGCCTGAGTTTGTCTTACCCTGCTTGGAAGTGGCATCAGTGTTGAGTTGCCCTATCCCTAATCTGTATTGGGTTACGCGAATTGCATGTCTATGGTCATCCCTGTGTCTCGTTGAGTCTGCCATTGTTTATTGGAAGATACCTTCTCATTGTACAGTTACATCCAGTTCTCTTCTATCCGACTTACGAGTCATAGCTAGATTCAATGACTGGTGTTCAGTGGACCCAGAGACCAGCAACAGCAACTTGTGCCATCCCTGTTTCTTGTTGGGTCTTTAGATTGCTTATAGGATGACAACTTCTCAGTGTGCATTTACTTCAGTTCTGTTCTATCAGACATACAAGTACATCCTAGATATAAAGACCAGTACTCAGTGATCCCGAAGGTCAAGCAACATATCAGGCCATGATCTAAGATGTGTGTCTCAACTGGCAGTCTTATATGCAGCGGGGGTTAGAGTGTTTCTGATCTGGTCTGCAATGAGAGTATCGATGACAGGCGGCAGCACCTTTAGGTCATTTGCAGGAGATTGCCTTGCCAGATTCCTTGCCTGATTCAGAGCGTATTCCCTTGAGGTATAACAGAGTTAGTCCATTGCTGAATGGGGCCATTTTCCAGGTCCCGGGTAATTGTTTATAGTGGGTGGATGGTTATTCCTTTTGTAGCTAAATTATATTGTATCATTGTCCCTTCCGTGAGCTAAAAGTGCATATTTGCAAGAGAAAAAAGAGAAAGTCCAACCCAAGTATGCTTGATACTGCACTTATCAAAGACCACCTTGGCTAATCTTCACAATTCTATCTAAATGTGACACATGGCTAATAAGTGGCAGTGGGCCCATTTTCCAGGTGCAGAATAATTTTTTATAGCGGGTAGACGGTTATTCCTGTCATAGTTTATGCTAGGGAGATCATCTGATTGGAGAGCGTAGTGCATGTTTGCAAGAGAAAAAAGAGCAAGTCCAACCCCAGCATACTTGATACTGGTCCGTGGTGAAGAGGTTCATGGTATCAATTTCCAGGGTAGCATGCCTTGATCAATCTTAACAAGTCTACCTAAATGTAACGCATGGCTAAGAAGTGCCAGTGGTCCCATTTTCTGGGCCTCAGGTAATTGTTTATAGAGGGTGTATTGGTATTCCTGTCATAGGTTATGTTTTAAATTGATGAATTATATCATATTATTGTCTCTTCCAAGCTAAGTGTGCTAGGGAGCTCATCTGATTGGGTAGCGTAGTCATATCTGTAAGAGAAAAAATAGCATGTCCTACCCAAGCATAGTTGATACTGCACCCTGGGGGAAGGAGTTCATGGCATCAATTCCCAGGCAGATCAGAGTAGCATATCTTTATCAGAGACCACTTTGGCTAATCTTCACAATTCTATCTATATGTGATGCATGGCTAATCTTCCACACCTTTACTTCAGTGATGGCTAGGGCGCTTCTTCATGGCTAAGTCAATTCAATTACATATACAAAAAATGCAATATCACACAAAACTAAATTACTGTGGCTGAAACTAAATTACCCAAAAAAGTCTATAACCAACTTGCCCATTTATGACACAATATTTGGTAGCATCGTCATATAATATTTGATTAAGAATCCTTGTACGCACTAACATACTGTTGCCATTAGAGCCCAAAAGCTATCTCTGGTATAATATATTTTCTAGTATTAAGAATGCCCTTGATACCTATTACACAGTAATGGGATATCTGGGTAATCCCCTGAGAATACTATAGCACATACTGATTATACTTCTTTAATGGTGGCAATCAACCTTACATATGTGTGTATTGGTCAATTGCCCGTATAGTTTATCCTAAGACTGTTAATTCTCTCTCACAGTGTTTTTGACAAGCTCTGATTCCTGGCAATTTATCTGTTAATTAAAAAGTGATTCTGTTAAGTAATCTCTTGTATGATTCCTGTTTACAGGTAGTGTAGATATATGGATAGAGTTATCCACTGAATTGCTGTGACAAATGCCCCCTGGTTAAGTGCACTATCCAACCTGTAAAGGCAAACCATTTCTTGTTACCAACTATTTTATTGTTTCTTACTATTGGTCATTTAAATAGATTGGATCTTTATCCCCATAACTCTTACCATCCCAAGATGTGTGACTTAACTTCAAAGGAACAGCCTTTTGGCGTTAAACAGTGTTTCTGTTTGTTACACCACCGACATTTAGAGCATCACTTTATAAGCATGCATAAGGTACGCCACCTTGGAAGAGAAAGCATCTCCACACATCCATTATACTGGTGTTCTAGTATTCAATAGTAATTACGCATATGACCTGTAAGGGAACTTGTTTTTATTGTAATCCAACCTTATTTGTACTCCATGTCTGAACCTTTGTGTTACATTTATCTAAGAGAGTACGACAAACTCTATAACATTATATTTACCCCTTAATCGCATTTAGACCATCATCTATTGCTATTATCATGCATGCACAGCGACAGCCATTTGTAAACATTCTAATTATCATGTCATAAAACGTGCATGTCCCCAATTTTGTGAGTTATTGACTTAGTGGGCTCTTGTTTGCTGAATAGTTTGATGAGTGGCACATTTCCCATGTTAATTCTAATTCAACAACATATTGTCTGTCCCTTAAATGACATATTGTCAGTTTCCTATTGACATTCATCTTGAAGTTTCAATAAATCTGCAGTAGTTAATATATAAGTGAAACACCAAAGATTATGTCTCAACTAATTTGAACGTAACAGTTAGTCTTGAGTATACCTTAACCATACAGGAACTTGTAACTAATGAAATTGGTTCCCGATACTCATCATTCCGTTAATTCATCGAACCAATTAAACCTCTCTCATCGATAGCGGTCATTTGATGACATCACATCAGATTTGAGAATCATTGTAGTTAATTTGACAACATTGTGTGTTCAAATTATGCTGTATTTAGCAAAGAACACCACAATTGACACAATCCATATCGATAGAAAGGGATTGTGTGATCTCACCAATTTTGGTATCCTGTTTGATTATCACACCATATTAGTTGATACTTGTGTTGACGAACATGTTACGGTAACATCTCCCAATATTCTACTGCATTTACTGGAGAAATGAATGACAGCTAACCCACCCATTGCCATTCATCTTCTCATTATCATGAAGACTGGTGCCTGTATGCTCAGGGCACTTAATGCACGTGCACATTGATTGTACTTTTGCACCCAATTGTGTAGCACAGGAAACATGACTATGTCACATAACAACACTTTTCAATTCCATATTACTGTGTTTCCAATTGTAATGATGGTTTTTCTCAAATTTAAACTGCATGAACCCTATGTAACTAACTGGTGCCTTAGTCCAAAACGATTACATATATTATTTAACCTAAAATGAGTTTAGTTCATGGTCCGAGTTTAGACCAATCGTCGCTGCTCAGAAATTGAAAATTAGTCAAGCTTTTTCTTGTCTTACCTGTTTTACTAGATCGCCACCTCTCACATTCTGTCAAAACAATTTTAGGCCATAAAATTGATTTTGACACACCCATTTGTTTATGTTCAGAGTTCCAATGTGTGGCTACCGGATATCTGACATCCTGTATTTTAACAGCTCAAAAATGTTCATGTATTCTTCATTTAAAATGTCATTTTATACTGCCAATATAAATCATGGCACATATGCATTTAATCACATAAATCACAAACATACGCATGAAGTTCATGAATTATTTTATCATATATGTATTATTGTATGCATCTGAGACTGTGTTGCATTTTTCAGTCAATTTTCAATAATTGAAGTTTCCACATTCATAGGATCCTGATTGTTTTGTGGTAAGCCATTGTGACCCAGTTTCTGTTTTTGTGGCAGCATATAAGAAATTTGGGGCAATTGTATAGCCTATTGTTGGAACATTTCTTGATATAATTTTGGGAATTGGATATAGAAATGTTGTCAGATCATGGTCTAGCATTTCAATGTTCCAATGCGTTTTCACACGATTGTATATTAGGAGACTTTGTGTTGAATATATGGTTATAAATCTTCATTTATCTCAGTAATATTCAGTGTTGCTTTTGGAACCAGTACATTTGGTCTTGGTCTACATATTGCCTTATTAAGAGCTTGTGTGATAATGGTATCTGAATATCCTCTTTCTTTAAATCGATTCACAAGGGCATCACTCTGTTTAATAAAAAAAATCCATAGAGCTGCAGTTTCTTTTTGCCCTTACAAATTCTCTGTATGTGAGATTTTGTGTGATACTTTTTTAAATGGCAGCTATCAGCCCGCAAAGTGGTGTTAGCTGCAGTAGGTTTGTGGTAAGTCTGAGTATCAATACAATCATTTTTAATGGACATTTAAGTAAAGAAAGGGAATTGAAACCTGATTGCACAAGGCAGTAAATGTGATGGATTTTTGATTAGTATTCAAGAAATAGATGTTTTGCAAGAGATTCTGCTCTGTGCCTGCCCAAATCACAAGGATGTCGTCTATATAATGCCACCATTTTATTACATCTTGTAACTGCTTAGGATAGATATATGTTTCTTTCAACTATCCCATAAATATGTTTTGTATTGATTGAGAGCATTTTGAGCTCATGGCCACTCCAGAAAGTTGTTGATATGTTGTCCCATCAAATGTACAAAAAAATATTTTAATACCAAATGAATACAAACAATCTATTTTTAGTACCAAATTAATTAATCTAACAATGTTTCTTTCACCAAAAAGGTTGCTGATTTTTGATTGTGGAAATATTCAACAGCCTCGAGTGCAAAATCATGTTCAATAGATGTGTACAGGGCTGCAACATCAAGAGTTACCAACCAAAATGAAGATTGCCACTGTATTTCAGATAGCCTTTGGAGAATATTCAAGCTATCTCATGTATATGATTGAAGTGTTATCATAAAGGGATTTAAAAAACTATCAATACATTTAGAAACTGGTTTTAAAGAAGACTCTATCCCATTTACAATTGGCCTCCACATTGGTATCTTGTCCAAGGTTTTATGATTATTTGGTAAAAAGTAAATAAATAGCTTTCTGGGACATTTTCTTGACATATGATGATAATCTTTTCGGAGGATTAAGTCTTCATTATGCCACCTTTGAATCTTAGTCTGAACCAGATTTGTTAGCATCGTCCATGGTTGTGATGTGTAAATCTTATAATTACACAATTCTTGTAAATGGTTCATTCCCATTTATATATAGTCTGGTCTACTGAATAGCACAATGTTACCTCCCTTAGCTGCTGATTTAATCATTATGGAGTCATCTTGTTGTAACGTTTTGATGATATCCTTTTCTACAGCTGTTAAGTTCTGATATCCTTTTTTCATGAGCTTAGTTTGTTATCATCCAATTTACATATATCGACAGACTTCATTTCCAAAAATATGTCGATGACATCTTGAGGTAGTGGTGGAATTAATTTAAATTTGATACGTAAACAGTTTTCACTACTTACCCCTTGATCAATATCCACATCATTCAAACTGTTTGTCATATCTGCTTGTGCTGAATCTTCTAGTGATAGCAGTAATTCTATCTGTTCGAGATCATTCAAAGAGTGCAAAGCTACATTAGTACTCACAATACTTTCTGGTACCATGTGTGTCTGTAATTTAGCAAAAAACATTTTCAATTTTAATTTTCTACAAAATGTGTAGGTATCAACATAGACATGAATTGGTCTCAGATGTTTGCTCGGTGCAAAAGTTAAACATTTTGTTAATACTGTTGTTCTAATGTTGTATGAATTTTATAGGACAAATTGACAATGCAATTGGTCTGTTATATATTACTTCATTGTGTTTGTTCTGAGATCTTGTTAGTATGCTTGTGGGTTTCTTTTTTCCCTGTCTTGATCCCTCTCCTCTTTTGCCTCTTCGCCTGATCCTCCAGTTGTCTGACCCCCACTTTATATAGAAGGTACTAAAAAAGAGTCATGTTTTGTGACGTCAGTGACCATTGGTTGTTGTTAATTACACTTCCTAATTCTTTTAATGTTGGTATAATAAGCATAACTGATGTTTGACAAGTTCATTCATTCACATCTGCCACAGGCTACACTACACATGTACACACAGGGCCAGCATAGGATGCTGAGTGTCAAGGATGCAAATGCTAAAGAACCCCTGGCAGCCTATGCTGACTCCAGGAAAAGGGCAAAGAAATAGGCTATCACAGTAGGCAGTACAGTCTTAGACAGCCCATGATGCACAAAGCGGTATCATCCTTCAACCCACACGACTTCACACTTACACAGACTCAAGGATCTATGATAATAGCATGAAACGACACAAGAGACATCAAGAGAAATTTGCCATTCTTTAGAAAGACACACAACACCCTGAGACAACAGCCAGACAGTGCAGTGGTGTAGCGGGTGCCCTCACAGACCCTTCAGTGCAGAGGGACCGCATAGCTTCTCCCCAGCACCATCGCTAATCGGGGGTTGCTCAAGAGGGGGAAAACGCTACGTCGTTCCGGTGCATGGTGCTAGCTGCTGTGTCTACCACCCGCCTGCACTGCTACCAGTTTTCAAAGGCAAACACACCATATCTAATGTGGGTTGCAGTGGTGGATGGGACGCAGACACAGCAACAGCAGGAGGGTCAGGCAATCAGGCAGGGCTGCCGCCTGACTTGCACATTGCTGCACATGCGTGTGCAGCACATTGCACGGCACATGCACGCGCATCTTTGGCAAAATGCAAGCCCTGCCAAGCTGCCTTGCCCAAGCCATAAAAGCTACTCAGCCCAGCCATAGCCTGACACTTTGATGGTACTGTGTTGTTTCAGTTGGCAATGCCCGCTTCCTGTCTTCACAGGCACCGGCAGCAGAATAGAGAAAAGAAATGACTTCATAGCCATAGCAGGGCTTGTCAAGTGAGTCTGTTTAGAGGTTAATTGTTGTAAAACCATATTTCACATATTTCCACCTGATAATGAACATTGGCCTAAGCACATGCGCATCGCACTGAAAACCGCATTCAAATGAACCTGCATGAAGCTGACTTTGCCGCCATTTTAGAATCATCCACCATTTTGATTAAACTCCTGTTTTCTGTCTCTTGTTAAACTGTGTTTTTGGCTTGAGCTGAGCAAAATTAACTTTGGACTATGTCAACATGTTGAGGCTGCCGAAAGCAGAATGTTTGTCCTTCACTAAGAAACCTTGGAGCTGAACTGAACTGCAATTTAGATGTTATCTGCACCAATAGCTTCATCCTTGTTCAAACAGTGGAATAGAATACTGAATATCTGAAACTGTGTGCCTTTTCAGAAACCCATTGTGTTCATTTCTTGAAACTGGACTTACTTTAAGCGGTAGAACCAATGTTACCATTGTATTTTGTGCCCAGAAAAACATCTCAAGTGAAGACAACGTTGCTGTATTTGTCATGTGAACTGGGTATGAAGCCTAGTAAAATGTGAACTTGGAGAAGGGCTGGACGATGTAACCGGGATTGTGTATAAAAGATGCATGCTTTTTAATGTCCAACACTCTCTCCCTTCACGGTTTCTGCTGGTACACACTGCAAGGTGTTGCGAGCCAGATAGCTATCTGTACAGAAATAAATAATACATGTATCTCTGAAATCATGATTGGCGTGTTTCATTTTGGTGGTACTAAGCCTCGATATTTCTTTGGTCTTTCAGATGGCGTCCGAATAGGGAGCCTCAAGATTAATGTCACATCTCTGAAAAAGAGATGCGGCTACCAGCCTGGGATCGCAGAGTGAAGGGGGCCCCTGCAAAGTGAGACGCAACTTCTCATCAGACTGCACGATCCGATCCCTGGACGGCGAGCAAGCGGTTCAGGAGGACATCTTAAGGAGGGTCCCCATATCAAGGCAGGCTCTTTGCCGAAATCGCCAGCCACGATGATCCTTTGTATCCGATCAGACCCTTTGTCTTTGAAATCAGATGAGTCGTGCTCCGATCCTACGAATCATGATATTGTTTGTAGTTTTGGATTCGCGAATACAAACGACGCCAGGTAACACCAGTAATCTGACATGCCTGGGAAAAAGTCATCCTGTTTCAGGGTATTATACCGCAGAGATAGACAATCTTTGGGACAAGGCCAACCGGCACCACCCCTTGGGTCGCCGGCTTGTTTAATGTACTGTAAGACCTAAGTAGTATCATATTTAATGATATTTGGCACAGACAAACTAGGCATGTTTCCGAACTTCAGTGGCCATTCAATGCAGTATCGAAATTGCCCGCCTAGAGTATTTAGGATCTATAGTGTTGAAGAAAAAGTCTAGGCCTGCAGCATTTGATGCAATGAAAGATTGGAGAAAGGAAGCTTTGCAGCAACTTGAAAGTATAGAAACGCATGCACGTAGACACATGACAAATACTGAAAAAGCATTATTGCATGATCAGCAGAAACAGTCTGACTCTATCAGAAGTATGGATAGGGCTTTCTCACTTGATGTGGAAAAGATATATCCGTCTCTGGATTTTCATACCTCAGACAAGTTGATTAATACATTATTAAATGAACCTAGAAATGTTTCCACTGCACCTCCTCCTTATGTGCCGCCTCCCGTTGTTGTGCCTCCACCCGTTGTAGTTCCTCCTCTTCCTGTTGTTGTTCCTCTTCCTGTTGTCATTCCTCCTCCTGCACCTCCACCCTTACCAACAGTTGCCGTCCCCTTAATTCTGTCTGCACCTCCAGCAGTATTGTCTTTGTTACCTATTGATTCCTTACCAAGTGGTTCTGCTCCACCTGTAGTAGTTGAAGGGCTGGGAGTTAATTCAAGAATAGTGATTCGTGCTACAGTATCTAAAGCTAGAAAAAGAGACTTGCATACATGGGCTAAAAAATATATAGAGGAGGGCAATGAATCGGATGTTTTAGTTGCGATTTTTGTCCAAGAGAATATTCCTGAACAGACTATTTTGATAGAAGGGATGGGAACGCATTTAGCTGATATATGGAGTCATGTGACGGACATGAATGTCCCACATTGTTGAAGGATTTGAATGTCCTAGCCCACTCAAGGGACACTGCAGAGAAAGTACATGAGCATGTTGAGAAGGTATTTGAGTGTTAAAGGGAGCTAGATCGGTTACAGAAAGATGAATTGGATGATAATGGACGGGATGCCTCATATGTGCAGAAACAATGTATTCCTCCATTGAAACCAATGAGTGGAGAAATGTGCATTTGCCCAAGAGACACTCAGATGGATTTCAGATGTTTCAATTTCTCCCATTGAAGTGCATGACACGTTTAGTCAGTATGCTGCTGCAATGCAAAGGAAAGTGTTACAGGTGATGGTAGAGTGAGTTTATGAATAGAAATGTGTGTTGTCCCGAAGATTTGATGGTCATTTATAAGAGAGCATTTTCGCCCGATACTGCTTTCACTACTATGTCACTTGATTTAGCCTTTTTGCTTAATAAGCGTTGGGATTTTCCTACTTTACAATTGCCAATGAGGGAGGTTCCTCCGACATTTGTTCCGAAAGTAGAAATTCCAGCTGATGCCGTAGCAGGAACGCCTGCTACTACTATTGAAGAACATTATGTTTCTCAGTTTGTTCATGTCCCATTTTCTAGACAAGAGGTGAATACCATTAGACAAACAATTCCAGATATTAGGAACAATCCAACAGGATTTAATAAAGAAATAGAATCTGTTTTACATTTGTCCGTTTTAACGCTGGGTGATATAGATTTATTGTGTCCCGTGATCCTCCCTGCTGATTTATGGAAACAGATTCGAACTGTAGACGATCAGGCAGGGATGGGTGATACATGGGATAACTTAGTACAAATAGATGGGGAAAGGAATGCTGGTGAGAACCTGACACAAGTGATACTGATGTTGCCGAATAGAATTAAAAACTTTGGTTTGTGAGAAAAGAATCATATCGGATAAATTTACGGCTAGCAAACAATTGAAGTCAGAGGGTGCAAATGAGTTTCTTAACAGATTTGAGCAAGTATTTTCAGATTTTAGTGGTCAAGACTTGCGCAGAGAAAAGGCTGTTTGTAGACAAGTTTGTGCGCGGATTGTTGCCTGAAATCCAATCACAGATTATGACTT
Organism: Ambystoma mexicanum; assembly: GCF_040938575.1. Taxonomy (NCBI): domain Eukaryota; kingdom Metazoa; phylum Chordata; class Amphibia; order Caudata; family Ambystomatidae; genus Ambystoma; species Ambystoma mexicanum. The sequence continues at coordinate 629,261,948 of NC_090927.1, read as the reverse complement.
CAAAGAGTGCTTGGCAAGCGGAGAGAATGGAAATGAAGAAGGGAGACTTGAAAACTAAAGTATTATTACAGCAAATAGCTAGAGGAGCCAGAGGTGGGAATACACAGTTTAGAGGCCAATTTGGACCACAGGGTAATGCACAACTGGGTTCTGTACACATGAACCAATGTGCATATTGTCAACAGGAAGGCCATTGGTGAGCACAATGCCAGATCCTTCAGCAGAGATCGAATAGCACATATGGTGCAATGGGTAGATGATCCAGTAGCCGTCCTGGAATAGGGGGTCCCGGTAGAAGTCTTTTTGCACAGAATCAACAGACACCTTCACAAGACATTCAGCAACAAAGTGTTGATAATGGGAACATTTTCGATAATCCTTCGACTGTCTATTTTTCAGAGGATCTCGCATTTGATGATATACTGTTCCGCTAGGACAGCCCGAAGCAGAGTCCGGAACCAGTACCTATTCCTGTCGATCAGAAAGGGCCCTACGTTGAAATGAAGGTGGGGAATAGGGAGCATCTATTTTTGATAGATACAGGAGCACAGAAGTGTTCTATTGATCATTCACAGGTTGCAGATATTCCACTGTCAGGGCAGAAAAACATTTCTGTAGGGTTCTCTGATTTTGTACATATTGGTGTGATTGAGGAAATTGCAGGGAGCGTTGGTAATAGTCTGATTCTACTTGTTTATAAGAAAGGGGATAATGCGATTCCTTTTCAGTTAATTATTGATTTACATGCCATTAATAAGGTTGTTGCTCCACAGTTTCCGATTGTACCTGATGTTACTACAATATTGACCATGATTCCAGCCACAGCTACACATTTTAGTGTTGTGGATTTGAAAAATGCTTTTTTCAATATTCCTGTGCATGTCGACAGTCAATATTTGTTCACGTTCACCCTAGGGGGGCTCTCGTTTACATTCACTCGTGTGCCATAAGGGTACACTGAGAGTCCAAGTATCTACAGTAGAGCATTGAAATAACAACTTGATATGCTTGTGTTGCCTTCTACTTGCACGTTGTTGTAGTATGTAGACAATTTGCTTCTACCTGCAGATTCTGAAGTTGCTTGCAAGGAGGGCACTGTGCTGCTGCTTATCCATTTAGCAGAACATGGGCATAAGGCTTTATTAAAAATGTTTTAGTATTGTCAACAGGAAGTTGCCTATTTAGGCTACCTCCTGTCAAAGGAGGGAAGAAGACTGACACTTGAACGGATACAAAGCATTTCTAGCATGTCTGTCCCAAATACAGAAAGAGGTCAGAGCTTTAAAAGGCATGGCTTCATACTGTAGACAGTGGATCCCAAATGTTTCATTAATGATAAAACCGATGTTAGCACTGACAAAGAAGGGAATTTCTTAGCCTTTACCATCGAACATGGATTGCCAGAATGCTTATGATCTTCTCAAGGCTGTGTTGTGTTGAGCGCCGGTCTTGGGCACACCAAATTATGAAAAGATCTTTGTGTTGTATGTGCATGAATGTGATAGATGCACTTTGGCTGTTTTGACACAGGAACATGGGGGCAAGAATAGACTGTGCGGCTATTTTTCCACCATGTTAGACCCTTTTGCCTGCTCTTTGCTGAGATGTTTGAGAGCTGTAGCTGCTGCTGCTGCATCTGTAAAGCAAAGTGAGGTTATGGTTTTAGGTCATTCTTTAACCGTGATGGGACCCCACTCTGTAGACGTTGTATTAAACAGAATGCAGACGCAGCATCTCACCTCAGCACAACTAACAAGGTACGAGCTGATTCTATTTGCTCGGCATATCCAAATTAAGAGATGTTGCTCATTAAATCCAGCCAAACTATTGCCTCTTCTGCAAGAAACTGATTGTAGTGACAAGAAGTCACATGACTGCCTCTATAACACAGAACAAGAAACTAAGGGCAGAATTGATTTAAGTGATACACCCTTAAAGAATCCACTAGGGGAGCTATTTTGTGATGGCTCCTGCTTTAAACTCCCGGATGGTACATCCGCTGTTGCTTTTGCAATCACCACATTAAGCACTCTTGTGGAAACCAGACGAATTCTGCATTATTCTGCGCAGGCCGCTGATATTATTGCATTGATTAAAGCCTGTGAACTTTCTGAAGGGCTTAGTGTAAATATATGCACAGACAGCCAAATGCGAGAGAGGTTTCTTGACCTCGCATGGAACATTCAGCATGGCACCTTAATATATTGGTTAATTTCAGCACTTGAGCTTTCTACAAAGTTAGCAATAATGTAGTGTGCCACACAACAGAAGGTGACGGACAACGTAGTAAAAGGAAATGCTTTTGCTGACAGAATAGTCAAACGGAATGCCACCGATTTGCATTCAAAGATGTGCGTGTTAGATCCAACAAAAGGGGTCACTGACACTTATATGATAGATGAAGGAATTGGTTGTATAAAACAAATTCAGGCTGACGCTACTTCAGATGAAATCAAACAGTGGGCTGAGGGTCCAGCGAGTCTAGATAATGAGGGTTGTTGGGTGGATAATGAAAGCAAAGATGGATCCTACCCAATGCCTATGTTACCGCTATGGTGACAATGGCTCATGGTCCAATGCATATATGTGCCAAAAAGATTTGCAAACTGTTAGATACTGTCTGGTACAATGCTAATGTTCAGAAGACTGCTGATAGATTTGTCCACAGTTGCATGATATGCTTGCAACATAATATTGGAAAAGAAACACTGACACCAAAGGGTAGATTTGGTCCCTGCTCCATGCCTTTTGAGGTTATAGATTTTGATTTTATTGAGATGGAGCGCTGTCAGAACTATAATATGTTTTAGTAGTCACCTGCACCTTCAGTAAATGCGTTGAAGCTTTTCCTCCAAAAGATGCCACAGCAATGTCAACGGCGAAAGCCATGCTTAAGGAATATTTTCCTAGGTTTGGCTTGCCGAGTCATTTGGTCTGATAATGGTCTACATTTTATCACTGCTGTTATCCTGCAAGTATGCGGGGGATTACAGATTGATAAACGGTTCCATTCGGCCAGGCACGCTCCGAGTGCGAAATCATCATGGGGAGGCCAGCCAATATATGAAATATACCAAAACCCAAATTGTTGAAGAATGTTGAACACCCTCTTCTTTCTGATTACTGTGACCAGTTAACTCAAAACTTGTTTTTGATTCATCAATAGGTGCGAGAAGCCCTCCCAGAAAAATATGAGAGCCCAGGTCATCAACTCCGACCTGGCCAGTGGATCCTACTCAAGAACTTTGAGAAGGGCTCCTATCTTGCACCTCACTGGAAGGGACCGCACCAAGTCCTTTTGGCCATGCACACCACTGTACTAGTGGCAGGGAAGAAACACTGGGTCCATGCAACACACGTGAAGAGGATTCCTTTTCCTCTGACCTACGACAAAGGAGAGGAGAAGGGAATTGCTGAACTTGATGCTCACAACGAGCCTGCTCTAACCGACACTAAGGGTGTCACGGAAATCCTTCCTAAGCCTGTGGGGCCTGGGAAGACTGCTGCTTTGTCTACGAAAGTCCTTCCCGAGCCCGTGGGGCCGGGGCAGATTGTTACTTCTTCAAGTTCTTCAAATTCTTCTTCACCGTCGAGCAATTTTGCTTCTGCTTCCTCATTGTCTTCAGGAAACGACGACACTCTGTTCAGGGATCACACCGTACCTAGAGTCTTAAGGTACGATCTGCAACCACAAATCAAACTTAAAGTGCATCATAGGATGTGCTCAGAAGAAATCATTGTTGAGCCAGTCCCTCATCATTCCTCTGCTGAATACAAATAAATACTCGTGATTGGCGTATTTCATTTTGGTGGTACTAAGCCTCGATATTTCTTTGGTCTTTCATTGTTACCCAAATGGGTAAGATTTCTGAGCTCTTGATTAAATGTACATTTCTTTACAATAATCTAGTGCTTCCCAGCTTTGGAATTACTCCATTAATTTTAAGGTGATCATTGACACTGACCAGGTTTGGAACAGTACTCTTAGGTGTGAGATTACCATTATTCAATGAGTGAGATTGTGATCCAAGATCCATGCTTCAAAACCAATCAATTATGCTTTTAGAAGGAGACCTCCATTCAGTATGCATGAATGTGCCCACAAGTAAGATTGAAGCCCCATAAGTAAGACATTGAGCCAAAGTTTGGAATTCCCACGTTCTCTCCTCCTGCACCAGCAGCTCTCCTAACTCCCAGATTCTCTGCCTACTCCTGTCTCCTTTAATACTGTCCTAGGCATCTTAAGTAGCCAATAATGCCTGGTAGTGGTTGGTTTGTTTCCTGGTTAACCATGGGTCACAGGATTGGTTAGGGCACACTTGTTCAATCTCCTTCCTGTGTGTTCCTATTTCCTCCTCAATGTACCCATGTTGAGTGCCTTTCCCTGACTGCCATATCTGCTAACTTCTTGATTCAAATTCACGTGTCAAAATGTTAAAGGTAGTCAGCCATTTTGATGTCATATGCAGGGGAGTTGCTAGGTCTGGAAAAGACCCGGGGCTAAGCTGATGTCGGAACTGTTGGGACTGGGGGCTAGCTAGCCTTTTGGCTGTAGCTCCTGAGATTCTATCCGGGGCTACAACCAAAAGATCAGGGGCTATAGCCCCCTTAGCCCCCCCTAGCAACTGTAACGCTCACCTGATTCTCGCAGAGGCGCCGGTCTTGACTGGGCGACTACTGTATCTTCAAAGGTGATGTGTAGCACCCGGTTGGCTCTTTGGGCTGGACCTCTGTGCACTGTATGCCTGACGTGTAGAGTAAGATGTCTGCAGATAGAAAATATGGGGTTAATGAACTGGGGTTATTGGGGTGTCCCTATCTCTTTCCTCTTCTCCTCTCCTGTAGACCCCCAAAGGTTAACGCTCTCACCTTAGGTAAGTGAATGCCGAGCTCTCCATCTGCCTCGGGGCAGGGTGCTGTAACCAGTTTCTTCACTGGATAGGTAGCGCAGGCCTCTTGACTTCAGAGGACTGCTGTCCGTCGTTTACTGCACGAACGGTAAGTTTCGAGTCATTCAAATGTCTTTAAAGTCTTTAGTAATGATGTCTCTTGTTTTGCAGGGTTCCGGCGATGGCGGATGACGGGCTGAAGTGAGTTGAAGATGGAGCCCGTGTGATGAATAGAAGCGCCTGGAAGCACGTAAGTAAGCGCTTGTTGCCTGCTTCACTATGCGCTCTAACTGTCTTTTTATTTTGCAGGTACGAGTTCGGAGCGGCTGCAGGGTGCCGGAATACCCACTGGATTAGATGTGGAAAGGAGTAATGGCACGTGAGTATTAAAGTTCCCCAATGTCTTTAAACGCACCTTGTTTTGTCTTTCAGATGCGGGATGCAGCGCCGAAGGCCTCCGGAGCGTGCAAAGAGTTGGTAAACTTTTGTCTTTCAGATGCCGGAATGCTAACCTGTTCTTTCTTGTCTTTATAGGTGTTGCTGAAGACTGGATTCAGGATGGTAAGCCTTTGCCTTTCAGATGCCGGAATGCTAACCTGTTCTTTCTTGTCTTTATAGGTGTTGCTGAAGACTGGATTCAGGATGGTAAGCCTTTTTCCTTAGGCCCAGGACCGGATGCAGAAGACACGATGAGCGTTCTGCTGCAGAGGTTGCAGAATAACGCAAAGCAAGATTCATCCACCGGGTGTGGTTTAAATAGCCTCCTGTAGTGCTTAGGTGTCTCCTTCCACAGCCACGCCTAAGTAAGAAAAGAGTTCCTGGTAAGAAAAGAGTTCCTGCCTTCCAGAAGAGTTCCAGTGTTCTGAATCTAGGGAGTGGCTCCAGCCCCACCCAACAGGAAAAGTAGTTCCAAACAGAAGAGGATCAGAGGCTCAACTGGCAGGCAAGTAAGCAGCATGGTCTGCTGAAGGTAAGTCCACCCAAGCATTATGAGCCCGGCGCTTCCAGCGCTGGGACTGGGCATATTTATGAGCCTGGTGCCACTGGCGCCAGGACTGGGTCCAAAAGGTCCCAATTGGGACTGGTTGGCACTCGGAACCTGGGTTATGGATCTGCTTCCAAGGGAGTTGGGAAAACCCTGACCTTTTGGAAGCAGAGATCATGACAGTACCCCCCCTCAAGGCCCCTCCCAAACCGGGCTTCTCCGGGGGTTTTGGCTTGTCAGGAAATGTTCGGTGAAATCTTTTGATTAGGCGAGGAGCGTGGACATATTCAGCAGGTTCCCAGGATCTCTCTTGGGGGCCGTAGCCTTTCCAGTCAATTAGGTAGAATAGTTTAGATTTGGAGATCTTGGAGTCCAGAATGCTTTTGACTTCAAACTCGAGTTCTCCATCCACTAGGATAGGTTTTGGAGATTTGGTTAGTCGGTTTTGAGGTTGCACGGGTTTTAATAGAGAGACGTGGAAGACCGGATGTATCTTCATGTGCGGGGGCAAGTCCAACTTGACCGCTACTGGGTTTACTATGGTAGTGATGGAATAGGGACCAAGGTATCTTGGGTTGAATGTGCGTGGCCCTTTTAGAGATAGATATTTGGTGGATAACCAGACTTGATCCCCTACTTGATAGTGAGGGGCTTCCTTCCGATGTTGATCTGCTCCTTTCTTGTATTGTTCTTTAGCCCTTTGAAGGTGAGAAACAGCTTCCTTAAAGGCTTGGGTGATTGTAGAATGCAGGTAGTCTACTGCTGGTGTTTCAAGATCTTGGAGAGGATCCAAATCCGAGGTTCGAGGGTGACTGCCGTACAAAAGAAAAAACAGGGTTTTCCCAGTTCCCGAATGGACAGAGTTATTGTAGGCATACTCGGCTATCCAAAGGATATCTTTCCAAGTTTTTTCAGTTTGTTGCGGCATGCAGCGTAAATACTGTTCCAGAGTTTGATTGGTCCTCTCGGTTTGTCCGTCGGTCTGAGGGTGGTGACTGGTCGATAGTCTCACATCAATTTGAGCCGACCGACAGCAACTTCGCCAAAAATGAGAAATAAATTGACTACCTCGATCCGAAATTAGAACCGAAGGAAAACCGTGCAGTCCGACGATGTTTTCGAGAAATTCTCGGGCCAGAGTTGCTGCTGTTGGCAAGCCTTTGAGCGGAATGAAATGCGCCATCTTGGAGAATAAGTCCACGATTACTAGAATCGTATTGTGTCCGGAGCATGGAGGTAGATCGGTGATGAAGTCCATAGAAAGCGTATGCCAAGGGTGAGGTGGGATGTCAATAGGGCGTAAGAGGCCTGCTGGTCTTTCCTTTTGACTCTTGTTTTGGGCGCATACTCCACAGGACATTATAAAGTCTCTGATATCTTTTTTCCAAGACGGCCACCAGAAGTAGCGCTTGATCTTTTCTGAGGTCTTGGCTATACCGGGATGACCTTCCATTAAAGAGTCGTGATAACAAGAGATTACTTTTTTCTGTAAATCTGTGCTGGGTAGGTATAATCGTTCTTGGAAATACAATAAGTTGTCCTTTACTGCAAAGTCCTTTCCCTGCAGATGCCAATTCTGTATGTCTGCTGGAGTTACAAGTTGCCTGGCTTTATCCTTAACTTCCTCTATGGATTCTGTGGCGATTACACCCAGAATTCTTTGTTCGGGAATGATTGGTACAGGTTTAGGGTTGACCAAGTGTTCTTCCACTCCCATCCGAGAAAGGGCATCGGCTTTACCGTTCTTTGTACCAGGTCGATAGGTAATTATGAAGTCAAACTCGGCAAAGAATAATGCCCAACGGAGTTGTCTAGAGGATTGGGTTTTTGCGGTCTTCAAATATTGCAGGTTTCGGTGATCCGTAATCACAGTAACGGTGTGTCGGGCCCCCAGCAGATAATGCCGCCAGGCCTTAAAGGCAGACTTGATAGCCAGAAGTTCCTTGTCAGTAATCGTGTAATTGATTTCAGGAGGCGAGAATTTGCGGGACCAAAATGCCACGGGATGCAACTGATTGGTTACCGGGTCCTTTTGTGATAGAACTGCCCCCATGGCAAGGCTTGAAGCATCAGTTTCCACGATGTAGGGGAGTTCGGGGCGAGGGTGTTTTAAGATTGGTGCAGAGATAAATTTAGTCTTCAAATCCTGGAAAGCTTGTTCCGCCTCGGTAGACCATTCAAAACGTTTGTTTTTCTTTAACAAGGCAGTGATGGGCTGGACTATTCGAGCGAATTCGGGGATAAACCTGCGGTAAAAGTTAGCGAAGCCTAACATGCTTTGCACACCTTTTACGGAGGATGGTGATGGCCATTTGAGAACTGCATCGACCTTCTTTGAATCCATACGCACTCCGCCAGGTGATAATATGAATCCCAAGAATTCAACTTCAGTCACGTTGAAAACACATTTTTCCAACTTAGCGAAAAGTTTGTGTTGACGCAATCTTTCGAGGACCATTTTCACGTGTTTCCGATGTTCAGATTCCGATGAAGAATAAACGAGGATGTCGTCAATGTAAACACCAACACATACATCTATGAGCTCTCTGAGGACATCGTTCATGAAATATTGAAAGGCGGCCGGGGCATTGCAAAGTCCGAAGGGCATGACCTGATATTCAAATAGCCCATACTTGGTGCGGAAGGCCGTCTTCCATTCATCGCCCTCTTTTACTCGTACCAAGTGGTAAGCTCCTCTAAGATCCAGCTTTGTATATATGCATGCTTTTCTGAATTGGTCCAGGAGTTCAGGGATCAAAGGTAACGGATATCTATTCTTAACGGTGATCTGGTTCAGGGAGCGATAATCGATACAAGTTCTAAGGTCTCCTTCCTTTTTTGGAACGAAGAACAAAGCTGAAGAAGCAGGGGACTTGGAAGGACGAATAAACCCATTTGCCAGGTATTGATCCAGGTATTGTCGAAGGTGAAGGTTCTCAGGCTCGGTGAGGGCATAAATTCTACTACAAGGAGGAGTAGATCCAGGTATCAGGTCTATCTGGCAGTCATAAGACCTATGAGGAGGTAGAGAGTTAGCCTGATCCTTCCGGAAAACATCTTGGTATTCTAGGTATTCGGGAGGTAACTGGGGAGTCTCTGAAGAAATTGCGGCCAGTGCAACACCAGGTGGAGGGTGACAAGTAGAGACACATTCTGGAAACTGGACCGTTCTTGCTCGCCAATCGATCAGAGGATTGTGTTTCTCTAACCAAGGTATTCCTAGAATAATCTGAAACTGAGGGGCCTTGATCACATCGAAAACGATCTTCTGATGGTGTCCATCTTGACTTACTAGCGTCACCTCTTGAGTGGTATGCGTTACTGGCCCGGAGGCTATCTCCGTACCATCCACCGTAGTAATGACGTCCTTTACAGCCTTGGGACAAAGAGTTAGATTCATCCTCAAAACCATTTCATGATCCACATAATTGCCGATGGCACCGCTGTCGACGTAAGCTTCAATTGCATGTAATCGATCCGGATTATCAGGGCTAATGAGGACCATAGGTATCACGAAATGCGAGGGCACGGAACTGGTTTTCACGCTCGGCAAGAGGACCTCTATTCTTGTCGGGCGAGGTCGTTTCCCTGCTCAGAGTTTGTAACTTTGGTAACTGCAGCTCCTACTGCCTTCCTGGCAGGTTTCACCGGACAGTCTCGAAGAAAGTGCCCTGAGTTTCCGCAATATAGGCATAATTGCAACTGTTTCCTCCTTTCCCGCTCCCTTTGTGTTAGAGGACCTTTCAGACCCCCTATTTGCATGGGTTCCCCGGAGTCTACTCTTTTGGAAGGAGTTGGAGGTTTGGAAAATACTCGAGCATCAAACTTGGAACGATCGGCCTTCCTGTTCTGCAGCCTGTGATCTATTTGAACAACCAAGTCTATATAATCCGAACAGTCTTGTGGGGGATTCACTACTTGGGCTAAAACGTCTTTGAGCTCTCCACGTAGACCTCTATAAAACAGCGTAATCCTTTTGTCCTCAGGCCATTGAGTTTCCACTATTAGTCTATTGAAAGATGCAATATAAGCCAAAAGGTCTTGATTATCCTGTCGCAACGAAAGAAGCTCATTGTCCAAGGCCTGCCCCTGTGAATGTCTTGCGAACAGTTTTTCCATACTAAGCTGAAAGGCTTGAAAATCATGGAGAACCGGATCATCTTGATTAACTAGAGGGATCGACCAGTCTGCCGCATTGCCACTAAGGTACGAAAGTACAAAAGCTACTTTTGCTTGATCAGTTGGAAAGGCTGCTGGCCGGCATAAGAAGTGCAACCGGCACTGATTGATAAATACTGCAAACCTCTTTGGGTCACCAGAAAATCGTTCGGGCGGAGCCAGAGGTACATTCCCAGGTAGGTTGATCTGCACTGGATTCATAGAGGATGTTGAAGGAAGATTTGCCCCTGATGCAGGTAACGGGGTCTGTCCGGCTTGTGACTGTAGCACTTGTCTAGCAAGATTGTCTGTTCTCTCCTTGGAAATAATTAGTTCCCTTCTTAGAGCATTCGTTTCCTGACGAGCTGCATGCACTTCTGCCCTTAGTTCCCCAAGTAACCGGGCTAGGGGGTCAGTATCCGAGGTTTCCATAGCGCCTGGGCGAGAGTTTTGCGGTAGGCTTTGCGTTCTGTAACGCTCACCTGATTCTCGCAGAGGCGCCGGTCTTGACTGGGCGACTACTGTATCTTCAAAGGTGATGTGTAGCACCCGGTTGGCTCTTTGGGCTGGACCTCTGTGCACTGTATGCCTGACGTGTAGAGTAAGATGTCTGCAGATAGAAAATATGGGGTTAATGAACTGGGGTTATTGGGGTGTCCCTATCTCTTTCCTCTTCTCCTCTCCTGTAGACCCCCAAAGGTTAACGCTCTCACCTTAGGTAAGTGAATGCCGAGCTCTCCATCTGCCTCGGGGCAGGGTGCTGTAACCAGTTTCTTCACTGGATAGTAGAACGAGGACTGCTGTCCGTCGTTTACTGCACGAACGGTAAGTTTCGAGTCATTCAAATGTCTTTAAAGTCTTTAGTAATGATGTCTCTTGTTTTGCAGGGTTCCGGCGATGGCGGATGACGGGCTGAAGTGAGTTGAAGATGGAGCCCGTGTGATGAATAGAAGCGCCTGGAAGCACGTAAGTAAGCGCTTGTTGCCTGCTTCACTATGCGCTCTAACTGTCTTTTTATTTTGCAGGTACGAGTTCGGAGCGGCTGCAGGGTGCCGGAATACCCACTGGATTAGATGTGGAAAGGAGTAATGGCACGTGAGTATTAAAGTTCCCCAATGTCTTTAAACGCACCTTGTTTTGTCTTTCAGATGCGGGATGCAGCGCCGAAGGCCTCCGGAGCGTGCAAAGAGTTGGTAAACTTTTGTCTTTCAGATGCCGGAATGCTAACCTGTTCTTTCTTGTCTTTATAGGTGTTGCTGAAGACTGGATTCAGGATGGTAAGCCTTTGCCTTTCAGATGCCGGAATGCTAACCTGTTCTTTCTTGTCTTTATAGGTGTTGCTGAAGACTGGATTCAGGATGGTAAGCCTTTTTCCTTAGGCCCAGGACCGGATGCAGAAGACACGATGAGCGTTCTGCTGCAGAGGTTGCAGAATAACGCAAAGCAAGATTCATCCACCGGGTGTGGTTTAAATAGCCTCCTGTAGTGCTTAGGTGTCTCCTTCCACAGCCACGCCTAAGTAAGAAAAGAGTTCCTGGTAAGAAAAGAGTTCCTGCCTTCCAGAAGAGTTCCAGTGTTCTGAATCTAGGGAGTGGCTCCAGCCCCACCCAACAGGAAAAGTAGTTCCAAACAGAAGAGGATCAGAGGCTCAACTGGCAGGCAAGTAAGCAGCATGGTCTGCTGAAGGTAAGTCCACCCAAGCATTATGAGCCCGGCGCTTCCAGCGCTGGGACTGGGCATATTTATGAGCCTGGTGCCACTGGCGCCAGGACTGGGTCCAAAAGGTCCCAATTGGGACTGGTTGGCACTCGGAACCTGGGTTATGGATCTGCTTCCAAGGGAGTTGGGAAAACCCTGACCTTTTGGAAGCAGAGATCATGACAGCAACGCCCCTGGTCATATGTGGTGGTGTTGTCTCTTGCTCACAGTAAGCATGTGATGTGTAATGCTGACAGGTTCGAGAGCTGTGTTGTATGCCCTCGACGTGAGCCAGCTCCCTATTCTCCCAGCTGGTTCCATGTAATGGGCAAGTGTATTCTTACTTCTGTGGTCCATCGTATGTGGTCAAGGATATTCATTTTATTGACCTTTGTAGGGTGATAAATTGGCATTTTGGGATTCAAACCTTTGATGAGGAGACAAAACACAAGTCCCTACAGTCACAGGAGGATACATTACTCCACCGAGCCACAGACCCATGTAAAAAGCATATGGAACTCATTCTGGATATCATTCCATGTATTTTAAATTTGTCAGGACTTAATGGCAGGGGAGTGTCCAACATTGCAAGAGTGGGTGGCTGGGAGGCGCCAGCCACAAAAAAATTCCTGCTATTTTTCCCTCCCAAATGCAGTGTGCCGCGTGATTCTATACGGTCTCATTCGAAACCCCTACCCAAATCGATTTTGGGGTAAAATTAGTGGCAGATGGCATTTTAACACATACGTATAAGAAAGAAAATAAAAAAGCAGGACAATTACAGATGCACAAATCGCATTTATTAGAGCTCTGTCACGACTCTGTCAAGGCTCTGTGGGGAAAAATACATGCACACCTCCAAATTTGAATATGGATTGCACCAACAGAAATGACTTCCCAGAAAAAGTACATTGCAAGGAGGATTATCATTCTTTGATACTTGGAGGCATCAGGAAATTGACTTTAGAATAAATTGCCATAATAAGGCAAGTGGCAAATAATGTTGTGGTGCAAAATGCCTACATTTCACCATTATTATATAAGAAGCAACTCTTGTAACGGTTTATTGAAAGGCCACCCTCAACACAGGGAGTTCCTTCCTTCCCCAATCTAGGCATCACACAATAAACGGTTTAATGTTAGTTCTTTTATTTTACCTTTATCTAAAATTCATATAATACTCTTGGATCCCTTCCCCTGAGATACCAATGAGCCAGGAACCAGGCCTGTGTACAGGAAATATATTTATACTTATTTGAATTAGATGTTAACAGAAATCGCACTAAAACTTCAAATATCACTTTATCCGTGACACAACACAACACAATAAACTTCTCTCAACATAAATAAATCATACAAGTGGGTTGAAAAGAACACAAAACACAAATTACACTTCTTTACTTTCTACATATTTCACTTAAGAAATAATGAAACTCCTCAATAAACAGAAAAACAACTATGTATGTGTGCAATTTTGATCTTCCTGCATGCTTAAAAGTCTAGCAGTTTAGTTTTACAAATTTGTGCAAATGCATATGGCAATTATTATTTCTCCCACATTTTTGCTTTAAAATAAACACAGGGTGATTTAGCAGTTTGTTTTTCAGACCCCCCTACTTTGGTCTGACAGAAGAAATTGAATGATTTGGGAATTTTGGATTTCGACCCCCCTACACTTAAAGGCCGGTGTGGGGGAAGCTGAACAGAAAAATTGCCCAATTAAATTACAGTCTACAGTTTTCAGTGCACACCGGGAATGAGCTTTGTTAATTTCTAATTTTAACAAAAATCTGCCCGTGGTGTTCTGCCAAGAGGGATTAATTAAATATTTTTTTTGTTAAAAAGGCTATGGAGCTACGCAGTTCTCCCTCTTTTCCCGCTGACTATAAAGGGAAAGGCTTTAAGCCCAGCAGATCCCTCCACCTCTTTGGTTGTAAAGGGTTCAATTCTACTTCCATAGAAAACCTCTCTTTAAAGTTCAGGAAAGCCAGCTGTATGTCAGGACACTCTGGAAAGACAGGGCAGGGGTCTGGCCACTCCACTCTCAAATATGGCCCCCAGCTATTCATCTTGGAGTCCAGTCAGCTTTTTAGGCCTCCCTAGCAATAGATAGCTCCACCCAGATGCAATCTCCTTTGGTGATTCCTTGCGGCTGTTAGATGGTAAGTGTCAGAAGCTTGTCCCCTTCCTCATAGTGCATCCACTTAATATAGCACTGATGACAGCGTCAAGTTTACAATCTTGGGGAGTACCCTGCAAGAGTTCTCACAAATAGGATTGGACAGTTACCCTTCTCTCTTCTCCCAAAACCATCCCCTTAGAAGTCTGGAGCAGACATATGGCAGCTTCCATTTGCAATTACCATTTGTTCTCATGTCAAATTGTTCGCAAAAACTAGTTATGTGTCAAAAACATTTAGACTTACTAGTAACTGCCATAATATATGCCATAATATATGTATTTTGCAATTCAGCTAGTCAGTGGTAATTTAATAAAACAACAGTCAGGTCAGCACCATGTTGCACGTCCAGTTGGCAAATTTCTGCCATTTTTACAAAAAGCATAATCGTTAGGAAAATGCAGTTTCTTCCCCTAATGTTCCACTCCATCAGTATGCCAACTCTCCACTTCGGGACATGTCTAAAACAGCCAGAAACCCATCTGAGATGGCCATTACAGTTCCCTGAGTCGCAGGTGGATGAATTTATTTCACCAAAATTGCCTGGAATGTACCTAAAAAATGATGTGATCAGTGCAATTTATGGTTGCTGAGAAAAAGGCTCAAGTTAAAATAGTAATTTTAAACAAAGGGAATCTTCATATGTGCAAATATGAGCTTCTCTTCCTCCAAGACATTTCTCTCTCTCGCACAGTGTTTTTATTAGAATCTTTGAAGTTGGTTGCCTGTAGTTGTAAACAACTGGGATGCAACAGCTAGACCATTTGGCCTGCTCAGAACTGCCCTTTCAAAGACACCAAGTCTAGGGAAAGTCTGTTTTTAACACCTCATAGTAGCCACACTTTAATGCAGTTGTCAATAGCTGGGGGGATGTAAAAGCCAGGCTTGCAGTGGGGGAGTTCTTTGTGAAGTTTGCTCACCAACACGCCCAAAGCATCTGCCTTTGGCCCAAATTAAATCTTCATGTTACCCATAGAACAAAGTTGTTCTTTTCCCTTGTTGGCGGTATTTTGCTTGTGAAGCATAATACTTACATCTTTTTACACACAACATGTAATTTCCCTGACATCTTTATGTTGGCAGGGTATCATTTTTCTATTGTTTTGCTTTAAACTGCAAACACACATGCAAAGTCATTTCGGTGTCAGTGTTTAAAAATCCTGATTTTCATGTGAAAGGGAACTTTGAATTACTTCTGCCTTTGTGAATTAAAACACTGCTTTTCCTTTTGTAATTACTGGTTGGCCTTTTTCACATGGCCCTTCCTTTCCATTGGTTTGGGGACCTTTGATTACCCCTCACACTCTTTAGTCATTAGACTTTTTTTTATAACAGCATGATATATTAACATACGATTTGAAGCGAATCACTTAGAGAGCTGCAGGTAAGACACAGTGTGATTAATAGATTTGCCCAGGATCACACACTATGGTTAAATGGTGAAACCGGGACATGGACAATTTAAGCAATTGAACACAGCTTCTTTTGATACAGATATTTATTAAGGTTTTGCTTTGCATTTCATGTGCTTAAACAATACTTTAATTATAACAATGCTGTGAAAGCAAGCCACATTACATGCACACATGCGTTTTCTCTTTATTTATACGTGAATATACATAAGTCATTATGATTGTTTTATTTTTGGAAATCTGCAATTCCAAATTTCCAGTAGCTGGTTTGGGATAATGATTATATTGTGTTACTGACAAGTAGAAGCATATAGCATTTACTATTTGACTTTGATCACTATACTCTGATTTGGGGCTTGTTATCTTTATCACTTCTTTAGGTATATTTGCTTAGTTTCTATGTGTCATAAGATAACATAAGTATTGCACTATATATTCTGATTGTGCTATGTATTAGATACAACAGATTGCACATTAATTGGTAGCAATGTTTACAAAATAAAAGTGACTACAATGTACTTGAGTGCATATGCTCATGGACGTATGAGTGGGACAAATGGCTATGAGTGGAGCATAAATGTATGAGTGGAGCAAATCTTTATGGGTGGGGCATATGGTGGTGGGCGTGGGCTAAACTGATGGGCGGGGCATAACTATGTTGGAGCGGTGCTTAGGGGTGCCCCATTGGGAGGTCTCACAGTGGGGCCTCCACATTTTGTGTTACACCACTGGAACAGAGAGCCAAACATGAAATACTCTGTGGACAATGACCATTCTGATAATAGAGTCACCAAAGAGGACAACATATAGAGTGACATCACATTCTAACCAAACAACATCAGAGATAACACTGGGACAAATGAGAAAACCACCTAGCCACTGGGTTGTATACATCGAGTAATACAATGTCATACATAAGAAAGTGGGACTCACACAAACCCAGCCTTATTGGTATGTGAGCCAGGATCATGTTAATGCTGAAACAGAAATGGAAAGGGAAGGGGAGGGGTTGGGGAATGGAAAGGGCAGTACAAAATATAAAATAATGAAGAGCGAACACACACTACTGGCTCCATGTACTTGCCCTAGTGTGTCCTCCGTTACTGCACATTAACTGCAGAGATGCCTCGAGCTGCAAGTCTAAATATTATGAGTGTTTAATGTGTTTATTCAGAAGTTAATACACACAATCAAATAATATTAGCTTGGTGAGGAACAACGGACGATGAAGAAAGCGCCAGATTAATAAAATTGTCTTTGCACTGTAAAGAAAATCGAAGAGTTCCGACATACACCATCGACTACATCCCGACCTACTGAATCACTGACGTCTTAACGATCGGCAGACATGTTAATTATATTTCAGTGGCCATTACTGTGCTTCTATTCATTTTATGTCCCTACAGTACTGCTGAAAACAGTTATGCGCGGTGACATGAACCACGTTGCACAGATATATACAGTGCATCTCGAATACATTAATGTGGACGTTGATACCTTGCACTGTAAACACTGCCCCGAGTGGCATGCTCTCTGTGTCACGGGCATTGCACCATGCTCTGGTTAGCACACAGTGTCACCGTACTCAGAACCTCTGTCTGTCACTAGTGGTTCCGGGTCTACACAGCCCCCTCCCGGCCTGCACTACCATTTCAAAAGCCATTTCACCTTAAGAGCTAATGGACTATTTACTGATCAAGGTTTTCCTTAAGTGCAGTTTGAGAGAGTTAACCTCGGATCGACTTATGCATTATCATGTTCGTTTCCTGGAAATGTGGACTCAGCAAGTTCTCTTCAGACATCAACAATGATGTGCAGAGGAAAGCACTTCATTGTAGAAAGTAAAGCAATGGGATCCCCTGACTGAAATGATGATGGCATTGGGACACAAAAGATAATGGCCTCGCTGTTCTCAAACCACGTTGCTGTTGCTAATGGTTTCCCTTGAAGCTATTTTCTGAGGTTTATGTACTATTTGATTCTGAAAATAAAATACGACGTACATTGGTGGGGCCTGGTTTTGGTGCAGCACAACTGAAGGATGAGTAAGGGCAACGTTATACCCATACAGTTTGAATATAGTAGCAAGCTAACGGTTTTAAATTGAAGTCCATTGCATGTGACTTTGTTAAACCCAGAGTTAATGGAGATAGAGCCCGAATATTACTAGGCGTAAGGGCAATAGAGTACCACATGCTGGTGTCGGTCCGTTATTTAGGCCTACGTTAGCCATTGTGATGAGTTGCTGCACTGTTTAGTCGGTAGTGTTTCCAGGTGTTACAGGTCAAATGTGCTTTGAACTGTATTTGCAAACAACACTTCGATAGTCTTTGCACAGCTCGTCATGGAAAGTAAGATACTGCAATATGCGATTGTGTGGGCACTTTTTTTTTATTGCTGCCAGGTTCTATTTTATGTCCGAATCCCTCGATATAGCCTTACAAAAACTATATATCGCGTCCCCCACCGCCCATAAAAGTAGCTCTTGGAAACGCACACAAATCACCCAACAAAGACAGTTTTTTGCATGGATGGAATAGGTGGTGACCAAGATGGTCCATCTGCCGGTGCCCTTGTCACTACTATCAATCACACATCCACCACAGTTTGAGCCTCTCTTAGCACCTCTTATCTCTCTGCTACGTAGAGGAGTCCTTCCAAGCTGACTTCATAGTATTTAATACATGATCCTTGCCTCGAGCCAGGTGGAGGAGCACTAAATAAAGTGCAGACTTGTAATGCAAGACAAAATAAAAACAGAAACACTATCAAGCACGTCGGAACAAAAATCGGACACAGTTTAAATGCAGGGTAAATATTACTAATTTCCTGAAAATAAGAAAAGAGTGCCAGGCACAAATAACTGGGCAGAGAATTTCAGAGTGGTGGGACAGAAACTGAAAAAAGCCTGATTAGATGTTAAGGCGCTCTTTACCACGCACATTTTAAGGAGTGCTAGTGACATACTGCATGCAGCCCAAAAACTTCCAAAAGGAACAACTTTTCAAGACAGTAAACAAGTTGAGTCAGACGTGTGGACATTTTGGATTTAAGATATGCTTACAAGGCAAGCCAGGCAAATCCTTGAAGAACAAATGTTAAATATGTGGGGTGCATTTAAAGGCCCCAAACAGAAGTCCCTTTCACCTGAACAGCAGCATTTAAACACTGCAACCAAAAGCGGCCCTGCTTTGCTTTCCCTGTCACATGAATGGTGAGAAGTTATACACTGGAACCAAAAATGGCCTTGCTTTACTTTTATTTCGCATGAGTGGCAAGAATTTCTACACTGCAATCAAAAACAGCCTTGCTTTACTTTTATTTCACATGAGTGGCAAGAATTTCAACTGCAATCAAAAACAGCTTTGCTTTACTTTTATTTCACATTAGTGGCAAGAATTTAAACACTGCAACAAAAAACGGCCCTGCTTTGCTTTGCCTTTCTCATGAACAGCAGCCCTTTAAACACTGCAACCAAAAATGTCCTGCATTTTTCTTTTGTGCTTATTTAAAATTAAAGAAGCATGTGGAAAGGGGCCTACCCATCATCATCTATGGACAAGTAGCATTGTGAATTCATCCAAGGAGAAGGAATCAAAGAATCCTGTGACCTGCAAGAAAGGATTTTAAACATTAAAAGCAAAAACGGCCTGCACATGTGTTGCAAATAAAAACGGCTTTAAAAAGCCACAATGGGAAAAGATACCACTGCCCACAGAAAAATGTCAGGGAAACATGATGTGGACATTACTTCAGCAAAACACAGTTTGGCTGAGGCAGGAACTTCACCATGACGAGCCCCACATCCAGCTGGATTTGTTTGTTTGTTTGTTTGTTTTATTATTTGTAATGCGCGGTCATACCCTCAGGTAACAGGGAGCAGCAGTTACATGAATATGCAAAACTTAGTTACAACAGCGAAAATATATACATACATACAGATAAAGCGAGATTATATACATACATACAAGTATAGGTGCACTATGTGTGGATATGGACTATTGGAGCAAGGGGACCGCTTACTGACATAAGGAATATAAGCATGTGAGAGTTAGATAAAGTATATACAAGTAAATAGTGGAGTGGAGGGGCGGTGCTCCTCGTGGTAAAACCTGGCAAGACGTTGCGTTTAATGATCCTACGTTTTCAACCATAAGACAACGTTAGTCCGGAAGTTATGGTAGGGGAGGTACATTCTCAAAGTGGGAGGTAGGGAGTTCCACAGTTTAGCTGCTTTCACTGGGAAGCTGTTGCCCCCTATTGTAGAGTGATTTAAATTAGAAATGGAGAGGCAATCTTTGTAAACTGTTCTTGCGGGTATCAAGGAGGTCTGTCTGTGGAATCTATCGACCAAGTAGGTGGGAGCAGCGTTGTTAAGAGATTTATGAGTAAGTGACAGGGTTTTTAGCAGAATTTTGTCGTTGATAGGGAGCCAATTATTCTGTTGGCTATATGCAGAGATGTGATCTCTTCTGGAGATGCCTAGTGGGGTTTTATTTTGTAGGGTTTGTATTTTACTGCTAATGGCTTTGGTAGACCCTAGATAAAGGGCAATGCAGTAGTCCAGGAGAGAAAAAATAAGGGCTCTGGCAAGGGTCGTGCAACTGATATTAGAGAGAAATTGCTTGGCTGTACGGATTAGTTTACACGTGTAGGCAGTAGAGGATGCTAAGGAATTCACCTGTTATTAAATGAGCGGTTTGAATCCAGGTATACACCAAGCGTTTTGACCTCTTGTCCTACTTTGATACTGTTGCCATCGATTATAAATGAGGAATAGACATGGCCTAGTTTTTTTAAGCTGGAGGAGGTGCCCAGGATGATGAGTTCAGTCTTGTCATCATTCAGGCATAGTCCGTGTGTGGCCATCCATGCCTGGATGATGATGTACACTCTGTTCACCAAGGCCAAATCCTTTTCGTAATCCCCAGAAAGCGGAAGGAGGATCTGGGCATCATCTGCATAATTAGTGTAGGTGATACCGAGATGATCCAGATCATCGAAAATGGGCTTGGTAAAAATGTTGTACAGTGTGGGCGAGACACAAGAGCCCTGTGGCACACCGCAGGAGATAGGTATGGGGTCTGCCGCTGCTATGGGCGAGAAGATCCTCATGGTTCTGCCATTGAGGAAGGGTCTAATCCAGGTGATAGTATCATTGGAGAAGTGAGTGGCTGTGTAAAGGTGGGTGCATAGGATGGTATGGTCGACCAGGTCAAATGCAGCCCAGAGGTCTAGGAGGAGGAGTAGGGCAGCTTTACCGTTATCTCTAAGTTCATCGACTTGGGTCTTAAGGTCGATGAGGGCAATCTCAGTCCCTTGCTTGGGACGAAAGAATGATTGTCTAGCTCCTAATAGGTGGTGTGCTTCCAGGTGCTTCTGCATTTGTACGTAGGCAACCTTGTCCAGAATTTTTAGAAGAAAGGGTACAGTCGTAATAGGTCTATAGTTTGTTGGCGTGGATGGGTCGAGGGTGGGTTTATTTAAGAGTGGAAGTACCCAGGATTATTTGAGATTGGTGGGATAGAGCCAGAGGAAAAGCATGCATTAATTAGCTTCGTGATGAAAGGGGGGAGGTCTCGTGCAGCATCCTTGATGAGCTGTGCGGGGCACAGATCACGCTGACAGTTGGAGGGTTTCAGTGACAGGATGATTCTTTCTACTTCGAGTATGGAAACTTCGGTAAAATTGAAGCGGGTAGATTCAATATCAGTAGTACTCTCAATAGGTTTGGATGGGGGGTCGTTTAATGAGACTCTTTGCAGGAGATTTTGTTTTGTAAAGTAGAAATCTTATTGGCTAATGCATTTTGGATCTCTGAGCACAAGATTTTATCTTTGGTGCTGTCATGATTCCTGCCCCTCATGTCCCCAGCCCTCCAAGATGTCAGGCTGGAGCCAGGCCACGATCACTTACATGGCCCTCAAGGGCATCTCCATCCCTCCAAAGACCCACTTGGAGCCAGACTTGGCACTTGTGGCACCAGACTCAGTCACTCCCATAGGATAACATTGGGGATTGGACTTGTAGTGCATTGATGGGAACAAGATGGATGCCCCCACATATTTTGGTTCCCAGAACTGCATGTGCAGTCTAGTCTTTTGGGTGTGGTTCAGCCCAGAGACACCTGGGATACCCAGAGACTATTTAAGCCATGCCCAGGCTGAGAAACATACTTTGTGTTTTCTGCACCTGCAGCGTGACACTCACCGTGTTCGGATCGGTCTCCAGTAGGCCTGCATCTTTCTTCTGCGCTCAGCTCCTGCAAGAACAAGAACACTGTTAGGAACATTCTTACCTTGCAGCACTTCTTCCCATCATTCGTTGCTCCTTCTGTTCTGCAGGCATCTTTGGCGGTGTCATTCCCATCCCGGCATGCTGCTTCCTAAGGAAAAGGGAAAAGAACAGAAAAAAGGCATTAGTAAGCATTCAGCAAATCTTCACTTATTTTTAAAGACTGTACGAGCTTCAAACGCTTACCTGAATCCCAGCCGCTCTGGGGGAACTCTGTCTCCGGGACTTCTCATCCATCTGCAAGAGGGAAAAGACACTCCAGGTTAGCGTGGAAACATCTAGAGGCGCTGCATACCGCGCTTACTCACTGCATTTCTTCTTCATAACCTGCATCCACGCTGAAAACGTCGCGGTACCTAAAAGACACAGTAAAATAACTCAGTTCAATACAAATACGAAAGGGTTGCATCGCGCTCTCACTCACCTTCAGCGCTACTCATCTCAGCAGCACGTCACCATCCCCGGACGCCGGCCATCATCTAAGGAAGGAAAGGAACAAAGTTAGAGAACTGTTCAAAAGACTCATTATACTTACCTGTTGGACTCTTGCCAGTGAAGTAACTAGGCAGCAACGAGCCTGCATCAATCAACGTGCCCCTGCGCTGAAAGCAGGACGGAGAGGACACTTTCCAAGAAAACAAGGTGAGCTGTGGATCAAAGGGAAGGGTTGGACCCCGGGGAAGAAGGGGTTCAAGCACACAGAGACAATAGGGAGTTAAACTCTACCAATCCTGTGTTTCAGGCCCAGTCTCCAGTCGAGTAGACTCCAGGGAAGCGTTCGATGTCGTAAGTGGTCAGAACAGGCTGAGTGACGTCCCCGTGGATACCAGGTGAGCGTTACAGGTGCATGTGTCAGGTGGTGTTATAGGAGTCTCTATTTCATTGAGGATAGAGAATAAATCCTTCATAATAGATTTGGCTTGGGATATGCGCGAGTCGAAAGAGATTCGTTTTGCTAAGCAGATTTCTTTTTTGTAAAGGGCTGAGAATTTAGTGAGTTTAAGTTTGTTGGCTGCTGATGGTAGTTTTTTCCAAGTGGCCTCGCAGTTCCTTTTTTGCTGCCTTAGGTTTCTGAGGAATGGTGTAAACCATTTGTTCAGGTGCATTTTGGGCTTACTTGGTCTGAGTTTGAGGGGGCAATTAGGTCCAGCGAGGAGGACATGATTTTATTATATTCTTCAACCAAGGTCTCTGGATCCAAATTGGCAGGGAGCATGTTGAGGGTGGGGAGTAAGGTTGGGATAAGTCTCTCCACAGTGATACTCTTTTTATTTCTGGTTAGCGTAGGTGGAGCTCTGATGGCTAGCGGGAGTAGGGGTCTGATAGTAGAGAGCATGAATGACACAAGGTGGTGGTCCGTCCAAGCTAAAGGTGAAATAGCAAGGATGTTGGCTTGACAATTGTAGTCGGCCACCCAGTCGAGTATTCTGCCTTTATCATGTGTGGGTGCATTGCTTCTTTGGGTAAATCCTATTTCTGACAAGGTGTTGGAGGTAGTGCTGGCAAGCTGGTCAGATGGGACATTGAAACCCATGTTGAAGTCCCCAAGAATAAGTACTTGTGTGGAACCTTTGAGGTTGCTGGACAAAAAGGTGTTAATGTCTTCATCAAATGTTCCCGTTGGGCCAGGGGGGCGGTAGATCAGGTGGATGTTAAGGGTTTGGGGAGTAGTGACTGGAACTTTAACAGAAAGTAATTCACATGAGAGGGCATTGATGGGAGTAGCTAATCTCATGGAGAGACTACATTTGTAGATAATTGCAATACCACCTCCTCTAGAATTTAGTCTGTCTTGTCTTAATAGGGAGTATCTATCCGGGACTGCTTGCATGAGCATAGGGCCTGCTGCCGGATGTAGCCAGGTCTCTGTGATGGCGAGGAAGTTAAAGTCTTCTCTGAGGATCAGGTCTGCCATTTCCATAGCGTGAGCTACTAAAGATCTGGCGTTAATTAGAGCTCCTTTGATTTGAGGACTCGCTGTAGTTGTGTTTGGGTGGTGGACTTGTATCTTTCTAGGTTTGCTATGCTTAGGTGGACTATTTAGAAGTCTGGAGTCAAAGTTATGAAGTAGGTTTGAGTTTAGGTTAGTTTGGCTGGGCCAGGTTGGCATGGTCTTTAGTCTGCATGTAGTGGGCATTGAGCGGATGGGAGGTTCATACATTTTGGCTAATCTGCTCTGAGACTTGAGTTCCTAGCTAAGGTTGGGCAAGGATTTCTTATTAGTAGAGGTTGGGTGTCATTCATATTTTAAGGTGAACTAGTGGTTGAGGTGTTGTGGGAATTGTGTGAGTGCCTAGGGGTGGGTGAGTGAGGTAGCATGTTGTAGAGCATGAAATTGCTTATAAAGAGAAAGAGACAGGCAGTGTGGCTGGTGGCCAGGGGGAGCATGCTAGTTAGTTGGTGGCAAATATTTCTTAGGTGGCTAATAGTTAGCCCTATCACTTAAGGGTAGGTGATCAATCGAAACGAGCCTGGGCTGCCCAGAAGAGACTAGGTCAATCAAATCTTTGCGGGTTGAGACATGCAAGGAGTACAGGACATCTAGCAGATGCAGGTCAGTTGAAGCAACAAGCTTAGTGGAGGCTGATCACAAGCTCAAGCATCCGGTCAATTAGTATCTGGGAGAGCCGTTTCTACAGGCCTGGGTTAACAAGGATCAAGTTACGGCCAACGAGTCATTCAAGTCCTTGGTCTCATGCCAAGACATATATTCAATAAAGGGAGGGGGGCAATTGCAGAACAGATTAGGACAAGCAGGCCAGTGGCGTCGGTGGACTCAGGCTAGCTGTAAAGTACAGCTGATAAGTATGGTTTCGGGCAATTGGAGACGGTCAATAGTACAGCCATCAACATAGGGAGACCAAGGCAGTCAAGCATGGGTAGGCACTAACCTCGTTCAAGTGTACACATCGTAAATATACAAACCCAAATTCATAAAAGGTGTAGGCCTTGTGCAGGAGCAAATGAGATAGGGCGAGCAGACATGTGGAGGCACTGGCCTCGTGCTAGTAATGTAGTACATACAAAGTCATTACAGCTGAGTGTAGTATCAAATAATTGCAAGGCAACAAAGTGAAGGCACAGAGCGGCACTGGCCGCATATTAATATGCAGTGCTAGCAATTAAACAGCAAGGCAATTTAGGCACAGGCAGTTGCAAGGCAGTCAGTATAGGGAAGTGAGGCAATCAAGCAAGAGAAAGCAATAGCCTCATCCAAGTAATCAATGGAGAAAGGTGCAATTCCAGAATCAAATAAGATGCTAACTTCGTGCAAGAGCAAAAGAGAACAAGCAAGCTTGCCCGTAAGGGCACTGGCTTTACGCTAGTAATGTGGAGCGGACAAGTTAATGCCCCAGATTAGATGCAATAGATACAAGCAATTGCAGGCCAGTATGGCACAAGCACTAATCACATGTTACCTAAACAGTATCAGTATACAGTATCAGCAGTATAAACATCAGTATCAGTATACAGTACACAGTATCAGCAGTATAAACATTGTGGCGGGCCGAGCATAGGCAGTTACATGCAAGCGAGCCTAAAAGACACTGGCCATATGCGCACACGGATTAGGCAGAGTAATGTATTCGTGGCGCTTGCACGGCAGACGTTAAACAAACTGACACATGCAGTGTAGCGGGTGGCGTTAGATGCAGTGCAGAATGGAATGGGGATACACGTGCTTGCAGAGTTCGAGGTAATTATGTCTGTAAAGGTGTTCAATGTTACCCCTGTGTCACATGTTGTGGGAGGGTTAGTAGATAGGTTCTTAGCAGTGGAGGCAGAGCCATAACAGGACCGGGGCGCAGGTACCGTGTTATGAAGTCTTTTGTGCAGCTCAATGGAAGATGTAGGCAGCAGTATCCATGCTTCAAATGGCTGGGTGGAGTAAGCGGACGCGGGAGGCAAACATCTAATGGAGTGTGGCGGGTGTCGTGCGGGCCGTAGGGGCGCACAATGGGTTACGAAAGGGGAGAAGGGGGCGGATTTGGCGTTCCACATGTATCAGGAGGGGGGCAGGGAGTCTCACCTTTGTGATTTCACGCACCAGAGACACTGAGCACTCAAGCACGTCCAAGCTCGGTCAGGCTCAGTCAGGAGGAGCCTTTTTCGGTTGCCTTCTTGACACATATCCTCTAACAATCCCGCAATAAAATGTGATGCTGCTGAGGGTGTCAACATTCCCTATTCTGCAGACATGATGGCAGGATATCAGAGATTTCAAAGAAGGCAAAATGTGGCTGAAGCGTGACAAGAAGGTGTGAGTCATTGTAGCACCCATTTCAAAGAGCAAACTGCCAATTTCAAAGGGACTCATTAAAAACCCTCTAGTCACAGGCTGACCCAGGGGAACAGATGGCTGTGGGGGATAAGGAGACCCTCCCACGTGTTGAACAAGACTCTCCCAATTAATATAAAAAGACTATTTCATTTTATACATTTTGCGCAGCCATCAGAGTAAGAATATAATTCAATTTCATGCCATTTTTCTTGTAATTTCCAGGCAGTTTTGGGGATATAAATTGCATTTACCTGGGACTTTGGGGACTGTAATGTCCAGTTAGACTAGATTTAAGACTGAGCTGAACATGTGATAAATGTGACAGTTGGTGAAAAGATTGAAAATGAAATTAGGAACATGTTTAATCATTTGCAGATTCATAACTGTTGTGCATTTTATGAAAATGACAAATATATGCCACTTGGCCATGCTACATTGTACGGATTTGGCGATCGGCTTATCTAATTCCCCATGATCAGCTAAAATAAAATACCTATTTCAAATGGCAGTTGCTAGTATAATTATGGTGCTGAGAAATCCCTGGTACAATCCTGACTGGGGGCAGAGAGACAGAGAGAAACTGTCCAATCCTGGTGGCAGGGATAATTACAGGGTACTCCCCCTATATTGTAGAATTAGTGATGTCATTTCTGTACTAGGACTTAAGGCACACACAAACCAGGGAGACATGAGAAGGAGGAAATAGAGAAGGCTGCTGAACATACCATCTTTGAGAGTGCAGTGACCAGACCCTTGCCCTATCTGTCCACAGTGTCCTGAGATCCAGCTAGCTTTCCTGAATCCTAAACCAAGGCTTGCTTTGTAAGTAACATATAGCCCTAGCCCTAAATTGCATGAACCCTTCATTTGTGTAGTGGTACATCCAATAGTTCCCATTGAAAACCCCCTATTGCCCATGTAGCCCAGTCATCTCCCTATAGAAGAATCTCTTAATTACCTGTGTATGTTAGCATATCTCCCTTGAAAAACCTCTCAGTTGTCTGTGTAAATCCTTAGTATTTTTGTAAGTAAGTCAATTAATTCTCCCATTGAAATTCACGGTACAAGATTGTTGCAATTCGAAATCAAAGATCTTGTACCTTGTGTTTTTATTTAATTATTATAGTCACTGAAGTTTTGCCTCAAAAGAATTATTCTCCTTGTAACTAAAAACCGAATTTGTCAAACCATTGTCCCCAGTGTGAGCAATCCTTTTGCCTAGACGTCTACCCGTTATGTGCCTTTGTCTTTGACACTGAAAACCAATTTTCCTATTGTAAGCTAAACCCCTTCCCTGAGCTGTCTGTCATTGTAAATCCCAGTGTATACGAATTTCCATTTGCCACTGTATTTTCCCTTTGCATTTGCTTTCTCCCAAAACCGATTTTCCAACTTAATTTCTATTTTGCCCTGGTGTGCTGATCAGTATTCTCTAAAACTTTCCCTATCTCCTAAGTGTAAGCAAAACACATTTTCTTCTATTCTGTCCCCTGGCAGTTGTGAGAAATACCCAAAACCCCATTCTTCCATTTTGCCTTTCTTTGCTGGCTTCCATCTTATGGTGGTGGGCTTCACCCCAAATCTGATCCCCCCGCCCCCCTACATTCCTACAACTTGCCACTGCCTTCCATTCAAAGGAATCAAGTTTAATTGAGGTTTGGGGGTGAGCCTTGCAGGGGCGAGTGCTAAACTGTGGTGCTCTCACTTTCTGTGGAATTGTTATTTTCCTGTTTTGTCATTAAAACAAAAGCGAGTGTAACAGTCTATTTCAACCTGATTGTATTTTCATGTTTGTCTTTATAACAAAAGTGACTGTAAAAGCCCATTTCCACTTGGTCGCTCTAGATAGGATATTGCATTTATGATGCCACAATTTTGGTGACCGCTGTATTTTGATTATTTCCCCTTTTCATTCAATAATAAATATCTTATTGATACACAGCGCCCTGGTTCCTAGTCCATTGTGACATGGGATGTTTGTGGAGGTTGGGTGCTAGATGAGTTGGAGGCCTACTCAAAAAGAATCCATAGTATATTAAAGATAAAAAGTGCTTTATCGTGCATCACATCCATTGTAGGGGAAGGAGTTCCCTAGTTGGCATGTGCCGTAAAATATACTGTGACATATAATTGTATTTTGTAGCATGAAAGTGTTGTGTTATGTAACTCACCCTGTAGCAAGTATGGAGAAAGTCACGGTAATGCGCGAGGAATCGGCGCTTCAATGGTGCCTCTGGCGCGCGCACGCTCCCATTAAATCTGGAGTTAGAGGAAAGGCCATAGCAATGTCTAGCCATGTGCATCCATTTTGAAACAGGAAATCTCATTCAGGCCAAGGAATGGACAGTGATCTTCCTCGTCCTAGTGTTTTTTTTTCTTCCTCTCTTCTGTGCTTGTTGAACGTAATATAATTTATATTGGAAACGCTCTGAATTGCCACACGGAAGAATAAGATAGAATATAAAAAGAGCAATAAAGTAAACAGAGGTTACAGTAACCGAATAGAAACATGGACATCGAAGGCATAACAGTGCACCCCCCCCAGAAATTGTTCTTCCCTTTGCAGGACAACCAGCAGTCCCTTGGCCAGAATGCAGACAATATTGGCATAATTATGTCAAAACTGTCGAGCAAGAAAGTCTCACAGCTGAGAAAAAGAAATTACATTTGCAACATGCCTTTGGTCCGAAGGGACAGCGCACATTTAGGGAACTACCAGTGCTGAAGGAATTATTTGCCGTAGATATGGATGCACATGAATGTGCAATAAACCAACTAGACAATTATTCTGCGCCAGTAACCAATGTTGCTATCAACAGATTTAATTTCTTTACAAGAGCGCAAAAAGAAGAAGAGTCAGGGAAAGACTATGAATCCTCCTTAAATAAATGATCACTCACGTGTAAGTTCAGTGCAGGAATCACAACTGAAGGGTTGATACGTGATCAGATCATAATAAACACTAATAATTCTGTGATACACGAAAGGTTGTGGAGGGTGAGGGACCCATCCGTACAGCAAGCATTGGCAATCGCAAAAAGAATAGAACATACTCAAAGATGCTCAAAAGAAATGAAAGAAAAAAAGAAGGAAGTGCAACAATCAGAACGCAGTAAGGAGGAAGAACTTGGTGAGCAACACGTGTACCGGTGGTCAGGAAGAAGAAGGAATTGCGCAGTGAAAAAGATGAGGAGTCATGCAACGATGCTGGGTCTAAAATGAAAGATTGAGATGGCAACACTCTTAAAGAAAAGACTTGTCAAGAAAAACACATACTGGTTAGGATAAGCAACAGAAAGAGATAGATGTTTTAGATGAGGAGGAGTAGGACCTCGTCCAGAAATCATCCAACCAAAATGGGTGCAGCTTGCAAGGGTAGAGGCCATTTTGCTGTAGTATGCAGAAATAAAAAGAGAGTGTCGGTTGCCCAAGGATACTCTGATTCTGAGGAAGAACGAGTAGTAGCGGTGCGTGAATATAATGATAGTGGCAACCAACAAGATATGAAGTGCCCTAAGTGTGAAATAATTGTTGAGAATTGGTCACTGAAGTTAATGGTGGATATTTGTTCGCCGTAAAACATTGTTATGGAAAAAAGGTGGCAGGAGTTGACGTCTAAGGGATTGAAGCATAGACTATACCGGTCAGACATATGTAACCCAGGAGGGTTTGAGGGATCTAAGATATGTTTGATAGGTTACTTTTTGAGCAAGGTGCAGTTTAAAGGGCATACAGCTGAACTTCAATATATGTAGCCATGAAAGGAGTAAATGTCTTGGGTTGGAGGGACCAAGCCAAGGTAAATATCTGCCTTGATCCATGTGAGAGTGATGATGTACTTTATGTAAGTGGAGATAGAAGTGAAGCCATTGATACCAAAGGACAGAAGAAGGATGTTTTTCAGACCAAGTTAGGTTTGCTGAAAGGGTACGCCCACAGATTTATACTCAAACCCAGACCAATTCCTGTTGTACTTAAGAGAGCTAGACCGGTTCTGTTTGCGTTGATGGGAAAACTGGAGGTGGAATTGGACAGATTAAAGAAAGAGAATGGCATTGAGAAATTTGAGTCATCACTATTAAAGTGCCTCATTGTGGTAGCAGTCAAAAAGAATGGGAAACATCAATGATACGTTGATTTAAGGGATTTGAATAAGAAATTCCAGTTGTATAATTAGCAGATGTTGATCATTTGGGAGATGTTCAACTGTATTGAAGGGGCGAATGTGTTTACAACACTGGATTTATCGAACGCTTACCATCAAATAAATTTAACAGAGGATTGTAGGAACTTGATGGCATTTATTGCACCATTGAGACTGTTTCGTTATAAAAGAATGCCTTTCGGACTAACTTTGACAGCCGCCATGTTCCAAAGGGCAATGACGCTAGTTCTTAAAGGTCTCAAGGGTCAATAGTCTGTCAAGATGGCATAATAGTGTTTGGAAAAGGAGAAAGGGAACATAATGAGAGATTGCAGATGGTGTTACGAGTTCTAGCTGAAATGGTCTCAAAGCAGAGAGGAGAAAAGTTAAATTTAGAGTGTGAAATGCAGTATCTGAGGCATGTTGTAAGTGGGAAAGGATACAGACCTAAATTGGATGCCATGGGGGCTATAAGAAGTGCACCAGCCCCAATGAATAAGGAAAGAGAAAGGTAATTTTTAGGCCTTTGTGAGTATTATAGAAAATGTATGCATGATTTTGCATTTATCACAGAACCAATTCAAATTATAGAAGAACGATTGTAGCTTTATGTGTGATGAGAAATGTGTACAAGCGTTCAGTGTTTTAAAAGACATCTGTAGTGCTGTAGAGCTATGTAGTTTAGTTGTTGGAAGGGAAACTAAGCTCACAGTGGAGGCCAGTGCGGTAGGATTGGGCACGGTTTTGTCCCAGGTTGTGTAGAAACATGAGAAGGTGATTTGTTATGCTTCAAGAGCTGTTACCAAGGTGTAAAGTATGTATTCAGTCATAGAAAAAGAGTTGTTAGCTTGTGTGTGAGGCATACATTGTTTCTGCAAAACATTTTGTGGAAGTAAATTTACTGTGTGTACAGATCATATACCTTTAGAGAATTGTTGACAGTGAAAAGTATATGCAATGCTACTCGGAGATTGGCGAGGCTGATTGTAAGATTACAGTGGTACGATTTTGTGGTTAGATATGTTCTAGGAGTAAGGAATAATTATCGGAAATTCTCTCTCAGTTGCCGATTAAAGATAAAATTGTTGATGAAGAGGACCTGGAAGAGGAAGTGGTAGCAGCGGTCATGAGATGATTTCCAAGGACGAATGGTTGGAGAGGTTAGCTAGCTCCACAATAATGAAGCATAATTTGAGAGCAAAATATTGGTGGCCAGGCATGGACCTTATGGTGGAGAGATATGTGAGAAACTGTTTTCCCCTGCCAGAATGCGGATAAAAGTTGTACGATTCTTAAGGTTGAGTGTAGTCTAGTGCCTAAACCAGATGAAGCGTAGTAACAGTTGGGCATTGACCTAGTAGGACCGTACTACAGTTTGGGAAGAGAAAGGATATTTCTTATACTGATGGTAGACCACTGTTCCAGATGGGTAGAGACCAAATGGGTCAGAAGTGTTAGCAAGGGTGAGGTAAAGAAGTTCCTGGAGCAGGTGTTTAGGAGAGAAGGCTATCCTAAGAGGATGGTGCGTGACAATGGGGTATAGTACAGGAGTGTGGAAATGAAGAGGTATGCATGCAAGCTTGGTATTGAGTTGGCATTTTCAGTGCTTTATCACCCACAAACTAATGGTAAGGTGGAGCGGTGTAACTGAGTCATGGTAGAGGCGTTTGAGAAGGCAGTGTGCAATAATCGGGATGTAAGGTCAGTGATTGAGGAAAAGCTGTTGTATGTGAGGACATCTATATGTAAAGATTCTGAGAAGTCGCCATTTGTGATCATGAGGACAGGCAGCCTAATACCATGCTTAATCCTGTATGGGTCAACCTGAAAGAGTGTGTGGAGAAGGAACACAGAGCCCAATGTAACTTGAGCATGGTGAGCTGTAACAAGAGGATGTTCAAACTGGGTAACTATGTGAGAATAAAGAAGGGTATGTATCCCGGTAAAGGTTGTTCTAAATTCTCGAGTCCAGTGAGGATAAGAAAAGTATTTGACAAGTCTATCAGAATTGAAGATGGAACCGTGTGAAATATGTGTAGGCTTAGTAAGTGGAGGTGGAATGGTGGTAGAGTGGATGTGGTTGTTTACCAGGGTAAAAGGAGGAAGATGTGAATGGAGCGGTAATCGAGGAGAGTAAGTGGTGATGGTAGGACACAAGTGGAAAGCATGGTGAGAGGAGGTAATGAGGTTAATGATTCTTGTATGAGTGGCAGTATGAGTGGCAAAATGTGTAGACCACCATTTTGGCCTAAGGACTACGTTATGAAGTGAAGATCACCGTTTTGGTCTTAGACTTTTTTATGAAGTGTAGAATTTCAAGGGCATGTGGTGGTTCCATGCTACTACTGTCATACATATGCATTGTTCATTCTTGTTAGCATTTGATTGTTCTACTATGTTATGACTCCTTGTTATATGCATTATTTTTTAAAACTATTATTTTTGTAATGGGGAGGGTGTGTGTTGTGTTGTGTTATGTAGTGACTACAATCAGAATGTAGAATGTCGGAGGTGGTGAGAACGAGAGGGAGGGACGGTTGAGAAGCTGGAGGGAGTTTGAAGGAGTCGGAGCTGTGCAATAAAGATAAAAAGTGACTACACTTACTGGCTCCTTGTGGTATGTGACACATCAGAAATACCAGTTGGTGTTTGTAACAGAGAAACTAATTAAGGGTTGTAAGGATAGATTTAGGTAGACTGAATATCAAACCATTTCTTCTATTAATGTGGGTTATAACCAGAAGATTTTACAACATCTCTGAAAGAGTTGACAGGTAGAAAAGGTTGAACATGCTGGAGAAGAGAGATTGCAGTTTATATTTCTTTGGCAAAATTAGCCTGGAAGGAGGATTTACAATCAAGCAAAATTCATAACAAGCAAGCAGAATTTACAGTGTGGGGAACAATGTTGTCCTTTGTGAGAACAAAGGGCATGATGAATAGCTTGGTTGAAATAATCTGAAATAGTTACTCTCCCCAAAGATCATGACTTGCCCCATGTGGGAATGTCCTCACCCCAGGCAGTGGACGCCAGCCTTGGAAGAACCACTATGATATAACTGTAATATGACAGGATAAACCCTTAAGGCACCACGCACATGGTGGGAGAAATTTGGAGGGGCCCATACAGATGCCTAGAGAGTGCCCATGAAGAAAACATGAAAGCCACTTAAGGGCCACACCCCAAATTCCTGTCCACACTGACAATGTGTAAAGGAAAGCCCTATGGTCAAACATACCAAATTCAGGCATCTGCCCACAATATTAGTCACCAGGAATATGTTGTCCACCACTTAGAGAGTAGTCATCATGCTGCAGCAGCAAGGATAACATCATAATTGATATATGCTGAATATACTACCCCTGAAAATATTATCTTGAAGCTGACAGACAACAGAATTTTTGCTAGCAACCTTGAACGCCATACCTACCAATTGAGATGCTGGGAACATAGGCCTTATAGACCAAGATCATGTCTTCCACAAATTTGTTTGCAATGACATCCTTCAGCTTCATTTCCTCCCTAATCTCTTACCCTGTGCCTTGCCTCTTCACTGCCTTGATCAGCACTGTCCCCTGTCTGCTCGGTTCACACTGCATTCTTGCATCACCTCCAGCTCTGTTGGGGCACCATCTTGCTTCTCCCCATTGCCTTGCATTGATCACACACACTTCACAAGGAATGCATCCAACATGATGCAGTGTGTGCAAACCCATCTCTTCTTTTTTCATCTTTTTTGTTTAACCTCCCCTCTATTAATCCATCACCCCAATGATACTAATGGTGATAATGGCCACCTGTCTCAGGTCACTACCTTGGGTGGGGGTCCACTACTGGCCAATGCAGTGCATTGAGGCCACCATTATCACCAAAATAATTTTCCTGGGAAAGACACACTAATCATCGGTCTGTAACTATCAAATTCAAACTTATGAGACATGTTTTTTTAAGTTGCGAGGAAATGAGTAAAAGTTTCAAAGCATGGCCCATTTAGAGGAACAACCTTGAGGATTGAGTCTTACCGGGGTCAGGTCATCCTTTCTCCAGTCTCCCCTCTCACCGCATCCTACCAGCACCTTCCCTTGGGCCCCCTTCACTAATTAGCCTTCAGAGGCTGGTCCTCTCCCCACCCCTCACACTATCACCCAACCCGTTGCCTCACCTGGCACTAGCCCACCTGTGTACCCCTTAACACAGTACCCTGGGCCCCCTCCCTCCATCACTTTGCCCTTCACCCTCCCACTAGCCCATCCCCTCCCTAACCTGCCCACTCCCCCAGCTCCCCCAGCTCTTGTTGATACTGCACTTGCACAATCCGAATGTCACATGACCTAGTAGGACTGATAATTGCTTTTTTCTCCTATGTGACCCCCCACCCCTCCTCTTTGTGTTGTGGCTCCTGGAAACACTTTCTGTTGTATAGGCTGTATATTCCTAAAATAAATGATGAGTAATGGCAGTTGGAAAGACAAGTAAGGAGAAAACAGCAGTTAGCATGCAGTAATCAGAAACTTAAGAAGATCTTAGTCATACATAAAAAGAAAGTCAGGTGGTTATAATAGGTCAGTATTGTTGAGTATAGAGAATGCTGGGGAAAAAGGGTGGCTATGTGTAAGGCCTTACATTAGCCAATATATAAAGGGTAGTACATAATTAAATGGAAGCAGATACAGAGGCATATAGTAGGTGTGTCAGATACCTTTCTTGCGGAGCAAGACGTTACAAGCAGAGGTGTTGAGGATAGGTGGGGTCCAAAGGTAGCAGATGAGAGGATGAGGCGAGAAGAAAAGAAGGGGCGCTAGAGAATAATTCTAAGAAGATATTGTGCTTCCAGATAGGAGCAGTGGGTTGATAAGGGCAAAGAGCAGGGGGCAAACAGATAGACATAATGGATGTATGGAGAAGACATCTAAGAAGGTAGTGTGCACTCATCAAGCGGCAGATTCATGGATGGGCGATTCTATGCATATGGAGGAGGAGGAGCAGAGCGCTGGGGGCGACACGAGATGGTGAGTTGAATGAAATGATTGGCACCCAGAGAAGAAAAGGAAGGAAGCAGTGTGTGCCTACCAGGGGTAGACACAGAAGAAGATTTTGCAGCTGAAGGGGGTGTTAGGTGAGGCACAGAGTGGGTATTTGGGCTGCATACATTGCTGGTGTTCAGATGAGATGGCAAGCAGATGTGAGAAATGTAGGGTACATAGAGAAGAAAGTGAATATGGTAGTGTGCACACACCAGGAAGTGGACTAAGGGGGGAGTGCCCTATCCACTTAGAAGGAGTACACAAGGACCTACATAGGGGCTGAAGTGAGAGCAGAGGAGAGGCGAGGAGATGATATATGAGAGGTTCATGAAGAAGGACAGAAGTGGGCATTGTTCACCCTCCAGAAGGAGGATGCAAGAAGTGGGAATCCAATGTAGCTAGCGACTCAAAGATCACAGTCACCAGTAGCAAAGCAATGGGGGCGGGGGATAATGTGGGTGCTAGGGGCATTGTGACACAGGAGAAAAGGGGAGAAAGAGAAATAGATAAAAAGAGCACCAACCAAGGAATCCTGTGCAACTGGAGGACACAAATCAAATGCTGGAATGGTACAGGTGAGAAGAGGGGGCAAGAGGAAAAGGGAAATTCAGAAAGGAAACAGAAGGAGTCAGTGAGTTCCTATTGACGGCAGACATGGGGAAGGAATACCCAGTGCAGCTGGTGGTCCGAAGCTTAGAGAGGAGAGGTACAAAAAGAAGAGGAGATAGAGATCAGGGGCATACATAGATTAAATGAAAGGGGTAAAGGATTCCACAATCTGAGGCCATCACGAGCTGGGCTTGCAGTGGAATTGAGTAAATCAAAAGAAAGAAGGGATGGGATGGGAAAGAGGGTAGGTGGAGTATGCCAGAAGGTGGGTGTTAAGGGGCAAGCCTAGAATAGGTGGCTCATGAAGTGATAAGGGTAGTTAAGCAAATACATTGCAGCTCAGTATCAGGAAAGAATGGAGGAGGGTCTTCAGCCTAAAGTGCACCACAGTAGATTCACTAAAGATGGAAAATGAACAATTATGAGCTTAAGATCATAGTTTGTGTTTCTTTGGCAAAATGAGCCTGGAAGGAAGATTAGCAATCAAGCAAAATTCCTAAGGAGCTATTGGGATAAGAATGGTGGGTGTGAAAGAGGAAAAAGAGGAAACATGAGCAGAAGAAGGAATGTGTAATGTGCAGTATGGCAGAGAGGTTGGAGGAGAGAAAGAGACAATGGTTAAGCCACAGGCAGGAGGGGTCAAACCCTGGAGGGAACAAGGCAATATTAGGGTGTGATGGAATGACTTCTGCCCGAAGTATATACAGGAGGAACAATGCTCTTTTGATCACAAAACAATGTACACTAGATAAGAAATCAGATTTGACGGGAAGCAGTGAGCTTCGCACAATGGGGTGTGTCTGAGGGGCATTCTGACCAGGTTGTGGAGGGGAGTAAATGGAACAGTCAACGGGGACAATGCATAAGTGGACATACATAAAGGACAACCAACATTGGATATGTTTAAGTGCAGGCAGGTGATACGGCCAGCTGTGCACGGATGTGACCATGATGGCTGAAGTGCTACATTGGAGGCAGCAGAAGTGAGGGACAGAGGCGGCTAAGAAGTGCGGGGGAAATGGTAGCTGGCAGGCAGATCAGAGGTATGTTAAGAGGGTAACTCAGAGGCGAGGAGGTAGGCTTTTAGTTTGGTTTTGAACAAATCTATGTGAACTGTTTCTTGGAGGTCCGGGGGAAGAAAATTCCATGCAAGTGAAGCAAGAAGAGAGGAAGAGCAGAAGCAAGAGGAAGCACAGGGGGGACAAGGAGCCACAAGGGTAGTCGAGGAAGCATAGCAGAGATTTTGAGAAGGCTTTTAGAGTTGGATAGAGGATGGATAGATTTGTGAACCAGGAGAAGAAATGTAAATTTGGTCCTATTTGCATCATCAGCCATCTAACCTGGTGACGGTATGAGAAAGTAGGTGTGAAGGGAGTTCAAAGAGTGACCTGGTAGTGAATTTAATGATCTTGTCAAGAGGACGGAAAGCATAGTTGGGGATACCAAAGAGGATGCTGGCACAGTAGTACAGTTTAGGGAAGACATGATTGGTTAAGAGATGCTTGGTGGTATTGAAAGGAGGGAGGTGCTACATTTCTTAATATTTAGGAGGTTTTGGCAGGCTGCTGTTCCAGTTTTGTAGATGAGAGTAGAGACGTTTTGAGAAGGGTCCTAGATGATGCCAGGGTTTCTAGCTGAAGAAGAGGAGAGTGCCAGGTGGGACCCGGACAGGCAGAGGAAGAGATGAGAGACAGTTTGAAATGTTGATAAAGAGATCAGAGGTGATTTCAGGTAAAAGTCAGTAGTACAAGGATGAGTAGTGGCTAAACCAACTTTTCAGCTCTCGCACTTCTACAAAAAAAAGAGCGATTCCAATCATAAATGTGAAACAGATGCAGTCATATACCTTCTTCACCTTTTGTGGTAAAGTGAGTTTAAGAGGGGGTTAATGTGATCCAGCAGCCCCATAGATAAATAATGATTTGTATTCCTACTGACCTACATCAAAAGATCTCCACAGACAGTAAAAGGTTGATGAGCTGCAAAGGTTGGCATACCTATTTTTAAATGAACAATGTGTTACATTTCAACAGTGAAAGACAGTCAGGTTAATGTATTGACATGTATAACATGGGGGTTTCACCCCATCCCACTTGCCTGCCCATTTCATGCATTTTAAAATACAACAATAGATCCACTGAAAACGCTTAAATGCACACTTGCATTCATTTGTTCCCTTTCATTCAGATTGCCTTGTTTTCATAACAGGACACCTATCCCCATTCCTCATTTCACATGTCTCTCACCCAGATATTTGTGTCATTTGCTATGTGTATTTGGTGTGTGTTGTTTATTTTGCTTCCATAGCTCTTTGTACCAAAGCGCTTTAAAAAAAATGTAATGAAATGATACATACAGGTGATATGATGGAAAACAATCACAGAAAGTGAAAGGAAAAAATGTAACACAGAACAAAAGAGAACCATGCAGCAAGACAAATGATATGATGAACCGAATCAGCAGAACACAACAATAGTCCAGCAATAAAATGGAGATGAAGGTCAGTACCAGGTCACCCGACACACAAACTTAAATGAGAACTATGGTGTGAGGTCTTGCCTAAACAAATCAAAAGTACAAACAATTCAATGACGAATCAACAACAAACCAAGGATACTGGGTAGCCAAGTTGATGCTTAAAAGATGATGATGCAGGCATGCGTGGATATACCACAGAAGTCACAACTCTCCAAAAATTGTTTATCAATTGAAACAAGTATTGGATGAAAACTTGGAACACCAAATTCACAGTAAGCATCATCAGAGGGCCACCAGACATGCCATGTCACCCTGACTATATATTATGTATATTTATCTTATGACTTCAAATCAAATGACTGTTCAGTTGATTACATTTCTCCTTCCACTAAAAGTTATTCATTCATAAATGTTCTCACATGTTGACTTTTTCCAACTATATGGCTACTATGCTTTGGTAGAATTGATATTGTGTGTTATAGATTCTGAATTGCTAGATTTAATTAAAATGATTGAATGATTTTGCACTTTTGCGCTAGAGGGAAGAAACATTACCTGAAGTCATCATTTAGAATAGCCATTCAGTAGGTCGGGCCATCAGTCTTTGACCATTTGGGGAGCAAAAGGGTTGAAGAAGTGCTCAGTGGGTTGGCACTGCAAAGAAAGGGTGCAAAGGCAGTAGTAGAGGAGAGGGAGAAGTAGTTGAGAGTTGAAAGGGTATGGGGAGGGTATAACGTTGTTTCATCGTCCTTCATTTTTATGACTGACTTTTAAATGAGTACAAAATAAGGAGAGTCGAAGAGGGAGAGAGAGTGGGAGAGAAATAACGGCTGTGAGAGTGCCACTGATTTCAGAGATTTTAGAGTAAAGGTAGTGAGCAAAGTTGTTAACAGAAAGGCAGGGGGCATTGGATATTGGCCTGGGAGGTGTGAGCAAAGCTTGGAGAGCAGATGAAAGCTTGTGGGGGAGGGGTGATTGGGAAGTGAGGAGATTATTCTTTGTGAAATAGGAAAATTTGGCAGAGATGAGGGCCGCAAGCACATTTGTGTAGGCTAGGAGTAGTGCGAGGGCCCTGTAATGTGTGCCAGTGTTGTAGGTCACAACGCATGTTTGTTTGAGGGCCTGAATTTCAGAGATGACACAAGATGAAGGATGGGAACATGTGAATATACTAGCAAGATATTGTTGGTCAAGTCGTAAATGCATGGTTAAAGTCAGAAATAGCACAGTCAATGGAAGAGGCATGAATAGGTGAGAGAGGTACAAGAAAGGTCCTCACATCATCAATATAAGGGGAAAGACAGTACTGCCTGAATTCCCTCTTAGTCATTGAAGAGAGGAGGAGTAGAAGATGGAGGGATTGAGATTTTAAAGTTATCAAAAGGGAGCAGTTAAGGGACTGGACATAGTATGAGAGTGAATTAGTCTGAAAGACAAGGTCAATAGAGTTCCCACCAGAGTGGGTAGGCTGGTCGTTGAGGGAGTTTCGTTCAAGACAGGTGGCTGCAGATGGCTTGGGGAGGTTAAAGTCCCCCAGCATGTCAATGTGGATGTTGGCAGACAATCGAAATTAATTGTACAAATCTTGTTTGAGGTGAACTGTCAAAAATACCCTGAAGGTGTGTTATCGATTTAATCATAAATATTCTGACAAGCAGGTATAAGTGTAGGTACCCTGTTGACACTGGGAAAATTAAATCTGTGTTCCAGGGGACATGAGAACACCATGATCTGGTGTCCTCAGAGGCTCAACAATGATTTTGCTCTAAATCTCCAGACTCTGTCCTTGTAAATTGTGAAAATCTTGGTCCTTGGTACTCCTCTCCCCAAACAGTAGGATACAATAAATGAATAGGTCTGCTAATCGGGAGAAGGAACTCCATTTCAGCCCTTGTCTAATTGGGTCCTACTGAAACATAGACAGGCAATACTGACTCCAGTCTAATTTTGGAAGGTGGCACATTCATTCCCTCAACCAAGTACCCAGCAGGCCCTTTCTTTAATTGGTCTTGCAGGAGCTTGCCGGTTGATCCCTATGATTCTCTACTTTATCTTCAGGTCATTATCCATACAATAGGCAACTAAAGCGGTTACTGATGCTGGTAAGATAGTACAGTGGGTTAAGTGTGCAGTGCTGAGATCTGTGTGGGATCTACAGGTAGCAGGTTTGAATCCTGGCAAGACCAACTCTGCCTTTCATTCTTGCAGGTGGATATATGAGTACCAACATCGGTTGGGTGATAATTGTACGCAAATATTCTATGAACAGCGCTTTAGTGAAAGTGCAATATAAACTTATTATTGTTACTCAATAGTTATGGAAAACTGTAATTTGGACTCACATCAACATATTGCATCCTTGCACACATTCTGGTGGCCACCCAATCAGAGGTGATAACCACATTCATTCTCCATGATCTTTTTTGTGGGAGAAAATCTCAGGATAAGTATTTGTCAGTGTGATGAATTGCCATCTAGCATGGTGTGAGAGGCCTAGCTTTTTTATTTGTACTAATTTATACAATGATGCAGGTCATTCCATCTCTGAAAAGGTAATCTGCTGATCAGGTTCCCCTTCTATAAACTGCATGCCAAAAGCAGAGTGTACCTGTGCCCTACTGCATCAGTATGCTGATCTTTAGTGCCTGCTCTACCAAGTGACACAGAGCAGACTGAGAGGCCACAGGTGCCCTCTTGATAGCTGCAGTGATAACCAAGCCTCTGCGGCACACGGGCTGCATTTAAGATATGCACTGCTGTACCACAATTATGATGATTTTAAGTAGCCCATGGTGGTGGCAGGTTAAGCTCTAAATACGAACTATTCCTGAGTTAAGGCATGGTGAATGGATTTTTCTCATAATTGTTGCAGCCACATCCAATTTGATTTCACACATGTGAGCCATGTGATTTCCTGTGAGCCAGCTCAGCTGTGGAAGGTGATGTGTACTCTGGCCAGATCGGCTGATCCTGCCAAGTGACACGGCAGGATCCTGAATGGTTATGCCTCTTTTTTGATCTCCTCGTAACATCCTTCTACAGAGACAGCCACACAACAGGCAGCTGTCCTGGGCCCAGGCATCAAAGGAACACACCCATTCAAAGGGAATAGCCTCAGACCTTTGTGCTGCATATCTAAAGGCCTTTGACCTTCATGAAAAGGGAAAGGGGAGGGCTTAGTGTAGACAAGAAGAGCTTTGTATAGTTAGGAAATGAATCCACCATATCCTTTCTGAATGCCTCTCTCCTTCCTGTCCCCTCCACTTCCTCTAGAGCATAGCACTTTGGATAGGATGCCAGCAGGGCAAAGTCCCTTTCCGTCAAGAAAAGGGATTGGACCCCTAAAGCAGGCTAGCTTTAGTCCAATCACCTGCAGACTTTTACTTTTAAAAAGAAGGGGTCTTCCACTACTTCTTTGAATGATCTTTTGGACATCAACACTTGAAGAAGATTTTGTTTGGACCCTTTTGGGAGGACAGTCCTTTCCAAAGTCTTCCAGTTGTGAGGTTCAGGCAGGTGTTCTAAGGCAGAGCTGAGACCTGCCCCCTAACCATCCCCAGGGACCACTGAGGGTGACCTGCTGCTGGAACAAGACCTCCCTCTATGCCAGCCACTGCCGTACCAAGGATACACCATGTTAGAGGACCGATGCAGTTGTTTGCCAGCTTCCCACAGGTTTAGGAGCACAAGAACAAGGACCCATAGTGTCCATGAGTCCCTGGATTGAGCCTCACAGCATATGGAAGTCAGTACAGCAAGGATCACTGTGTTTTCAACTTCAAAAGGATGCAAGCTTGTTTGACACTGTTTGAACCAGCAGGGGCCTCTGGGGCTGCCTTTGGCATTCAGCATTCTTCAAACTACAGTTTGTCCACTTTGATCCAGTTCATCACCGCACTCTGGCAGTTGAAGCGCATTGTTGCCTTGGCTCAAAACAAGAATGACTAGTGCTTTTTCAATGCTGGAACTGTTTTCGGTCCATCTCCTGCTTCATCTCCACTACCACTGTGAGTGGATCAAACCTAGTGTTTCTCGGACTGTGACCTTTGAATTCATCATCAAACCAACTTGCCTACATTTCCTGGTACTAGCTCGCCGCCATTGAACTTTGACCATCGAACGGCACCTAAGCGATCGATCCACAAATCTGGAATAACGTTTCAAACCGCTGCTATCTTCTGCTTGACCACGATTCCACACTCGCTCGCTGTTCAATAACTATGCATGCCGCATCCTCAAATTGATTCGAAGCATCGAACTGCATGAGAAGCACAGCTCAAAGTTGTTGAATTGCCAAGTCACCAAGTATTATTGTCTGATATCTTCCCCCCAGTTCCATTTTTGGGCCCTTTCACCCAGATAGGTCCTTTGAATCCCTTT
This sequence comes from Ambystoma mexicanum, assembly GCF_040938575.1. Taxonomy (NCBI): domain Eukaryota; kingdom Metazoa; phylum Chordata; class Amphibia; order Caudata; family Ambystomatidae; genus Ambystoma; species Ambystoma mexicanum. Next base: position 629,219,415 of record NC_090927.1, on the reverse strand, counting down.
TTCTACCTCAAAGAATATCCCTTTTGAACATTGTGGTTGCTTAATTGCCTTTTTGACTCCTGTCTCATTATCCAGAATGCTGCAGCTGCTATCTTTTGCATATTCTGTGTTCTATCTACAGGGGGTGGGTTTTTGTAGTGCGTTATAGTTAATTAAAATTGTACATGGTGTGTTTAATTAAAGACTTATTGTTTTGATAGAAGTTTGATTGGACATCACTTTACTTTGGACTGTTATACATTGTTGTTTGGGTTGCTACTGACCCACGTTCACGACCCTCTTAAGAGTATAGCCTTCCCTCAGCCCACATTACCACAAAAGGTGAAGGAGGTATATCCCTTAACTGTGCCTGTTTTACATGTATGATTGTGTTGGTTCTTGGCTTGTAGAAGTGTGAGGGCTGAGTGGGTGCTGTGGCCTCTGCTCATGCGTGTACTCCGCAGGGCAGAAATCAATTTGTCACACTGGTGGGCAAAGGTTTGATTTCTAATAGACTGTGCCTACAGCCTAGTCAGTCAAAATAAGAATGTACATTTAAAATTGCTTCACTGCCAAGACATATTTTCTTATTGCACCAGGGAACTTGACACAAGCTCTACAGCCGCCTGGTCAATAGGTGAACTGCAGGAGCTATGTCCGGTCAGGGGTCTCCCCTATAGCAGTAAGGTGAAAAAGATTGAACTGCTGAAAAGCCTCCAAGCTTTCGAGGAAGCTAGGCAGTTGGAAGATGCCCCAGAGGCCAGCTCTGGATCCCATCTCTCTGTAAGGCATAGATGTGTATGGGGAGAAAGACAGCGATGGACATTACCAACATTCCTCCCAGATAGCAGATAGCAACAAGTCTCAGGTTTTTCTCCAGTCTGAGACTTCAGTCAAGTCTCATGCCTCTGCAAGGTTAAAGGTATCATTAGGTGAACCAGCCTAGGGTAGAGCTAACTAATGGGGAACTCCTCCTAGATGAAAGGAGGGTGGCTTTAGAGGAGCAGAGTCAGAAGGACGAGGCTGACTTTGAGAGGCAGAAGCAGAGGAATTGTGTTACTATTCAAAATGAAAGTCGAGAACCAAAGGGAAGCAGTGTGGAATACTAGGGGGCAAGGGAGTGCCACATTCTCATGGACCTATTCCCTGCTTTTGAGGTGGGGAGTGGTGGACTTCATTGGTTTGAGGGACTGGAACTCGCCTTCAGTATGCAGCATGTGAATTAGGATTTGTGGGGTGCAGCTCTTATGAGCCGTCTACCAACGGATGAAACTGACAGTTGGCTCCCGAGGAGAAGTCCATTTGTATGAAAATGAAGGCTGCCATCCTCATGAAGTTCTGCAAGACCCCTGAGCATAATTGTAAAAGCTTGAGAGAGCTCACAAAGAAAGTAGATCAAAACTTTGAGGCGTTTGCACATCAGTCCAATATCTGAATGAATCGGTTACAGGTAACAAAGTTGACACATTTGGGGGCATGTGAAATTATTCTTGAAAAATGTGAAGTTAAATTACACCAGCATTTAGTGGACAAGAATATCACAGGCCCTAAGGAGATTATCAAAGCTGCTGACACGTATTTGAGTACTCGAGTACAGAAAAAGGCTCAGGCTAAAACGTCTAAGTCAGATGACATGGGGAATAACAACAAACACAACGAGGGAAAGGACTGAGGTCTGAACCTTCTTCAAAAAAGGCCTGCAAAAACATGAAGGAAAATCCCAGAATACAGTTCCATGGCTTGTAAGCCCTCACAGAAAAGAAGAGTGACAGCCCCTCTAACCCTGAGGTGTCCAGATCCTCAACACCCATTGGTTGTTTCTGTGTGGAGATATGACACATATAAAATGGATATCCAGCTTGCAAGGGGAATCCCAGGCAGGCGATGGTCACTGTTGGAATTTTGGAATAGAAGGCCATAGTTAATGTGGGAATCTTAGCCGATGGTGTCCAACTCGGCCGGGGAGTGGCTGAATGTTCCCTCAGTCTGAGTGGGAACGGTTCCGGGTCCTTTGAGGGGGTTCCAGTTCCTGCCAATAATCTGATATTTCTGGACAGGTTGTCCGTAAATGGGGCAATGTCTCCCACATTCGGTGATACTGCTGCAAGTATATAATAGCTTTTAGGTACCAATGGGTGAAGGAATGGCAGTGCATTCCATCTCCAAACCAGCTGGTAAAAGTGTTTAATGGTCTGAATTACTGTCTGTTGGCAATGGTAGAGCTTATTTGGAGGAATGTTACAGTCAAGGACTCCATTCCGGTAGGGTGTGTGTTAGGTAATGTACTCCTGACCCAGACATTTGAAGACTTACTTAGCATGGAAGCTCGACTAGCAGCACAGGAGGAAGCACTCTCATTGGTAGCTTCCAGTCATGGCCTGAAGTACCCTGAGGCTTCTACTATTGTGAGGGAGGACTCAACGGCCACTGATGTGACTATGGTGTTACCACAGGAGTCAGTGAGCTCATGAATGCCTACAGGCATAGAGGATATGCCTGAGAAGGTACAGAGAGAAGCTACAGACCTGAATAGCCAGAGCTGCAGGAGTCATCTTCAGCTGGAGGCCCAGGTCAAGTCAACTTTTGACGGGCAAGAGGGACTGTCCCACTCTGGTCAGTCTGTGAGGCAGACAGAGGAACAGGTGCAGTGCAACAGCGCTGGCTTGTTCAAAGACAAGGATACCAGGGACTCTGGGCTGGGCAGAGCCAGAAGTTGGTTGTTTATATTTGTATTTTGTTTATTTGTATAGCGTGCCTGGGCCAAAGGTATCTGGGCGCATTGCTTCAAAGGTTACAATTACAGTTACACAAATATACAGAAGATAGATATATATCACATTTTACATATACATTTACATACAATATATATTTACAGTGGTGTTCAACCAGCAGTCAAAACAAAAACAGCAGAAAGCAGTATGAATTGCTTTGAGCATTCCTGCGCTACAAGCCAGGTTTTAGCTCTACTTCTGAAGGCGTCGAATGAGGGTCCTGATCTGAGTGTGTTGGGTGGCGAGTTCCACAACCTGATGGCGAGCACTGGGAAACTAGAACCCCCTGCTTTCTTCAGCTTGTACCTTGGTAGTAGGATGCAGTGTGCTTGTGCTGCTCTATGAGGTCGATTGGAAGTGTTAGGTGTGAATCTGTTAGACAGGTATTTTGGAGCTTGATTGGCAAGGCATTTATGTGTGAGTGACAGTGATTTGCGTGTGACTTTTTGTAAGCTACATCTAGTGTCAGTGATATGAAGATTTCTCAGGATATTTAGTGCTGCCCTGATGGCATTATTTTGTGTAACTTGTAGCTTGTTTAAGTTCCGTTGGCTGGTCCCGGGCTGGTCCCTCGATAGAGCGGTTTACAATAGTTGAGTTTCGACATGATGAGGGTTCTAGCAAGGGTGGTGCGGTTGGCAGTGGTAAGGAATGGTCAACAGGCAGTAATACGTTTACAGGTGTAGGCTGTTGAGGGTATTAAGGCATTTGTTGTGTTACTGATAGTGTAGAGTCAAGATATATGCCTAGGATTTTTGTGTTGTTGGATACCTTTATGGTGTTGCCATCAATGACGAAAGAGTTGAAGGCAGGATCCAATCTGTTGAGTCTGGGTTCGAATCCAAGGAGGAGTATCTCTGTCTTATCATCGTTAAGACAGAACCCGTGTTGAGCCATCCATGCCTGGATGACCAAATAGACGTTGTTTAGTGCTTTGGAGTCAACTTTGTGGTCTCCAGTGATGGAGATGAGTATTTTTTCAATGTGCGTTATTTTCTCAGCTCGACCAAGAAGCACCACTGCTTTTGCATTGCTCAAATCACTTTCAAACTGCCACCTCTTTAATTTGATTGAACCTGGTGTCCATTGTACCACAAACTTCGAGCTTCAGCATTGAACCAACTTGCCAGCGTATCCTGGTACAGTGCTGTTGAACTTCGACCATCAAACTGAACCTGCTGACTTCCTGATCTGCTTCACTGGGGTAACGTTTCAAACCGCAACTACCTTGAGCTTGACCCTGGTTCAACACCCGCTCGCCGCTGGATCACCATGCCTACTGCACCCTCAAACCAAAGAGAACCATCGAAATGCACCAGAAGCCCAGCTTGACGCTGTGAAACAGCCAAGTCACCTGAAAAGCTATTATTGACTGAGAATGCCCCCTTGGTCCATCTTTGGGCCCTAGAGACTGGATAGGTCATTTTAATCTCTTTTGCAACAATATCCCTTTTGAGCATTGTGGCCTCTTAATTGCCTTTTCTACCCTGTCTCCTCATCCAGAGGTCTGCATTTGCTATATTTTGGATATTATGTGTTCTTTCTACAATATTGATTTGTTTGTATTGTTTCCTACTTAGTTAATATTGTCTATGTGTGTTTGATTAAAGTACATATACTTTTATAGACCCATAATTGGACATTCCTTTATGTTGGACTGTTATATTTCACTGTTTGGGGTGTTACTGAACCACATTCTCACCCCTTTTAAGAGTATAGCCTACCTACGGGGTCGTTTTTTTTACAGTTTTTTTTCTATACTACATTAGAAACTATCCATCCAGGTATTATGAAAGTCAACCTTAATTGCCGCACTTCCATGTTTGAGAATCTGAGCGACTTAAGACACTTCATTCAAGTCCACAAGATGGAAGACATGGATACCTCCCTTCTGACCACATAGGAGCCTGAATAAGATTTACTTGGTCATTGCATCTATGATTTCTATTTTCTTTGAATGGAGTAGGAGTTACCTTCATCTCACCTGTCTCCCCACCTCCGCTGTTCCCACAAGTAAACATGAATTGGTAGGCCTGTTTCCGGTTAGTCACGTAAGTAGTATTAGTTTAAAGTTGCTATATACCATGGCTACATTTTGTGTTGACCTCATTTGTTTTCCCTTCTCCCTTTTGTTTCCTCTCGTGTTATATGTTCTCCCCTCACGATATTCCAAATGCACCTTATGAATTGAACTTTTACTGCTGTTTGACAATAGGTTTCAATGTCTCTTACATGTTGCTTTTCTCAGCCCTAAGTACTTATAAACATGATTTTTTTATCTTTACTGTATTTTTCTCCTATGTCGTTAAATATGTCCCCCTGAAACATTAAAGGTTTACATAATCCTATAGAAAGACAAAAAGTACTTTCCGATTCAAACAGAATGAAACCATCAATTGCTTGTATTCAGGAGACTCACCTGTCCGATGTTGAAGCTGCTAAACACACGAGGATATGCGTCAGCTAAGTATTTACTAGTAAGGCATATGAGAAAAAAGAATGATGTCATCACCCTAATCAACAAAGCCCTTACTGCAAAGTTATTAAATCTGATTCAGACGACATTGGTAGATGGTTGCTTCTAATAATCCTTGTCAATTCTGTGGAATACATCATTCTGAATGTTTATGGCCCTACTACACCTGAACCTGCCATCTGGTCACAATTGAAAGATTACTTATTCCAATCTGATTGTCATAATCTTATTGTATGTCGGGATTGTAGTTAAATTATTGACCAATTTTGTGATATGAAGTCAAAGAGGTGCTTTAAGGACTCTAAATCACATGAACAATTCTTGAACTTTATCTCCGAATTAGGCGTAATTGATGCCTGGCGCATGATTTATCCTTCAGATATGGAGTTTACCTTTCATCCTAGGCCGCACAATTCTTTTTCTAGAATTGATTATATTTTTCTTTCCAAATCCCTGTCCACCAGTCTGCTTAACACCAGCAAAGATTTCATCTCCTTTTCAGATAATGAACCTGTTAATATTAAACTTGATGCCTGATGCCGCACAACATAACCATAAATCAAACTGATGGAGATTTAATTTGGCGCTCTTAAAATATGATTTGTTCAGGTCGCACCTAACTAATGCACATCACCATTTTGCCACCAATAATAAAAGCCAGGATACCTCTGTCACAAACAATTGGGATTGCTATGAGGCTGTATTAAGGGGACACATTATTGCTTATTTAGCTAAGAAATAGAAAAAACTGAAACATGAATCTCAAACTAATCGAAAACAATTGAAAACCCTTGAAAGGCAATGTACCCAGAATCCCATGCAGGCTATCTTTAATAACATCATATAACTGAGAAGTAAATATAATAAATTAACTTCAGAATACTCTTGTGCTTCACTACTTAAGTATAAAGCCAAAACCTATCAGTTCTCAAATAAGGCAAGCAAGTCACTTGCCTCGTATCTCAAAATTTAAAAAAGGGAGAACAAGAATTGCAGTGGCTGAAGACGCTATGAGCAACAGGAAATGTTCAGCTAAGGGCATTGTTGATATATTCACTAAATTCTATCAAAAACAATATACTTCAGAATAAAATCCTAGCAATCCTCTCTGTAAAGTTGTCCTTGGGAACGTATCTCGCTCCACTTTCCTTCACTTGATTTAAGCTTGTTAAATAAAACCATCACTCAAAGCGAAATACATAAGGCAGTAGGTGATCTTAGAAAATGTAATGCTCGAGGGATTGAAGTCTTTTTCTACACATTTTAAAGATTTACTGTTCCCTAAACTAAATTAGCTTTTTGCTCACTTTGGTATACATTGTAAGTCTGAATGAAACTTTTCAGAAGCCATGCTAATTGTTTTCCCAAAGCCCAATAAGGACCCTGAGTTTCCCCAAAGCTATAGACCTATCTCCCTTATTAATGCTGATTGTAAAATGTTTGCTAAAATGTTAGCCAATCGACTTCTCCCATTCTTACCTAATTTAATCAAAAGTGACCAAGTAGGTTACATAAAGGGTAGACTGTCCTCCTCTAATAATACTATTTTTAGATATTTTGGATATTATTGAGAACTCAAAAGACCCCATGCAGCAATAGCTCTGGATGCAGAAAAAGCATTTGATAGGGTGGAGCAGGATATTTTGTTTGAAACACTCAAGTGGCATGGCCTGGGTATTCCGTTTTTATCCATGATTAAAGTTCTATATTCAAATTCGAGAATAGCTATCTTTAATAATGGACACATGTCCTCATAGTTTCCTTTGTCTTAAGGTACCAGACAAGAATGTTCCCTTTCTCCTCTTCTATTTATTTTAGCTATCAAGCTTTTCCTAGAAACCATTAGACTTGACCCAACAATACAGGGCATTACTTCCGGGGATGGGCAAATCAAATTAGCCACTTACGCATATGATGTCCTTCTACTCCTCCAAAATCCCAGTTTTAGTCTTCAAAGTCAGCTGGCCACTATTATGCGCTTTTCATCAGCTTCTGGCTATAAGCTTAACATGGACAAATCAGAAATTCTAACCCTTATTGTTTACTGCTCCAGGCACCACATTTCGGCCTATCATATGAAATGGTGCCCAAATCAGATTAAATATTTGGCAATTCATATTTCTTCTTCATTGAAAGATATTATCAATGAAAATGCAAACATTGTAAGGAGTTTAGGCAGTTTACAGATTGATGGTCCCATTATATTTCTCCTGGTGGAGACGTCTAGTGATCATCAAGAAAATGATATCTCTGATCGTTTTGTACAGCCTATATATGCTTCCGATGTCACTTCCCTCCAAATTCTATAAATCAGTTGATTCATGTTTAACTAAATTCATATGGGGTAAGAAAAACACAGACTTTTGCAGGGAAAACCTAAGAGTTCTGCTCAGAAGGGGGGTGTTGGGATTCCAGACTTTAAGAAATATCATTCTGCATTTCTGTTAAAACAAGCTCAAATATGGTTTGGACCCAGTGAGTCTCACTTGGTACCTACCTTGTTACGCTTACAGAATAATATGGTTTCTCCTTTGTCATTGACAGATTGTTATTTGTTTACGAAAAATAATAGATTAATCAAATGCAAAATGTTATTATCGCTGCCAAACATTGTACCTTTACATTGCAGATTCATCCCAATTTGTCTCACAATATAATAACTTGATTTGTGTAAATGGCAAATCAGTCTTCTGTAAAGGTATTAAATGTGTACAGCAATTATTCAAATAGGGGACACCACTTACCTTCAGCGAATTTAGAGCAAAATTCTCTACTCCAGTTTCCTTTTGGCACCAGGACCCTACTTTGATCAACGCTGTGATGGATAACTTTGAAACTTTACTGTTGAGCACATCCTCTCCTTATAAGGAAACACTACAGCACCTGCAAAATCCTCATTTCACAACCTTAATGTTTTACAAAATTCTCTCAATGAGGCATGGCTGAGGAGGGGGCAACGTGTTTGGAAGCAAGACAACGCAGCGCAACACAGATTCAAATCCCCATCCTGCACTTAGAAACCAATCTCTAATAATTATAATTCTCTGTGGGGTTCTCAGCTGGCTTGGCGACAACACTTTTTTTTAACCGATGAAGATATTCAGTGGCCACAAGTCTGTACGAAAATTTCTCTGATCACCACATCTGCCAGTTTGACTCAAACACTACTTTTTTCATCATAGAGTGTTTATGAGCAAACGTGAATTGAAATGGAAAGTATTTTTGGAATTCCTTTCTTCAAGTACCCCACTTCCTAGAATATTAATGCCCTCCTATTGTATTATCCTGAGCCCCCCTCTGCTTCTTTTTGGCGTCTGTTCTGTTTGTGTTATGTCTTGTCCTCCAAATAAAATCTAATGTGCTTATAATAGTTCACACACATTCCCTGCTTCATCTAGTGTTTCTCTTATATTATGCTTTTAGGCTTATTCTTTTCTTTTTTCTTACTTGCAATTGTAATTCATTTTTGCTATTGTATGACTATTTTTCACTTGTCTCAATAAAACTTAAACAAAAAAACATTTTAGAGATGTTGAATGCTTACAGACAATTATTTTTTTTAAAAAATAAAAAATAAAACGGCACTTCCTATCTAGCTCTTTCCACCCCACATCCATTCCAACACGTCTTCAGTTTCTCCTGAAAGCATGCATTGTACTTGAGTGACCCATAAACCCCTCCAATGATAACTGACGAAATGCATCCGACTACTGTCCTTTCAAATGAAGGAAATTCCGTTATGTCCAGTTGAGCATGGACAAGAACAGTGCTACATTACAACTACAAAACCTGCTTTTTTGTTTTCTCTTTTTCAGCAGCACATTTTATGATTGGGAAGACCCAAATCATTCAAGGGCCTTCTACCACAGCCCTTAAACCACTACCATGATAGAAAGGGCGTCCATTTGCCCCTAGTGGACACGCTCACCAATTGGTTCTGTTTTATTCTCTGCTCAATTTGTGGATTTAAGTACCTGCCTTTACTTTTTAGTGCACTGTAAAGATCTCTGAAATCAGTCTTCCTTGATATCTGGTGCCCTAGATCAATGGGGTGAGATATGACACAATTAAGAAACAAGTGAGCAGTAAGCAATATGTTGACAGAATGATGTTGCTGTTGCCTGTAGAACACAGTGAAGGGCCACCTACCTTCTTCCTGGTCAGTCGCATTCTTTTCAAATAACTTAATTGGTGCTGGGTAGGAGGTGTTAGGTTTGGGTGCATCATCAGTTTTGGGTTTTGAGTTTTCTTCACTAAATGGGGTTTCCAGAAGCCTGGGAGCAGTCTCAGGCCATCATTAGTCTAGTCACTGGGCTCTAATGAAGATAAGCCCTGCATAGCACTTGGAATTCTAGTATGCAGGCAGCTATCCCCCACGATCAATTCGGTCTAGCTGCACACATAATCTTTACCACCTTGCTCATGACAACGACCATTAGAATGCAGCTATCCCCCATGATAAATTCGGCATAGCTGCAAACATAATATTGTACCACCTGGCACACCACAACGAACATTAGAATGCAGCTTTCCCCCATGATAAATTCAGCCTGGCTGCATACATAATCCCACATACACTACACAGTGCACAGCACCACATTCATAAGAATGCAGCTACGCCCCACGATAAATCTGGCCTAGCTGCACACATACCTAGTCCACACATGCACTATTTATTTGTCTGACTATTTACACTTACCTGGTCTGCGGCCCTTGAGGGTGTTCAACCTACAGCACATTGAGACCATACCACTGGTGAAAGGCACTATACAAATGCCCATTAACATAACATTAGACCTGGAGGTTGTTCATACGGAGGAGCCTTTCGAAAGGTGGATGGTCAGAGCCAGACGTTCCTATAGGGAATGCAGAAGATACATCAGAAAGTCTGGCAGGAGCAGTGTGGCCACTGAGAACTGGCAAAAAAGAGTCAGCTGGAGTGACCAGGGTCGCTTCCTCAGAAAAGTTTGCACTATTGCGGCTGTGTCAGTGCTGCAGAGAGACATTGCTGCATGCTGTGTTCAGTTGATAATGCATTGGACACTTCAGCATGTTTCACGTTGTCCACGTTAGTCAAAGATAACGATTTCTGAACGTAGCAGAATCAGGCACTTGCATCTTGTGCTGCGGAATTTCCAAGGTTAATTGATGCATGTTCTTAATGTGAGCTCTCTTCTCTTGCAGGGTGAAGCTGATGAGCATCTGACTGGTTAGTTTCACGCTCAGATTTTAATGAAATAAACCTTCTTTAATCAACTGATTAAGCTTTGTTTCAGATCTCAGAAATTCCATAGAAGCAGTCACAGCCAAACCCCATGTGTCATCACTTAACGAGTATCATGGAGCACCGATTCGATGAAACATGCAAATCATCACCCAACAGTGATGGAGACTCACAACAATAATGTGCTTACTTCTAGTACAAAAAATGCATTTTCAAAATGTTCATAACAAAACAGATCAACACATTTGGCATTAAAAGGCATTGAAGCAAGGCAGGTTTAGAGAAAGAGGTTATTTCTTAACGAAATGACCTCTTTCTCTAAGGAAACGTTTTCACATAGTAGCTTTGAGGTCTTTATACAAGGGGCAAAACACGCATGAAATGCACAACTTTCTCACTAGTGGTTGCACAAAAAATACGGATAATCTTATCGTCTCTCCCATGACCTCTCCTGGCTGTCACAGGTAACAAAGATAGGCAGCCAAGTCTGGCTCTTGCTAAACGCGCCTCAAATAGGAATTTATAGCAGGGAGATAATTACACATATCAACTACAAGACTAGTGCAAAACGCACTTTGGGTATGATGCCAGAATGCAAAGACCACTTGGCTCAGAAACAGGGATTACATCCCTAAAAGCAGGCTTACTTTAGTCGAATCACCTGTGTACGATTGTGGACCTGTGGATGGCTTTAAAGGAATTGGTGTCCCACTCCTTCTTGGATCCACTCTTGAACAAACACCTGAGGAAGAATTAATGTGGTCCTTTTTTGAGAGAATTATTCTTTACAAAGACCCCAACCACTAACGGAAAGACGGAGCAGTCCAAGGCAGCGGCAAAATCTACTCCCTACCCACTCTGCACCAACGTTCCCTAGTCTGGGAGAACGCAACCTGAAAGGGATCATCCTATCCTAGAGTCCCTTGAATGGGTCTCACAGCATCTGGATGACCAGATCAGCCAAAGCTCCCTGTTCTGTCACATCATATCAGTCGAACAGCATTGCAACAATTCTCATCGCAATCAAATCAAAGGGACTTGCCGGTGCGGCTGTTGACATTCCATCAAACTCGAAGTACTGCTGCATCACACCTATGGAAATGGAACACCTGTGCATTGCAGCAAGTAGAGCCTGTCACCTGTTTGTCTCAATCAACCTGCTCACTGCTGAGAGCCAAACTCGAACTGCCAACTGAACCCTACATCGGAGCACCAAGGTCATTGAACCATTGGATCTCAGCTCGAATTGCTGGAACATCACATTACTCGCTGACCAAAACCAGTGGTTACTAATCTCTCAAACTGCCTTGACTCCCGATCCAAACCTGTTGAGCCATTCAAAATGTATGACCTGAACGCCACACTCGAACCACATCAAACTACCTACACGCCAGCTTGCTGTTTGAACCAGAATGATTCGCTCCACCCGAACCTGGTTCGACTGCACCCCAACACAGCTCGAACCCGGCTCAATGCTATTGAACCATCTAAGAACAGTGGAAAGGTATTATTAACCCATAACTATCCCGTACACCTTTGGGGCTCTAGAGACTGATTAAAACATATTTGCACTGTCCCACTGAAATACATATCCTTTATGCGTATTGCCTTCTCCCCCTGTTTTCATTACCCAGATTGCTGCATCTTTCTACCTCACTTTCAGGGGTGGGTTTACATAGTGTTTTAATAGTTATTTGAACATTGATGCACATATTTAAAGTTTATATATTTTTATAGAACCTTAATGGGACATTCTTTATGTTGGTCTTTAATACCTTGATGTTTGGGTCACTCCTGGATCACATTTACACCCCTTTTGACACTACAGCCTCCCATTGGTCCACATTACCACAAAATGTTGACTGTGCCTGTTTTACCTTTATGGTTGGAGTCACTGTTGGTTTGTAGATGTGTGGAGGCTGAGCAAGTGGTTTAGCCACTACTCCTCCATGTACTCATGCAGAGCAGAAGTCATTTTCTCACAACACCCTCTCTCTAAAAGAAAAGAACCTAAGAATAAGGTAGACATGGGAGTGGGCTTGAGTAGGCACACCATAGTGGAAACTATATTTTCACTTTCTTCCAGCAAGAAATAACTGATTTCCAAAAGAATTAAGCGAGCTCAAAGCACTGGATGCTTACATCAGATTCAAGCCAAGGGTGAGTTTCTTCCTCAAATTAGGTTGGAAGAAAATACATTTTGTTCATTTTGTTCATGTATCTTCAAATGGTGTGATTGCTTTCATGGGTGCCAATAAATTGCAAATAATTATCTCAGACAAAGTCAGGCCAGAGGAGATTTCCGTTATTAATTACTTATCAGATAAGTTAAATCACACCTGGCACAGAATGAGTCATTCATTTTCTCCGTAATTAATTTCCCCCGTAGCCAGCAATGTGACGTCAGCGAGCATGCATGAAGGGCAAGCTGAACAAGAATTCCAAATCCAAATTGTTGTGGCTCTTAGAAGGACACACAAATCGAGTTTCACTGCCGCTGCAAACGTATGAACATGTCCTCTGAAATGTTGTCTTAAATGGGTGAAGGGAAAACACCAAATGTTTCACTAAGGACCGCGTCAGGGGTCCAGCAGATATGATGCTGAGATTATCATATGTAGACATTGATATATTTTTTTTCATTGTGCTATTTTGGTTAATATAAACCATATACACATTTAATCAATACATTAAAAAGTTACCTTTACAAGTAATTGATATTACCACATATGATAATGCCAGGAACCTGCCCCATTATGAAGAATCTGTGGGCTTGGGTTAACAGATGCATATTTCCAGTGATACCGAAGGTGGTATGTCAGTATATATTGATGCATTATTGGTATCATATAAAAAAAATATATCAATTTACACCTTCATTTTGAGGATGAGGATTGATTCTGTACAGCCGCAGATAATGTGACCATTTTCAGTGTAACATTGGAAAAAGGAGAGCAAGTGAGAGTATTTTAACCCCTTTGCTTGAGCCCATGTCGAACAACATTTTCCTCCTTTAGAGGAATGCACTTGCACTTCCCTTCACTACATGAAACAATCTCATTTAAATGTAGGAGACTAAAAGTGTTTTTAACCACCTCTATATGCGGAGGCAAAATCTGGAGTGAAATGCATAGAAATGCGACATGCACTCACACATGTCCATGCTGGTGGCACAATATATACCAGTATTGCCACTGCAAGAACTCACTAATGTTGTCTATGTCCAATAATGCCAGCATTGGCATTTTAAGAAGACATCTCCATGCTGGCCGTGCCAATATATAGGCCAATATTTCCAATATAAGAATACACATTTTCTCTTTGCACGACAATGCCACATTGTCAATGTACAAAGAAATGTGCATGTTGGCTGTGCCAATATAGGCAATATTTTCACTGTAAAAGAAACATTCATGCTTGAATTGCCAATAATGCCAGTCTTTCCACTGTAAGGTCCAAAACTTTTTATTTTCACAACAGTAATCAACAACTAAAGTAAACATTAATCAGCATAAAAAGCAACATATCATAAACTATCATTAAACAACTCATTAAAGAGAAATAATAGAGATACACAAAGGAACGAAAAGAGGAAGAAAAGGAAACAAGAAAACAGAACAAAGGGCAGAAATTCATACTGCAAGTACAAGAGTATCATAAGTACAATGTGTGTAACCATGAACAGTGACAGATGACAGTAATCTACAGATACAGGGACACAACAATCCCAAATGAAAGTTCAAGTCTATCCATAAACATCAAGAAAACATCTCCAAATGTCCCAGAATTTACCAATTTCATCCTTGCATTTGTAAATGGCTTTTTCATACATATAGACAGTTAGAAGCTCCTCCACCCATTCATCAATATTAAAAGAAAGGCTTGACTTCCAGGATCTCAATATCATTTTTTTTTGCAACCATACATGCACGCAGCACCCACATTTTCTTGCCAAAGTCAATGTCATCCAGTATAGAAATATCTCCTAGAAGCTCTCATGGGGATTGCAATGTCCAAAACTAGACTCAACCCTTCACAAACCTTTTCCCAAAATTGCATTGTTTTAGGACAAGACCAAATCAAATGACTGAGGGAACCTCTGGAACGGTTACACTTCCCGCAAAGTTCAGTGTCCAAAAGTCGTCTCCTGAACAACTTCTCCAGAGTCCAATAGGCCCTAAACAGTAATTTTGTTTGAGAAGCTCTGCGGCCCCAATCCAAACTCACCAGGCAAGTGTTCTCACAGCACCTCCTCCAACATCTCAAGGCAATATTTTCCCCCAACTCAGCAGCCCAAATGGTAGGCAGCCGAGGATCCTGTTTTCTAGTAGCCTTTAGGAAACCATACAGGGTAGAAGCTGGGTGTGCTGCACTCGAGCATGTCTCCACAGCTGCCCAGGCTGCACTTTGAACAGTCAATTGTGGCATCTCAACACAAGCCGAAATTATAATCTTCAGTTTCCTGAATTTGGCAAACAAACAGTTCACCATGTCCTGTAATTGTGCAAGACGAGTATACGAAATCCAATTGCCATTTTCAAATAAATCTTTAAAGTATTTAACACCAGCCACAAACCATTCAACCCAAAAGAGGGATTTACCTTGGAACTTCAATGCTGGGTTATTCCAAATGGACGCATCTGGATGTAAATAAGGATCAGTACCCATACTACTCGAGAGATCGTACCAGCAGTCCTGCAAAAATGAAGTGAGTGCACTGGCCGTTTTGGACGTACATCTTTTAGAAGACAACAGGGCTTTAGGGTCCAGCTGAGACACTGCACCACTCTCCCATGGCACCAAATCGGAATGTTCATCACTAGAGACAGCAACCCTGCACAGATGGCGAGTGGAGAATGATAAGTGGTAATCCGGGAAGTTGGGTAGGTTCATTCCACCCAATTTCAATGTGAGTTGAAGTTTCCAAATCGCAAGCCTTGGAGATTTCCCATCCCAAATAAAGTTTTGCAAAAGTCTATCAGTCTCCTTAAAGACATTCCTTGGAATCCTAACGGGAAGCATACTCAGGATGTAGTTGATCCGCGGCGTTAAATTAATTTTTATACAGTTGATTCTGCCCCAGGTTGACAACTTCAAGAGACCCCACCTCTCCAAATCTGCTTTGAGTCTTTGGAGGAGCCATGCAAAATTCATGCCAGGTTGCTTCACTATTTCCACCCCAATCCAGATGCCAAGATATTTCATTTTGTCTGCTCAGCACTTAAATTGAAACTGAGCACAAGTATGCCGTAGACACAGATTATTGATCAGTAGGATTTCAGATTTGCTCCAGTTAACCTCATAGCCCAAAATCATGGAGAAACAGTGAACATCTTGCATCAGGTGCGAAATACAGATAGCAGGATCCTGAAGGGCAACCAACAAATCATCCACATATAGCCAAAGAAAGTTGTCCCTGCCGTTCCCAATAATGGTCTGAGATTTGCATCCATTCTTAAGCACACCGCAAGTGGTTCCATAGACAAGATAAACAGGAGAGGCGAGAGCGGGCAGCCCTGTCTTGTACCTCGATGAAGTCTAAAAGCATCAGAAATAAGTCCATTTGTCAACACACTCGCAGAAGGATTGGTATATAATAACTTGACCCAGCATTGGAAATCTTGCCCAAAGTTCATCTTCCCAAGGCATGCAAACAAAAAATCCCACTCCTCTCGATCAAATGCCTTTTCAGCATCAACAGCGATCACTGCGGTGGCAACAGGCTGGTTGCGACCCTTCTCAATAGTCATAAGCAAGCGTCTCATGTTTTCCGCCACCACCCTGCCAGAGACAAAACCTACTTGATTTCCATGCACCAGAAGTGAGATAACCTTTTCCAATAGTCCAGCCAAAATTGTAGCCAATATTTTGCAGTCAGAGTTGATTAGACTGATCGGGTGGTAGTTTTTACATTTGGTAGCATACCTGTCTATCTTTTTAATTACTGTAATCAATGCATGTCTCATCGTGTTTGGTAGAGAACCGGACTCAAAAGCAGCATTAAAAACGTCACACAAGAGATGCAGTGCAGTATCCGGGAGGCTTTGTAAAATTCGTTAGGCAGTCCATCTAAGCCAGGTGACTTACCCACCGTCAGCTGTGAAATTGCGCATTTTATATCTTCGACATCCACTCTTCCCTCAAGGGCTGCCGCCACAACAGATGTCAGGCGTGGAGACATGTGAGTCAAGGAAATTCTCAATGTTAACTCTGTCACAGTCTATTTCAGAGTCATAGAGTTTTTCATAGAATCCACAAAAGATATTGTTAATACCTCTCTGCTGAGTTTCCAACGTATTGTCCAAATCTCTGATTGCAGCAATAAAGCAATCGCTTTCCGCCACCTTCAACCTATGTGCCAACAATTTCCCAGCTTTCTCACCATTCTCAAAATATTTAATCTTTTGCCTGAAAAGGGCATAATCGACCTGGCTGGAAATTAGTTTGTTAAGTTCATACTTGGCCCTTCTCAATTCAGACTTCGTTTCTTCACCTTTGCTTCTTGCAAACAAAACATCTAGGCGTTTAGCTTTGGAAGAGAGTCTCTGAATGTCTTTTGCCCTCAATTTCCTCTCTTTCCCAGTTTTGGTGATCAGCACTCCCCGGACAAAACATTTCAACCTCTCCCAGACTGTTGATATTTGGACATCGGCAGTTCTATAAATCTGGATGAAGCTGGCAATTTCCTCTGCCACTTCCTGCCTGAACCAGTCACTCTTCAGTATATAAGAGTTCATTCGCCATATCGATGACTTAACCAAAGAGTACTGCAAAGACAATTTCAATGAAACAGGCGCGTGATCAGACAGGGCAATGAGACCAATAGCCGAATCATAGCAACTAGAAGTAATCCGTCCAGAGGTCAAGAAAAAGCCAATCCTAGAATAAGTATCATGATATCGCGAGTGAAAACTGTAGTCCCTGTCCGACGGGTGCTCGAGCCTCCAAATGTCAGCCAGACCGAATTCCCTAATTAAATGATCCATGGATCGTTTACATTTATTCGGAGTCCTGGTACAATCCCCATTTGATCGATCTAAGGTCGTGTCCATGATCTGATTGAAAGCACCTCCAACTATAATGGAATCCATGTTAAAACTTAGAAGCAATTGTGCCACTTCATGGAAGAAGATCGGGTCATCCAAATTTGGCGCATATATGTTACACAGGAGAATATCCACACCTTGTATCCTCACAAACACACAAATAATTTTTCCTTCTTAATCTCCTTTGCTCCTAAGGACTGATATCGGCAGATTCTTTTTAATAAATATTGACACACC
This sequence comes from Ambystoma mexicanum, assembly GCF_040938575.1. Lineage (NCBI taxonomy): Eukaryota > Metazoa > Chordata > Amphibia > Caudata > Ambystomatidae > Ambystoma > Ambystoma mexicanum. The sequence goes on along the minus strand of NC_090927.1, from coordinate 629,201,682 downwards.
TCTTTTCCTACTCGAGTGAGTAGAAAGGTAAGTGTCCCCTACTCACCCCCTTTTCAACTTTTCTGCCTCAGAGTCCTCCAAATGTGTTTCCTGGAGGAATGCAATGTCACAGGAGTGTGAACGTAGATGTGATAAAATTTTAGTCCTCTTCACCACATTGTTGAGTCCATTAACATTCCACGAGAAGATGTTCAGATGATCCACAATTTTAGTGCTCACAGTACAGTTCATAGTCTTAAACATTGTATAATATATGCAATCCCTGTCAGAGAACAGGACAGGGAGAGAAAGTAAGAAAAAGTAAAGAAAGGAAAAATAGAATAGTAGGCACATGCCCCAAGTGGGCGTTAGACCACTAAGATATACTGGCAATAGTAACACGCAGATGGCACACTGCACAGATACAGCAGCAAGGCAACTAAAGGTACAATGTCACTAAAAACACAAAACTATCAATAAACACCAATCCCAAGTCTCCCTTCCCCACCCTAAATTTACTTGCGATGCCTAACCTTAAGGCGCAACTCTATACATTCAACATATCACATGGACAACCCGTACACGGAACCCAGATTATTAATCCCAAACCCTACCTGTACATATCTGAGCACACACAGCATATCAGCCAATTCAGTTGAATTGTACCAGCATTGTCCTTTGGCCCCCACAAGAGACCACAGTCATAACGTACCCCTCCACAAAACACAGTGAGAGCATGCATATATTAATATAACTAGCCCAGAATCCCAATAAACCTAACAATAGTGAAAACCCAGATCATTCCCAGGCCTAGCACACCCACAATTCCCAAGATCTCATCATTTACAACAGGCAGCAGGGTGAAAATAGCAAATATACATACATATATGTAGTGTCAGCACACTAGGCAATGTAGAATCAATTGTTATGGGCAACTGCTTTAATCAATTTTCTTGTACATGGGAAGAATGATCACCATCTGGCCGTTATGTTGCTTTCAAAGTATCAATATCCGGCACAGAACCATATTGATATCCAATACCATAAGGGGACGCCATATCAAGTACAACAAGAGTTCCCACTACCATTGAAAGGGTGCTGTTTACACATAGAGATGCAGCGGATCAGAGCTACAACAATGATTGCACATATCCACAATGGCCACGATCCCCCTCCATACGAAGAGACCATATAAGACCCATGTCCTGAGTAACAAGCAATAATGAATACCCACACGTATAAAATCAGTCTACTCACCAATGCACACTCCCCATCCACTGCATGTTCAAGGCATACATATTGTTTGCTAACGTCCAGAACTGCAAACCAGCAAGCATGTGTCAGCACACTAGCTAACGTAGAATCAATTGTTATGGGCAACTGTTTTAATCAATTTTCATGTATTGGCGGCAAGTATAATGAACCATTGCTCAGATCCATGAACTAGGATGAAGGTTTTCATTTCCCTGGTACAGACACATTAGAAATCCCTCAAATATGTATGCCAGACTGTGCTCCTCTATATCCAACCAAAACGTTATTCTATAAAAAAGATTGGATATAGATTGGTCTGTAATTGTTAGAAAGCAGCAAACGTTCTGAATAATCCGATAATGCACGGTACCCGGCACAATGTTAAACCATGGTACGGGAACGCAAACAATTAGCCCAGACATGCTGCGCCAACCAGCCCATGAGATCGGAGAGCCTCAGCCGATACCATCAGCCATGTATAATTCTAACTCTGACACCATGTAAAGTGCACACACTCCACTCAAAACACTCACCTCACAACAATCCGAACAGCACCGGCATTCATCCGAATCCTTCCAGAGCGACACGGCGCCTATTACGCACTGAACACTTCCTGCTTAGCATACGGACACATCACGCTCAACAGGGTCCTTTACTCAAACTGTTTCTCTTGTGCAACTGAATGAAAACAAACTCTGGCACACTAAAGGATTGCGATCCTTTTAAATAACAACACCAAGCAAACGAAATAAAAGCTAACACAACAATAGTAGTAAAAAACAGGCAATAGAAATAGTAAAAGCATTGAACATCAAAAACTAACATTAAAATTTGCATATTCAAAAAAAAAAAAGGGGGTCAAAGTTATGATGACTGTGCAGGCAGGCAAGGGCAGTCTTTAATCCAGGCACAAGCTTGATCAGGAACCTCTGTCAGTTTAACTCCATCCGGCAGAAAACGTTTTAAAACGGCAGGTTTCAGTAAGGAAACTTTCAATCCCCGTTCTTTAGCTAAACGCTTTGCTTCCCAAAATGTCTTTCTATTTAGAACTACCTCCTTTGGGAAATCAGGGTAGATGCTAAATGAGGTTCCTTCCCAGAACAAAGAAGCCTGTCGCCTTGCAATACGCAGAATGTCTTCTTTTATGCTAGACTTGACAAATTTCACAATAATTTGCCTAGGTTTGCCAGTTTCCAGTTTCCCAGCTCTGAAAACCAGATCCAGGTCCTTGAGCTGCACATTACTTCCCGGCAAACTCCTCTGGAAGATATTAACAACCAAAGTCGGTAAAGTTGGTTCTGGCTGTTCCTTAATGCCAATCAGGCGCAGGTTGTTGTTTCTGGCTTGAATTTCCAGATTCATGTTTGCCAGTTGGAGCCTTGATACTCCCTCTTGCAATTCCTGGTAAGCTCTGTAACTTCCAGAGGCTTCCATTTCCAAACCCGCAGTTCTACCTTCAACATCCTTCATGCAGGTTTCCAGACCATTAACTGCTCCAGATAGATCATTCAAGGTTTGTTTCTCCTCAAGCATATCATTGGCCCCTTGTTTAAGCAATTTAAAAATGTCTGTGCTACTCGGAGTGTCTTCCTCAAGATCCTCAGCAATCTGTTTAGGTTTCTTTGAAAGAGGTTTGTCCACAAGCTCATTGTTCTTCTTTCCGGACATAATCACAAACATTAACAGGCTACAAAGGGCTTTCAAAAGGTTGCCAGGGTGGCATCAGGAGCTGCTGCTCTAAGCTGCTTCTCTCTCAGAGGCCATTCTAGAATCCCCAGTCTTTCCACTGTAGTAAGACATTCTCACGCAGTCTGTGCCAATATATGCCAGTATAAGCCTGTGAGAGGTTGCCTTGCAACACGTTTTTAAAATATGCCTAGATCACCATTTACAATCACATTGATGGTTTTGGGACATCCCTTTGCATGCACCAGCTCCCCCAAGCACTCCCACAATCCACCAACGCAAATATATCCTCCAAAACTGCATGCACATAAACACACATACACACACCAGTGCACACTCATGCACACGCGCACAAAGGCACTCACATTCACACAGGCAAGCATTCACACACATTCACACAACATTCACAGATGCACTTATTTTTCAATAAAAAACGACCTTCTCTTGATATATCACCTTGCCGAATGATCCCACACCTGGTCAATCAGCTCCTCTTATCCTTTCTCTGTGACCTGTGCAGCAACAGGAAGCAAGGAGGACATTTGATTGGCACCTTACTTCCTGAGCTACACCTCCAGTCTAGACGATAGTAAAACACGGGAAGAGCAAGTACCCTGCATGCAATTTGCATTTTTTTATTTAATGTGGCTGTTGGTGTATTTACAATCTCCCAAATATCGTGCTTTACCAGACCATAATATAAGTTTATCATCAATCATTCCGCCTGATAACCCTCCAGTTCTATGGACCATCAAGTAAATTATCTGAGGTGCTCTCTCGGAAAAGTTTAGTTCCCTTTAAGAATTGCTGAACTGCAATCAAGAGACCACACCTTGTGCAGCCCTTTGCCGCTTGCTGGGCTCTAATTAATCATATTATAGTCATCCAAACAAGCTGCTTCTCCAAAATATACTATATGATACTTTAAAATGTCATCTTGCCTCAGCCTCTCTCAAACTTGAGCAGAACCCCCTCCGGTTCCGGAAGCAACTCAAGACCTTCCTTTTCACTTTGGCTTTCTCTCTTCCTCTCTCCTGCTGATGCAACTGACTGCTCTGCGCACTGGTCACCCTCTGAACCCTGGTCCAGGGTATGCAGTTGCCCTTGAACTGCCTCCAGGCTTCCTGCACTTAAGGGTCTGTATCTGCAACCCTACAGTCCCTTATCTCTGCATGTATAAGCCACCTGCTGGCTGCACTTGTGAGATAACTGCACTTCACCCTTCCCCTATCCCTTGGCACTTCTCCCCTTCCGTCTTCCCCGCACTTGTGCGATCTGAATGACACAAGGACTAGTAAGATTGGTATTTTGTTCTCCCATTGTTTCCCCCTCCTTGTCTTGTCTGCCTAGAAACACTTGTGTACAGGCGCATTATAAACGTCACATTATATCATATATATCTTATCATGTTCGCTTACTCAGGAAACTGATCAGCCCCCATGTATTGCGAGGGAGCTCCTCTAGGGTGGTATTATTGCTCCCATAAGGGTCTCTGAAAGGCTGACAGCTGGAAAGCTGGAGAGTGCCTGGCAATCAAGCCCAGTGCATATCTGCACACATTGCTGATCACAATTCTAGCCAAACTGCTCCATTCTATGTCATTTGATTTTAAGAAATATCAAGTAATGAATCCCATTTAATAATATGCGCATCATTTTTAACAAATACATGTTCTAACCAAATGACGAAAGTTTCAATCACACTTTTTTCGCTTATTGGTGAAGACAGGAACATATCTTGTTATACCACGGAATTAGATGGACACCTACTTAGCTTATTATTCATTGCATCACCATTCATGCATTCTTCTCCTGCATCAAGAGAAGCCACAGATGAAGGCGAATCACTCTGCTTCTCCTTTCCTGGCGTTTTCCTTATCCTGTTTTTCCTTTTATGTATACACTGTCAAATCGCCAGTCGTTTTTTTTCTTTTACCTTTGCCGTGATTTAAAAAAAAAAAACATTTATGTGTACATCCAGGGTTAACTTTCAGACCCTAAGATAAAGGCATTGCTGGAGTGGGTGTGTGGGGCCCAGGAGGCTATAGCCCCTGGTCTTTTGGTTGTAGATCGGATAAAAACTCAGGGTCTACAACGAAAAGGCTCGCTAGCCCCGAGTCCTGACAGTGGGGACAGCGTAGCCCCGGACCTTTTCCAGACCTAGCAGCAGCACCACTGCCCTAAGATTCATAGCCCAAGTCGTGACTGGAAGGGACGCATTCTCATCCACCTTCGCATTTTCAACCTCCACCACAAAACTCTGAATATCATTCTCGCCCTGTGTCTGGGCAGAGGCCTTTATTTCGCTATGCTCGGTTTTAGTTACCCCTCTGAGACAGGGGGTAAGCAGCCTTGGGTCTCTGTTGACCTCGTCTTTTTTTTCTTTTCAAGGACATTGCTTTCTGTAGAAAATAAACAACTCATTAAACCGTTCGCTCTGATGTTTCACTTCGACTGCAGTATTACCATAGTGACGAACTGAAAACGCAGAATCAAGTGGAGAGCTGGCAGTGCTGCTGGCGCAGGCTTTGAAATATGTCGCTTTCTCTGAATGTAGAGTTTGTTGTCAATCCAAAACATCCATCCTTTAAAAAACAAGAAAATCAGTCACACTGGAGAGCGCTTGCTTTTGCGACAAACTTTCATTAGAATTATCACAAGTCACATTAGGAATTCTCTGAGCCATGTTTAAGTCCAGGGGTTGCGCCACCAGGTTCAGTGTGACTTTGGGTATCAGCTTCAACTTAGAAGTTGACATGGCACCTGCTTTTGACTCTGTAGTGCTTTTAGGTTTTAAACAGTATATTATTTTACTAATTGAAGTGTGTTGCGAGACCTCCGGTAAATACGGACCCTCACAATCATTCACAGAGAGATGTGGGTGATTGCTCGCAGTGACTGGTTCTAGCGACCTAGGGTGTGCCCTGTCCCCATGGACGTCGTACCTCACAACATCCTTATCAACCTTTTATCAAACAAACAAATTAAATAATAAACAACCATGCATGAACAGTCTGGTAACTCTGGCACTCTTGCCACTGTTTGCTGTGCCCCACTCCATAACATAGTCCATGAAGCGCCCTTGAAGCTTCTCTTCTGCCTTCTTGGGTATCGAGACATGGCTGTTCTAACATGCCCAGCATCTGACTCGCCACAATCCACCTCACTTCCTCTGTCATCATCCAAGTCCAGCTGTGGCAGTGATCCCAGTTTAGGTATGCGCAAATTGTCCTCATGCGCAGATAAGTCATCTCAGAAGTCTCCCTTGGATCTGCAGAACCAGTTGCCGTTTCTTATAAGTGATTCCCTGCCTCTCTTGTCCATCATCATGGAGTCCTGTTTCCAGGGGACTATCCACGGGCTGGTATATGATAAGCACAGCTTGTGTCAGGGGTTCCATGTTCCCACTTTAATGGGCACCTCTTGTAGCCGCCTTCTTTGTGGCTCCTTGGCATTGACCTTCTCCTGGACCACCTGAAGCCTCTCGGATCTGATATCACCAGCCCTCTTGGCCCATGTTCAGGGATCATTGACTGGATCTCCATCCCAGAAACGCCTCTGCCAGAACTACCCCAGTAGTTGCATGCAGCGTCTTCCAATATGTCATAAGAAAGGAAGTCAAAGCATCACCCAAGTGTTGGCCCGATCAAGGGCCATGCTAAATGCCTTATTGACCGTTCTCATGAAGTGCTCCACATCCCCTCTGGCTCTATCCCATAGAACGCTAAGAACTGTAAAAAGTCATCATCCTGGAAGTGTGGTCAACTGTCTGATTTGAAGGACTCAGAGATCCCATAGGTACTCGGAATGACTGCATCCGCAGCTGTGGACACCACCAAACGCACATCTGGATACTGAGAGCACTTGTGGTGTACAACTAGAAAATGTCGAGCCTGGTACACAGTTCCAAAGTCAATACTGAGAGCCTTCCATGGGTATGTGGCTATCTCAGGAGATGTGATGGGGGTTATTTGGCAATAGGTCTAGCTGCCTGACACCAAAGACAGTGGCTGAGGCATGATCAACCTTGGTCTCCAGTTCCGGGGACCATACCTTCTCTCAAAGTCGAGCATTCATCTTGTTGGTCCCCTGGTGTCCTACATGCGCCGGGCCCATCACACATCTTCAACTCAATTGGGATGACCAGCTGGGATCTGCAGAGCAATACCCCTTTGAGGCAGACAGAAAGTCCCCCTCTCACTTTACACAGGCCTTGGAGGAACGACTGGGATTCTCGCCTCCTGTGCGGGGTATATGCCAGACATGTCTTCCACTTTCCTGTGGGCAGATGGGCAAGGAGATCCTGCAGCCTTCCATCATGGCATGTGGCATCAGCAAAATCCATCAGGGACATCGACTTTGAGATGACCAACCTCATGACTATCTCCACAAGCCTGCCACTTCTTGGTCCACTTCATCTGCATCACAGGAACCCGCAAAGTGTGGTACAACATATAATCAGCAGGGTTGCCTGCGTCCCCCCAGAACAGGAGCGTCACCCTGTACTCCTGGAGCTGCAGCAGCCACTGTTAGAGCCAAATGGAGGGCCACGGCCGGCCTTTGATGGTAACAGCATGATCCTCTTTGGTGCATCCTGGCTTAGATTCTGCCTCCGTGTGGATGCTCTCATTATTGCTAGTTCATGATCCCTTCCTAGCTTGAGGATCAGTTGCAATGGGATGTCAGGTTCTTTAAGGATCTGGCGTCAGAGTTGTGAAGACGTCGTATGTTGTATGGTCTGTGCTCGTATCACATCAGTCTCATCCCTTAGCCGACAGGACATGGCAAGGCAGCGAAGATGGGCATGGTAGGCACCATGGGATTCTGCTGGGTCCTGGTGTGCCTGGCATAGAAGGAACCTATTGTAGTCTCTATTGAGCATAGGGCGGAAGTAGGTGTGCAGGACTTCCGTGGCTGCATTGAAAGATTCCTCTCTGGAATGCGATTTTTTGAAAAGTTGGTGAACCTTGCCAGCTGCATGGAAAAAGTGCATTTATTTCTCCACTTCGTCATCATTTTCCCTTGCATCTACAAAGAACATTTCCTGACTCTCCACCCATAAGTCCCAACAGGGTGCCAGTGTCACGGCGGCCCAGCCACATCAAACTCTGCTACTGGATTCCCAGTGAAGACACAAGGGTTTCTAGTGTGTGAAGGATCCTGCAGGCCACCCAAAAGGTGAGAACCACCATACAGTGGAGTCCTAGACGAGGATGAGACTCCATCGTCTACATCAGCCATTACCATGGTCCTGACCTTTGTTGGCGGTGGAGATACCATACTACAGGGGTTGTAGCCGCATGAGCAACCTTGACCAGGCTGCAAGCAGATACGCACCCACAATCACAGCACATGGCCCAGATACACAGGATGTTGCCCCACAAGGTATACCCACTGTGGGCACCCAGGATAGGGGGACACAGCAGACACAGTAGCACCACATTCATTGAGATGGGGGAAAATGTCCTTGAACAGGCAAGGTCCCATGAGAAAAGAAAGTCCATATCCAAGGAGGGAACGGGCACCTCAGGAAATGCCAGCAAGTATGGAGGGCTCCACCTGTAAATAACAGAGAGATATGAGAGTCCTCAGCAAGATCTGGTACTTGGAGCTATCTCAGCCAAAACCAAGGACAGTCCGGGCAGCGCTAGGAGGTCCCGGTGCCCCAGCGAGAAAGCGCCAGCGGAAGGCTCCGCACGCCGTCCAGGGGGAGCAGACGTGGCTGATGCTGGCTCAACCTGTCTGGTATGGGGAGGAGCTAAGGTCCGTAAACAGACAAGGAATCACTGTCCGCAAGCTCTACCAGCCAACCACGGGGAGCAAATGGTGTAGCGAGGGCTGCACCCACTGACCATGGGTAGCCGAAGGCAGCACCTGAGGGCCCGGCACACAGTGGTCATACCCAGAACACCTATTAGTACCTGCAGGCATGGAGCATGGGGTTGCCACAGGCCCTCTGCCCACCTCGTTGCCAGTTGTTACAAAGCCTCAAGCTAACAAGGAGCCTCGCAATAACTAATACAGAGAGGTGAGCAATGGCTCGCTGGGACTGGCATCGTACCTGGGTGTGCCCCAATGGCGATGAGTGGCATACCCTTTCACCAGGGACGACCTACTTCACAACACAGTGGCTCCTTTGTTGCAATCATCCTCGCCATCCTAAGCTTTGCTTTCTTCTGCTTGACATAAAAGCTTCTAGCCAAGCATGACTGTGGATTGCTCTGCTACTGGTGGGCACTTCCCCACTTACATCGGATTGAGCTGCAACGCATGCATACCACTATTGAGGATACAGAATGAAATCAATGAAACAGGAGATAGAAATAGCTTACTGCTCAGCGTCCCTTGGCGCCAACTGCTCCAATTCAAAGACAGAATGCAGTTTGCTCCCCTCGCGAGCACTGAATAATGTCTGCATTCAACACCACACTTCGCGCAGAGAGCCTCCTTAAAAAGTTTGCACCTAGCAACATGGCTTGAACTATTACTGGAAGCCAAAAACTTTGCGCTGCACTGTGTACCACTGCTTCCTGCATACAGACCCCTTCCTTAAAACGGCTTCAACTAGAGATGTGGCGTGAGCTTGCACTGCAGGCCAGTGCTGAAGCAGATCTGTGGGCAGAAAGTAGTTTTCCTCCTCACGAGCACTGAAATACTTTGTACTGCACTACGTGCAGCACTGATGGACTCTTCAGAAATGCTGCACCTGAGATGTGGTATAAGCTCATACTGCAGGACAATGCTGCTGCAAACCCATTGACAGGAGGTAGTTCACTCCTAACGACCACTGGAATTACTTGCACTGCACTTCACGCAGAGCTCAGTACTGACAGCCTTCTAAAAATGTTGCACCTGATGATGCGGCATGAGCTCGTACTGCAGGCCAATGCTGTTCCAAATCTGCAGACAAAGGGCCCTATTACACGGTAGGCGGTGAGCCATGGCGCTATTAGCGCCATGGCTCATGCCGGTAAAATACCGGCACCGCCTTGGCGGAAAGGGGATTTACCGCCCCATTCCAAGGTTGGAGGGGCGGTAAATCCTCCTTCCGCCATTGCCCTTCCCCATTCCCATTTCTGCCCCTTAGGGCTCTATGGGAATGGGGAAGGCGCTAATTACGGCACCGCAATTTTGCGGTGCCGTAATTAGCTCCGAGGTCCCTTAGCGGGTTGGATTTTAACGCCTGCAAAAAGCAGGTGTTAAATCCCCCAACCCGCAAAGGGACCTCGTAGTAAGGCGGTAGGGATTTACCGGTACCGGTATTTTACCGGTACCGGTAAATCCCTACCGCCATCCGTGTAATGAGGCCCAAAGTAGTTAATTTCTTCTCATGAGATCGGAAACACTTGCACTGTCCTTTGCAGGAATCGTCTTAATACGTTTTATGACTTCTTATTACGCACCCCTCTGCTCTTTTGGTCTATGTTGGGGCAGTTTTGCACCACAAAAAGAGAAATGTGATTACGTGCTTGCCACCAAACATTTGGATTGGTGAATTCCACATATTCGCTGATTACTTTTAGATTTTTTCCGCCAGGATTAGTTTCGGGGGTTGCTGGAATGGGCAAAGAAATAATAGAAGTTGTAGTTGAAGAAGATACATAAATTGTCGGACGACCTGTATTTTACCTGTAAATTGTTTATGGAAGAGTGGACGTTTTGTAAGAGCATTGCCCAATCTATGCAGTGGCGATGTTGCCTATCCATAGAATGGAGTTGTCTGGGGCAGTTGTGTTATGTTAATTGGCATTTGTAAAGCGCCTTTTACCATTGGTATGATTGTGTGAGATAAGTTAGAATGTGTGCAGCAAGGCCAATTGGACTTGGGTAGCTGCATTGTGGCAGCAGTAGAGTTTGTGAATGGGATTATGTGTGCAGCTAGGCCGATTTTCGTGGGGGTATAGCTGTGTTCTAAAGATTGTTGAGGTGATCATGGAGGTGTATAGGTATGTGTGCAGCTAGGCCAAATGAATCAAGGGGTATAGCTGCATTCTGGTGTTTGTTGGTGCAGAGTAGAGAGTTAGCATATTGGTGTGTTTGAGTGTCTGTCTGGTTTGGAGGGAGATCTCCTTCCTGATGACCTTCCAGTGGCTTTCGAGGGGATAGTATCTCCCTTTGGGTTTTGACCTTTTAGGCTAAATTCATACTTGTGTCTAGCTTAGTCTAGCTGAGTCTGCAATTGCTCATTGGGGTACAGCTGCACCTGCTTCAGTTCTATCGCTCCTAGCACTACATCCTAGAAATGATTGCCGGTGTTCGTATGCCCAGTCCAGCATCATAGTCTATGCTCATCCCTTTGTCTTGCTGAGTCTACAGTGGCTTGTTGGAGGTGCCTTCTCACTAGTACTCAGTGAAAGCGACGGTGCAGCATCTGACCAGGCCTTGTTGTTTGTGCTTTGTCTAACACAGTTGCATACAACACATCAATGTCCCTTGCTGGTACTCGGCTTGTCAATTTTGTTGCCTGATTTCTAGAGCATATACCCTTAAGGGCGGGAATAAAGTTAGATAATAATTGCTATTGGATCCATGTTTCTGGTCACGAATAATTGTTTACAACGGGTGGTCGGGTATTCCATTCCTAGTTTATGGTTTGAATTTATGAAGTTACACCGCATCAAAGTTCCTTGCAAGAGCTGAGTGTGCTAGAGCGCTTATTTGATAGGAGAGTGTAGTGAGTAACAGCAAGGTATTACTGCGCCCCACGTGAAGGGATTTCTGGGATCTATTCTTAGACAGATCAGATTAAGCATCAAATGATCAGAGAACATGGGCGATGACAACCAGATCTGGCCCAATGCATATAATTCGCTATAGCTGCTAGAGGACCTTAGTTGGTAGTTCCGCTGAGTACATTCTGAGATAGGTAGGATTTGAAAAGATAAGTGCTAGAAGGCCCTCAGTATATATTTCTGTTGTAAGATTTTCATATAAGTAAAGTTAACACGGATGACCATCTCCTGGACTGATAATGTAGTGCTTTTCTGGAGGAAGCAGTAATCAAGCTCAGTCAATGCATTTGTACATATGTGCTATTAGTGCTTTGGTTACGAGTCTAGCACAATCGATCCAGATAATTGGAGATAGATATCTCTTGGCCTCAGAGTGTAGTGTATACCTGGTGGAAGAAGGCAATGACTCAACTCTGTCATGGCATAGGTACATAAGTGTTACTATGATTTGGGTTCAAGTCTAGGGCAATGGCTCCAGATAGTTGGAGGTGGATCCTCCTGGCCTGAGAGCCTACAGAAGGGGCTGTATTGAAGGGGTAGCCAAGCCATTTCTTGGACATGGTGGTGTGTCGAGTAGTCTGAGCGGTCCCTTGTGTTTTTAGGGGAAGAGGCAGGTTTTGAGTGCATTGCCACATTTTTTGGGCGACCTGGCTGAGTGGCCAGTGGACATTTTCCCGATTGTAGCTTAGGCATTGCATCTAGGTTTGGATTGTAAGGATGGTGGTGCACAGAGTAGTGACAGAAGAAGTGGGTTGAGATAAAATGTAGTATTTATTTTCTGGATTTAGTTTCACTTAACAGTATTCAGCATTGCAGTGTAAGGATTTGGCAAAGAAGAAAGTGAACTTTAATGTGGACATTATGTTGGTTGTTTGGGTGACTGAAAGGGTCTTGAGGTAGGTGATACTATTTGTTTTAGGTTGTCTGGACTGCAAAGTAGTTTCCAGGATGAGAGATATTAGTTGAATGTGAAAACATGCAGAAAATTCTTCATCTAATTGGCAGTGAGAGAGGTTTTGAGCATTGCACCAGGAGGAAGGGGCACCCCAGGATGTCTCTGATAGAGATGAGTTCATATGGCAAGTGAGGGTATTGCAGTTGGTTGAGAAGTCAGCACCTTCAACCCTGAAAAGATAAATGACATTAGCACCCGGCAAAGGGGCAGCGAGCCAATCGAGGGGCTAGGAATGCTTGCTTGAACTGCTGGTGTAAGCCTGTGTTCCAAGCCACCTGACAGCCGGCTCCCCAGCCACCATCTTCCCCTCACCCCATCCCCTTTTTTTATTTTTAAATTCTGCTCTCAAACTTGCCTTGTTGCGGCTGCGGCGGCACTCGCTGCCATAGCCGCATCTTTCGCTCTACTCACAAAAGTCACCATGGAAAGGGAAGTGGAGGTCGTACGGATCCCTGCCTTCCTTTTCCATACTAGCCATGTTGGTAAAGGGTTTTCCCTCGTAAAATGGGATGCCGCGCACGTACCGTTGTAGGAAAGAAAACCATTTTTTTTAAACACCCTGTGTTGCCGCTTTGGTAACCAGGGTGCTAATGGCTGTAACACCCGATCCAGCCAGCCAGATCGGGTGTTAATGGCCCAGGGCCATTTTAAAACACCCTTGCTTTGCTCAGGCTTTTAACTAGGGCCCCAGGCCGTTAACGCCTGCTGGATTGTGTGTTAACACCACAGTATGTAATTCGTTTTTAAAGACCTGGTTGATGAGAAAATTGCAATAGGTCATGTGTTACTACGGTCCTCAGAAATTAAGCGTGAAGATGGTATGTGCTTCATGCCCGGGTAGCACAAAAACAACGGTTTTGTAGGAAAATGTATTTAATTACTCAGAGTATCTGAAGCAAAAAACAAAAAAACTGGAAGTTCACATCCTCGAACTTAAGTGCAAGGGGTGACAAAAGAGTGGCAAATCCAATGGGGTTGGTACATAGCTGTCCAGAACTGAAGATTAGATTCTGTAGCTGTGTGGTGGTAATCCGACCTGGAAAAGGTCAATTGTTCATATTCTGTTTTCCTGTGTTGTTATTTTAATGGTTCCCGTGGGTCACAGGGAGTCAGGAATACTTGAGGTTCAATGATTGGAAATGCACAAATTAAAAATGGCCAAGGGGCCAAAATGGTGAGGGAAGGCTCTTATAAAAATTGCACACTCTTTCCATCTGGGTGTGCGCAGGAACAGTTGTTCTCTCGCAATATCTTGTTCCTTTCCGTGAAGATATTTGGTGTAGGTCATGAGAGCCCTCATGACCTGTGGGGTCGACCGGTTTCAATGGCACTCATAATTGGGGCCATCTTCATCAGGACCGTGATTCCAAAAAGGGGGATCAATCCAAAAGTTTCAGAGTTGTCTGAAACGAGGACAAGTTCCTCCTCTATGCTCAATATGTGTGCTGGAGGGGGTCTGTCACAGGCTGGCTGGTAACTCTGTTCTGCGTCTTCAGTGGAGGCGTCTGCTTCGTTCGGCCACCTACTTATCCATAACCCCCTGTGAATGGGCTCACTGTTGCTAATTTCTCTACTCGCCCTTTCCCACTGTAATGCTCTGCCTCAGTCATAAAAGCTACCTGTTCAGTGGAAGAGCCGTTGTTGGAAGATGGAAATATCCCTCCAAATCATCCACCCTCTTATCTATTGTAGTCTCCAAATCCACCTGGCCAGTAGTCTGCCCTCAGGGCAACGCTATGTGAACTGTTACAATGTAAATGCTGTCTTGATGGTCTCTCTGTTTAAAATATTGTAATGTCTTCCAGTTCCTGTCCTTTGTACATGCTCCCGCTCTTACCCTTTCATCGCTCAGAATGCTTTACTCAACCCAAGAATGTTTTTTTATTGTAAAGGCACCTTCCCATGCATCCGCCCTCGGTCTATTGCTTACTTTGTAATTATTTCCGGTTCAAAATCCACCTTGTTGATCAATACATACAAAAATTACAATAAACATTGATGTGTGTACAGACACCTCTTGTAGAGCTTCTGCGTCCCTTCCTCCCCTCGGAAAGAGAGGAAATATAGGCCTGGGAAACATTATTCCCCTGTCCCCGTTGTTAAACAGGCACATGTTTGGTCAAGAAGAGACTTCCTCCCACAGGGGGAAGCAGTGGTATTGGCACAGCATTGATGGTTAGGAAACTCTCCTTTCAGATCTGTCAGCAGTCAGTGGCAATGTTTTTAAAACTCAATTAAGCATCAAATGGTTTTAGATGGGAACCCATTTTAGCCAATGGAGATCAACTTTGGTTGGATCTGGTGGAACTCGCCGCAGTGGTCCTTTCACTGCCATTTTTGTCTCACATTTCATGGAGGTCCAGCCCCCCATACTCCTGACCTATCACTCCGTCTCTCTGCCAAGCCACAGGGAGGATTCCTCAGGTGCAACGTGTTTGTCTTGGACACAAGCCAAACGCTGTACACAATGGGTTTGAAACCTGGTTCCACTCCTAGAGGACTGAATCCGGCATGAAGCGTACTATAAAAAAGTTACATTTATTTACCTTCTCACTGACCACAAACCCTGCCTGAACAATGGTTAAAAAAATGTGGTGCAATCTCCCTTCGCCAAATGCAGTGACACAGAGTTGAGTGGGTTCCTGTTTATTTGGGGATTGATGGACATTTGCTGGGAGGATAATTCCTCTTAAGTATTCTAAAGACAGCGTGCTTGGTCGGAGGGCACAAATCGGACAGATTTGGGTAACTCCCTCCAAATGAGGTTGAGCTGAGAGTCATGGCCCAGGGAGGATAATCACAAAACAAATAGCATTTATAAAATGTATAGAATTGTTCCTTTTTTGAAAAAGAAATCCCCAGATAAAAAAAAAAAAAACACTAGCCTCCACATCAACCCACACAAGGCACCCAACCCACAAGGCTGTTTCTCATGGAATATATACCGTTTTGTCAGTGGTCCCTGGGTGGTAATCCTCTTCCCTATTTGGCTTCATTAACTTCTGTATCTCCCTCCCTCCCAGAATAGGTGAACGTGCCATCCTGGAAGCCCCTTCTTAAAATCGGACCAGGTTTTATGTTTTAGTATCATAATGCTCCTCCCTGCCCTCCCCCCACCGAGCCGAGAAGTCCATCGGTTTGTGGAACCCGAGGCCATTACCTTCTGTTTTCCTCCCTTTAGTAAAGCTCTTTCTGGTGATGCTGCATAACCTGAAGGTTAGCATGCTACATGCATGCTTAGTGCTGATGGTGTGTATGCAGGAGAATCTTGCACATAGGACCACATTTCTAACATAGCACAATGCACTGGGATTCTTATATTGCTGGTAGTGAAATCTGCATGACATCAGGAACTCGGCCCCTATGGCAATTTCCGTGTACAATAGTCTCATTCAAGTGGGACCAAATGTATGACTGGTACAATTGTCACCAGTAAGGTTTTCAATAGAATGTTGTTGTTAATGAATATCATTTGTATTCTAATTTGCAAAGGTCAAAATCTCATTTGCAGTCACACATTGCTTTCTGTGGTCAAGACGCTTGATTGTCTGTATCATGAAGAGATGGTTGTCAACATGTCCGTTTTTTGCGCATGCATCATTGTTTCCAAGAAGTGCTAAACAACACACGTAATGACTGCATAACTGGCGTGCTTCCATTCACATGTTTTGCATCTCTCTGCCCAGTGCAAAATATCTGAACACAACTTTTGCAAATTCACAGTGCTCACTTAAGAGCCGCAGATGTTTGCTTATTCACAAAAGCCAGAGAGGAGCATGACTTTCTAATATGCCCATTGTACTTTTCGGCTGCATCATTTGCTTTTCACAAGCTATCAAAAGGCAAACCGTGAACTGCAATCCAGCTTGTTTTTTTTTTTGTTTTTTTATGCTATGAAGGATGGCGCTGAAATGGTAAACATTGCATTAATCATGTGGGATGTCCGGGTAGAAGTAATGAAAAAGCTAATGTGCTCATACCATGCTCAGTGGCATGGTATCAAGTATTTGCAATGCATGCAAAGCAAGAGGCAACCTCCTTTGACAATGATGTATATTCTCCTGGGTCAAACCGGTGAACAAGTCTGCAGAGAAATCGCCAGTCCCTTCACAAAGAATGTAGTATTTGTCTTTTGTACATATTAAGTGCACGTACATCAGATATAGGGCCTAGAAGCTGAGAGGAAAGCAAATGCAGGGGGACATAGAGCCTTTAAAAACAAAAGATACAGAGTGGTGAAAACGTTTGTAAGCACTTATCTTTTTTACTTACTTTACATTTCACAAAACTGAAATGTTGAAGCAGCATAACGCAAAAACATCCTTACTACGTGTTTTAAAAGACTTTAATTTGAAAGTCTGCATTTAGTTGGTGCACTTTTGGTCAAATGGACTATATACATACATTACACGGCCCGCGGTAGCTATGGTTAAGTTGCTCATCTCATAGGAAGACCACTTTTTGGACTGCTTATAACTTCGCTCCCCCTGGATGAATTTGTATAAAACTTTGCAAAATAAGTATAAAGCCCACTCTGAATTATTTTTGTGAAGTTGGGTGACTTTTCGTTGAAGGGTGGCAAAGTTATAGGGGGGGGCCCACATTTGGTTTTCTTCCATAGACTGAATGGACAAAATCTTTGCGCACGCCTACAGGCCAAACCGCTGGATGGATTTTCACCAAATTTACTGCAGGAGTGGCAGCTTGGTCCCGAAAGCATGCTTTTGTAAATTTGGTGAAAATCCATCTAGTACCTTTTTTTCAAAACAGCTAAAATATATGTCTCAAAAAAATAGTGATATCTGGCTCCGCTCCGTGGTCCCATTTCCCTGTCCACTTTGCGGTCAAATGTCTCATTGGCCTGGAGTGTGGCGTGATGTCGGCGAACATTGGACGTGCCCAGTGGTTGGCTGGAGGGAAGCGTGATGTGCGTCACAATTTTAGGAAACGCTGCTATGGTGAATCAGAGGATAGTGTGGCTCAGAAAGGGGCTGGAAAACATGGTTTGCGGCATCTGGTGGTGGAAGAGGGGATGGAAAGTGTGGGGGAGTGAAAAGCGGTTCATAAGATATATTTGCTTAGGTGTCAGAAGACGGTGGAGTGCCAGCAGTGTGCGCGAGTACTGCAGAAATTCGTGGGTAGCTCATCAGGCGTCTAGCTTGTGTGGTGACTGGGTAGCTCCTCAGGCTACTAGCTTGTGTGGTGACTGTAGGCAGCCTTTGTTACGGCACGATAGTCCTCAGGCGACCTCTTTCTGTGGTGACTCCTGCAGGCTCAATTTCAGATAGGGAGTGGATTGCACATGACATGAGCATTTTTACATAGGGTGTAGGATGCTGTGTTGTGTGAGGCAAGACCCTAGCGCTTTGCATGCATGACTGGAGGCCTTGTACCGAAAAGTATGTCCGCTGGTTGCAAGTAGGTTTCACATTTTTGACTTGTGTGTGTGGTTTGTCAGCATTATACACATTGTTGGTTGCATGAGTGTGGTGATTGTTAGCATGTCCTACAGTTATGGTTGCATGGCTGGAAATGATGGTGTCAACAGTCCTGAGGTTTGTCCACTGGGTGAAGTGTTGGAATACTGTGTGTATAGAAGTGCATAGGGTTCCAGTGGATGCTTTGCGCATGCCTACAGGCGAAACCGCTGGACGGATTTTCATCAAATTTACGGCAGCGGCTTGGTCCCAAAAGCGTGGTTTTGTAAATTTGGTGAAAATCCATATAGTACTTTCTTTAGAAACAGCTAAAATGTATGTCTCAACAAAATGGTGATATCTGGCTACACTCCGCGATCCCATTTCACTGTTTGCTCTGCTGTCAAAAGTCTCATTGGCCTGGAGTGGGGCGTGATGGTGGCGAACATGGGACGCGCTCGGTGGTTGGCTGGAGGCAAGCGTGATGTGCGTCACAATTTTGGGAAACGCCTCCATGGTGAATCAGAGAATAGTGCAGCACCGAAAGGGGCTGGAAAACATGGTTTGCGGCATCTGGTGGTTGGAAGAGGGGATGGAAAGGGTGGGGAGTGAAAAGCAATTCATATGATATATTTGTTTAGGTGGCAGAAGACGTTGCTGTGCCAGCAGTGTGCGTGAGTACTGCAGCAATTTGCGGGTAGCTCCTCAGGAATCTAGCTTGTGTGGTGACTGGGTAACTCCTCAGGCAACTAGCTTGTGTGGTGACTGCAAGCAGCCTTCGTTATGGCACAATAGGTCCTCAGGCAACATCTTTCTGTGGTGACTGCTGTCAGGCTCAAATGCAGATGGGAAGTGGATTGCACATGACATGAGCATTTTTACATAGGGTGTAGTAAGACCCTAGCACCTTGGATGCATGGCTGGATGCCATGCACCAAAAAGTATGTCCCCTGATTGCAAGAAGGTTTCACATTGTTGCCTTGTGTGTGTGGTTTGTCAGCATTGTACATATTGTTGGTTGCATGGGTGTGGTGATTGTTAGCACATCCTGCAGTTTTGGTTGCATGGATGGAGATGATGGAGTCAACAGTCCTGTAGTGTGTCCACTGGGTGAAGTGTTGGAATACTCTGTTTACAGAAATGCATAGGGTTCCAGTGGATGCTTTATGTGGTTGGGTTGTGGCCATTGCGCAGATTATTGAGTACTGTACTGTATTATGATGAATTGGTTCTTTGTAGTTAATAGAGCGCTGGGAGCACGGTCAATCTTCTGAAGAAATTGTGGTTTATGTTGGAAGTACTAAAATACTATGTGAATAGAAGTGAGTAGGAGTGCCGGAGGCTCTGTTATGTTTGTGGATTCTGCCAACTGGTTAGATGTTTGGATGCATGGCTGTATTATGAAGCAGGTGTTGGGTAGGTGTGCCAGTGGCTGTGTTACGTTTGTGGGTTGTGGTATCTGGCCACATGTTCGTATGCATGGCTGCATTACGTTGCGGTGGATGTGGCCAAGCCTAGGCTCTTGGATGCATGGCCGAAGGCCGTAGGTCATACACCCAAGCGCCTAGGCCTTGGCCACACCCACCGCAACATAATGCAGCCATGCATGCCACTGGTATATGGATGCCACAAATAAGTTTACAGAGTCATTTTTTTTCTTTGCTCCTTAGGGTAAGTTGTTATAACCATAAGCTGCTGCATCGTACCGAGTTTTAACTCTGCATCTCTGCGCGCATTATCACCTTTACAGAATGGTTGTGGAGGACATTTTAGACTTGGTAGAGCACCAGAAGTGAGCTGACATAGGTACACTCCCATATGGTGCAGATCCTTGCACTTGTTCCACATTAGGGAGTGACATGCCACCATTTGCGTTTGCTATGGTTTCCCCTAATGAGACCCTTTGTTAAGGAAGTGCAGTACAATCTTGTGAAATGAAAGGAATTCCTCAGCATCAAACATTTAAAATATGGATTATAAGTATTTATGAGATGTTTTCTTTATAGAAATGCTTTGGAAACAAACATATCCCGTTACAACAAAAGGAGCATTTCACAATGACCTACCCTTGCACTACATAATTGGTTATACAAATCTCTTCAGCTACATGCCTATGCTGTTTTTCTTTTCTCCCCAATCCAGCAAGGAAGGTACATTAGTAGTGGACACACTAATGTGCGAGAAAAAATTTACACTTCACTCTGACAATTACAGTCTTACTTGAAAGACTGCATGCTGCACTGCCGCTTGTATTCACTCCAAGTTCACATTTCTTAAAGGGCAATAGTGCTTGCTAATATGCTCCCCTAGCCCCTATTGATGTCTCACTGCTGCCATTGCCATGCTCTGTTTACAAAGAGCAACATCTTCAAATGCTGCACATCCTGGGAGAGCTGTATGCCACATATCTAGGCAGAGCTCCCCTACCGCCTTTCTGCCCTGCCGTTCCACTATTACACAGAAGTGTGCGCTTAGGGCACAAAAGGCTTTAATCCGGTAGAGGGTGAAGGCAAATTCTGCAAGTTTATAGGTCCGTACAGAGTGCCAGCAAATCACTGGCCAAAACCATCAATGCTGGAAACTCCCTCAAAATACAGGATGGTTGGCCATTTCACTATTACCTTTGTTTTGTGTACTTTTTCAGATGCGCTAAGAACACGCTCAGCATTGCCATTTTGTGCTACTGCTATGTGTGCATCACTTGCACTACCTTTAAGTGAGGGAGCACCACTACATCTGAACACGTGCCCCAATAGGTGACATTACTTGCAGACAGTACTAGCTCAAACCATGTACTACTGCTATTTTCATAACGTTCATGCCCAGCGTAGCCCAATGTGCCATGTGAACACCTACGTCCGGACAATAGAAAAAAAAAACACAAGGTAAAACAGACATGCACACACAGAGCGTTCGGTTCCTGTCTTACTATACACAATAGTTGCTCAGAGAATATTTGCATAATTTGTGACCAACAATCTGTACTTTCGCCAGTGGTTTCATTTTTCATAGAATGTTCACAAGAAAGTGTAAGCTGCCTGAAATGCATGCTTTTTCCATTATGCGGGTAACTTTCAGCATAGAATGCTGTGTGTGCTTTTGTGTACTTGTTTTGTCGTCTGGAAAAGCAGCAAAAGGATTCATTTATGATCCTTGGTGGTTTGTGTGGGAGAACACACTTTCTTCTTAAGTTAGGAAAGGTGCCAGTTGTTTTTGTGATGTCTTACCATGTTGTTTCTTATTGCCGGAAACGCAAATGGACATACAGGGCCATAGCGACCCTCTAGATACCGATGAGCGTCTACACACCGCTTATGGTAATCTTGTAATGATTGTTCCACAATCCATCTGTTGGCATGTAGCAGGTTGTGACACAGGCAGTAAGGTATCAGGTATCTGCGAACAAAGACGAATAAGAATACATTTCAGTAGCCATTATCAGTGGCAGTGTAAAGGACAAGGGCTCTGAGGGAAGGATGTCCAAACGGGCACTAGATGGCCGGTTCTTGCACCTTGGGGTGAGCTACTGTGTGCTAATGAGTACCGCTGGATGTTCACCCACAGGCTTGCTCTTTGTTTTGTAGGTGCCACTCTCCTTCCATGGCTACACACATGCCCTTCACCTTTCAAACGTTGCACTTAGACCCTTCTTTCATGTGTTTGCTTTTCACAACAGATGTCACTTCCAGCGAGCGTTGTCAGACCCACGGCACATTCTGTGTGTGTGTGCCCAAACAAACATACAAAACGAAAATATTCTCCCGCGGGACCGCTCCGACTGCAGGGCAATGCAGGAAGTGTTTTTCCAAACCATTGACCAGTAACATTTTAGCTGTTGATGTTTCTGTGCCGGCCGAGTGCTATATACGCCTGTGACCATTCATATTTTTAATACAATGAAGACGTGTAATACTGTTAAGTTTTTAAACGGTCATTGTAAGGACAATACAGACAATCTTTTAGCACACAATTGAACATACGGTATACTGTTTCAGTGCAGGAGTTTCGTTCATTTTCACTGTTGTGCTCCACATAATTTATGCAAATTCCTTGGTTATACTGTGTCTCCAGGAAATCGCACTGTACGGCTGGTACCTTATACATGGTGCAATGAATGTACAGCTGACACCATCTATAAATGTTCATTTACGGGTTGTATCTACTATTTATATCTGCATTGTCTTCCGAATCAACAGTGTATGTTGGCAGACTGTGCGTGCGATCGCTGCGCTTACGTGGGTTGCTGGGCCATCTTACGCACTTTAGTGCTTTTAGGCAAGGTGATTTTTGGGCCTCTCCTTCATGAAAGGAAACAAATTTACAACTTATTCAAAGATAGCATGTGGTTTCTAATGTACGCAGTACCTGAACTGGTTGTGTCGCCTGTGTGGTACATTATGGCTATTGGTGTGATGGTTTTGTTGACAAGTGACACCTGTGTGAAGGTAGTAAGCTTGCAGTTATTTTGTTTCCATTGTATGTTGCATAGTAAAAAACCGAAAACCTCCAAGAAATTTGCCAGTTATGGTAAGCTAAGCAACCATAACTCGTGCCACCACTGTGCACTGCTAAAACTAACACCCATGACATCAATGATGACATCACACATGTCATTGATGACATCGCTGTGACCTCATCCATGCTGAGCATGGGTCCTTATTCTCGAGCAGGGTATGGGACCCCAAACAGCAAAAAAGTGCTTTTTGGGCCAATCCAAGGTGTTTTACTGTAAACCTCACCCTTGAAGAGGTCCCAGACCATGCCCCTGGTGATCTGGACACTTTCTGGTAAATTTTGAGCCCAGCTTGGGGTTCGAAGTGTCAGTGCTTCGCGCGACTGTTCGCAAAGTGCTTCCCAGCACCCCTATAAAATACCACATCCCAGTGCTGCTCCTCATTCTGTTTTTAGATTTCCTGAACAGAGCACTGTACCAGATTGCCAGATTGCTGTTTGACCAGATTGCTGCTTGCACCAGATTTCTGCTTGCACCAGTTTGCTGCTTGTTCCTGCATTCCTGCATTACTTGTATAATGGCATCCACTGCTGTAGCATCTGCTGCCTCTTCCTAAGCACCCGCGCAGCCCCACCAACACTACCACCATCTTCCCAAGAGCCTGGAGAGGGGAACAGGTGTGATGATGCAGAGGAGGAAGAAAAAGAAGAAGAGAATGTGATAGTGGAAGTCCCCACTACCAGCTGCCAATGTGAGCCTTGCGTGTGTATGTTTTTTTACCACGGTTGGTGGTAAGCCTAAGGTTAGTGTGGCCAAGGTTCACTGCAATGAGTCAGTCACGGCAAGCCTGGGCTGTACAATTATGAGGCTACCTCCATGCAGCAACACCTGAAATCCAACTACAAAGCAGCAGTTTGGAGAGTTGAACCCCCCGAACAGGGTAGTGGGTTGAGTTCTACTGTAGCATCCTTGACATCTGCTCCTGTCACCACAAGGAACACTCCTGTGGGGCAGCGGATCCCTCAAGCAGCCTCACAGGCCATATGCACTGCAGTATATCCTTACCTTTCAAAGGTCACTGTTTTGTGTGTGTACTGGGACGTGGTACTCTGCAGGGGTGAGAAGTTCCGGAGTGGTTTCAAGGCTGTGGTCCGGGACCACAAAGTAAAGTGCCCTCTACCTCAATGAGGCACACCTAACATCTTCCTCTCTCTATCTGCCCTTTTTTTATCCCTGTGGTTGGTGCCCCTTCCCTACCGTCATTACCCTTTCCTCCATTGTGTGTCATGTTTAAGAAATCCCGAAAAATTCACAAAACACAAAAATCAAAAAAATAAAAGCTATTTTCAGTGCCACCTTTCACAGTTTAAAAATAGAAGTGCCAATGAAATGGTGCAGGCCACTGCGCAGTCCGCATAGTTCTCGGACAGTGCATTAGTCCATGGACTCCCAAAGCATGCAGGGTGTTGCAGCATGTAAACCATTGCATTCTTTTCCGGAAGAAAGAGGTAGCTCAGAAAAGAACCTTTGGAGGGGGGGGTTCTGTTCTTGGAAGATTTTAAGTGGTCAACACCTACTGCACACATGCTTGCTATGCTGCAAAGAATGGCTGCAAAGCATTCTGGATATTGCAAAAAAAAGGTGATTGCCAGCATCAGTAAGATGGACGCCATCTATGTTGGTGCTACGAAATGTAATGTTTTCATTGTGGAAGGAATACATACCAAACTCGCACAAAAATGCTCAAACAGCCTTGTTGACATTGTACCTGGCTTTCTCCATTTGCGGGCCAAATGATGAAGAGTGCAGCCACATCTGTCTCTGGGCAATGCGCAAATAAAATGACTCGAGAGTTTGGAAACATGTCCATGACTTTCCCATGACTTTCCCATGACTTTCCCAAGTGCCTCCTTCATCGCAAACTGCAGATAGATTCCAGTAACATGGCCTGAACTGTTCAATAATAACAATAATAATGGCCGGATGATGCTGTGTCACCAAAGTGGCACACAGTGGAAGCAAATCCATTCACTTCATGTCACGCACTCCATACCAGTGAACATCCACATGAGGGAATCCAAGATGTTCAGCCACTCCACAGTGCTCTGCAAACACCTGCAACCAATGTATCCAAGAGTCCCCAAAATCCAGACTCTCTGCCTCCTGAAACACAAAGCCATAGCCACATTAATCTGCACTCTTCTCAGCAGACTCAGAGTCTCTACCACACTCTCCCCTTGCACACCACACCCAGGGAACCTTATTGACCAATCCCTTGGCCTCCACAATCCCGTTTCCATGCCTGCCGTCCTTAAAAGTCCTGGATGTGGCTCGAGCGATCCACAAAATACTGCACAGTTTGTGGATAAATTGTCCTATTCAATGGGTTGGGGAGAGACATTTAATCCAGGGTGGAGATTTCCTCCATTGTGGTGGCTCTGAAAAGAGCCTTTTTTATTTTTTATTTTTATGTGCTACTGAACAAACACTTTATTCTTTCTATTTTAGGGGGGATTTTTTTCTCTTCTTTTCCTCCTTACTGCCTTATATGAACTTCTGCAAAGCATTCCTTATATTCTGAAAAAAAAACAAGCGTTTCCAAAAATGGACAACGAAACGTTGTCTGTGGTAAAATAGTGCACACTAAGGGAGTCAATATTGTCATTGTAAAAAAACAGACATCTCAGCACGTCACAAAACTATACCCATGCCTCTATTAACAAGGCACCTTCCAACATTTTGCTGGGGATTGAAGACATTGGGGTTGTTCCATTGTGCTCTTGCTTGTATTTCAGAAAGAAATACCTTTGCAGTAGGAAAAAGCAGTATTTGTTCTTCCACCAACAACTTCAATACAGGAACCAAACTTGGGGCACTGATGTAGCCCAAATGCTCTCCTCCACAGTGCACCACCAAAACATCAGGACTGCCAAAAGTAGCCATGTTTCTGCAAAGAGCAAGCAGTGCCTGGAAATTGTTGCAAGACACACTGCACCATGAAGCCTCCAGGCCTGGAAAACCAAGATCTGCAGATACACCTCTTGCCTTTGCATACTTCTCCAGATCACATACAAAGGAATCTCCCACTATCCATACAATAACTCTAGCCATCTTTACTACACAACCAACACAACAATGAACAAAAGAAGTACCCTCCCTTTCTGTAAAGCACACCCATACCACCTGATTGGCTAATCCCCACAGTCCCATTTCTATGCCAGGCATGCTGCGAAGCACCAGATGTAGCACGTGTGATCGACGAACTACTGTGGTGTTCGCATATCCCATAACACAGGGGCAGCCCTTCTTCCCTTTCCCCTTCACACTTTACAGCACTCTCTCATTAGCTACTGGTAAGCAGTCCCACAACCATACACCAATCATATGCAAGATCTCTACATCTAACTCTATCAACTCAGTACAACACTGCATTTGTACTGTTCAACACTGAGAGCACAGGTCTCCTATGATTCCCAGGCACCTACATCCAAAAGTACTGTTAAACTCTCCAAGAATTCTACTTCCAGATTCATCAAGATCTACATCCATCAACACAAACTACCAAAGCATAGCAAGTACATAGATTGCATGCATGTGAACAGGGTGCCTGCCACTTGCCCTGCATAACCTACTCAATAATCATACTGTCATTTGTACCATCTCCTCACATCAACTGACAGTTACTTTCAATGATGTCTGCTTTCACAGTTTTCTTGTACTGCACACTAGCAGCTGCAAACCACATATTTAAATGTCAGCACCACTGCCTGTGATTTCTTTAATAAAATCCATATTGGGAACAATAGCACAGAACATTCAAGTGCCAGATAATATGTGAAATGCCCATAATGCACACAAAAAGGAAACTGCATATATGTTAGGAAAGCATGGCAAGTACTTGCATTGCAAAATTGACAAAATGAACCATTAGGAGGAAAGCAAAGAAATCTATGTGTACATTGGAAACAGTGCTATCTGTAAATTTGGATAAATAAATGAAACAACAGAAAATAATTTTTCCACTCATGTAGCGAGCATCTATGTGTGAGAAAGTTAACACAATTCCAAACACAGTAACATTCTCCTTTCCAATCTCTACATCTTGCTGCCCTTTTTAACACTCTACTATGACTTCCACTGATCCATTTTCAAAACAAGTAGTGCAAAAACATCTCACACACTACAGAAGTGCAGCCCTATAGGGCACAGTTATCACTGCAGCACTGGCCGCCATACCAACAATGCTAATACTCCCGAATCCTCACTCTTATGCAGTGCTGTACAATTGCACACACAAAAAAACTCTTCCTGCCAACAGATCCTCCCACAATCTAAGAAAATGTGTTCTCCTACTGCTATTACTGTACCTTTAACACACATACCCACTAACTTCCTTCTTTTGCAATTGCAGTGAAGAACCGCCTCCTAAACGCCAGTGACGTCTCAGCTGGAAGATAACACATAGAAGAAAGCTACTCTTCACATCCAACAAAGTAAGTGAAGAACTGTTGTAGTGTTCTGCCTGTTACTCAGACAGTGCAGTTCTGTTGTATTGTAGCCTAGACAATTTTATTCAAACCCACTTCATTCACTTCCCCCTTACTCGTTGCACCTTGCCAGGTCCACTGTTTTTTATTGTCATCAGAACACCAGTATGTTAAAAGCCACTAGTTTTATAAAGACATTGAATGGTCCTTACTGCTACAAGCACATTACACTGTCATACACACTGACGCTAACCTTTCTCACAGGAACACACACAGATACCAGTACAACCTTCCCAATCAAAAGTAACAATCACACCCCTCTATGTATACCTACCCTCATATTTAGACACCCATGCACAGTACACACAAATACATTACACAACTTCCAAACCCACACTTTTCTTTTTTCTCCAACAGACACAAGAAAATGCCTATTAAAAAGCAAATATGTAGAAAACAATGCAGAAATAGAGCAGATAAAACTCAAACCATGCAAAATGTCCATCCACCTCTAGCAGACTTTGTCCAAAAAAGTTCAAACAAAACAGCAAATACATTCACTGAGCAAAACGGAACCAGGTAGAAGGAAAGAAAACTGTGACTTTTCTTCCAATATGTAAGAATAAAACTAAATGTATTAAGAATAATGCAACTACCAGTAGTGCTAAAACTACATCTACCAATGTTAACATAGCCGCAAGTAAGCATTCCAAAAAATGTATTTTACAAAGAATTTCCCGCCATAGAATCCTTCAGAACCTTATAAAAATAGGGGAGAAATCACCCTCCACCCTTGAAACATGCAGCAGAAAACTGATCCTGGAAGCTCTCATAGACAGTGCAATGTTCCTCAAAAGGAAATTATTTATTTTAATTTTAAACAGAATGAAACCATTAACAAAATGAATTAGTAAACTACAAAAAGCACTTCACAACATACACAATATCAACATAGATACCTTTGCAAACATCTGTGCTGGTGAGTGGATTCACACAACCAGCACAGAGCCATGTTTCAATGAAGAGGCATACAAACAAGAGTAAATAAACCCAATTGCCAAACTTAGCAGTGGCCGAGTGTATGAACAGGTAGACTGTACCATTATGGCAGAAGAAACGCTGATTGCAGGAATATCCCCATCAAACTCACAATCAACTCTCCATTCCAAAGAACCAATCCGTCCTGTCTACAAATGGCTGTGCACCTTAATGTGTAACATATAAAAACAATCCTTCAAATCTTTGCAGCAGTTCTTCAATCAGTATGTGAAATCCAAAGACAAATTCAAATTTTAAATTTTACAAACCATGGTCTCCTGTCCAGTGCGCAAATACACAGGACTACAAGGACATTCATTAGCCTGCATTTCTGGGCCTGCTTGAAAAAGCACCTTTCACCACAGCAAACTGTTGGCAACACACCATTCTACTATATGAAATCTCGTTCTGCGACTCTACTATGCAAAAAGTCCTGCTGTAGCACTGGAGCATTTGAATCACATTCTTCTCCATGCTACACCCAAAAAACTGCTGGAAGAAATAGACCACATCCAAAGCAAATATTTTGGAAGTGAAGAGCACTTACAAAGTCCAGTAACTTTAGAAGGGAATAGTGACAACCTTGCAGATGCAAACCTTCTATTACACACGTATAGAATAGCAAAGTTTAAAAGCACATCTGGTGAAGTACCAAACCAAGTATGTGTGTATTGATGCAGAACTTTCTTTACAAAGAGCACCAAAACTGTAGATACAAATTACAAAATAGAAGCCAATGAGGAATCCCAATGTTCCAATTAGCTCTCTATTTTATTGCAGAATACAAATACAAAATTACTAACCCCTCAATACTTTGCATATACTGCACTGAAAAACTTGACAATAACCAAATGCCTTCACAGACTATCACAAATAATTTGGAAATATTCCCACTGCCAAAACCACTCTAGCAGCTTAATTTGTATGAGAGCGTTGTAATCGAAACAGTGCACCCATTTCAAGCGACAGTATGCCTTCAACCGAAAACAGCCAAGTTGCCTCCTTCTGCATTACTGAAAGGCATTTGTGGCAAAGTAGTTTATTTGCCATTAGATTTTAATGAAAATGTAGACACTCTGGGAGTGCAATTGCCAATAGATCAATCTTTGATTATCTTAGTGAATGGTGTACCTACAAAAGACAAAAAAAGGTCGCAGCAACTAGTAGACTTAAACAAAGTTAGAGAAGCCCTGCAATATCTTAAAGGGAACAATGAATACTACTTAGAAATAAACATTGAAGAAAAGAAACCACCGAAATGATTCAGGATTCCTCATCAACTAGCCAATTTGAACTTCATCCTACTACAGCCTTCAATATTTTAGACCAGTACACAATTCACCCACTGCACTCCAAAAACACCATAGATGATGCACTAGAAACATATCAAATGCGGCAAACCAAATGATCTCCAATCAGCATATGGGAAAAGAGTATAGAAGCACAAGCCTTTCCTCTACTCTTTCCTACTGGAAAAGGCGGAAGGTATGATGAAAGATGCACACAAATAACGGCATCAGAATACCACTCTTTACAAATGTATTCTGACGACCGCAGATTCAGAAAAAACGTTGAATACATATTCCACCTCCTCTTTGAAAGTGAACTAGCAACTCTATGTTACAGAGTTGCACACACATTGAAAACAGGTTCCAGTTTGTTTTAACATGTCTGCTACACAGCTACCTCAAAAGGTGCAAGAGAAAGATGAATTTTTACAGTCAAGTATTACAAATCTCTTGGCAAACATGCATGCTATGAAAGAATACTGGTTCAGACGTCAGGCAGATGTACGGTGTATGCTATGCAACCTTGGCCCACCCACATGGTTTGTCACTTTAAGTTGTGCAGAGTATGCACGGGAAGACTTGCACGATTTCCTACGTATAGCAAACAAAGAAAAAAAAAACAGTGATAGACATGAAAACACCAGGAGAACTCTGCTCTCTTGACCCTGTAAATGTTTCAAGGTACTTCCATCTTTATTGCAATGCTGCACTTCATCTGTAATAAAAACAATACCTCCCATCAGAGAGAAGTGCAACACTTCTTTTGGAGAAAAGAATATCAACCCAGAGGAGCACCACTCATCTACATGCTTTTGTGGATTAAAGATGCTCCTAAATTTGGTCAGGACAGTGATGCCACTGTTTTGCAGTTTATTCACAAATATGTCACTTGCGAAATCCCTTCATAAAGCGCACATAGTGACCTACATGCACACATTTTGCGGTTTCAAAGATACAAATGTGGCAAGTATTGTCGACGCAGATATAAAAACAAATGCAAATACTACACCAAATGCTGCTTTGGTTTCCCTAGACGAGTTTCAGCAAAAGGACAAGCAAACAGCTTCATGTCTTCTGTTAGATACAGTGTGAAAGGTAAATCACCTAAGAATGCATACTGCATAAAAAAAACGGAAGCATCCAAGTACATCGATGATTACAATGCAATCATTGCCCTCCTGTGGAATGCAAACATAGATGTGCAGTACATTGCAGACAATTCCACTGCAGTTGCATGTTATGTCAGAGCCTACTTAACCAAAGCTGAGAAAACAGAGCTAAAAGACCACTGGGATGACATACAATGACAAACACTGTCAAAAGAATTATGCAGCTTTGGCATAAAAATGCTTTCCCATAGAGAATGTGGCTGCTACAAAGCCGCAGACCATTTAACTGGCACAGCCTTGTATGGGAAATCTGAAAACATAGTTTGGCTAAGCCTTGGTCCTGCTGCATCCAGAAAAAGAGGTCTCAAAGTGTACCAAGACATAGAAACAATAGCCAAAAACAATCTCAACAGCCAGGACATTTTGAAAAACAATTTATTGGACACATACTACCCAAACAGGAGTACTGTTTTGGAAACTATGTGGGTCATTACGAGTGCAGCAGTAAGGGGTTAACGGCACCGGTAAGGATGCCGGTGCCGTTAACCCCTTACTGTCGCATTACAAGGTTTCCTCTCGGGACCCGCTCAGAACGTCTGGTCAGACCAGACGTCTTTTGCGGGTCCCGCAAGGGGAACAGGGAGCTAATAACGGGCCTGTTATTAATGGGCCCATTATTAGCTCCCTCCCCATTCCCATTGAGCCCTATGGGGGCTCGAATGGGAATGGCGATGGGTATTTTGAATGGGGACTTTCCGGGTCCTCCAAGGTTGGAATGACCCGGTAAATTCCCATTCAAGGAACCCGGACCCGGACACGACTTTGGAGGAAGCCATGGCGCTAATAGCACCATGGCTACCTCCAAACTCGTAATGACCCCCTATGTGTCTAAACCATATAGGCCAAAACTTCTCATACAAAAATAATATTAACCAGATGAGAAAAAAGGTAAATACATAGTCAAAAGTTGTGAGGGCAGCCTGGTTAAACTTACCAAATGCAACCTGATTAATCATATGAAGCTTTCATTAAAAACTTACTACATGTTCTTACTGCAACCTTTTAAACCATGGAGAAAATAAGAAGCTTTGTTGGACATCCATGCCTTCTATGAAGATGCTTTCAATGCAAGTGAAAGCACTATAACAGATTTAAACTTTAAACAGTCCAAAAACTTATAGGAAAATGAACGCCAACAAGGAGAAGAACTTCAAGCACAACTAAATGTAGACACTTCTGAGAGCAGTGAACCTTCTCGGGAGGATAGCTCAGCAACAACGTGCTCGCCTTGGAAGCAAGATGACACAGAGCAAAACAGGTTTGATACCCGGGTCTGTGCTTAGAAACCTCTGGGTATCAAGCACACTATAAATAACCAATCATATCATATCAGGAAGCCAAGAACCACTTGGAGAGCCACTCATAGTAAATGAGGCGGAATTAGCCATGACTGAAGTAGAAAACAGCATGTGTCAGTATGAGTAATCTGAAGAAAATCTTGCTCTACTGAAATCACAACTGAATGATGATCAGCATAGCATTTTCCTAGAAATAACTAAAGAAATTGAACATGGTGGGCAGCACGAAACTAAAACTTGCACCTGTCAAAACTATAAACCTGTACTCCTGTATGTAATGGTCAAGCTGGTTCAGGCAAAACATTCTTAATAAAAATCATCAGCAAGTGCCTCCAACAATTGGCAAACAACCATCTTTCATCTTTTGTAACTGCCCCCACAGGTTTAGCTGCCTACAACATAGGTGGTGTTACTTTACACCGATTGCTACTCCTTCCAGGAGAACACCAAAACAAATTAGACTACTACAAACTTTCAGTAGAAGGTGCTATGGACTCCAACCTAATTTTGGCTTTGATTCACCTAGGATTGCAAGAGGTCCTTAAAACGGACTACGAAGAGCTCTTGGGAGGAAAAAAATGTATTGTTTTCAGAGATCTTCAATTAACAACAGTGAAAGGTGAACCTTAGGACACAAACTGTGCCGTTACACACTTGGCAGCATAGGAATTGTAAATCTCTGTCAACATTTCCAATACAGAGAACAAACTGAAAATGTGTGTCAGTCTGCAGACCTCACCTTTGCTAACATTTTGAAAAGCATTTGGATTGGTGTGCTTTCTAAGGATGTTCAATAGTAGATGCTTCCATGAGCTATATGGGCATTACACATCTGCTACTTATGTCGTGGAACAATTAGCACACAAAAATGGAAAATGTATGTCCTTAATGCCAAACCTAGCAAGCTGTGCACAATTCAATGAAACAATGTTGAAAAAAGAAATGCAACCAATAGAGCAAATTTACTCCACAGACAAACTGGACATGCATGGTATGACAGTACCTATTTGTCAACAAGCCACAACACGACTAACTAACTTAGAAGCTCTATCCCTATCACACTTGGTTCGGAGAAAATGTTAACATTGTGTTTAATCTGTTGAGTAATGCTAAAGCGTAACCTTGGCATGGAGCAAGGTTTAGTTAATGGAGCACTTGGTACAGTTGTTGGCTTCTAGACATACCCACGTGACAACAGCATGCGGTTTGTCAAAATCCACTTTAACAAACTTTCAGAAGTTAAAATGGTAGGATGCTCAACAGCCTGATTCCTTCTTTTCAAAGACATGTATGTACGAAGAGAACAGTTTTCTCTGTCTCTAGAATGCGCAGTCACTTTTCATAAATCGCAAGGTCTAACCCTAGATCAAGCATTGATTGACATTGGCAGCACAGTCTTTAAAGAAGGCATGAGTTACATAGCACTGTCATGCCTACATACACTTGAATGACCATTTCTAGTCAATTTTGATGCATGCGAAGTCAAGGCTGACATTCCTTGCATAGTTGAGTACAACAAACTACGTGCACTCTATACACCCCATCTCAAAATGTACCCTGTTCCTCAAAAAGGCAAACTTTGTAAAAGAAAACTAGTGCAAACACAACTTAAACTTTGTTTGTTTGTTTGTTTATTTGTAATGTGCTCCCAACCCAGAGGTACCTGGTCGCAGTTAAGGGTATCCATTTTCTTGGTTACACATCATTAGGCAATCTATAATTTAATTGGTTGCACAAAAAGTAGGATTTATATACAATAGGATCTACCAACAGTACCACCAAAGAAATTGAAAGCAGCTGGTACTCGATCAATTACCACAACCACAGAAGGATGTATTGAAAATGCAAATGCATACCCAACTGCACAAATAAAGAGAAGTACCTCTTCAAAAATAGCATGTGGACTTCCATCAAATGACTCAGACACAGAACTGTCTGGTCCATTCGAATTTTCCAACACAACTGGTGTAAATCGCTATGCAAATGTAACAATCAATGTTCTATTCCAATTGCCACCAATTGTTGAAAACATTTACTTAAACAGTGCAGAACAGTTGTGTTTGGAAATGCTACTCCTTCATAGAAATGCAACAAACAATCCGGACAACAATTACAGTGTCTCAGGAATAAGGCAGGAATTGTACTAATGTGCGGGAATGGTGAGATTCACTATAAACACACAAGAAGATCTACAAGAATTTCTAATGTAATTACTGCAAGTACTGGAAAGCAAAAACATACCTATGAATGAAATCTTCCAGATTTCATACCTGTGGATTCATACATGCACTCTATGCAACCATGTGGGACAGGAACAAGTCCCTAACAAGTGCTTTGTATATGCATCTATGTCTAACTGTGAATCCATTCCATTTCAACAGCTGGTACAAAATGCAAACCATGGCATATTATGTACTACTTGCAATTCAGACAATCACACAGCCAATACGTAATAGCAATGTGTTTACAATACAATGCAGATGGTACCACAAACAACTGCAAGCTTACTAGCTTCACAAACAGTCAAGTATTACTTGGCAAGAAAACTTTCACAAAAGTAGGCATAATCTACTGAACGGGCACCACAACCACTGCAGGTCACTATACTGCATACATTAAAAAGAAATGTGGATGGTTTGAATGCAATGATACTTCCATTACTCTCAAGCAGAGATTACCAGAAAATCTTGCAAATGCCTACTTAATATTCTTGAAACCAAAATGTTCTCACTGATCTACAAAAGTAGCATAGCCTACTGCCCAATACCCACCAACAGATAAGTAATTGCAAACGAAAAATAACCTTCTGCCCTGTGAAACTGGAACAATTTAGCATACACCAACTGGCCCATGAGGACATCAGTTGCGCTGCTATACAGGTTTTCCCCAATGACCCAATGATTATAGTCACAGAAGCAACTGTGGAAAGGACACACTAAAATTGTTTCCCCACATAGTATGTAAAAAGAAAAGTACTGAGTATGAGGGTCTACAAACTGCCATCAATGACCTGTGAAACAACCAACTGTTAGAATAAGGCAACAGTTGTCTAACAATGCCCATACCACTGCAATAAATACACAACTGCATGTAACTACACCCATAATACTGCAAAGGCACTTTACTGTAGTAAACAAATGGAAATCCGCCAACAAGAATGAACGTGCTTGAAGACATACTGTGCAAAACTGTGAAACTGTAAACAGTTAGAATACGCCAACTGGTATGTAACTGCAACCATAATACTACAATATTACTTCCCATTACTACACAATTTGAAATCTACCAGCAAACAATGAAAGTTCTTCTGAGGAAACCCCTCAACACTTATTAAGTTTAAACAAACAGAATACACCAACTGGTATCTTATTGCACCTGCAGAACTACAATATTACGTTCAGTGGTGAAACTGCCAAAATCAACCTTCAGCAATCACAGTGCTACAAACATACCCTCAACAACTTTCAAACTATCAATAGTTAGAATACGCCAACAGGTATCTAACTGCCCCCACAATCCTGCAATATTAGTTTGCAATACTACAGTACTTAGAAAACACCAACATCAATCAAATGCATAAACAGATACTGCTAAAAAGAGGAAACCGATAAACAGTTAGAATACGCAAACTGGTATCTACCTGCAACCATAGTAACACCACTTCCAAAAGGAAAATTCATACACCATTTCAATTCCTCCTAGTGCAACAGTGCTTATAACAGCAACACCACATAGATAAAAATTCCTGTAAGTCCTGCACCTGTCAATGAAACAGAGTGTGCCACATAACAACAAATGTATGTAGAAGGTTTTCTTTTAATCCTGCAAAGATTTCTTTTCCCACATACCCAATGATTATGCAAACAAACACTGGAACCGAGCAGATTGCACAGTACACTCGTTTAAAGCATAGTACTTGTAAAGTACTAATTATGAGGGTCCACATAGTACATACATGTCTGAAATCGAATGCAATACGACATTATGAAGTACCTACCCTAACATGTTATGTTTTCTTTTATTACAGACAGTGAAACAAAGACGTATACTGCATTTCCACATGCCACAATATTCAAATCTGCTATTGCCACTTCAACAGTATTCTACACTGAGTTCAAAAAAGTTGTACAGTGCCTCAACAATATATACAGATAGTATACGCTTATTGGTGTCATGCTTCTTTGTAATCAACAAATTGCATTTCTATACACATATTTGTGCAATCCATATTCCAGTGTCACATTCTTCAGTGCATGGCCATATTATGCTGCAGCGGTTGTGGCCAGGCCCTAGACTCTTGGGTGTATGGCCAAGAGCCTCTGCCCATGCACCCAAGAGTCTAGGGGCTGGCCACAACCACTGCAGAATAATACAGCAATGCACCCAAAAATATGCCCACTGACCACAATCTATACACAGCCTGAGGCCCTATCCAATTCACTTCACATACTATTACACTATTTGCACCCACTGCACAGACTCTCATACACCCAACAATCTCAGGGCTGTCCAATACGCCACCTGCCACACACCATACCCACTTCGCTACATATACTATGACATTACTTGCAGTCAGTGTACAGACTCTTGGGTGCCCAAGACTCTAGTAGCTGACCACAATTAACACAGCATAATACAGCCATACACCAAAGAATCTACCCAGTGGCCACAACCCTCAGGACAGTCCAATAAGCCAGCTGCCACACACCCTATCCACTTCTGTACACATACTATTACACTACTTGCAGCCAGTGGGATGTCACACACCCTAACCACTTTTGTACACATACTATTACACTACTTGCAGCCAGTGTGCAGATGCAATAAAGACAATGCATGCCCACAGGGACACAATATTCAAATCTGCTATTGCCATTAAATCAGTATTCTACACTGAGTTCAAAAAAGGTGTACAGTGCCTCAATCATATATAGAGTGAGTGTACGATTATTGGCGTCATGCTTCTTTGTAATCAACAAATTGCATTTCTATACACATATTTGTGCCATTCATTTTCCAGTGTCACATTCTTCAATGCATGGCCGTATTATGCTGTGGTGGTTGTGCCAGGCCCTAGACTCTTGGGTGTACGGCTGAAGCCCTCTGGCCATGCACCCAATAGTCTAGGGGCTGGCCACAACCACTGCAGAATAATATAGCCATGCACCCAAACATCTGCCCACTGACCACAATCCACACACATAAAGAATACGCTTGAGGCCCTTTCCACTTCAGTTCACATACTATTACACTACTTGCACCCACTGCACAGACTCTCATACACCCAAGAATCTCAGGGCAGTCCAATAAGCCATCTGCCACACACCATACCCACTTGTTTACACATACGATGACACTACTTGCAGCCAGTGTACAGCCTCTTGGGTGCCCAAGACTTTAGTAGCTGACCACAATTAACAGAGCATAATACAGCCATACACCCAAGAATCTGCCCAGTGGGCACAACCCTCAGGACAGTCCAATAAGCCAGCTGCCACGCACCCTGTCCACTTCTGTACACATACTATTACACTTCTTACAGCCAGTGGAATGCCACACACCATAACCACTTTTGTACACATACTATTACACTACTTGCAGCTAGTGTACAGATGCAATAAAGACAATATGTGTGCACAGTGCCACAATATTCAAATCTGCTATTGCCACTTCAACGGTATTCTACACTGAGTTCAAAAAAGTTGTACAGTGCCTCAACCATATATACAGTGAGTATACGAATATTGGTGTCATGCTTCTTTGTAATCAGCAAATTTCATTTATATTCACATATTTGTGCAATCCATATGCCATTGTCACAATCTTGAGTACATGGCCATATATCATGCTGCAGTGGTTGTGGCCAGGCCCTAGACTCTTGGGTGTATGGCCTACGGCCTCGCACCATGCACCACAAAGTCTAGGGCCTGGCCCCAACTACTGCAGCATAATATAGCCATGCACCCAAATAAAAATCTGACCACTGAGCACAACCTGCATGCATAAGGCGGCTGCCTGAGGTCCTATCCACTTCAGTTCACATACTATTACACTACTTGCACCCACTGCACAGACTCTCATACACCCAAGAATCTCAGGATAGTCCGAAAAGACAGCTGCCACACACCCTGTCCACCTCTGTACACATACTATTACAGTATTTGCAGCCAGTGCACAGACACTTGGGTGCATGGCCGAATCACCACAGCATAATTCAGACATGCACCCAACAATCAGCACACTTGCTACAACCTAAACACATAAGCCAACCAGCAGAGGCCCTGTCTACTTCTGTACACATACTATTGCAGTACTTGCAACCATTCACATTCCACTCCTCTACTCTAAGCCGCCTGCAGCCCCGTGCACTTCTCTAACATACTATTACAGTACTTCAACCAGTGGGCAGACTCTTGGGTGCATCTGGCCATTCACCCAAGAGACCATCAGCTTGTCACAACCACCACAGTATAAAACAGCCTACACAAACATCCTCAAATCATCTACC
The DNA here is from genome assembly GCF_040938575.1 of Ambystoma mexicanum. Classification (NCBI taxonomy): domain Eukaryota; kingdom Metazoa; phylum Chordata; class Amphibia; order Caudata; family Ambystomatidae; genus Ambystoma; species Ambystoma mexicanum. The sequence goes on along the minus strand of NC_090927.1, from coordinate 629,163,418 downwards.
TTCCACTCCCTTACCCTGAGGACCTACCCGGACTCATACTGTTACACTACTTGCACCCACTGCACAGACTTGCATACACTCAAGAATCTCAGGGGACTCCAATAAGCCACCTGCCACACACCCTATCTATTTTTCTACACATACTATTACACTTCTTGCAGCCAGTGGACAGACTCACCCAAAACTTTAGTAGCTGACCACAATTAACAGCCGTACACCCAAGAATCTTCCCAGTGGCCACAACCCTCCGGACAGTCCAATAAACCAGCTGCCACACACCATCCACCAGTGGGCAGATTCTTCGGTGCATGACCTCCGGCCATGCACCCAAGAGACTAGTAACTGGCCACAATCACTACAGCAAAATACAGACATACACCCAACAATCTGCATACTGTCCACAACCCACACACATAAGCCAACTGCCAGAGCCCTGTCCACTTCTGTACACATTATTGCAGTACTTCAACCCAAGAGTCTAGTAGCTGGCAACAAACACCACAGCATAATACAGCCTATACAAACATCCTCATATCATCTACATTCCACTCCCGTACCCTAATAAAGCCTGCCAGCAGTCACCACATAAGCTGCTCGCCTGAGGACCTACCCACGAAATGCTGTGGTGTCTGCGGACACCGTGGACACAACACAGTTTTATTCCACCTAAACAAATACATCATATGAACCATCTTTCACTCTCCAACCATTCCAGCGCCTCTTCCCAACACCAGATGCCGCAAAACATGTTTTCCAGCCCTGTTCGCTGCCTCACTCTCTGTGGATATCCGTGGATACAACATGGCAGGCCTTTCGGGAAAATGCGATGCACATCACACTTCCCTCCAGCCAATCAGTGGGCGCGTTGGATGTCCGCGGACATGCTGTGGCCCTCCGGACCAATCGGAGTCCTGTCCGTGGAGGGAACCAGGAAATGGGTCCGCGGAGCAGAGCCAGATATCACTAATTTTTTTACCTATATTTTGCCTGTTTTAAAAAAAAAACGACTGGACGAATTTTCACCAAATTTACAAAAGCACGCTTTTGGGACCAAGCCGCCGCTCCTGCCACAAATTTGGTAAAAATCCATACAGAGGTTTGTGTTGTAGGCGTGAGCAAAATTCTTTTCCATTCTGTCTATGGAAAACAAATTGGGACCCCCTATAACTTTGCAACCAGTTGAGGAAATCTCACCAACCTGCCAAATAAATTCAGAGCGGGCCATATACGTTCTTTTGCAAAGTTTGGTGAGGATTCGTCCAGGGCGAGTGAAGTTATAAGCCACACAAAAAGTCTTCTTCCTATGGGTTTAGCTACTTAACCATAACTACACGGGTGCTACCTCAGGCTGTGCAATATATATATATATATATATATATATATATATATATATATATATATATATATATATATATATATATACATATATATATATATATATATATGTTATATATAAATATGTGTATATGAGTGAACTGAGCAACCACTGAGAAAGACATCTTATGCTACCTGAGGAAAGCGGAATTCGATACGTTGTAGGGCAAATACATTATTTGATCAATTGTGGAATGATCTGTTTGTGTCATTACTCTATATTTGTAAAAGTGAACATTTGTGGGTTTTTGGCTGGATTTGTGGCTTGACAAAGTGTTGTTCCTTATAAAATTCCACACTGTTTCAAAACTCTGCACCAAATTTTGCTAAGTTACCTGTTAAGACCCTCTGGACATTACTGGCTACATGACATTTGGACACCCCACCCCTCCCCAGATTTCAGTAAAACTCTAAATTTGTTTGTGGGTTTGTGGCTTGTCAAAGTATTGTTCCTCATACAATTCCACATCCTTTGACTAACCTGGACCATCCGGAAATTACTAGCTACATGACATTTGCACACCCCACCCCTTTCCCCGGATTTCTGCAAAACCTGAAATTTGTTTGTAGCTTTTTGGCTGGGCAAAAGTTGTTTCTTATACAATGCCACATCGTTTCACCAATATTCATTAAATGTTGCATAGTTAGATGATAGAACCCTCCAGACATTACTGGATCAATGACATTGGGACACCCCTTCCTTTTCCCCAGATTTCAGCACCTTCACACATGAGAGGCTCTTCTGAAATCAGTAAAACATCAATGTGGTTGCAGAAGGACCATTCCTCAACCCTAAAATGCACATTTCTGGGACATGTGCTCCGCAATGAACTGCAACAAAATGCACCACGCCAGGATGAGTTAGCAGGTGGGGAGAGAGCACAGTAGGTTCCAGTATGCAGAGCACACCAACTCTCACCTCCCCCCAACATCTGCCCCGGGGTATGTCATCCGGCCACACACACCCATTCTCAGTGCAGTTAACTTCAGAGTGCAAAGCACATCAATCAATAAGCGAATCGGAGCAGCAACCTACCGGATCATTGATTTTCAACAATTGATGAGAGCGTTGTCATGTCTGTCTACAGAACTCGTTCTGAGAACACGTACTTTTTGCTAGTAGTATATATTGTTCAGCGTCTTTGGTAGTGACCATGTAGTTATGGTTAAGTTTGCTCTCTCATAGGAAGAGCAGTTTTTGGGTGGCTTATAACTTTGGCACTGTTGGACAAATCCTCACACAACTTTACAAACAAATATAGACCCGACTGAATTTCTTTGCAAGGCTTGATGCTGTTTCGTGATGCGGGCAAAGTTTCAAGGGGGGTCCCAAACATTTTGAAATCCAGATCAACTCGAATGGGAAAACATTTTGCTGCATTACAGCCCGAACCGCTGAACTGATTTTCACCGAAAGTGTTTGAGGGACAGCAGCTTGGTCCCAAAAGCTTGCGTTTGCAAATTTCGTGTTAATCCATCCATCAAATGTTAAAGAAATTACCAAAATGTAGGTAAAAAAGAATTAGTGATATCTCAGGTCAGTCTTTGGGCTTTCTTTCTGATTCTTTGTCCGCAGACACGTTTGGACCAATCAGAAAGTCACGTAACATTCATGAACATTGTGTAAAGGTGTTGATTGGTCAATTGAGAAATGTGAGGTGTGCCAAAACCTTGGAAACTGACTTTTGGATTCAGATGAAGGGAGGGGTGGTGAAGATGAGGTAGAATACATCCAGAAAAGGCCAAAACACTTTTTTTTTCTTTTTCTACAAAGTCCACAAACACCAATGTTCGGGGACATGGCTGTGATGTTCACAAACTTGACAAATGTTCAAGTGTGAATCCAGATAATATGCTGGTCTGTTAGTAGTTATCATAAGTATAATTTCCAGATATATCTGCAGTATTATATCCATATTGAAAGCCACATTTTGCCATGCATTTGCCAGAGAAATAGGCCCTGTCATATGAAGTGTTTGCTTATTATGATGTTGCCATGTTTGCATAGAGAAACACGCATGTGCATGCTTTTAGAATGTACACTAATCCATTTTATGTAGTGCTTGAAGGGAAATGGTGGGAGCTAGGCACTAGGATAGATGAAACTGCTCTCTGAGCCATTCTGTGCCATTCTGAGACACTGAGACGAGCTACTATCCACGGAGCGTCTGTTTATGGTACACTGTGAGTTCGAAGAATGTAAACAAAGAGCAGTTTGAGAGACCAGCCTGATAGATGCAGATCGAGCTTGGGGGAGAGCAGTCCGAGAGCAGTTGGCAGGAGACCAGATCGGTCAGGGCCAAGGAGGGAGCAGAGAAAGAGGCCCAGTCCGAGTCTTGCTGGGAGCAGACCTGTCTGGGAGAGATGAGACACATTCGGGGAGAGCAGTGAGGCTGCCTGGGAAGAGGTTCACATCCAGAGGGGAGTATTGTTGGTTGAGGACTATTGATTAGAAAGCTTATTTTGTTAAGACACTTGCAGGGTTTTGGGCTGACAGAAGGAGAGATCATCAGGCAGGGATTGTCTCATTAGAGAGTGCCACTGTGTGGGAGGAGAGCGAGGGAATTGCTGACGATGGAGCTTGCTGACAAATAGCTTGCCACGTGTTGTTATTAGCATTATTATTAGCCATCATTGTTGTTATTGGTCTGCATTTAGACTCAGCAGGACTGGGTAATGGTAGTAGGCTGCTTGCATAGCACAGCCGGAAGGGCTAGTAATGTTGCAGTAATTAAGTATCAGTGACCCATGCTAAGGGGTTGCAAATTCGTTTGCTTGGTTATAGTTATATAGCTATTGTCCGGGGGAATAGCTTAACAGCAACGTGCATGCCTTGGAAGCAAGACGACACGAAGCAACACAGGTTTGGTCCCCGGGTCCGCGCTTAGAAACCTCTGGGTGTTTAAGCGTGTTATAAATACGTAACTAAGACAAAAAAAACTATTATGCAACTAAAAAAAACAGACAATTCCTGTAACAGCGCCTTGATGCCCGGGGGCTGTGTGAGCGCTTTAAAAATGCAAAATAAATAAATAGTACTGATAGTGATTTTATCATGCAAATTCTATGTATGAATAAAGTGTTTCCATTGTTATTGAACTGACTTGTGTGTTTTCTTCATTTATTTATTTAATTTGGATTTATATAGCGCACTACAGCCCGAAGGCATCGAGGCGCTATGAGGGGCATGTATGAAGGCTTGATTCAGGGTTACATGAATGCGGCCCAAGAGGTTACTTGATGCAGAATGCTCTGTTACATTTACAGGAAACAACAGTGTATACATAAGCTGTCAACAGGAACATTCAAACAAAGAGCCTTGTTTTGATAGCTTTCTTGAAATCTGAGTGAAAGTTAATCTGTCGTAGTTCAGGGGAGAGGGAGTTCCAGAAAGTAGAAGCCATATTCGGGAAGTGAATGCCACCCGCCTACACTCTGCGTGTGATGGGTGCCGTTATGCTGTTGGAATATGCAGCTCTAGAGGGTCTAGATGATAATAATAATAATGATAAATAGTTGTGGTTTGGGGGACAATTTTGTGATCTAGGTGGGGGGGGGGGACAGCCCATGGTGGCATTTGTGTGTTAGGGCGAGTGTTTTGAAGTCCTTGTTTTATGTCTATGTTATCACATTCTGTGTCATTTCTAGTGTTTGATTTCTTTGTTGTGTGTGTCCCCTAGCATAGCAATTTTGCAGTAACACAGTGCCCCCCCCCCCCCCGCCCCTCGAGGTATATTTGCAAACTGACACAAGGACATTCATGCATATGTATTTACATATATATATTACAAGAACAGCAAAGAACAGTATTTTGGCGGCTTATGACTTTGGTGCCATTTAACGGATGCACACAACACTTTGTGAAACAATATAGACCTGAACTTGAATATGTTTGTTAATATTGGTTCTCTTTTGTCAAGCGTGGGCAACATTGTAAGGGGGAGTCAGTGTCGGTGAAGAGCAGTTTTTGGGCAGCTTAAACTTTGGCGCCGTTTGAAGAATCAGTAAGAAACTGTTTAAAAGCAATATAGACCTGACTTTGGATATTTTTCCAAGGTTTGGTGCAGTTATGCCAAGGAATGGAAAAGTTGAAGGGCAGTCCAAAAACATTCAAAATCCTGATATACTTGAATAGGAACACAATTTTGTTTGCAGCTACAGCCAGAACAGCAGTATGGATTAGCACCAAACTTGTGTGAGGATCTTTGGCCTGGTCCCCAAAGTGTCTCTTAACTAATTTGGTGTTAATTTGTCCAGTGTTTTATTTTTTCAAATGCGCAAAAATGTAGGTACATAAAATAGTGATATAGCTTTGGTGCCTGCGGCATGGCCAGTGACCATTGCCAGTGGCCACATTGTCCAAGCATTAACACACTTAAAGTGAAATACCCGCTTCAAGTGTTGGGATGCAAGTGCAACGTCCTAGGCAGGCAAAGAGATTTAGGGGGTCATTACAAGGTGGGCGATAAGGGATTACCGGCACCGGTAAGGAGACCCATGCCAGTAATCCCCTACCGCCCAATTCCGAGGTCCCTTAGCGGGAACTGTAAGGGACGTGTGGTCTGACCACACGTACTTTACGGGTCCCACTAAGGGACCAGGGCGCTAATAACAGGCTTGCAAGTCGCGAGCCTCTATGGGGGCTCAAATGGGAATGGGGAATGGCATGTTCAATGGGGACTTACCGGTCCTGCCAGGGTCGGACTACACCGGTAAATCCCCATTGAACTACACCGGTGCCGGACCCGTTATTGGTGGCAGTCATGGCGCAAATAGCACCATGACTACCACCAATCTCGGAATGAGGCCCCTACACTGTGCAGAACATATTAACAGGCGGCCTAGTTCTATAGTTCTCGTGGGGCGTGGCAGAATGCACATGTACCCATTTTTAGTTTTGCTTTTAGGTGGCACTGAAAGTGCTACCTTTAAGCCAAAACTATTGCCATTAAAATAAGAGCTTTAACATAAGAGCTTCAAATAGGGGTTTGAATGAGGGTCTGTATAATGCTTTTCAATACAGATGATGTATGAGGATGGATTTGTGCTGTTTGGCTATTTGTCCACCCATTTGAGGGCCATCTCTAAGTCAAATCTATATGATTTTCCACCCGTTCCCATCTCCACCCAAAACGGTCCCTCTCTTGCCGTCCGTGGGGGATAAACAGACGAAGTAACAGTTCAAGGGCAAGCCTCGGGCTGAAAGAACGGCAGCGAGTCCTGGTTGGGTCACTGCAAGTGCATGACTGCTGCTAGCTGGTGCTAAAAAACAATAGTTCCAGAAACTTCGTCACTCATCACGGACAGGGTGACTGGGTAGAGGCTGCACATGGGCCCTTTATGAGCAACTGTGTGGGATGAGCAGAGGGACTCACGCATAATTACTCCTCACCTGAGGCTGTGGCTATAAAAACTATCAGTACTCGTCATGGAAATAGCCACCCGCTGTCCACATCTTCTTCAAACCACCTCGCCCTCAGTGGAGTGCGCTTTTCCAGAATTGGTTCATCGGGTACACTCAATTTGAAACCATTAGATTGTCACATTAATTTCTACTTCTAACATGTTTTGTCAGTCTGAATTTTCTTAATTCAAAGATGGATATTTACTTTCACCTTTTGGTTGGTTAAAGCGAGAGTCCTCTACAAAACCTATTTAAACTGCGCTCCCTTCCAAATGTGCACTTTATTTTCTATTTTCGTTTTGCTTTGTCTTCACGCTAACTTTTTGTAGTCTTTTATAAATTAAGGTTTTTATTTTAACCATTAAACTCTGGCTGTTTTCCATGGAGTACCGTATGGGGAGCAATACAAAATATAAACCCTTCTCTGGTGTACACAGGCTTCTCACTACTACAGATAAGGAAGCTGCCTGCTCCGCTTCTTCTAGCAGCCAGTGACTGGTCAGTGTTGGTTTTGCGCTCGCTATTTTAGAACATTATTGTATTGTCACTCGCTGTCCCCTGTGACCAATAAAGGACGGGGCAGAAGTGAACCTGGGCATGAAAATTCAGATCACAGGTTCCAATCATGTCAGGGCTGGCCAATGACTCTGCCTCTTATGCTAAGTGCTATACATTGGGTACCATCATTTTGGATAATGTTAAGGCACATAGAAGACGTTTGAGTGGTTATTATTGAATGCTAGTGAGGCGCTCTGTATTATGGTCCCCTTCTGTCGCTCTGCTTATCTCGCCTTACTGTCTTACACGCATCAACCCTACCTCCACGCTCTCTGCAGCCATCCTACCACCACTCTCTCTATCCCCACTGTCTCTACCCTGCCCAACCTGCACCCACTCTCTCCTCACCCACCCTACTATACCCCCTCACACATCCTACACACATATTATCTGTACTCCCACTCTAACCCAATCAACCCAACCTACACCCACTCTTTACTATCACCAACCGCCCCCTCTCTACTCCAACCCAGCCCCCACTCTCTTTACATACTCCATCTTTACCCACACTACCCCCACTCTCTCTTCGGCACCCATCTATCCTACCCCCACTCGCACTACCCTCACCCACCCAACCCCCACTCTCTATATCCCCACTCTGTAGCACTATCTCTACCTCAACCATCCCTACCCCACCCCAGCCAACCCCATCTAAAAACCAAATCTCTCTACCACGACCCACCCACCTTAATGAACTCTCTCTGGCCCCACCCACACAGTCTACCAACTCTGTCTACCCCTACCTACCCTACCAACTCTCTACTCCCAGCCTACCAACTCTCTCTACCACATCCACGATACCAACTCTCTTTACCCCTACCAACCCACCATACTGCCTCTCTCTACCCCACCTCCTCTCTCTAGCTGATCCACCCACCCTACTAACTCTCTCTATCCTCGCCCTCCCTACCCCTTCTCTACACTCCCACCCATTCTACCCCCTTTTCTCTACTCAGCCCTACCCCCACCACACACCCTACACCTCTCTCTCTCTCTCTCTCTCTCTCTCTCGAGCCTCCATCTCCCACCCTACCCCCCCTCCCTATCCCCTCTCATCCTTCCTCTCACACTCTCACTTTTTTCCTTAACTTCGCACCCTCACCCTTTCACGCTCATATTTCCTGTTGCTCATCATCAATGGCACCCTCTAGCAATGGCATCTTCCCTTGCTCTATTCTGCATCTCTTTCTATTACATACCTACAGCCCTTATTGCATCCTCGTTTGAAACTTTACACTCTCCTCCTTGCACCATTGGGCTTATAAATGCAGCATGTAAAGAGCAGTAGTAAACACCAAAACTATTGGCATTGCCAATGCTTGGTGCAGTAAGCTTTGACACATATGAGAAATATCACATAGCCATACAGAAAGAGCAACAATGTAGTTGCATTTCAGTTACAGAGGTTAAAGATAGGGTGATATATTTGACAATTAGCGGTATTATACAATGTTATGTTTTAAGGGATGTGTGAGTAGGTAGCTGACATAGATTAGGAAGGTGATATGGAGTCAGAGAAGTGTTGCGGTAAAGGCTGAGGTCTGTGGGGCAGAGTTCAGGATAAGTTATAGGGTGTGTTTTGTAGAAGTATGAAACACAGGTCTAATGTGGAGCTGTGGCTCAGTCCAGTTGATCCTGAGATGAGCCTGCCTTTGTTCACCCAGAGAGAAGTTAGGCTGTAAAGGTCATAGGCAGCCACTCTGTGTCGATAACAGTTAAATGAGTCCAGCTGCAGAGTAGCTGGGAAAGGAATGTTGGTTCCAGGGAAGAAGGGTAGGGATGAAGGTTGAATTCATGTGAGCAGGGCATGGGGTTCTGTGATACCAAGAGGCCTGGTGAAGGTTTAGAGCACTACTGCCCTCCGCCGAAGAGAGGTTCTCTTATTTGAACTGCAGGAACCACACTCTAGAGATCAATACATTTGTGAAATTCAAGCATAAGTGAGGGTCCCCGAACATATTATTTATGCGCCCCTCTGTTCCCAGAGTGATGATCGAGGAGACGTGCTAGGGCGGTACCGTGATTTGGGACGGGAGGAGCAGAGGTGATGCTAATAAAAGTATCAACAAGGGCATAGAGCTGTTTGTGCATGCAAAAGTGTCTGGTATAATGCGGAGGCTCATTGTATTATCAGAGCAGAGTTGGCCTCGCTATTCACACTTGGATCAGGCTGCGATAGAGGGGTGTACATCACAGGTGATAATTACAATTTCATATAGGTGTTAGCCAATTGAGATTGCGGGATCATGTTGTAATCTTTACTATGAATGGTTTTGTTGATTTGTGATTTTTCACTATAAAAGATGTATCTCCTTTGGGTGGGGTGAGTTCCACGTTGGTTTGGTTCTATGGCACTTTCTGATATTTTGTGCATGTAATAAATCTTTGCTTCCTTGAAAACGGTGCATAGATTATTTGGCCTATTTGGGATTGTTTTTATCATTCATGATTTGGGTCATTCACCTTGCACATGTCATAAAAGTGTGTATGCAGGTGGGGATTTCACTTTGATGAGCTGGTTCCCCACCCCCATCACAACTTTGAAGATTCAGCTATGTTGCTACTGACAGCAAATAATCATTGTGAGCTGTTGCCAGAGGAAACAAACAAAAGTTGCAGAACCTCTTGAAGCAATGGATGTTTGTTGTCTCTGCCTAAAGAACAGAAACCACCACTTCTGCAGAGGAATGGAGATCCCCTCTCTTGGCTCGCCGGGCTTCTGGCTGCTTTGTGCTCCACAGGGCGACCTGTCTCTTGTTATTGCCAATACATAAGAAGTGGGATCAGACAGAAAACACACTTCACGTCTTAGACACTTAGTAGCAATGGAAGTCTACATAAAACATGATTTTCATAAATTATTGGTAGAAGTGATCCAATGGTTAGTGTTTTAAGTGTGACAGGACAGGATCACCTCTGGCAGAGGCACAGGCTAACCACAGCTCACTCAAGGAATCGATTGTAAACATGGTTTGGATCGCAACTATTGTAGAGCACTTTCAAATTTTTTGACAGGCCTATTTTTTATTTGCTTGTTCCTGCCGTTCTTAGCAACATACCACCCTTCCCCACATGGCAAACTCTCAAGTGGCCCCATGTCACTCATATGAAGCTCAGCCAGCCCTGTCATTTTCTTTGCAATGCAGGAATTTCAGCACAAGGCTGAATTGTATCTACCAAATTAAGAAAATGAAACTAGGACTGGGAATGTTATACCCTTGCACATGCCTATGGTGACCAAATATCACCAGAGCACTTGGAAACCAGTTTCCCAGTAGTGTGATTTTCTTTTATAAATCATTGTTAGCATGTGTTTCAGTTCATTTGAAGCTAATAAACACTGCAGCACCTCTGATGTAAAAGGCTATCACATTAAAGCCTCTACAAGGAGTCGAGAAATGATGGACTGGTGACACTGAGTCATCTGGCCCCATGCTTCCCATAATCCCTCCTCAAGATGGCGTGTATGTTATGTATGTATATCTATATAACGGGAAGAACAATACTCTTTTGATCACAAAAGGACACACAATATATAATCCGTAAGCAACGCTGCAGTGCCGGGTCTGCTACGAAAGAAGGAGCTCGCATTTACGATCGCTCTGCTGATCCTGACAGGCTAAAGGATCCCAGGCGCATTAATCGCTCCCAGGCCTACATCTGGACAAGTGCCACTAGAGGGCATGTTTTCCTAGAATCCAGCCCAGCCACACATATAGTGCATGGGAAAGTCAACAGCCACCTACGTCCAGGTGTCCACTGCGACTTTGATCAATGCGATATTGAGATTGTCAAATCTACTGTACTGTGCATTTATGTGAACTTTGGTGTCCAACCATAGGTGTTGCAGAAAATGTGCAACATTGTCCTGTTTACATTTGCTGCAAGCACTGCATGAATACATCTTCAGCCCACTTGATAGTCAAGTCAGACGGGAGATGTAGATTTGACTGCAACCAAATGAATGTGCTGTGCTGTAAATACTGCTGCATGCATTGAGTGGTTTGATATACCACAGTACGGTACCAACTCCTGTAATTTTACTAGTATTCCTTGGATTGCTTCTACAACGTCATCCCAACCTCAATAAACCATTATTACTTCATGGGCACATGTTTCATGTCACAGGGAACAATTGTCATTGTTTGTACAATGATATAGCTAATTTCAAGAACTCTTCTCAAACTGTAGCCTTCAATTATGGTTTTAGAGGACAGTTGATGGTATCAAAAGGAGCCATTGCTTTAGCTTTGTGGCCATTTTGAGTTGTTTTCCAAAAGGTAGTAAAAAGGAGGACATGCTCTGTTTGCCCCCCCCGACCCTGACCCCCTCCACACCTCAAGTCTGTGACCTGCAGCTTCCACATTGGTCTCAGCAGTGGGTTCTCAACCAATTTACCTACTTTTTCCAGGATTAGATTCTGATAATTACAGGTTACACACAGATATGTTCCAAAGGTTCTCAACCCACTGAGCTGTCTTAGAGTGATTTTTATATGTGAATTTACCCACACAGAGCACTATGCGGTCTAAGTCTAATCAGAACCTATGTGCTTAAGGCTACACACACCACTGCAGCAAGCTGTCAAACAATCACAATGTGTGTGGCTGTCCTAAGAAACGTGTCTCTTGGGATGCCATACCAGTGTACTCTTCTTTGAGGGTGGAAGATGTACAATACATTATTATGTTGCAAATCTGGAACATGGATACTTGAGTTCTAATGACACCATCCTTACTTGACTACACTGAGGGCCACTTGCATTATTGCAAAGTGGGTGTGGTCAGTGATTTACTGGAAAATACAACGTCTCCACCAGTAAATTAGCAACTATTCAATTGCCCTGTATTTTCTGCCAGACGATTGCGGTGGGAAGTTAAGTCTACCTCTCAGTTTCCTATTTGCTCTGTGAAGCAAATACACATGCACGACTGACCCACATTGAATTTTCATGGAAGAAGAGAGGCCCAAATTCACTTGGAATCTCCTCTGTTATTTGCAAATTAATGTGTTGTGTGGGAGATCACAGGGATCACCCTTGACTCCCTGGACCACACTCCGTCTTCCGAATAAACGACGCAGACTCCAGAGCTCCACCAACACCTTCTTTATTCTTCAAATTCCAACCTGAACTAAATGTGCCTTCCTGTCATGTCACTTCCCACCCCACTCCCCAAGTCCTGCCCGCACCCATGGACTACATTGCCCACTGTTACATCCCCAAATTAAACACCAACAACATTCCATTACCCCATTACTTCAATGTGTCTCCTGGGCCTAATTCGGGCCCTTTGCGTTCATTGATATGTCATGCTCGATTGTGAGGATTTGGCCGCAGATACCGGATCATCTTGCTCAGCCCAATCGGTGTCTTTTCCATCACTGTGACAGGATTCATCTGAGGAGTATATGAACTCCTGTTCCCGACTGCTGGTTCTCCTCTACTGTTTAGTCCCTGACAGTTTCTTGAAATGTGACTCATTTCTCATCATCTGGCGCTTGTCTCCCTCAGCAGTGACCATGGAGCCCTTCTTGCATGTGATGATCAGTGGGTCCTCATGGAACACAGTAGTGTGTTTGTTGGTTCTGGGCTGCTTTGCCACTGCCACATCTCCAAGCTTCAATGAGGAGTTACGCACCCATCTATTGCTATAGGCATAGTGTTTGATCTTTTCTTTGGCCTTCCCGTCCTTTTCCCTCATGGTTTCATCTTCTCCACATTTTCCAGCATCACTTTCGTGTTGTGGCAGTCGAGTGCAAATGCTCTGGCAAAACATGACCTCGGCAGGGCAGTTCCCTGTGGAGCCATGTGGCGTGCTCCAGTAATCTCTCAACAGTTGATGTAGCACCTGTTCATATGGCTTTCCTGTCAGGTGCTCTCCTCAGGTTGGCCATAAAATGCTCAACTACCCCGTTGGCCTGGGACCACCGCAGAGTTATCTTTCTGTGCCTGATATTCTGCAAAAGTCTTGAAATCTTGGCATGTAAATGGGGGCCATTGTCCAACTTCACCGGTCTCGGAATACCATATGCAGTAAATATTCTGTCCAGTACCGGAATCACATGATGGGCCGCCTTGGAAGAGACCATATGTGCTTCCGGAAATCAAGAATATTCATCTATGACTGCTAAAACATATCTCCCCCCTTCAATGGGTCTGAAAAAAATCGACAGCTACTTCCTCCCACACCCCTTATGGAAGTGCAGTCTTTCTCAGTGGTCGGGGTGTCCTGTGAGCATTAACCGGACAACATGTGGGGCACTCCCTCAATAGGTCCTCTACCATTGAGTCTAGCGTGGGAACCATACCTTAGATACAATTCCCCAGAGCCCCTTGTGGGCCAACTCCAGCACTTGCCTCCTCAGCGGTGTGGGCACTATCATCTTGTTTCCTTTAAGCAGCAATGCCTCCTCTGACACAGCCAATTCCTCTTTTACTAGCAAGAGGCTCTCCACGTCTCTCTTTGCTTCTTCCGACTTGAGACAGCCTCTCTCGTTGGCTCTCTGCCACATTCCTGACCATAACCCTTCGATGATGATCTGTAATGTCACAACTCTCCCTACTTCCTGTGTCGGCTTCACTGGATCTATCCCTTGCGGAATCACTTGCTACACCAAATACCTAATGTATTGATCAGCCACTGATGGGCCCGGCACGCTCTCAGACCTTGGAGGATGAGATATAAAGTCGTCCGGGTTATCCTCGTTCCCTGCCCAATTAATGATATTGAAGGCATGGACCTGCAACCATCGACCCCATCCAGCAATGCAAGGGGGCATTTTCACATGGAGGTTGTCATACAGAAACATTGAGGATTGGTGATCAGTGATTATTGTAAACGGCTTCTCGTAGAGAAACAAATGAAAGTGTTTGCAGGCCCAAATGACAGCCAAACTTTCCTATTCGGCCTGCGAATAAACCTGTCTTTGACAGGCTCCTACTGAAATATCAAATAATAATTTGTCTCTGTTTTGAATTGTCTGGTGCTTTTTGATAGAGCCAAAATGGCGCCTAATCCCACAGGGATCACATCCACTGTCAGCTCCGTCTCTCATTCTGCATCAAAGTATGCCATGCTCCCGGCCACTACTATCCGCACATGGATGGTTGCGAATGCCTCGTGGCACTCCGTAGCCCAGTGGAATGGTGTGTGCAATTTTGTGAGGGCCTGCAATGGTTCAATTATGATGGTGAAGTCCTATATATATTGCATGCAGTAACTTGCTAGGCTCAGAAAAGACTAACGTTCTGAGAAATTTGTCGGCAGTGGTGAAACCTTTTTAGGATCTGCGATCAGGCCTTTCTCTGAGAAAATGTGCCCAAATAAGCAGAGAGATCCCTTTCCGAACACACACTTGTCTCTGTTCAGTGTGAGGTTGGCAGCTTCTTATGCCATGCATACTCTCAAAAGTGTTTTTCCACATTGGTGCCGAACACCAACATTTCATCATTGTAGTTTATGCAATTCGAAATGTGTTCATTACATTGTGTATTTCCCCCTTATTTCTGTCGCTGTTGAGACCACAAAATATAGTCATTTGTACCTATATTAGCCAAGATGCGTCACAAATGTAGTAATGTTTGGCTCCCTGGGCTCAGGACCCACTCGTGATAACCCTTGTTCAGGTCCAGCTTCGAAAACACCTTGACCACATTCAGAAGGTGTACTATGTCCGTGATGCGAAGGGCAAGATGACGTTCCCTCTTAATAGCCTGATTTAGCCGCCTCATGCCCACGCACACCCGAATGGCTTCAGAGCCCTTTTTCAGAACGGGTACAATAGATGACAGCCATGTCATGGGGTCGACTGCTGTTTCTCTATAATGTCTTGTTCCACCAGCTTGTGGAGTTTCTTCACAACTTGCCGTTGTTTGCTCACCGGAATACCTCTGTAGTGCTGTGCCACTTGACAAATGTCTTCATCAATGTGGAACTTGATCTGCCTGTTTAACAGTTTCCCAATACCCTTAAAGAGAGAATCAGACCCATATCGACAGCGTTCTTAACATTTATGATACACCCACATTCTGTTGATGTGGAGATCACATGAATCGGAATCTTTTTCTCTTGCGTCTTGTACCGACAACTAGCCTCAAATTGACCTAGGCACTTCAGCAAAGTTTTGAAACTATATGGATAAATGTCCACTTCCGATGAGTGAAGCCTGGGTGCTTGTCGAACAGTCTTGTATATTTGCTCACTAATCACATTTACTATAGCACCAGTATCTACTAGAAACTCTGTCTGCTGCTCATTGATGTAGAGGAGTAGTACAAGGCTATGTTTCATGGCTTGTTTGTTGGCCAGCACATATAGGTACCTTTTCTGCTGTTGCTCTCCTTCAGAGGAGCTTAGTTCCATTTTAGACTGTGACTGTTCAACCAGGTACCTTATGTGGCATCTCGATCGTCTCTCTGGTGGTGATGATGCCACCCGATATCTCATCTGAACCCTTGCCTGCTTGTCCTTTCTCCAATCTTTCACCGGTTTGTCATCTCCAGAGTCACGTTCTTGTTGTCCCCTTTCTGTGCCTCCCGTGTACTTGGGCTGTGATGTGGGACGTCTCGGGGGCCGTGCTTGGTACCTTTTCCCTGGGCCTGGTTGTGCTGCCCCCCTTCACGCTCACCTTTTCCTGAACCTGTGGACATGGTGCACACCGATTTAAAGTGTTTTTTTCCTCCACATGCCGAGCACCTCTGACAAATGGCCAGACAGGTACTGTCATGGGGAAATTCATATCCACATCTGTTATGAAATGGTTCTCCTTGGGGCTGAAGGGGCCCCATCAGTTTTTGTATCATTTCCGAGTGCATGTGCGAGACTTTCCGATTGGCTATGGCCTTTACCTGTGACTCCACCACAAGTTCTGCTCTCGCCAGCATCAGTATCTCCTCCAGAATCCTGGATTTCTGTGGTAGCTTTCGCCTGAGGTTTTGCGACTCACATGCCTCTATTGTCTGGGAACGCAAGGTCTCAGTGTTCGATTAATTATTAAAGTCACAATGTTTTAGTTTGATGCGTAACCACATCACAAAAGCATCCATGGTTTCACCCTTCAGTTGTTTTGTGGTGTGAATACGTGCCTTTCGTAATCCACATTGGTTTGTGACATAAAGTAGGTAACAGGAGCAGTCTTTATGCCCTGAATCGTGTCTATGGAGTCAGCTAGCAGTTCATCATTGATGTCCCTGGTGGCCAGGACAGCTGCTAGCTTCGACAGGCATTGTTGTCTGACGTCTTCCATAGGCCGCATAGCACCCATGTATAGGACGAAATCCCTGATCCACCTATCACATCTAGGCACCAGGTTGCTGGTATCAGAGACACCCCAGACAACTGTACTGCGAGGGATTCCTGAACTCTCTGCTGCACCTGTACTTGTGGTGTGATGGGGACAGTCAATGGAATGTCCTGGTCAGACATGCTGAGCGAGAACACTGACCGTTATAGGTGTGACACAGGACTGGGATGCAAAAAGGGTGATGTAATCTGGTATTATACTTGACTTGATAAGGACATGTTTTAAATGCGCAGTAACTGAGTCAGCAGCAGTTTATATTGTAGCGTCTTTTGTTCAGCAGGGCCAAATTCCACTTGAAATGCTCACACCCAGAAGGCCTGCTCACCCTTCCAAAATGGCAGCCACCCTGTAGGCACGAGCACTGCCAATCTAAATGAATATGAAATGTCCCCCATTGTGTTACCAATCACCACTATGGCACCCGGCTTCCATGCTGCTTTCCCCAGCTGATTGAGCCTCTGGGAATTTGCGCGCCTGCTACGTACAGGCCGCACACACTCACCGCCGCACCCATGTGTGTATCAGGCAGGAGCCTCGGTAACAATGATGCGACCTGTGCCACTGCTGGCATCCACAGGGTAAGATGCCTGCTTTCTCGCCAATGTCATGTTGACGATCACAGGGACCGCCCGTGACTCCTTTCACCAAAGTGCATCTTCAGAATAAATGATACAGACTGAAGAGCTCCACCAACACCTTATTTATTCTTCAACCTCCAACCAGGACTTAACTTACCCCATCCTGTCACGTCACTTCCCACCCCGCTCCCTAATCCCACCCCGCACTCACGGACTACATTTCCCGATGTTACAGAAAGTAAGGTGGAAATCATTGGGATTTTTGTAAATGTGCTTGGTTGATTTTTTTCGTGACTGGGTTTGCATTTTTCATGGAAATTCAGGACCACCCAGATTTCCACAGATATGCACATCCACTCATGGAACTATTATAACAACATGCACAGGAATGCTAATTATGGGCCAATCCAAAATCACCCCCATTGTAATGTTAGGTAACTCATGTTATGTACCTTTATCGCAGTTACCTAATCTTCCAAACACTTTCAGGTGTTTGAAGTATTGCATTATGCCATGGCTTTAGTACTGCCTGTAAAGTCTATGGGGCTCATTACGACCCTGGCGCTAATGGGTTAAGGGCGCCGTAAAAGGCTGTGGCGCTGTTAACCCATTAGCGCCTTACTACGAGGTCCCTTTGCGGGACCCGACCTGAACGGCTGGTCTAGACCAGCCGTTAAAGTAGGGACTCGCAAAGGGACCTTGGTGCTAAGTACAGTACTGCAATTTGCGGTACCGTACTTAGCGCCTTCCCCAGTCCCATTGAGCACTATGGGGCAAAAATGGGAATGGGGAAGGGCCAATGTTCAATGGGGAATTACCGCCCCGCCAACCTTGGAATGGGTTGGTAATTCCCCATTGAACATTGGCAGACTCGTTACAATACCGGCACCGACCATGGTGCTAATAGCACCATGGTTTAGCGCCAGTATCATAATGAGGGCCTATAACTTTTTGTCCACTGTCTTCAGAAAGTTTGGGAAAACTGCACTATTTCAACACATTAAAAAACATTCCTGGGAAACCCTGTGAAATGCCTCCTAAAGGTATGTAATTGCCTTTCATTTCCCTGCCTCTCTCAAACTTGAGCAGAACCACCTCCAGTTCCGGAGGCAACTCACTGTCTTCCTTTTCACTTCTGCATTCTCTCTTCCTATCCCCTACTGATGCACTTGACTGCTCTGTGCACTGGTCTCCTGGGCACCCTCTGAACTCAGGCCCAAGCTCCTGCATGTTCAGTTGCCCTCGAACTGCCTCTGGGCTCCCCAGCACTTAAGGGTCGTATCTACAACCGAACAGTCCCTTCTCTCTGCACCTATGAGCCACCCACTGGCTGCACTTGTGAGTTAACTGCACTTCCCCCTTCACCTCCCCCTGGGCACTTCTTCCCTTGCCTCTTCCCCACACGTGCATGATCTGAATGACACAAGACCTAGTAAGATCGTTATTATGTCCTCCCTTTGTTTCCCCCTTCCTGTCTTGTCATGCCTAGAAACACATGTGTACAGGCGTGTTATAAACGCCACATAATATCATATCAAATCATTCTAGGTTGTTCCCTCTTATATAAGGAAGGTATTTGTGCCTTATAGCGAAAGTCTAAATGTTGACACAATTAGAGAGTCTGTGCACTGTTCAAAGTGCATATCCTTGACACACACACATTTGCCTCATAGCAAAAATCGAAAGATTTCCAGTCAGTTTAGTGTAGCACCTTGCCACACACACACACTGTTACACACAGAACAACCAACTCTCTTAGTATAGTACTCGACATCATCATTTGAAATGTTGTGATCCACACACAAATCATATACATGACTGTACATCTCATTACAAAATAGGGCACAACGTATTTGGAGGTCATAAGTACATGCACCTTATTTGTCAAAATGAAGTGAGTTCGAGTGACTCAGATATTGTGAAAACATCATGAACACAGAATAAGAAGCATGACTTGTTGACGGACTAAGATCTGAAACGCTTTGCTAGATTATGTCATATCTGTGTCTGTTTTCTCTGGATATAGAATATGGATTAAAAGGAATCTGAACACTGACCGTGATTTGGACTTCGATAAATGTGGGATTAATTGCATTAATGGTTGACTAACTGGTTATCTGTTGTAGCCTTGGATTGTGAAAACAAAATCAAAATATCGAGGCTGAGTACCCCAAAAGGAAATACACCAAGCAAGGGTTACAAAGGAACATACAAAGTACTTTATTCTATACTGAATCCAGTTACAAAAACAGAGCAAAATCAGATAGCTATCGGCCCTCAGTAGAACACAACAAACTCCAGCGTGGTTCAGTGTGTTCAGTGAGAGACGTTGTACATTAGAATGCATTCGCTTTTTTATACGCTTGGTGGGCACGATGTCCAGCCCCACTTCGGGTTAATATTCCATGTAATACATCACCAATCTAGGGTTCGTGCCAAGTCTCGAACAACCACATATAACTGGTTTGCCTTTAATACATGTATCAACAATCCTATGCAATAACTGTGTATTCTAAGATTTTCCATGCAGGCCTCCTCAAACATTAATACGATGTAGTTAAACAAGTGTTCTACGTTCAGTATTTGAATACATTGTTTCAACATATGCTCGTGGATTAGTTTCGTTGCACGAGTAATCCCTTTACACACAGGTCAACGAAGGACAAGGTCTCAGTTCACGACCTCAACAAGTGGCCTGCAGGCAAGTTACATATTAGTTATGTACAGAGGTCAAGACGGCCATGTTGTATTTTGGAATGACATCGTCCACCATTTTAACTCACAGGGTGACTTTCACAAAGCGAATCCTATAATGGCGGATTTACCTAAAATGGCGGCTTACATTGATTTAAGGTCAGGACCTTGCAACACGGATTCTTTCGCAAGCGACTTTCGAGCAGCTTGGCGTAGGCCAATATTAATATATTTATTGCAATAGGAGGCACGATATAATTTCTCTTTTGACAGGATGCGAGCATACAGTTCTCTGGAGAGTCGTTCTCATGGTTTCTTTATGCAGTACACTTCCCCAAAGTGCCTTGGGCTCTCTACTGTAGTGCTCCTCGATGATTTCATAAGACTCGAAAGATGTGTTTCCTGAGTTGTTCTAATATAGGTGGTGTCCACCATTCTGATGATTCGCCACACACAAATCACCCTCTGACCTAATACAAGGCCTGCTGACTCAGCGAGTAATCTCTAGTTGATTGTTTTGTTTTTCTCATCAACAATAGAGCTATGGAGAAACTGACATCACCTCTCCACTGAAGTCACAGTGTAGCACTGGACAGAAACTGTGCTTCACATGCAACAGGTTTTGTCAGAGCAGACTGCATGGTTTAACAAAAGAAAAGAAACATAACGCATGGTAATGCCATGGGCCCTCATAAATTGGAAAACAAGACAGTACTGACCCACAGACAGTAACACACCCTTGCCAATGCCAATAGATATGAATGAAATACCTGTAATGGGAAGGTCTGCAATTAATTTTAATTAATAGAATAAAACCAGCATTAGTGTAGCCCTTTACAGTTTCACACATTTCCAATGTGGATAGTGAATGAAGGAGACACTTGTAAGGAGAAAGGCTGTAATAAGAAGCAGACAGAAGTCTGCCCCCATAAAGTTTCAAACCCTTCCAATAGTATATACTAAAGAACATGTAATTGTTTTCAATAAAAAAGTGCAGCAATTTATCTATGGTGCTAAAGGGGTCATTGTTCTTCAAGATAGGCAAACAGATTTCTTTTGTCATTGGGGTCACATTCTCCTAGGCTTTCTGATGTCCCTTATAATTCGTGGAAGGCTCCTGATGTTCCAAGGTAGGTCGATCAACAAAGGCAAGCTTTTGTGTGTGTATTGTCTGCAACTAGCTGTTTCCATTTAGAGATCAGTGCTTTTGGAATCAATTGGGTCTTTGCAATGACTGTGTTTTGGAGGGAACCTGCAGTCAGGTGAACTTGGCAAACATTTGATGTTAAGCACTGTACAACTGTTGTCTTGTCTGCGGATGTTCTATCATGCAACATCTTTGTTTCTTTCTTTTTCTGATGCTAACGTGCTATGGCAGCAGTTCACCTTGCGAGTGTGGCTTCACACCCCAGGGAAAACGTTTCAGTTTTGAGATACGAGTCAAAAACTGTAGGCCTTGGCACTCAGCCCTTTGTGAAATGTGAACTGTTGTTGGAGTGGAGGGGAGCAATGTGAGAGCAGGTTCTGCTCGAAAGTGATGTTCAAGAAGCTGGTGCTCTGGGACATTCAAGTTAGCTGTGAAATGCTGATTGTTTATGTGTGTACCATGGGCTGCCTTCCCATCCACCTTTGAAAGAAAAGGAGGAGGGTATTGTTTGTAGTACATGTCCATGTGCACCATGCTTTCAAGGACAGGTAGTCCCAGCTCGCTAATAGGGGAAAACAAATGTAGCTGTGTTTCAGGCCATACAGCAGCATTGACCCAAGACGTATGATGCCAATCGCCTTACCCTTCTGACTGTCCGGTGCCTCCCGCTGCCTGCATGACTTTCAATCAAGCATATACAGTAATCCTACTATAGGTTTACCTGATTGCCTCTGTTTTGTTTCAGAATGTACTGCAAGGCAACATTGGTAAGAACGACTATGTGTAATATCTGCTTACATTATATACTGCTAAATAGTAGAGAGAAAAAACAACAAATAAGTAGCAGTAAAATGCCAACTTCATGTGTTTTTTTTTTAAACCCATGCACATAAAGAAAATTAGAATGAATAAAAGTACATTTTATACAAAGCAGGGGAATACATGAAAACTATCAACAGATAATAAATAACCCAGGTGTAAAATGCACGGTTCGTTGAACCATTCAGGAGCGGATCAAAACCTGTGGTCAGTTATTTAGGGGTCATCCAGTTTATGAGGCATTCAAGCATTTGAATAGAGCACCAGGTTTGAACCCTGGTCCCCAATCCATCAATGGTAAACCGGGGTAGGCGTTAAGCGCTGCAACCCTCTTTTATTACACAGATGGACAGGTGCCAGAATGCCTATTAGATGGCCGATAGATGGCCTATATAACACTCACCACCCCTTTCTAGTGCATTTGTGGCAAGGGCCAATACATGCTGCTGTGGGTGCCTTGATCCCCATCCACTGGCAAGGAGCCACCTGTTGGGGAAATGATCACTGGCATCTTGGATAGATGCTTCCAGGATGTATTGGCGATACATTGGGCTCTAAATAGTGTTGGTGAGGTTGCTGATTAGTTTTATAAAAACAGCAACATGTGCAATGTCCCTCTCAACTACAATATTGTTTGTCATATGTCTAACAAAGATTGTCATTCTCAGAGCCATACTATTGTTATTCCTTTCAGTTTCACGCTACTGCCCTATTTATGGTACAACGACCTTGATTTGTGCCCTGCATCATAATGAATGATTTAATGAAACTAACCTTATTGACACAAATTATGTAAACGGAAGTGGTGATTTGTCGCACTTGTTTTTGTGTGAGATTGCTCAGTACTTTGCATACAAGAAAAATGTACGGCTAAATGAGACAGCACGCAGAAATGTGTAGACTGTTTAGTCAAACATGTCAACGCCTCTTTCATTGACCGTGTACAATTATCTTGCCAAACAGCAGACACAAAGTCATTATTTTACATGATCCTTCTGCAGTTTTTCACAACTTGAACAACTAAAGAAGAGTTGAATGGAAAGCATGACATATTCCAAGTGGCTTTTGACAGAGCCAAAATCACAATTAACTGAAGAATTTAAACGTAATAAAAACAATTGAATTTTTTCTCTTACAGAAAGGATGCCCAGTCATTTTTACTCGCCTGGTACTGACTGGGAAATAATCATACAGACAAAATAATAGTGCCAGGCCGAAATTGCTCTCTGCCTGACAGAAAATCAACCAGTAACGACCCTCCAAACAGTCTAAAACAACTACTTTGAATGTACAAAAACAATTACCATGAAAGAAAACAATCCATTTAATTATTACATCAAAATATATGTTTTATTTCATTCCATTTTTCCCAACATGTTTTAATTGCTTGGGCTCTCTAGTGGCTATTGAATACATTATCTTCCTAGTACTTAGCAAAGTATTTGCTATAGTACTGCAGGCTAAACTGTTATTACTGCATCATACATGATATATGTTAGTGTTAGCATTTGCTAACTTGTGTTTTTCTTTTTACCGATTTTATTTCCATACAGCTCTAATAGCTGTTATGTCTGCCACAGACACAACCACCATTTGAGCTTTGTTGAAAAAAAAGGGGAAACAACGCATGTTAGCAAAATGCTAACTCTTATCAACTGGCTGAGACAACCACAGTATGAATGTACTTACTGCGTATGCTAAATCAATCCTGGATCAACTTGTCATCAACTCAGTCTATCTGCGTAATGTTCACATTGGCAGACAGGGCACAATTGAAAGAACAGATGCTCCAAAATGAAAAGCAGCATGCAGATTTCAGCAGTGAACGCTTAAACCACTGAGCTATCATACTTGCTAAGGCATGTCATGATAAATTAGTTATAATTGGCACTACTTATGTGCCACACGCCATTGTATGACTGAATAAACTTGAATGGTCAGTCTCCAATAGAGCCTGTTTAGAGGGTTTGCTGTCACAGTGGCTTAACTATAGAATCATTATGAGTCATAATCTCGACATAGACCATGGCTTGGTCAAAGGCACAATGGTTTCTTACAACCATATCACAATCTAGACATAATGCAGTTGTCATTAAAGTTTGACAAATTCAAAGAAGCGAACAATATTGCCAGCTTGTCCCCACAATGCATCCACTTCAAAGACATAGATTTAAAAGGAGAATGATGGTCCCTTTCACTTGCCAACACCGTTATCACCCAGGTGGCAAGGCCTCAGCCTTGATAACAGTTTTACAGATGTAGGTAGCAAGGCTCTTACACTCAGGAGACTTGGAACATGAACCTGGTTGTGTTCTTCTTGCAACAGTGCTATTCTATAGAGTTTGAATGTTCAAATGAATGGTCAGTTTGTCATTGTAATTCTTTCGGGGGATATGGCATAGGGCTCAAAGGCAACTATCAAATAACCCCCTACTATGGGTAAGTGTCCGTGGGTGGAGTAATGTTCACCACCTTAGGCATTATTTACGATTCAGTGTTAAATATGTTGTCTTTATGACCGACATAAGGAATGCTAGTGCTTGGCTTGAATGCAATGATACACTCATCACCCAGAAAAAAACACCTGCAAATTACCAAATGCCTACTTGATATTTTTAAAGCCTGGATGTTCTTTATCCCAATACAGTGTACTGTGAGTATCAGGGCAAGCAATTACTTCATATGTCTGTTCAGATGTTTCACATACATATGACAGGAGGCTATACATACAGAGAAATATTTACCTTTGCGATCATGTCAATGGTTGATCCCCAGCCTTCTATCATGTGTACCTCTCACAAAGTCTTCCGTCAGATACGTGCGTCTTATGGCCTTGCCTTTTAATACAAAATCACCTTTGCATATATGTAGAGTGTGCATACATATTTAACAAAAACTATTACCAAAACTAAGTTATTATCTGCAGTGTTCACTCCCCACACATCCAATGCTTAGAATATGACAATGGGTATCCGGCAACTTTCAAACAGTGCACACCTTAAATGAACTGCAATGTGATTCTCTTCTCTGTCATATTCAAACATTGTGATAGAGAATTCCACTGCCAGAGAGTGAAGCATGTAACATAAATTACTATAAACTATACCTCTGCTGTAAAAGGTGTCGTTTTTAAATGTGCGGCTGACTTCCTTTTCACGTGACCCAATGATTAGGCATATTAAAACAATGCACACATCAAATGTATAAGGATGTATTGTGAGCTTTGACATATCTTTTAGGATAACAAATCTCAATGTTCCTAAATGTGTAGTTCTCCTATGGATATTGTTCAGTTTAATTTTCTTTACTTGCCAGATGCACACTGTACTTTCAAAGTAGACTTTCATGAATCCTACTTATTCAACCTTCTTATGTAACACAAAGCAACAGACTAAATACCTCTTTCTCACATCACTCTCATAATCACATATTCCTGTCAAACAGTGTATACATGGCGATTATTATTCAAAGTAATACATACTAATTGCATTAGTTAATGACAAACTGCCCAATGGCCTCTCTGATCATATGCTGCATCTACATCGAAGAGTTTAATTATGAAAGGTTCTTCAACTCTGCTCCAGATACTCCCAAATAACAGTAAAAGCATTTGAAAGGTGTAAGATGGACCCTTGCTGTGGCTGTGGTGTCGCCCCGTATTCAGCAATTTAAAATAGTGAAAAAGTCACTGGCCCAGTTTGTTGCATACCGACTGCCTAAGCTCATTGTGGCAGGGCCTTCAGTCCTGGCCACAGCACTCACTTTGTGATAACCAACGTCTTTCCCTTTATAAGCCACCTAACGAATACTAGTTATTGGCTGTGCCTGGCATTAGCATATTGGTCTCCAAGCCCGCCATGCTGTTGGTGGGCATGATCTGCAGTGATAGTCCCTTCAGCAGCCAGGCCAAGACTTTTGGCACCGGTCAAACACTCCACTATGTTTGGGACAGGCCATTCTTCCCTTCCCCGGACCTCTAGACACATTGATTCCCAAACCCCTAATAGTCTCCCAAACCCCAATGTGCTTCTCAGACGCTACACTATAGCCAGGGCAGGGCATTTGGCCTTGCTCTGGGTCCCTCGCCACAATCATCCTCAAACCCCCCACCCAATATTGTCACTGACCTAGCTTACAGCTGTGTCCTTTGCCTACTTCCATGTGGAAGGGCCTTCAACCCTGACCGCAGAGGCCCACTATAGCCAGGAAAGGGCTGTCAAACCTATCCTGGCCTGATGGGAGCATGAATGCTGTACACTCCCCTATCCTTATATTGCACTATGATCATTATTAAGAATGTTTACTTGATAACTTGTTAAGTTTTCGCTACCAATGTTTTGCCCTATCATCCGTACAGAACTATGTTGATCCCAAGCTAGGTTTACGCTATAGAAATATCTAATAACAACAGTAATACTAATACAACTTCTACTTATAATAATAATAATAATAATAATAATACAAATAATAATAATGATATATCCCCAAACTGCCCAATCTTCTTTCTGGGCCTGTGTTCATGTAAAGTAGCTACTATCATTGGAGCAAGGCTTTTAGTCCTGGCCAGAAACTGCACTATAGCCAGAGCAGTGCCTACTACGCTTCCCCAAACAAATAGCTAGATGTATTCCCAATCACTAATAGTCTTAGAGCATGGTATGTATCCATAACTAGGTCCTGCTCGCACTGTGGCACACCGTGTATCCTGGCCAGAAAGTAGCCACATTAATCTCAAATCTCTCCAGTTCTGCCACTGATCGCATCTTACAGACATGGGCACATTTACCCCTGCACTTCCAATGATCTCCTACAGTCTGGGTATGAACCATACCTTCTATCATTGGAACAAGGCTTTTAGCCATGCCCGGAAACTCTGATAAAGGCCTTTATGCTTTGCTCGGAACCTCTGCTATAGCTGGGTCAGGGTGTTCGGCCCTGTCTCAGGGCCCGATTCTCATGTAGGTGTTAAGTACCGAAAAGGACATTAAAAGGCTTAAGGACCTTTTCGGTACTTAAGACCTACTCTGAAGGTGGCACATTCTTCCAAAGTCAGAAGGAATGTGCCAATTTTGGAATACATGTGCCGGTTGCTAGGATGAAGAACCAACCTAGCAACCACCACATTCGTAAACTGGCTTTTTGGAAGCCTATTCTTATGGCACTCCTCCAGTTTAATATGTGCGCTAAACTAGCGCACATCTACGGTACCCTTTTGGTGCCATTAAACTGGAGGAATGCCACCAGTGTAAATGGAAATGTCCATACACCCGTGTTGTACATGAAAGTGTTCATGCGGTGTATATGAACACTTTCATTTACACCAAAGCGAGCAGCTTCAACGTTGCAGGATGCAACGTTGAAGCTGCTTGCTTTAAATTAAAGTGTTCATATACACCACACGGGTGTATATGAACACTTTCCTATACACCACAGTAAACAGCTTCCACATCCTGCAATGTTGAAGCTGCTCACTTTGGTGTATAGGATCGGCAGCATTTTAGTTAAATAACGATCCCCTCGTTATTAAACGAAAATGCTGGCGAGATTCTGCAATCCGCCTGTTTCCATTAGAAACAGGCAGATTACAGCGAAAGCACTGTCGTGCTTTGTGATGACGCCCAGGCCCACTTCAGAATAGCAGTGGTGCCTGGGCGTCACAAAATGGCGCAGTGAATCGTGCTATTTAGCATGTTCACTGCACCATGATGAGAATCGGGCCCTCAGTCTCAGGCACATTGATTGCCAAACTCCTAATAGTCCTGCTGTACATACCATGTATCTACATATAGTACCTTCTTTTATTGTGACAGATCCAAAAACATCACTATAGCCTGAGCAGCATACTTTCCCTTGTTACAGATTATGGTCATAACCACTACCTACTTCCACTGGGGCAGGGCCTTGAACCCTGGTCCAGCAATTCCACTATGGCTGGTCAAAAACCAATTAATAGCCTGAAGACCAGAACTCCGGTCCATAGGTGGTTACCCTGGTGGCCAATGTGCACTATGTTTTTGATTCTGTGATGACCTGCTTCATATGTGACTCTTTGTGACGTGTGCAGCATTAATCATAGGATAGAGGGTGTCGCTGTGCCTTGGGTATTCAGAACAGAAGGGGGTTAATATTATACCTGAAACTCCCCTTGTCAACCCAAAGTTAATGCAATAAATGCTGGGATATCCATTTAAATCTAATCCTCTTGACAAGACAGGTGGAGCACCAGAAAGAGGCAAATATAAACAAAATGTATATACAATATAATGCGTAAAATGAACAACAATAAAACACAAGTCTCAGTTGAAGTAAAACAGTTCTGTATTTGGTTGTATCAACAATTTATTAGGATCACTGTTTGTCTGGTGGTAGTCCACCAGACATGGAAAAGTTGCAACCAATATCTGTAATGTAAATTAAGAAACATAAAATGTGATAATAGAGAAACAACTTGTTATGTTGTGACACACACCCAATATTTTCCTGTTCTCTAATTACAGAGAAAATATGTCTGGATCCAAGTGGTGGTGTCAGAAGAATGGACAGACATGCAGAAAAAGAGGGAGAAGAATGATAGGCAGAAGTAAGGGAAAAGAAGCATATAGTGGACAGTAGCAGCAAAGCTAAGACAGGAGTGTGCCCGCCTATCCTGCCTAAAAATTAAGAACAAATCAATGCGGTCAACGTAGTTTATGCTGAAATGATTCGGAAGTGACACCTTGTTGTTCCCAAAAAGAGGTCTGGAGAGGAAAATGCAAACAGAAAAAACGGATATTACTTCTCAGGTATAATGTCCTTTTCCGAAGTAGGAGTTTGCCAATGCAGTGGGGGATCCTAATTTGGAGAGGGTGTCAAGATGTGTGGGTAGAGGGAGTAACACCCACACTCCCCTCACAGTTCTTGCGTTTCAGCAGTTACTGGTCACAAAGAAAGTAAAAAGTAGTGAAGTGTTCCGCCTTCATCAGGGCAGTGATTGTTAAATTTCTGCAGAAATGAAAAAAGGAAAGGAAAACATTTTATAAAGAAAGAACTTTGTTAAGATAGGGTGCACAAGGCAATGATTACCTCTAGGGCTGGTATCCTGATAGATAAGTCAGGGTTAGTATTAAAGTTGTTAAAAAGATGAACTAAAGAGAGAAGGTAGAGTTCTCCACTGGAGTTTCTTATTCAATGTATAGTTCATGCAAGCCATTCTACCGTGGCTGCCTGGTCATCAGTGAAAGTAGATAGAAGAAAGAGGGTGCGCTAATTCTATCCCAATACTCCCATTAACCGGTGCTCAAACATGTTGTGTCTTTCCTCAGAAATCACCGTGGCACTGGGTTGCCATAGAAAGTGTGAGGAAGTAATAGTGAGACTGCCTTAAGTTCAGTCTCTATACCTTGATGATCCCTGGGCAGAGTATCCGTGGAATGAAGCAATTGTATGGCCTCGAGTGATCTGCCCCCTCTCTGCAGGTAGAGGTAGTCGGGAAATGGAATTCAGCACCGACTTCGGCCGTGGTTACCACTTGTCACATAGGTAGTGGCTGTGTACATGAGCTGACAAAACACAACAGAAAGTAGAAGATGCTGTCAGGATGCACATAATGGCTTGCGAGAGGTGCTGGGGTGTGTTGAGAGAAAAGTGTAACTCTTGAATTAACGTACTCCGTAGTTACCTGCGTGTTAGGTAGTCTACGGTGAATCCAGCAGAGTGTATTAGCGACTATCAGTGAAGTCCGGAAGATGTCCGGTGACGAGGGGATGGTGTGTAGAAAAAATCTCCCCAAGTAATGGAATTACTGTCCAGAACACATTTCCTAGGTAGTCTCTGCAGCCGGCTGCAGCTCAAATGTGGCTGTCAGCAGGTCTGGACCTGGTCATTATGAGAGCCGAAGAGAAAGAGGCATTACTAACGAATGCGGGATATAAGATAAATGAACCTTATCTCCGGACGAAGTGAAGCTCATCTTTGTTGTGCGGCGGTTTTCATCCGGAGCATTGTGTCACTCGCTGTGTTCCGGTGCCGGTCAGCGGCTGTCTGTGGAGGCGGCTGTCGGCTCGAGTCTCCAAGCATAGTAGAGGGCGGGTCTGAAACATGCTGGGCGCCCATAGGCTGATCGCGACGCACCCGCGGCGTCAATGGACGGATGCACGCTCATTGTGCCGAGTCATGCTATGGTAGGATCGTGACGTGAATGCTAGGAAAATCCTGGTGTCAGATGTGGGAGGGGGGAGGGGGAGGCTGGGCGGGGGCGGGAGCCCGTAGCCTCGGGCGACTCCGAGAACTTGAAGGAGATAGCTCACAAATCTAAGAAGATCAAAGAAAACTCATGGTGTGGGACAGTGCAGCGGCAGACATAGGCTGTGTCTCCACGGGTGGTGTATGGCTGAAAAATATATTAGTGAATAGTACCCGGGGCAATTGACAAATGAATAATAAAAGTGTGCACCGATATACTCCGGGTGAAGAGCAACCGGAGGTGTGGCCCGCGTGTAGATAGGTGCTCTTGACATGTTGGTAGCAGGTGGGGCCTGTGTGAAGATAGCCACTCAGACCGGCTCGAAAGACAGCGGGTCCTGTCTTGCCTGGAGGGGCAGAGTCGAATAACTCTGGTGCCTGTGTAAAGGCCAGTGGCAGAGGTAGAGAGTATGTATCTCAGGGTGACCCACTAATGTGTGGGGGCGGGGGGGGTAAGGGGGGGTATAGGTATGAATATGACCGGTGCAAGAGCACATGGAGGGAGTCAACATGGCCCAGTGTTGCGGGTCCAGCGCGGGAGCAGATGGTATTGTGGATTGGATGGCGCAGGACAACCAGTGTGTTGCTAAAGCTGGGAATTATGTAATTCATTCATGCCATGTCCGTAAGTGTCCAATCTATGGATCCATCTGCTTTCAAGATTCAGGAGTCGGGTTTGGATTTTAGGGCCTGACTCAACTTTTTCTAACACCCACCATACCAGGTCATCGGGTGTGTGGCGTTTCTCTATGTAGTGCGTTACCATTGGCGATGTCATTTGTTTGCAAAGGATCCTGGACCGGTGTTCGGAGATCCGAGTTCCCACCTTGTGCATGGTCTGGCCTACATATCGGTAGCCGCATGGGCACTGAATACAGTAGATCACCTGACTGCTTTTGTAGTTCGTGTGGTGTTTCAAAGTCCATGGTCTTTCATTGATGTGCAAAGACTTGGTTTTTATGGTAAATTTGCATACTGAACAAGACCCACAAGGGTAGTGTCCAGTTGTTTTGCATAGGTTCCAAAGTCCAGTGGCGGGAGTGTCTCTTATGTACATCGAGTGCACTAGATGTTCTCTAATGTTCCTGCCTCTCTTAAAGGCAAATCTGGGGAGTGGTTCCCCTGGTAATTGTAGTCTTACTATTGGCCAATATTTTTTTATCGTTTTCTTGATTTGAAATTAGTTGGGACCATGTGCAGCATTATTCTGGACTGGAGGGACTGGAGTGATTTACATGTGTTCCATCAACTTTGAAAGTGCCTATCTGAAAGGATATCCTAACTAGCAAACAATAACATACCATATTATTTCATTAAAATATACTTAAATTGTATTACTCACATGTAGTGAAAATTCTCCATTAAAAAAATCATAAAAAATGATCATATCACATAAAACAATTACAAAAGTAAAGAAGCAACACAAGTATATCTGTATAAGTGGGTCCTAATGGTACGATTTTTTGAAGGTCAATAACAGTGTCAACAATTCATACTCAGATCCTTAAGCCACAGATGAATCTGGCTGTTTCATATTCTTTGATGTATTCAATAGTTTCCCAACTTGCACAAGTTTCTGTCCCTTAGACACACAGAATGTAGGACATTCTTCAGAGAACTGTGTATTGGCAGACAGTGTTGGCTAGCGTCAATTGCATCATCTCAGTCAACTGACAACACAGCAGATGCGAATGGGACCGTAAGCAGGACACATGATGAACTGTCAGTAGTACGTCCATTCATGCAGAAGGCACTACACCAGTTGAACAGGGTCAGGGGGCCTGCAACAGGGGGAAGCCTGTGCCCCACACAGACAATGACACCCTAAACATGTGCGTGATGCAGGACTGAGCCAGAGTGAGCATGGAATGGATGACCAAATGCCATGATAAGTATGAAATCCCGGACACGTACTGCAATGATCATCCTGCCAAGGACACATAGGGGTGTGCATGGAATCACACGGAGCACGAATGGGCACTCATGTCCCCGGACAGCATGTGCCATCTGCACAGTCTGAGTGAGACACCCTGCATCAAGAACAAAGGATGTACACCACAGTATGGGTCTGGTAGGTTCTCAGGGGGAAGTGTGCATGTACACAGGAGTATGGAATAGGTAATTGTAGTAGTCCAACATGTTACCCACCAGTGCCATGGTGAAATTGAGGTGCAGGGGGGTGGAGGGGCAAGAAAGCATGCCTGCGTGGAGTACCCGCATGCAGACTGAACACACATGCACATCAGTCATGCGATGACATAGTCCGAGTGCTGAGTGGAAAGACACCACAGGCTACATGCAGACAGGTCAGTGAGCTGGCACATGGTCCGGAGGGGCAGCCGGGTGACTAGCATGTGAGAAGGGTCCATGTGTGGTGATGAGGACAGTCCCCGTCTGATTCACATGTCCAGCATACATCACAACAGCCATGCATCAGTGAAGTATTGCATGACTCGCACATGAGAACCATGCACACATAGCATGTAGTGGTAGTCAAGCACAACACATCACACACGCAAAAAATACATGGGCTGGAAAAACACGCAACAACACTCATCGGATGGAGCATCATAATCCTGCATCTCTCCCACTCCTTCGATCAATTGTGCCGGGATGAACTCAGCAGCGATCTCCTCGTGTGGAGTGAGTTCTTCCTCCTCAGATGGTGGCCCACTGCCAGTCACCTGAGTCATGGCATAATTGGAGGCACACCTTTGCTTAGCACAGTGTTGGAGGTCATCTCAATGCTTTTTGCAGTCCTGAGCTGTGCGCACCTGATATCCGAATGCAATAACACCATCCCCAACATGCTGCCAGTGTGCCCAATGCTGGGCAGGCGTAGTATGGCAATTTGGGCCCACTAGTATATTGCGATCGTGTTCCGACACATAGCCCACAAGGAAGTCCAGTTCCTGCTTGTTGAAAGGCTTCTTCCTCGACGTGCCGGAGGCCTAAGCCATGTCTGGGGTCCAGCCTCTTGTGCAGGAGCAACCTTCCTCCTCTTGGGCAGTGGTACGGACCCTAACTGGCAAATGCCACCCTGATCAGTAGGGACAGTGGCGCTGGTGGACCGGACCAAGGAAGTGGCTGGTGGAACCAGGACGGAAGCCCTGACTTGCGTCAGTGGCTGCTGGTTGCTGTTGCCAGGACCCAGCGCATCAACTGCTGCAGTGGCAAGGTCAGTGACCGAGACTGACCTGGCTGGCAGACTCAAAGCCGGGGTGGTGTTGGCTGCATCTGCCCATGCAGTTGCCACCACCTGGCTGCTTGGGGAAGCAGATGACAACACTGCCCCAGGTACATGTGCCTCGGTCTGAGCATTCCGGCGTGCAAATTGCTGTGTCTCCTGACCACCTCGAATTCAGCCTGGGAGTCCACAGGTGCCAACGCATCTTGCGCTGGCCGACCCAGAGCCTGGGTGGTGGTCGCCACAGCTGCACCTGCAGCTACCACTACCATTAGCCCCGTAACAGAAGATAAAACTGACTTCCGGGTCATATGGGTGCCAGTGTCGGATACAACAGCTGCATCTCCCAGAGACGCGGGGGGTAGTGGCATGAGTGCACCAACATGTGGCAGGTCATCCTGGCTAAGTGGCGCACCCCTGCCTCTTCCCCCTCTGCAGCCACCCTGGCCACCCTGGTCTCCCCTACTCCCTGCTCACCCCGGCCACGTCCCTGACCATGCCCAGCACGTGGAGGACACCCAAATGAGGCATCCCTCACCTTTTGTGGCCTCCCAACCATGGCAAGGATGTACTTGTGCCAATGGGAGGTGTACACAACAATTGTCCTGGGCAATTGGGGTGAAGGGGGCAGGGTACACGATGTAAACAGCACCCCTGTGCTCCTGCAAGGCTGTATGTGACCCTTGGGAGAAAATGACAGGTCACGCAATGCTCAGGCACCCCAAATACACAATAAAACCATGCACGCAACCGCCGGTAGACCACGTGTGTCGAATTAACCTCCCGCAGTATGCGGTGGCACCCAGGGACACAAGAAATAGCATATGCGTGGGACACAGAGGGTACTATGACCTCAAAAATGGGTATGCGATACATAGGGGGACCCGCAGTGGGAAAAATAGCATGCGCGACTCACCACCTGATTAGCATGGGAAAGAAAAACATGCGTAGGCAAAACCCCAGCCAAAAGAAGAGGTACACCCTCGATCCGCTGTGAAGTGATGGCGTGTGAAACAACAAGAAGCAGCAAAACACACACGTCGGTCTCCATGAAAAGCACGTACAGCGAACTGCTGGCCCGCGCTCCCCTTTAACCCGTGCCATGGGAAACACCTGCGCATGTCACATCACTTACGTGCTTACGCGCTAAGGCCCTTTCTTCGAATTACACGCTGACGTGCTGTTTTTTCACGTGCTAAATCACTCTGCATTGAGCTGTCCACGTGACAACACACAGAAGACCACGCTCCTGCCCAGAAGGCCATTTACCTTCCCTGCAGAGCCCCGAGTAACCTCACATGAGCCATCTGCTGCTGCCTGCCTGCTGCCATCATGCCCTGCTATTTGGTGCCTGCACACCAGCCTTTTACCAGGGGTCCAGTTGCTGTGACCACCCCTGCTGGAACAGAAGACTCCCGACTGGTGTTCCATCGCTTCACAGCCCAGCCCCAGGACCCAGTTGCCTACCCACACCTGCTTCGGGGGTTGCCATGTTGGGGCAAACACCATCTGAGACCACTGGCAACCCCCAGCCAGAGAGACAGAGGACTGTCAGCATCTCAGCCACATAAAATGGCATCCTGGTGGAGCAAGTCCTGGGGCATTATGATGCCCTCTTCAGATGACCATGTGCTGAAAAGGAAAGACGGAAGAGGACCTGGTTGGACATCATAGTTGCCATCAACGTGGAGGGGGTGGCAACCCATGACTTGAAACACATCCAGAAGCACTGGGAGGACTACAGGTCCAGGACCCTCATGAAGGCCCGGTGCCTCTTGCGTGCAGCAGATGCAGGGGGGCACCAGGTCCAATTTACAATCGACCAGATG
Source organism: Ambystoma mexicanum (assembly GCF_040938575.1). Classification (NCBI taxonomy): domain Eukaryota; kingdom Metazoa; phylum Chordata; class Amphibia; order Caudata; family Ambystomatidae; genus Ambystoma; species Ambystoma mexicanum. The sequence continues at coordinate 629,128,305 of NC_090927.1, read as the reverse complement.
AGGGTCCTCGAATGCATCAACCCAGTGCTTCACCACCAGGTCCTAGAGAGGCAGACCCATCTGGAGTCGAGCGGTGTGTGTCTGGGCTATCCCATTCCACACAGTGCATGTTGAGGTGTGGAAGGAGTATGCAGCTTGGACATATGTCTGACATGGCCCATGTATGGATGTGTGTGTGTGTGCAGGGACATGCCCGTGCCTCATGTGAGTCCAGTCATGTGTGATGCACATTAATGGTGTATGTGTTCCAATGCATGATGCCCAACTGCATGTAGAGATGCACACATGTTTGCATTTCTGTGTATGTACTATGCTATGGTTGGAGTGTGACACATGGATGCTGGTCCCACCTTCATGTACGTGCATGGTGTACATGTGCGTTTGTCTGTTTGGCATGTGTGTGACAGTGAGACGCCATGGATGCATGTGACCCGGACATCTAGGTACCTGATTGGCAAATGTAACATAGTTTCCAATGATTGCACTGTGACAGGTGGTGGAGATGTACAGATGCATGTCTGTCTGGTGGCGTGTGTGCATGTGATCGGCACTCCCCATGTTAGTTGTGACATCATGCCAACCTTTGGATGTTCATGCAGTTACATGTGTATGGATGCTGATGCCTGCTGAACGATCCCAGTTTATTTGTGCATGTGTGTGGGTAGAAATTACATGAGTGTTGGGGAGTGTGATGCCATCTGTGATGTCTGTCACTCATGTGTAACTGTCATGTGTGTAGCAGACCACTGTACAGTGACCTGATGCCTGTGTTCTGTCTCTCCCTGTCTGCAGTGTCGACTGATGAAGAGGGCGGAGGCAGTGCTGTGGAGTCCAGCGGCAGGGATGCCACTGCCAGCCGCAGAGGCAAGGCCCAGCTCCCCTCTCAGGTTCTGATATCTTCCGGGAGTGAGGAGTGTGGTGCCGCGTCCATGGTCGCCGCTGCCGAGGGGAGGTTCAACAGGCCAAGGTTGGAGGTGAACTCCTCAGCAGCAGAAGGGGCAGCTGAGCCTCCACAGGGGCATACTGAGGAAGATGGCACAGAGTCATCCAGGTTGGTGGGGGATGTGGTTGAGGAGGAGGCCGTATCTGCTCCATGCATGGGGCCTGGAGGGGGTGGTTCCACTGGTGCAAGTGGTGCAGTCCAGAGGCAGGAGGCAGCACAGGTTGTTGCAGAGGTGCCTCTATGTAATCCTGTCCCTGATCCTGTGACTGCATCATCCCACACCAGTAGGGATGCCTCTGTCCAGGCCCGTACGGAGGTAGGGGATGCATCTACAACAACTGGCCATCCTCTCCTGGCAGATGTGGCAATCCGTGACCATGTGCAGCCTGTCCTAGTCAGTATGCCGTTGCGCACGCGTGGTATTCAGGATGACATGTATGGTTCTAGGCAGGACAGTGCACATCATTTCGAATACCTGCTTGGCCACCTCGACTTGCTAGGACAGGTCACTGGCGCAGGATTCATCCGTCTGCTGGATGCTCTTGCGACCCCCTCCTCAACTGCACCCCCTATGCGCCAGTCGTCCTCCATGCCGTCTTAACGCCCATGTATCACCTGGGCCCCCTGTGGAGCTGCCCCTGAGCTCGCGGCCAGGTTGGTGGATAGCACATCCCTGCCACATTCAGGAGTCGGGGGTTCGGCAGGGGTGGTCACGCCACCACCTGGACCCCAGAAAATGGAGGATGTGCAGGCATTATCAAGTAGGGCACGTGCACAATGGCGCCGGGAGATTCCATCAGCCCGGAGCCCATTGTGGTGGCAGTGGAATTTGGCATTGAGGCAGCAGCAGGCTTGACGTGGGAGGCATCATCACTCGGGGCCAACAACATCCCGGGGACAAGCATTGGCCAACGAGCAGGAGGACCCAGGACTGGAAGTGTCTTCCATGTGGCAACGGTTGGGCCAGCAAATCGATGCAGAGCGGTGGAGGGCCGAGAGGGCACGGCTCACGGTGGTCACGGTGGAGAACTCTTTGCATTGGGCATTGAGGCGGTCTTAGAGCCTCATGGCAACTCGCAGGGACTTGGAGGAGTCCATGGCAACATCCCTGCGAGCCTACTATGCCAGGGAACAGGCTCACCTCTGGGACATCGACGTGGAGTTCGATGATGCCCTGGCCCGGAACATCAAGAAGTGAGCCATCGGACTAGCCCCCCCGCCTTTGTTATTTAGGCATAGGATTCCTTTTGTTTAATTTATGACTTGGAGTCCACAGACTTTGCTCCTCCTTTTTGTATATAGTTCTGTTTTGATTAGATTTTTGATAGGTTTCCTTTATTTTTGGGATCATGAACCCTTATGACTTACATTGTGAATAGTTCCGTGCATGTACATAAATTCTTTTTTTTTCATCCCATGGAGTAATGGTTTTTTGTGGTTTTCAATTTTGATTTTATTTCTGTGGACTTTGGTAGGACCACTTTTCAGGTTTCATGTCTTGGATTTTTATTTTACCTTGGATTTACCTTTCTTTTTGATATTACTTTGATATTGGTCATTTCCATGTGTGGTTTTGAATGTGTCATTTTGTTTTCTTTTTAATACATCTCAAGTATCTTAAATAATGGTGTGGTCTACTCTCATCAGTTTTGTGCATCTGTCACTGTCCATTGCCTCTGTCATGTGTGACCACTGTGTGGCTCTGTTGGACATGTCTTTGTGTGCATGCGTGTGCTTTTTTGAATTTCAAGGCATGGTGCTTTTAGTGGGAGTGGGTTCAATATATGGTTGTGTGTTTGGACTGGGGTGTTGCTGTGTTGGGTGGGATTTCGGTTGGCATTTCTGACATGGGCCTCTATTCTGACAGCACGTTGGGTGCAGTGGTCGAAGTGGACGGGAGTGGTCGGGAGCGGTGCTCCTCTACTTCTTTTAATTAAGTTTTAACGTTCCTATGCTTTTATTTCAAAAAGAAACCGGATTGTTTTGTTTAAAAAATAAAAGTGTAGGAAGAAGTTGAAACTTGCACTTTCATTGCACTGCACAGGACATTCCCTTAAACAGCAGGAACATGTGTTTTGGGGTTTGTATTGTGCATGGGAGGGGGCATGGCAACGGGGTTTGTGAGGAGCGGTGCAGACCAGTAGGGAACATAGTTCCACTACTTCTTTTCGTACACTTCGACCACTGGTTGGGTGGGGTGACATGTGTCGGGGCCTGCTGGCAGGTGCCCATCACTGGTGGTCAACCTTTCATTGCCATGCAATGCCTCCCTGCATTTTCACTAAGGCGGAGCTCGGCAGAGTTCAGTCTGCAGTCGAGGAGAGAGGAGCTGCAGCAACTTTACTGCCTGAACCTTCCCTTTTGAATTGCCAGGCGTGGCCCTTTAAGCCCAAAGGCTTCACCTACCTACATAACCCCTTGGCGTGCGCGGAGCACATGCGGAGTTCGGCAGAGTTCAGTCTGCAGTCTGCAGGAAGCAGGCGAGGCGAGGTGAGGTGAGTAGGTGATGCAAGATATTGGGCCACAAACCCGCTTAAAAGTAAAAAAACAAACGGGGCAAAGTCCAAGGGGTGCCTCGAACAGACACTTTACTAATGGCACCCACATCTCAAGATCACAGGGGTAACCCTCAGCGGTCCCAAACAAGGCCCCCAATGCTAAATCCATTGTTAACTGTGCATGAAAATCCACCGGCCTCCCACTCACGTCGCTAGCTAGGCAAACGACAAATGGATGCCCGGATCAAATGCAGCCGCCATTACCCTTGGCGGACCAAGCAAGCAGAGGAGGGGCGGCTAACGAGGAAAGGATATTGCGTCTGTCTGTGCTAGCGATTAAAAGTATGAATAATTGGGCTGAATCGAGTGCAGCAAACAAGTTAACGTGCCTTGTGCCTCGAATTTCAACATGAGTGTAAACATGCCGCGTTGTAGACCCCGAGGCAGATGTTGGCGAAGCCACCCCACGTCGAGGCAAAAGATAGTAATGGCTGTGCGCTGCACGGGACGGGCCTGGAGGTCCCATCAAGCCAAGATACGCCCGAAACAGAGGAACGTGATCAGTAGTTCCACCATCTGCAGGACGAAACAGACATAGATCTCCTAGAAGCCTCAGTGGCGTTGTTCCTGTCGATTCAATAGCATTTCGACCATCCCCTTTCAACAGCAATTATAGAGCCCAGCTTGCCGGAGCTCAGCAAGCCTTTCAATCACGGACCGAACCTTTATGTAAGATGTCAATTCGACACGGCCGACCTGGCCCATAGAAAACAGTCGATAAAGAGCAAAATGTCCCTCCAGGAACATCGTTGGGTCTGACAAAGCCGGCACCTTCCTTAGTTACAATGGAACGGCTTGCCAAGATGTCGACGGCACAAACAAAATGGAGGCGGGACGATGAAGAGGGCCTAGTGTCTTCATCACACACAACACATGATGATTTGCTTGATCAGGACCACAGTCTCCTGGCAAGAAAACAACTAAGTCCCACACCAGCTGATGACAAAGAGCGAAGACTAACGGGACTAGGCATAGAAACTTCTAAGCAATCTGTCACCAAATCCACACAAGCTAATGCAGCGCGTGAAGCACGCTTATTACAGAGAATAAAAGGAGACTTTGAACTCATGAAGGTGAAACTAACGGAAGCCCACCAAAATCAAAAAAAAAAAGAAAGAAGTGTTAGCCTTAACGACTTGGAGCAGCGGACCCCCCACAGGCTCCACAATAGAGCATCAATACATCCCGCTCGAATGAGCTCACCACTAGTAATAACATCAAACGGGGGTGAGCCATCAAACAATACCAACACTATTTCAAGAATAAACTTAAGTTCAAGTGGCATGGAGAAAACCTTTGGTGAGGTCTCGCAAGAAAATAACCAGAGGGAGTCAAGTGGAATCAACACACATGACGCAAAAATAAAAGATGGATCAACTAAATTTAATCTATCAACAGCAGCGGCGATACAAATTAATAATAATGTACTAGCTGCTACCTCGCTTGCACTTATTCCCTTTACCAAGTCATACGAATCGCTGAGTGATGGATTAATTACACAAGGCACAATTATAAACAATGTCAACGAAAAACTAACAAAAATGGAAACTCTAAATACTACATTGCTAAGACGTCTGGCCAAGGAAGCAGAACTTACAGCAGCCTGGCAATCAAGCCTAAGCGACCTTGCGATGCGTGATAACCATGACAAGATTGCCCTAATGGAGGCGGTTTTGGAATGCATGAAATGGCTCCGTCACAGAGTACGGCCAGAACATCCACCCATTGAGGCAACTAAATCAACACTAGTTTTGAACATCCCAGCGCCCCCCATAAAAACATCAGGCAACCAAAAAAAAAGCACAGATGAGGCCAGCAAACAAGCACAAACGGGAAATAAAGAGTCAAACTCACGGAATGCAAGTACGCAACCTGCTGATGAAAACGCCTTTAAAACTACGTCTGAGGAGACAAGAGAGTGTGCCAACCAACCAGCTCAGATCGGCAAAAAAGCAGTATCGTCGGAACGACAGAATGCCGCTGTACCCTTCCAACAAAAGACAATAGAGTCCAATAATGTGGAGAAATGCGCAGGCACGACTGGCCAACCAGTCAAAAATGCGAATCCATCGTTTGACATTTTCAAAGGGTCGGCTAAAACCACTCATATTACCTTGAACAAAGAATCCAAAGATAATACTGCAACAACTGTGAAGAAGAAAACTAACTACAAAAAACACAACGCAAAAAAACAAACCACTAGCACAATAAAATTCATAAGAAACATAACGATGCCAACAAGCCCCAGTCTATTTGTGCATGGGCAACCTGATCCCACGGTGTAGATGAAGAAAAAAACAAAAACGAACAATGACACAAATGAGAGCGTTGTAGCCTGCAAAGACAATCCAAAAAAGCGTCCTCGCCGTGACTCTGGAGAAAGCTCAGCACACTCTATAGCCTCATTGGTTGACCTTGCAGATCTCTCAAAATACTCAGCCAGTTACGAAGACGAATCCAGTACATCAACACCGTCCAGTAACGACTGTAGGATGACAGAAGGTGCGGAAGCAAAGGCCTACGGACTAGATGATCAAGCCTGGAGCGGCCAAAAAAGGAAACTTGGCGATTGCTCTAACCCTAGTTACGGGCTTATATCGACATCCCCAGCGCCAACAAGGCCATCAAAACTTGCAAAGTTTCAAAGAGTGGAAACTAAATTGGCTTTGAACCACCGGCTCGACCAAAAACCGAGGGTTGACTCCGTTCTGCTTCCTGATAGAATGGGCTCCAACATAAATCCCAAATTCACAACAGCACAAAAATCAAGATTAAACAAAAGAGGAAACACAGAATCCACAGAGGTGATTCACGACTCACCGTGTAAACTGCGAGTTGAAAACGTGTTAGCGGACGAAGGTACAATTAATTTAAATCGAGGCAACATCATGAAGTTGCTTCAGAGCGTCCCGTCACTTCGAACAATAATGACAGAAGACAAAGAGATTGTCGAATATCCGACTGAAGCTTGCACTGATATAGTACTGTTGCATATCAAGTCACATGTGTTACAAAGGGCAATACTAGCGGCCACTGAGGAACTGTTGTTCTTTGGCTTTGAAGTAAAGATAGAAGCGTCATCATCTAAACCCCACTTAGAGCGTGAGCAGACACAATCAGTCAAAGACAAGACCAAAGAAACAAACAGATTCAACCTAAGGAAAATGATGCAACTCCCAGCTAAATCATCTAAAATTCGTGGCAATAATGATGCAATAAAAGATGTGGCAACATTCTATCGAAGCTTTGGGAGACAACCAAATTAGCCATGAAATAACGAAGAGGAGGACCGGCTGTCTCTTATATCTTGGACCACAAGGGGATTTCAACACCTCTTTAATGAATTTCCCATCGACCTCGAGTCTAATTTGATAATATGCTTGCAAGAGACCTGGTACATGAAACATCTACAAGAGATGGATATCTTATTTTGTTAAACCAGGCCAATAAAAACACCCTAGGAATACCATTCTCTGGGCTAATTACGATGATCAAACAAGGAAAAGGCTGGGACGTGATTGAAACATCCAATCCGAACCCCTTTGTACAATGCACAATTCTACAGTTCAAGCCACATGGAGTTGTGAAAACAAAATACATGCTTGTGGTCAATGGCCCTCATTACAAGTCAGTCGTTAAGGGTTTAACGGCGCCGTCGGCGCCGTTAACCCTCAACGCCTGATTCATACTTTAACGCCTGCTTTTTGCAGGCGTTAAAGTCCCAGGCGCTAAGCGACCTTGGTGCTAATTACGGCACCGTAATTTACGGTGCCGTAATTAGCGCCTTCCCCATCCCGATTATCCCCTATGGGGCAAAAATGGGAATGCGGAAGGGCAAATGGTGAATGGGGAATTACCGCCCCACTCACCTTGGAATGAGGGCCAATATGTTGGAATCCGGCCAAGATCTCGACAAACTACTTCATCAAGTCAATAACAACCATAGTAGACCAATGCCAATTGCAACATACAGACCTAAAGATCATACTATGTGGTGATCTAAATCTTACGGAACAATTGACCCAATGCAGCAAACGAATGCCACCACTAGCACTAGTTCAAATTCATCGTCTAGATGTAAGCGTTGGATCCTAGTTATGGAAATGTGTAACTGTGTCATGACAAACGGAAATGTAGCCGGAGACTTACCACCACAACCAACATGGCACAACGAGGGTTGCCATAAAATATTAGACTATATCTCGGTTTCCTCAAATTTGTGGGCCAAATTGTGAAGCTAACAGAAAATGCAATGCCAAAAAGCGACCATGATGCCCTGGTGGTACTTTGGTCGATTGATCAAAAAAACGCGGAAAGAATGCTTGGAGGACAGTTGGAGATTACCCAAGCGGGAAGTCGGCTGAGACTAAACAGGAAACAGATTGCAAACATGACAAAAAAACATTGCAATCTAAAGAAGACTTCCTAGAGGTCCAGATAAACTATACCCCTCTGTTGCTGCAATTTCAACCTCTACTGGGTGGTTCAACAAGAAATAACTATCAAAATATACACACTTGGAATAAAACGTTACACCATGAAAAAAAGAAGTTACGTAAAGACCTAAGAAAAATGAAGAAAAATCCTGAAGCCCTGACATCTAACATTATCAAAAAAAGGAAACAAAAATATCGTAACTGGCTCAAAACATTTGCTTTGATGAGAGATCAAGAACGTGGAGAACAAATGTTGAATCTAATAGTGTCCCACAACTCGAGGGAAATCTGTTCCATTTTGAACAACGAGGTGATATCTCAAAGCGCAATGCTAACAAACGGTGTTTCGGAGGTCACCTGGACGAAACACTTTGTTAAGGTGTTTTTTACTGTCAACGGATGCAAAACAAATCTAAATAAAGTCGCCCAAAAGGAGTGGGACACGACTGAATCGTTGGACGACATAAGCACCAAAATCTCCAAACTAATAAATTCCCGAGCAGCAGGCCCAGATGGTATTAGCAACATCATGCTAAAAAGCAATAGAATGGACTGGTCAGCGTTCATTGAAATTCTATTCAGGCACATTGCAAAGGCAAAAATACTGTCTCGATCTTGGACACCGGCAATAATAGTGTCAATCCACAAAAAGGGTAACCGTGAAGACCCTAACAACTACCGGCCAATCGCGTTGTTAGACACGATTGGCAAAATTATGGCATCCTTCTTGCAGCAGAAATTGGCAAATTGGGCCTCAAAGACAAATCGACTGGATCTCAGACTAACTGGGTTCACCAAAGGAGTGGGGACTGAAGTGAATCTAGTGGTCTTGAATTTACTAAAGTTAGAAGCCCTGAGACAAACAAGAAACCTATATTTGGCTTTTGTGGACATGCGCCAAGCATTCGACTCAATCAATCGTGATCTCCTATGGAAAAAACTAAGAAGCTGGACATGCCCTGAAGAAATCCTACAGCCAATAATTGCATTCCATGCAAACACATCGATTCAAGTACGCTTAAATAAGAAGGGTGACCTATCAAAGCCAATCGAAACAAATACAGGTGTTAAACAAGGCTGTCTTTTGGCCGCTCTACTGTTTAAGTTGTTTATTGCAGACATTCCGGTTGCACTAAATTCTGCAAAATGCTTTCCGCCAAAGATAAATGGCCAACAAATAAGAGGAGTGACGTATGCTGATGACATAGTGCTAATTGACTCAATGCAAATAGGTCTTCAAAGGCTGTTGCTCTAGACAATTATATGTTTGTAAATAAGCTACTCATCAACATAGCAAAGACGAAAGTAATGACAATCGGGGCCTCCATAGGAAAAAGGAATAAAAACTTTAAGTGGTCAATCGACTCTGAAACCATTGGGAAAACAACGGAAATATGATACCTAGTTATCCTCTTCAACACTTCTTTAAGAGAATGGGGGTGGTCACAGGACCTAATACACCGAACAATCACATTTGCGCTTCAAGCTGCAAAACTGCATAGACTTTATGGCAAGTTTACGCTACTACCTGTATGCGAGTTCCATCAACTGAAAGTAACACCAGCCTTAACTTATGGCGCGAAGAAGCCTGAAACTTAAACCACAAAATTTGGCCTTATTTAGAAGGTCTATTTTGGAGAAAAGTGTTAAGGCTCCCCAAGTACATTTCCATCATTAAGATCCAAAATGAACTTGCTATAGATTCAATGGCACTGTTAAGGAAGATGAGTCTAAGCACTCTCGAGCCGGCGTACAAAATTTTTAGTAATTCCGGAACAGAGCAACTGAGTGTTTTGGCTAAAGACAAGGGTATCAAAACAGAAAGCCACATTAATCTGTCCCAACATCAAAATGGACACGCTGTTAAGATACCCACAAATTGCAAAGAAAAAAATGAAACAATGGCAATGGATTCTGAACCAAGAACGCTACAACAACTTAGCTTCAGCGGTCTATCTGGGTCGGGTACCGAACAGCCTAGACTCACTCCCCTCCTATCAAAAACAATTTCCTTCGAGATACCACCGAGACAGGTTTCTGAAACTGCGGCTGAATGCCTTAAGGAACAAGGAGTTACTCCACATGATACATGCTAAAGACACGGATTACAACCAATGCAGATTCTGCAATGCTGAAGTAGAGTCAAGCAAACATCTAACAATTGAATGTGTGGAACTGACAACTCAAAGAACATTTTACTTAGCAAAATATGCCCCAGCAAACCTGAACATGGAGAATTGGTGGTTCACAATCCTCGGCGGAAAAAATGTGATGTTGACTTGTGCAATAGTTAACTACTTGGACATGATTTTGACTGACCAATTTTGCATGTAATTGGGATAAACCTGCGAGGAAGCTTCCTCTTATCTTCTTCTCTTACTTTTCTTTTACTTTTCCTTGCAAATCTGTAATATGAAAAAGAAAGCGAAGAAGGGGAAAGAAAAAATGTGGCTTTTAATGGAAATGAGATTGGAAAAAAAAATATTGTAATAAAAGTTTCTATGATCAAACTATTAAATTTACAATAATAAAAAAAAATAAGGGGGGGTTAACTGTAGCCATGCAACCCAGTGCATGCACATTGCACATGATGGCTGAACTTTCCCTTAAACTGCCGTCATGTTAAGTGATTGACATCAAAACATACTTGTTGATGTAGATTGTTGGTAATGTACACATGTACTGCACAACCACCCACATCTGAGCCATGTTACACTGTTCTACATGCCTACTCACAGCTGCAATGTCAAAGGGACCTGACATGTATGTTCAAATGTTCATCCCTTCACTGTTTTGAAACACACTAGCACAGGTGCATCCTGTGACACATGTACTCTGTATTGGAACACCCTAGAGGGTGTTTAGCAAAGTTGATTGGTAAATCTGCGAGCTGTACTAACTGGTATAGCCCGCAGATTGATTATAGCCCGCAAATCGGGTTGTAATTACTGTGGAGCTGCCTGCTGTTCATATACACCATATGGGTGTATAAAGTGTTTTGGACACTTTTACATACACATATGAAAGCAGCTTCAAAGTTGTGTAGTGCAACATTGCAGCTACTTAGGTGTGTGTGAAAGTGTTTATTTACACATGTGTTCCCAGCAGCATTTTTGTTAAATAACTAATAGGTTGTTATTTTACGAAAATGCTGCTGAGATTTCAGCATTGCGTCTGTTATGTTAAAGTGGCACAATCCTTAAGGTGCCCTGTCATGCACTAAGAGTACGCCCAGGCCCACTTAGCAATACTGGTGGAGCCTGGGCATGGTCATTTGACACACTGAATCATGTTTTTGGCGCATTCAATGCACAAAGTGCTGAATCAGGCCCTGAAGGGTGTTCTAGAAGCTTCATTGACCGGCACCTCGGACCGTATTGGGCGTTATGGTCCCTCATACCTCATTGAAGGCCCTTGCTTTTCTCGGGACATTCACTATGTCTTCAGGGCCCATAACACCCAATACGGGCCGAGCTGCAGATCGATGAAGCTATATTGGTGATGATGATTTAGTGGTGCATGTCTACATGCATATTACGTGTGCCATGGTGTGTTTTGATTCACATGCCACTGGATGCATGCCGGAATTTCAGTTGTGTGTGACATGTCTGCTTCATGTGTTGGCTGTCAATGTAGTGATGTCTATGTGTGTGTGGGATATGTGCTGCTGACATTTGACTCATGTTTGTTTTGTTCACGTTACAGGTGATGACGCAATGGAGCCAGAGGATGGTGATGTCATTCCAGACACGGGGTAACTTTTACATCAGCAACCGGGCACAAGTGGGGGTTGTGGGGTGGTCGACAACGAGAACCCATTTGTGCTCCAGACCGTCGTGCCCAGGGCTGGCAATCAGTCAAGCTCTGATGAACACTCTGAGCACGATGTTGAGTTGGATGCGCATCATGACGATTCGTCGCCGGTGAGGGATCCTGATGTGGATGATCTTCTGTCCGCGACACCTGCACTGAGGGGCCAGGCAGTGTTGGTTCTGGACACACGGTCACACTCCACACTAGTTGCTGATGTGCCTGGGATATCATGTCGATGGAGGGATGCAGTCCTGCAGCTGCGGGCGGTGCCAATTCAGCAAGGACCACGGCTCCTTGGGTCCCACAGGTGTAATGTCTGGCAAAGCGGTGGCCGTGCGCCACTGGGGAATACTGAGTGGGAGCATGCCATGTATGCCAGTTCAGAGCAACAGGGGGCAGCTATTGAGAATATTGCTCAAGGCATGGAAAGTGTGGCCCAATCCATGCTCCCCACTGATAGGCAGGTAGAGCTCCAGCTGCAGGCAATGCAGTCCACGTGCTGCTCACTCAAGCTGGGCATGGTGGACTCAAACAGGGCACACCAGGCTGAAATGGTGTTTCTGCATGAAGAACTTGCTGCTCAGGCAGAGGCACACAGGGAGGCCCTGAGGGAAGAATACCAATCCCTCAGATCTACTCTGGGTGTGGTCAACATTTCCCAGAGGCAGCGGTCAGAAGTGCGGATGGAGCAGCTTGAGAACACCATCTCGGCTGAGCTACGTGCATGCTGGGAGGTTCTCCAGATGTCATGTGAAGCCATGCAGGCAGAACTCCGTGTTACACGTGCTACCTTGCAAGAGGAAGCACGTGTATCACGTGGGGTGCTGCATACTGACCTACGTGCCATTGCCACACAGGACCAGGATTACCAGACCCACATGCTTGTTGCCATGGCGGGGCAAGCTACGGATAGGCGTGGTCAGGCAACTGTGCCACATCCACCTTCTGATTTACATCCAGCGGGTGAGTAGGATGACGGCTTATCTTCCACACAGGTCGGCCCGTGCAGGCTTTGAGCCCATGGAGGTTTTTGTTTTTTGATCTCAACATCATCGCATGTGGGTGTTGAGGTGCACCCTGTACATCCCCTCCTGGGTGGCCCCCCTGGGTTGTATGCCCATTTTTTTAAATTATATTGTTTGTTTATTGTGCATTCATGTGACGGTGTCGTGCTTTGTGGCTTTTGAAAGCATCCACTGTGTGTTCCAGCTGGGCCCATACAAGCTTGTCTTGTGTCTGTGTTTGTGGCTTGGGGTCCTGACACATATGCCACTCCTGCTTCCCCTTTCCAAGGGCTTGCAAGGATGGTTCGGTGTAATAGCAAATTACACAGGGACATTAGACTTTCATCATATCTGTGGCCAGTCTGCAGTCCTACTTGTGTATACACCCCTTGTGGGGATTAAGGATGTTTTCTCCACGGCATGTCTGCAATCAATTTTGGTGAGTATATTTTTGAACTGTGCTTTTTTTAAGTTGATTGTGATGTTTTTTCATTACCTGCCTGTATACGTGCTTGATGCACTGCATGCTGTAGACGGTAGCCTGCACCCTTTATCTGTCAAAGCCACACTGATCATGGGGGGGGCGTGTGGTGACAATGTCAAGTTGATACACTTGGGCTACAGTGATTGGTCACTGTCTGACATAGTCAATGTGGGGTACTATGTACATGATGTGTTTCGCTGGTCAATGGATTTTCCTGTGTTGGGTTTACTTTTCAGGTGTCAGGGGATTGGTTTGGTCAATCAAACTGGGGGGTCCACAAGGGCAATGTTTACATGCGATGTGTACAGGACACTGAGAGTCACTTCCTTTCACATGCATGTATTGAGTGCATGTCCTTACTGACACACATACTTACACAACACACCACCACACATACAACCACACCTCCATGCCCACACATGCACACAGATTGCCTTCTCTGCCATGCTGTGTCCCTACAGCACATGATCACTTACAATTTTCGGATTGTGTACATGCCCCACAGTAATTTTTGTTGCTTGTCCTTTTTTATATAATGCTCAAGGTGTATTTCCAATGCTTTGGACGCTCATTGTGCTGTGTGCTGAGCGGTGTGTTGCAGGGGACACAAACACAGCACACGGTTTTGGTATTTGCGGATTTGGATTGGCCAATCTGCATGCCAACAGGCATTCTGTCTTTTGTTGATGGTACCGCCGGTGGCATGCATTTGTGTATGACTTTTGTGTGGGAGGTTGTTGGCCACTCATTTCATCTATTTCCATGTCAGGTGTACTTGTCTCAGGCCTGTTTCCATTTATCACGTAGCACTTTGTGATGATTTTGTCATGTGTTGTGCATTTGGTTTGCTCTTTTGCTGTTGCATGCCATGTGATGGTGTGGCCGACGAGGGTTATGGGGGTTGGGACGGTTTGGGTGACATAACAGTGATTCTCATGGACTGTTTTGCAGGGGTTGGTGGGATATGCACCTTGCATGTTTCCTTTTGGTCACACCAGATTGGTTATGTTTAAGTAGCTAGGGATGCACACAATGTTGCACTTCCATGGAAACATTCTCAGGGTGGTAAGGTTGTGACAGCTGACTGTCTCTTTGTCATCGTCGATTGTCACCTGGTATGTGCCAGACCTGTGTGCACCCCTCAGGGGTAGGAGTTTAGGTAAAAAATGTGGCCACAAACGGGGTCCGGGCTGCCTCACCAAATGCCCTTTCCCCTCCCATGTGCAGAACCTGTGCGTGTGGTTGGGGATGTGGGGGCACCACCCTGTCCACCGGTATGCCCCACCGTGTTGCATCATTGTGCAGGACACATGCTGCCACAATAAACCTGCACACTACTGGGGGTGCATATAGTAGCTGTCTGCTAGAGTGGTCAAGGGAGTGGAAGCGTGACTTGAGCACTCTGAATGTGTGCTCCACTATGGCCCTGGTTGCAATATGGGCTGGGTTGTATCTTACCTGGGGTGGTAAGGTGGTGTTCTGTATTGGCATCATCATGTGGGTGCTCAGAGAGTAGGCACTCTCCCCTGGGGAGTTGATGAGGGTTGTCATTAGTTGGGTTTGTGTATTTGTCTGTGTGTGACATGCATGCATGTGCACAGACATTTCTACTCACCAATGAGCCATGTGTTGTCATGCTTCCCAGCTTCCAGGGCCCGGCTCAGGGCGGACATTCTGTATATGAAACTGTCATGGGTAGACCCAGGATAGTTTGCATAGACAGAGGTGATGATTTCATGGGCATTGCATGCAACCTGTACGTTAATGGAATTCCAGTGCTTGCGGTTGCAGTAGATGTTCTCAGTGGCCCTAGGTGGACGTAGGGCCACATGTGTGCAATCTATGGCACTGAGCACTCTGGGGAAGTATGCCACCATGTAAAAGTCCTGGACCACGGCCTGCCTTTCTGCAGGTGTTCTGGGCATGTATATGTGCCTGCGGACTGAGGGGCGCACAGTCATGATTGCCAACACCTGGTGTAGGCAGCGTGACTGAGTGGCCTGTGAGATGCCCCCAACTATGGCAGTTGTCCACTGAAATGACCCAGAGGCCAAAAAATGCAGGACACTGAGCACCTTTTCCAAGGGGGTCAGTGCTTGGGAGCACAAGGTGGGTGATGTGAGGTCATCCTCCCACTCAGTGACCAGGTCTGGGATGATATGAGGTGGAAACCTATACCTGCCATAGACCTGGTCATCAGGCATCCCAGAAAGGCTGGTCCTGGGCCCAAAAATGTGGGGCCTGGCTATTCTCCTCCTCCTGCGGTGTCCCACGATCACTGCTGCGAGAAATGGAACATTCATCATAGCTGTATATGCATGCTTGTTGTTTGCACAGACTTTTATACTGCGCGGGGGCGCTTCCGCCTGCTTTCCTGTGGCGGACGTGTTTACGCATGTGTGTGTCTTTTGGTGCAGGCAGGTTTTCCCTATTCGATTCCATGAATACATGTTGTTCGCGAGCGTGTGGGCGTTCCGTGCATTTCCCAGCAGTACTTCCCCAGTTACACCCTCATTTTCACGCGTTGTTCCCTATTCTGCGTGTTCCTTTCCGCCCCTTTTTGGTGTGTGCGCTACACGTTATGCGCTTTGGCTGGGCGCCTTGCGCACCACTTTCGAGATGTCGCAATGACGAGTAAGGTTGGCCGGATTTGGCGCAGCTCCCAGGAAAAACACACGCAGAGACTTCCATGAATCGCTTGTGTGCGATTCACACGTGTGCGCTGGATTTTTTCACGCTTGCGCCACTGATTTACGTGCACAATTGTTCCATGAATCGGCCCCTTTGTCTTTTAATTGAACCCTCTAATACATATCCTATCCTGTATGTGTATACTCTCCTTCTCAGTATTAACTGTGTATGGTTGATTTCATTGTGTAATTACTAATTTCAAAATCACACATGGATTTAATTTAGCCCTGCTGTTACAATACCAATGTTCAAAAGAGGACAGCCCACGCTACATCTGCATGAGCATTGCTTTACAATAATTTGTTGTCTTACACCTATGGAACTGCCCTTACGCTAAGCAACGTTTTTTTTTGTTTTGCTTGGAACATCTGTCATGGTTGTTTAGTAAATGATTTTCTCAACCCCATTCAACAATGAATAAATGTAAATGTTACATTGTTCTCTCTAATTCATTACTGCATACCATATGTTTCTAAATGTGCACTGAACTTTTCATGCATTATAGTTAAGGCAAGTTACATGT
The DNA here is from genome assembly GCF_040938575.1 of Ambystoma mexicanum. Taxonomy (NCBI): domain Eukaryota; kingdom Metazoa; phylum Chordata; class Amphibia; order Caudata; family Ambystomatidae; genus Ambystoma; species Ambystoma mexicanum. Next base: position 629,111,853 of record NC_090927.1, on the reverse strand, counting down.
AATTACCTCCTCCTACTGCACAATATGTCCTTGCTATTCACTTCATGACTCAATAAATAACATTTTATTGTAGTCCCATTTTTTTTAATTTCCTCTGTAGTTAAACATATTTATTTTACGTGAATGCTACAATGTCTTCTTTCATCTAAGAATTCGTATCAACTACCATAGTGCAGTATACCCAATAAACATATCTTTAAATCTGTTAACATTTTATTTTTTTACATTGTCAATGTCTCAATGAAACCCCTCTGTTCCTAAGCACAATTACTAATTGTGTGATTCAAAATTAAAGATTCTAAAAATAAGTACCCGTGCAATTTTCTTTAAAAAAAAAATCTTCTGTGAATTCCTCCACTCCAACATTTCGTCACTAAAAGGACAAACAATGGCTGCGTACTAGGTTCCACTGTATGAACATCAGGTCATAAAACAGTATGTACCTGAGTAAACAGTACATTCACTACCCATGACTAGAAATGTACTACAATAAACATGTCACATTACAGCATTGTTTTGAATGAACTCAGTCCCAATACAAAGTAAGCAACAACGTGTTAACAGCATGAAGGCGACTTTCCCAAAACAGGTGGTCTATGGACCCTACAATAGTCTTTGGATGAGAAAACCCCTCGAAAAAAGAGTTGGGGAGGAAACACAGAATCTGTACACTTAAAAAAGACACGTGTTAATGGAAATTAAAACCTCTGCAGCATTCCATTACAGTTTAGCACTCTTGTAGCTTTCCAGTGGAAAACCAAACTAAAAACTACAAGAACCAGAATGCAAATGGCAACAGACAAAACAATTAATTGTGTGCAAATAATTTATTTATGTAATCATTTGCATTTTTAAAGCGCTCACAAAGCCCGCGGGCATCGAGGCGTTGTTAAAGGAATTGTTTTTTTTGTTGTTGCGTAATTGTTTTTGTCTTAGTTGCGTATTTATAACGTGCTTAATCTCCCGGGTTAATATGGCCTCCTCTCTCCTCTGTAAAAAAAAAAAAGAAATTCAACCAGAAAGTGTGACTCCTAAAAAAGCCATTTGGGAGATTCCGCTTTTAAAAAAATAACTAGGGTGTTGGAGCGGAAAATGTAATTTCGAAGATGGGCATAATATACCAAATCCTCTGATAAAATATCAATGCAATCAGGAGGGAATGCTGGAACTGCCTTTTAAACATTGTTCCTAACTATATGTGTTGGAAAAATTACCCAGACTTGTTCTACTCCTGTCTTTGAGCAATATTTGAGAAGACAAGTATGGAATGTGGGAAAACAGCCAAACAGGCTGTAGTTGTCCCTTTCATTGTACATTTGAATGATACCTCTGTCTCTGCCACAATGAACATTACTTATGTGTGAGAGTCTGCCATTCACCATAGCTTGGCTCACTGAGGGTCATTGGCATGCAGTCACTTTGCCAGGAGCATGGCCTTCTAGCATGCCTCAAATCCTATCAAACCAACACTAATGTCCACTAGCCCTGATTGCTCACTTGCCAGTCTGTGGCCTTCCGGCATGGCCTTAGTGAGTCTTTCGGCATCTATGAGCACCTGAATCGATTCGATAGGCGGGACGCTGTCTGTGCGTCCAGGCCTCCCGGATAACTGGTCCTGGCCTGCATCGCCATGGGTTGGCCAGCAGACATGAATAGGTGGGTCCAGGACCAACAATCTGGTCTGCAAACTCCATTGAAAAAAAACAGCAATAAGAATAATGAGATTGCATATGTTGGTTGTACTAAATGGAAATGGGGAGTGAACCTGATAGAAGCACTTTGAAAAAAAGGGCACCCATTGCTCATAAGCAATATTACAGAGACATCTAGAAAAAAGCAGAGTACAGCATAATGTCATACATAAAAGCAGCAACAATAGGCACTGACACAATAAAGATTTCTGTAAACAAACAATTTGTTGATAGGGTCACAATTGTGTTCAATGTCTAAGTAAATGCTACATCTGTGCACCACGAAAATGTTGGACATATTTGTTTTGGAAAGATCAATATGGGGTTATAGACCTATGTAAAGGAAAAGGGTATTTTACAGATGTATTCTGTACAAATGCTGTCCTTCTTTGGGCTCAGGTACTGCAAGGTGTGTGCTTTGGTTAGCACAAACCTAGATGTGAAACAACACAGCATTGCACAAGAAAGGTTCACAGAAATAGGGTACAGTAATGTGAATACAGTTAGACGGATTGAATACTAATGGTACACTAAAAAGGTAATGGAGTGAGAGGATACAGAGGGTTACAGTCTGGAGATACAGGTTAGGGAGGGAACGATTAAGCCAATCTTGATTCATTTTTGGTGGATACACAGCTATGCTCCTTCTGAAGATATATTCCTGTGAGTTCAATGCAGTCTGGCCTTCCTAACTGCACTATTGAGTTCCCGGGTCTACTTCAGTCATTCTCTACTGCTATGAGGAAAGGAGGACACCAAGTGTGCTCCGTTTTCACCCCTCCAAAACATTTCAAGGTGGCAAGTCATTTATCAACTCTCCCTCCCCATATTTTTCACATCCTTTTCTATGATAATCCCCTGAGAAGACCACAAAGATGGCAAAACATTAAGCAACACCTCCCACGTTTCCCTGCTATTTTCTATTGTAATATTTAGCAGATTTATAAGGCAACTCTGCCTACCATCTACTGACATTCTCTGCAGGTTTCCACAAATCTGCTTATAGGCAATAACCTGTTTTTCAAAACGTCTAAGTAGGATATCGCCAGGAGAAAATCCTCACCAACAATGAAGCAGTACATTATTAAGGGTTCACTGTATAAACAAATAGGTGCCCAAATGTGTGCTAAAGAGTTAGCTAGCAGTCTGACAGGGCTAAAACGGAAGTAGGAAGGCTAAACCAGGGTGGGCACAAGGCTAAATGCAGAGGACTGTTGGCATTCCCCACTGGGAGAAAAAAGGGAAGAGACCCTCAAATCGCAAGATATGTACAAATGACAAGAGAACAAGGCACAACCATTGTATTGTTATGCAACAATTACCACTGAAAAATATTGAAAATACAGCTGGGATTTGTACTTCAGCCGGGACTCACAACGGGATGGCGGGCCCTCCATATCAAGACAGGCCACAGCATCATTAACATAAGAATACATTTGAAAATAGAGGCGTATTTGCTCACTCTAGTACCTCCAGTGCAGAATAATGCTGCACACATCACAAAGAGTCACATATGAACAAGGTCACAAGAATCAAAAACATAGTACACATTGGTTACATTTGAAAACATCGATGCAAAACAGCAGAGCATGACACAGCAGAACACTGTGGAGTTCCCTGAGCCTATGTACTCTCTCTCTCTCTCTCTCTCGTTCTCTCTCTCTCTCTCTCTCTCTCTCTCTGTCTGTCTGTTGCTCGCTCTCTCTCTCTCTCTCTCTTTCACTCTGTTAGATACATTGTACAAATTGTGCAACAAGCATCAAGGAGAGGGTGGCTATCTCAGGAACCTCCTCATTTATATACACTGCTTGCTAGAGTTCCTTACTCTAACTTGCACATGCTATATGGCTAGTGGAGCCTACTTGGCATTAGCCACCAGGGCAAGCACCGTCAGCGCAAAGTATGGTGTGTGTCCTCCATTCGTTGGAGTTGGGGGCTAGACCCACGTCTTTTGCCCTTCAAACACAGACTATGATTTCTGAAAGTTGTTACACTCTGGGTGCCCGAGTTAATAGGCCCTCAATCAGGAGTAGCAGGCTGGCGAGTGACAGAGAGTTTGTAAGACTGGACTTGCCACCTTGAGTTATAAAGAGCGGGAGAGCTTGCATTAATGCATATACAATGGCCCAGATTGCCAGAGTAAGTTGCTCTTCCTCAACACATAGGTGCCCACAAAAAACTAAGCATGCTTTCACAGGTAAAAGGACCCCTCTGTCCTTTGCATGGTTCACAAAATCAGCTTGTGTTGATGCAACGCCTTGTTGGTCACATTGCATCGGCTGGCCTTTCGTTTTTCCGTTCGATGTGAGCAGGCAGGATGGACACAGAGAGACAAGGAGGGGTTGGAATGGGATGTTCGTTTTAGGCTCTTTGGTACTGATGGAGCCAATAATCAGTGAAAAGGAGAAGTACTGATGGAGCCAATAATCAGTGAAAAGGAGAACGTACATTTGTATTTCTTCTACTTTTAAATAGAGTTATATCCTGAGGAACACTACATCATAGTGACATAGGTGAAAAAGAAGAAAAAAGAGACTAAGCAATGTTCTATTTCTTTTTCAAGTAAAAGAGTAAGAATAAGGGGACCTGGACTCGTCAGGTAGAAGTAGAACAGGTGGAAACATTCAAAAGAAAGGGGGGTCTGGGAATCTCTCTACCAGCACGAACACAGCCCAATGACCTGTTCTTGGGTGAATAACCCTTGGGAGACACTCTACCAAGTCTTTAGCTCACTGTCCCTTTCACAGAAAAGACATTTCCCTACATATCAGCCTTTGTCATGCCCAGGGGCAGTCCAGCACCCATATGCTAGGCAATTCTCCTCTGAACAAGAGTACCAACCGTAACCCCATACACGTGTTACAGCCTTGTTGGGCATCATCATTGAGGTGAAACTGTGCCTCTCTAAGAACAGTGGAAACATTCACCTATAGTATTTGTGTATGTCCAGTATACTTTGAATGTATAATATTAATTTGAATGATGCTGTTAACATGTGATACAAACAACATTTTTTTCTTTTACAGCTATTTGTCTCGAAAACTAGAAGGTGTGTGTATTTTTGACTTGAATATGATGCTGAATGTCCATTAATTGCCTACAGAGCATTTCAAAAGCAATCCAATTAATAAGCATTCATCAAAGTACAGTTTTAAATATTTACAAATACCCTGAAGGATCCTTCATGGATATTGACGATTGAAGTTGCTGGAACACTGATGTTTGAAGAAGTGCTTTGGGTAAACTGTGTGAAAAGAGATGCTCTCAGGGGTGGACCTGGAAATAATGTTCAAAGTGGCCCCATATTACACATTTTCAGCAAGCCCAACCCATTTCCTTTGGGAACATTTAGAAATACCACACAAAAGAGGCCCAGGGTGAACAGGCCTACTGAGAAATCTCCAGAGTGACCTATAGGCCAGTCCACTCCTGGATGCTCTGTATCACAGTTCAACTGCTCTCTCCAAAGTGAAAGATGCATCTGAAGTAATGTGTCGAAGTAATCGGTCAGGATAAGTACTTCTTCATTTGACTGGAAATACTATTGTGACTGGTTGGAAAGACCCAACTGTAGGAAAATGTGAAGATTGTGTCGGAAAGTCAAGAAGACACAGACATCTTACTAGATGGGTACTAGAACGCGTTATAGGGACGGACCGACTCAATACGGCAGCCAGACTTTCCCAACGGGAACAGTGGTGGATGTACCAAACTGATAGCTATCACACTGGTTTGAATCATCAAGAAGAATGGCTTCACTGCATTACTTGAAGGTTGTTTGAGGGTGCTTTATGCGTTGTAGAGGTTGGCTATATGTCTGCTATAAGGCAATTTGTAATAGTGAAATGAGTGTATTGACGCTGTTTAATGCTGCAGGCACAGTGCCCTCACTGCCATAAATGGACTGGTATATTTTGTATTTTTGATTTCTTATGTTTAATTTCATTTTCATTTTTAATTTTATTTTCATTTTATTTTCTTTAATTTAATTTATTTCTTACTAGTTCTAGTGGCACTCACTATGGTATAACGTTGGTCAGCCGCTCATTCCATTGTTTGTTTTGTTTGGGTGGCACATCACACACTCGATCTCCGGTGTGTTGTTCTCTGGCACTGGTGATCTGGCCCGGGTGTGGATTGTATGTGTAGGCCTGGACAGTGGTTTCCCATTCCATCCGAGTATTTGGCCTGGCGTGGTGATGGGACCCTCCCTTGCTTTTGTTAGCTGGGATTGCGGTCAATGGCTCGTTATCTAGGAACCTGTATAGAGAGCTCTTTGTCTCTTTAAGAGCCGTCACTCATACTTGATGTCACACAACTGTCTTTTGCGGTCACGTGTTTCTAAGGTCTGCTATTTTAGGATGTGAATGGGGGAGGTAATCCGTCTCCCGATCACTCCGGAGGTACGCGAGGAACGCGAGGACCTCCCACGCATGTCAGGATACTTACCCGTTGAATGCCGTAGATTTCGGCGAGAGCGGACGTGAAACTGGAGATCACGCGACTTGCAGCATTATTCTGTTTGCTACGCAGGTATGGATATCGCTGTTCTTTCAGCTTCTTTTGCACTTTTTGTTTACATAACATTAACTTTGTCTTGTCCCGATTCCATTACATCGCCTAAGGATTGGGACATGGGGCACTTCCCTGCAATTTATATGCATCAGAAGGGAATTATATCCTAGCCTATTGCCACGCGGCGATACTTATTTAGGGTCTTGTACACCTGAATTTCCCGGACATTAATCGTGTCATCTGTTGATTCCCACTATATGATCGGATTATGAACGGCTGTGCAACTTGTATCCACGCTGCACTATCCAGCACCCCCGAACTGGGGTACTGTCCTAAGAGTTTCATCCGTGGAATTACTTGTTTGCTGTTCAATGATTTTATCCACTCTGATGAAACCTTTGCCGAGCTCATCAAAGGGCTACCTTGATATATCGTGATAAGAGATTGGTTTATTTGTGGTGGCTCCAGTGATTGATGTACACAATGGTGTTTCATCACCACCATTTACCAGCTCTACCAGGCTGGCTATAAGTGGGACAATGGAGGTGGTATATGTATTTATGGATTAAGTTGGCACAAATTAATCTCTATGATCCATGGATGCATGTGCCTCTTTCTATTTGTCTTGGCTTGGAGGTGCTTCCATCCTTAACTTTTTCTTTTCCTTTCTCTTCTTTTCTGCAGCCAGCAGACATTCTACTGGTGGGACTGATACAGAGTTCCTCTAAATATGAATTTCATTCAATCAAGACATGTCATCCCTGGAATCGAGAGGTCTTCTCTTCCTTTCCCTCTCTCCTGTGGTTGTATCCAGGAGGAGCTGATTTTCTCCAATTTGAAGGTGTGGACTTTCAAGTTGAATTTTGGACTGTTTAAGTGCGCTAGTCTGTGTGTTCACGCATATGCCACTGGGATTGCAGCGAGCGCCCTCATTTATTTAGGTTCTCCTCTCCCGGCTGCCTCTACTGTCGGATTTATCTAATTGAATATCCGCGGCAGGCTATTGGGGACTGAATGTATTTCCTTATCCTTGTACCCATTGAGGTCCCCACATTAGGACTCCAATCTGAGCTTTCTGTGCATGTTCTTGGACTCGTATTATATGTTTGTCCTTTTTCTTTCTCCTTTTCTTCAATTTTTGATGTATTTTAGTGATGAATCAGATATAAATGAATCACAACGATTATCCATATACAAAGAGGAAGAATCAGGCTATGGAAGGACACAAGGAACAATATCAAGATGTCCACCCATTGTCTGTGTACACTTATTGTGGTTTCTATAATTTATAACCATTTCTGTCCTGTCCTGAGGAAAACGACTGTCAAGTCTTCTCTCTCTTTCTTTTTAAAGAGATAGACATCTTAGACAATATTTTTGAGGTCGTCAAAACTACCTACCCAGAGATACCAGTGTAACACATGAGATTGGTGGTAGCTGCACTAGGTACTGGTGGTTGACTGTTTAGGTCGAAATGGAGACAAGTGTTGCAGTTTGTCATTTTTTACCATTTCTGCACCACAAGCTTGTCAGATCATCGTCACATTATTGATGAGGGTTCTCTTTTTTGTGCACTTTGCTTCCATCTTGTCTTGCATTGTGCTTTTTGTTCCCATACTGTACTGCAGGGTGTGTATTTGGTAATTATACACTTTATTTGTATATATTCAACATTGATTGTGTGATTTTATGCTGTTTTGCTATGGACTCAGCACTATGTATGATGTAATTTAATATGTGATTAATAAAGACAATTTGATTTTATACTATCCTTGACCTGGCTTATCCCTTCATTGGGCTCTTACACTTAAAGTAATTTATTCCGCTTGATTTCTCCAGCGGCTCACCCCACGTGACCCCACTTCCTTTTGTTTATTGTTTTGTTACTCCCCTGGGTCTACGTGGTAGGGGACGCCTATCCTTGTTCACATATTAAAACTCAAGAGCACACATGACTACATGAGCAACTCCACCCCCCACTATTAACAGAAAAATATATTTGAACAAAACATCTCACACACATTCACCCCTGCATACAGAAACCAAGATAAATAAAATTACATCTTTGTCCCACTCAGTGCTGGTGAGCCATGCCTCGTCCAAAGGCCACAAAAACAAATCAGCAAGGAATGCATACAGGCCTGTGTTGCCTTAAATAGCTACAAAAGATATATTAAAATATATTGGAATAATAACCCAGACTAAAAATGAAACAATGAAAAGGAAGCAGTAATAACTAATTGTACGTTGAAAGTAATATACACAGTAAACATTTTAAATGAGTAAAGTAAACATAACAAAATGTTTTATTTGACTTTTTCTCTAAAAATACGAATTTTGTGAAAATACATGTATGCGTATTAAAATGTGTTTTCAATGTGTTACTCATTTAGCAGTAACAGGATAAAATCCCCAATAGTACCCCCAGCGAAACCATTCACTCCATTACTTGCCCATACTTATTTCCAGCCTTGAAGGTGCACTTTGAAAATGGGGGACACCCCTGTAATCCTCCAAGCACCATTGCAAACCTCCTCTGTGCACCTCATCTGCCCTAAACCATAATGATCTCAGACAGGAGCTTTTTGTTTTTGTTTTAATCTATTTTACTATTTGTTAAAAATAAAAGTTGAGATCATTTTGCAATCTTCATTTCTACTTACATTATTTTCTGTACAAGTTATTCTTTCCTCTTAATGTTTAGTATTCTTCATTTTCTTCAGAGCTTTCTTTGCTATGCACTGTCACAGATGGAGTCAGTAATACACCAACTCGCAGAGACAGTTCACGTGATTTTTATTTGTTCAGCAGTGGGACTAAACGTCGTCCATCTCTCTTGAACCTATAAAGGGGCATCCCACCCTTACCCAGGTGTCCCTTAAATCCAGACTGCCAATTACAATTGATAACCCCTACCGTCTAAAGAGCTATCTGACTGTTGATTATGGCCTTAAGGCTAAAGCCTTTTCTAATTGAGCTTCCTCAGGGAAAAATCTATGGGTTCCTAACCAATGGGTTTTCCATAGAAAAGATGTGTGCCCTTTAGGCAATCTGGGATTCACCATTGGTGTTCCTTTCATGCCCTATTGTATCTCTCCTTGTTTCTACTTCTCACCCTCTTCTCCACATCTCTGCTTTTTTCCGGTACTCCACCCGCTGTTTCTGATCCCTCTATCTGCGCTACCACCGATGGACCTCTCACGCTCTCTTTCTCCTCACTGCTTACCTCTATCCTCTGATCCTACTCACTACTACTACTCTCCCTTCTTCACACCACTACTGCTACCTCATCTATCACATCTCCACACCACTACTAATCTCCCTTTCCACGCCTGTATTGCTCTCCCCTCTCCACACCACCACTACCCTCTCCTCTCCAAATCACTACCGCACTCCACCACCTTTCTTTCCAGTCCCTCTCTTTCACTTCCCCACACACCTTCTCATTCCCTCCCTCTCTCCTACAACTTCACTCATACACATGCCCATCACCTACATCCCCACTTCAACTTAAACTTGTATAATCCTCCTCCATGTTCCTCCACACCACCGTTCCTCTGCCTGGTATCTCTGTCCATCTATGCCTCCTCTGAGATCACCCAAACAACCCACGCCTTCCTCTCTTCCAGCTTTCCCTTCATACTTCCTACTTCCTTTTTCCCCCATTGGTCATCTCTCTTAGTGGTTACGCTGGCCAATCTTTGCCTACTCTCCCCACTTAGGAGGTTCTACAAACAATAGAGGGAGCAAATGGGGGTCCCACCCCTTTCTCACACACTTTTCTGCCACACCTCAGCAATGGCGGTCCACATTGGTAGGTTATTGCGTGCATGGTCCAGTTCATTTGAGGGCCCTGTCGACCCGTCAGTTTGCTGGGGAGCCTGTCCGTGGCTCTCTCCCAGGAAAGACTAATGTTGGGTAAGTCCCAATTCATTTGCGGCCCTGATTAGCCTGTTTGTTCAACTGCTGTAGGTGAGCAGACTGGCACTATGCGAAGGGCCACGGATTGTGTCCCACCCAACTGCCACCTTTCCCCCTGACGGGTAGGAATGACTCTTATTTCCACCCTTGTAGGCATCCAACCCCAGGCTTCGAGGGGTGCCCTTCCCCACTTGACAAAGTCAGTTTACTGACCTTATCACAGTACCATGATATATTTAGGAAATATAACTGTATATTGTTAATTTAAATAAGCAAGGTGAACATGGAGAAATACAAAAGAAACTCCATATTATGAAAAATTTTGTTAAAAACCACAAGAGAAATGCGTTCTCTGTACTTATTCAACAAATGCTCATTACGAAAAGAGAAACAGTAACAGCATGCACAATTTTGGCCAATGTACAGTTCTTGCAAATAGCTAGACTTCATAATGTTATTGTACAATGGACAAGTGTCTTGATTGTTAACTTAGAACTAAATGAAAGACAGGGTTATGTGGTTATTAAAATGTTTTTTTGTGACGTGTGGTGAGCCAGAATTAGGACTCAGACACTGGAATATATTGCCTGACTTCCTGGCCAGCTTAACAGAAAATAACAAACTGAAATAATAAAAACCTTCCCTGAATCTAGATCTGTTCCATATTCTAAAACCCAAAAGTTCCAGGAAAAGGACTTCTGTCAAGATGAATCAAAGCATAAAGTTCCCTAGACCAAATCCTATCATAGTCTTCTACTTCTTCTAGAAAAAATAAGGACCTCATCATAGCCTTGGCGATATCCCGGCGGTAATTGTGTTGGGATACCACAAACCCTATTGGCGTTACTGCTACTCATTCCGGCGCTATTAGTGCCGGATTCCGAGTAGTGGTAAGGCAGTAATTCCCCATTTTTTGGAGAGTCCATTGGACTGTATGGGGATTTTTGGTGCTATTACCACCAGCGGTAATAGTGTCGGTGGTAATAGCACCGAAATCAGGCAGAAAGCTGGGGCTTCATCTCCAGCTCAGCTGGAGATAAATCTTCAGCTTTCTGCCCAAACTCGGGATTGGGCAGAGCGGTAATGCAGCAGTAATAGCATTACTGCTGCATTTCTGCCGCTCCCCCCTAACCCTGATGATGCCTTTACACACATAGGTCTAAAGGTAAATAACTAAAAGACGGTTGACTGCTTCGGACCCAGGTTTACTCCCATCATAGTTCCCCTGGAAACATTCAGTATATTTCCCAAGTGTTCGAAACATGGTTCCAATGATAGTATTTCTTGGTTATTACAGTCTTTTTATCCTTTCAGACTCTTGGTACTGTTTTCACTTGTTTACCCTACTCCTGAGAGTTCATCTCCAATCTAGGAATGCACACTCTCTTTATTTATTTATTTATTTATTTATTTATTTATTTATTTATGTATTTCTATAGCGCACTAACAGCCCAAAGGCATCAAGCCGCTGTTTCATGAAGGTTACTTAAGGTTACATTAGTTACATTGATATTCTTTGCTCAGGGTTACAACGAGCATGTAGCATGGAAGTTACAGGAGTACATGATCAAGATTTATGAGTTACATTGGTGGAAACAATAGCTTCATGCTAGAGACAGTAAGAACCAACAGTATAGGCTAGCAATATAAACATTAATGCTTTTAGCTATTTCCTGAAGGCCAGGTGTGAGTGCAGGTTTCTGAGCTGGGATGGGAGAGAGTTCCAGTGGGTAGCAGCCATGACTGGAAAGCTAGGTCCCCCTGCACGAGTCCTTAGTCTTTCCCTCCACTCTGGGTATTTCTTTCTGTTATCCCTTCTTCAGGGTGAGCTGACTCTCTCCCGCTTTCTTGGGTATCTTCACTCTCTTCCCTCTCTTGGGGCATCTTCACCCCCCCCCCTCTCTTGGGGTATCTTGACTCTCATCCCCGATCTCGGGGTAGCTTATCTCTCTCCACCTCCCTTGGGGTATCTTCACGTTATTCCCCTCTCCTAGCATCTTTTAACTCTTATCCCCCTCTCTCGGGGTATCTTCACTCTCTCTCGATCTCCTGGGGTCTCTTATCTCATATCCCACTCTCTTGGGGGTATCTCCACTTTCTCCCCCTCTCTTGGGGTATCGTGACTCTCTCCCCCTCTTTTGGGGTATCTTGATCTTAGGGCAATGGTGTAAGTCTCTTATGTGACTCCTTCGAGCTAGGCTCACCACCGCTCACCTCTTCCCCCAGAAGTAGTCAGGCTGCCCACAGTCCTTTCTTCACTGGGGAATTTCCGGCTGCCTACCCCTTTTCATATGCTACCAAAGGCTGACTTTCTTCAAGCTCCTCTGGGGTCCTAGATCAGAAGGGTACTGTCCTCTTCTTCCCCTCTGGGTAAAGATGAGCTTTCTCAGGTTTCCCTCTTCAGCACAGCAGGGTAGCTACCAGACAGATACAAGGCAGACTTCTATCCCCTTCTTCAGGCTTTCTCTCCAGTGTTTTCCCCAACCAGCGAGAAAGGGAACCAAGCCTGGCTGAGACAATTTGCAACTGAACTGAGGCTCCATTTATAGAGTCCTTTCTTCACCATCCTACTCATGATTGTCTGAACTCTCTGCCTTCCCCATTGGTGGTGGCCTGTACATAAGAGGCCTCCAAGGGTAATTAATCCACTCATTGGTTAGTTTGAATATCAGGTAACTCAATTAAAGGTTCCAATTCACCTTACTTTATAAGGAAAATGTTCCAGTTTATTTGGTATGCTCCTCATGGTCGTTATGGCTCTTTGTGTTCCTCCTCTTCTGTTAAATAGACTTTTATTATATTTTCCATATGCTAGTGGTTTTGTAGTTTCCATTTCAATAATTTAAATTCAATTTAGCCAATGTCCTTAATGGGAAATCAAACTCAGATCTCTTTACATGGGAGTTAAGAATTCTACCGCTGGCCTACTTTGGCTGTGCTGCTACTCAGTTTTCAGGGAGGCTGATGCCTTTCCCCCTGCAACTGACAACTGCTTTTCTCTCTCTACATCAGCAGCACATTTTGCTGCATGTTACCGTCTTGACCAGTCATTCCTCTCGTTCACAGTGATGTGACACCCCCTCCAGATCAGCAACTCTTTGGACCCAAGTGGCCCCAAGTTGTTACCAGTTCCCCTTGAATCCGCCGCCATCTCTCCACTCAGCAGCACAGCCCCAGTGACATAGCCACCTCTCCAAACTTCTAAACTGTGCGTTGAGGCTGCCACTAGTCTCCCACTTCGTCACCAAAGGGAGTCAAATTAATGTTGTGTGTCCAAGTTGAGGAAAAACCTTGATTAAATCATTTATTTTTGACTCCCCTGGGATATTTCCTGGGGAGTTTGAGTTTGGAACAGTTTGACCGGAGTGGGAATGGGTATCTTAGCTCTCTTCATTTCATCCAAGACAGCCTTATTTGATCCTGATTTGTTTCCAGTTCCACTAAATTCCTTCTCTTCCAGAATCCTGGTTGCCCCGCCTTCTGGTTTACAAAATATGACCATACTATCCATTGATGGCATTCGGGTGCAGTGATGCCTAAGAGAAGTTTGACTGGCAAATCTGGCAAAACCAGAACTTGGAACTCTCGAGTTGGTTGAAACAGCTGTGTATGAAATTTAGTGTTAACATATCTTTTTTGGTGGCCTAGGGCACATCCGCTGTTGAAGTAGTGGTCTTGGGCCAATGAAGTGGCAATAGATCTAGTCCTAATTTAGATTGTGGGCTTCTGGTATCTAGTTGTGCTATGATTCCATGGTGGAAAACAGTCACAGATAACTGGTATTGTGGATCTTCTCCTGAAAACAGATGATGCGTATTTTCCCTTTTCCTTTCTTGCCTGGATTCTTACTGGCAAAGTTTATTTGGGAGTGCTTTGGGGTCTGCTGGCTTGCTGGTGGACTTTCGCATTCAAGTGGAATGGCACTTCCACTGTCAATAATCAGAATAGTCTTAACTGATGTGTTAAGGCCCCCTTCTGTGATCTTCTCAAACACTCTCTAGATAAGGATTCTGTTCATAGGGTGAGATTTTTGGGAGAGGCTCGAGGACGATGTCCAGTGTTCCCACAAGAAAGATGTAGGTGGTCTCTAAGCCTCATATAAACCAGATATTCCTCTGGATAGAACACATTTTGTGGTCTCACGAGTGGAACTTTCAGCACCTCCCATTGTGATGGATCAGAGTAATCTTCTTTCTCTGGAGGTCTTACAGGTTCTTTTCTATCCTGCGAGGTCTCATCTGGGAAGGATTTTAAAACCTCTATTTCCCTTAAGTCTAAACCTATGTTTGTAGTAGCTTTCTCCAGATCTTGATGGGGATTGAGGTTGGAGATTGTGGGGATAGTCATATTATAGTTCCAAATGGAGGTTGAACAATGTTTACTATAGTCTCTTTTGGTTCAATAGTTTGTTTCCCCTCAATATTTTTCTATGGGGCTGTGTTTCTCTGTGGTTGTCCCTAATGCCCTTAAATGGTTTACAAGATCTTTATGGGACTCTGGATCTGATAAAATGGTCCTTTCCCTGTCCTCGTCTATTAACGAGTCTAATGTTTGGGCTGAAATTGGAAGAGTGTGTAGTATGTTTTCCTCTATAGGGGCAGATGATTTTTGCCTCTGGTCTTTCTCATTGAGCTCTCACCCCCTCCTCTATCTCACGAAGGACAGGAAAGAAATATTTGATTAGACTTTTAACTGCTCTTTCCCTAGGTGCATCTGTTTCCACCTACGACCCCCTGTTTAGGGTACTTTTCCAGGTGACCTCATAATGCATATAGTCCAGTAAGTCATGCCTCTAGATCTTGCTAAGAGGGCACGAGAAAGTTACGAGGATGAGGGAAAAGCCTCTCTATTGGGCCGAACGGCCAAAGGTACTGGATCTTTCTTCTGCCAAGATCTTACTGATGGGGTTAGATAAATAAAGATACTGGGTGAAACCTCCACCTTCAGGCCCAGGCTGATAGTGGTTTTATCCATTCCTGGAATACAGTTCCATCAGGCACTGAAAAGTTGGTAACTGTTTGCCACTATGTTTTTTCAAGTGGGCGTGATGGCTTCCAGGATTAAGGGGCGCGAATTCAGGATTAAAGTATTCTCTCTGGGGTGGATTGGATTCCTAGTTGTTGAGTTATTGGATTGTGGAAAACCAGAGGCCTGTATGCAAGGTCATATAAGTGGCTGGGCAGGTTCTGTCCCTATTATGTGATTTCCCCCTATATAGAGATGTTGAATCTCACTTCTGACACCATTTGCTGTAAGCCAGAATTAGGACACAGACACTGGGACATAATGTTCACAGACCTTTATTATATTTTATTACAGTTTGCCTGACCTCCTGGCCAGCTTAAAAGAAGATAAATAAAAAAAAGAAAAATGTTCCCTAACTCTAAGAGATCTGTTTCCTATTCTAAAACACACATTTCCAAGGAAAGGGAAGTACTGTCAGGATTAATCAAAACACAAAGCCTCTAGCCCAAATCCTATCCAAGTCTACTACTTTGCCCAGAAAAAACGGCACACATCGGTCTAAATGATTTAACAATTAAAAGATGGTTGACTGCTTTTGACCCAGGTTTTCTCCCACTCTGGTTCCCCTGGATGGAAAATTCTTTAGGTGTCAGTATAACGGCCAAGTGTTTCAAACATAGTTCCAAAAATATTATTTTTCCGTTTTTCCTTCCCAGCTCTGTGTAGTGACTTCACTTGTTTGGGTTTTCTTTTCCACTCTAATAATTCCCAGCCTCTTTCTCTCAACTCTGAGTATTTCTCTCATGTTTCTGTCTGTTATCCCTTTTCCAGGGTGTGTTCCCCTGTGTCTTCCCCTCTATTGGGTATTTTCACTCCCTCCCCTCTCTTGGGTTATCTGCATTCTCTCCTCCTCTCTAGGGGTATCTTGACTCTTACCCCCCCCCTCTTCGGGGAGCTTAACTCTCTCCTCCTCCCTTGGGGTATCATTACTCTCTTCTCCTCTCTTGGGGTAGCTTCAATCTCTCCTCCTCTCCTGGGGTCCCTTTTGTTCTTGCCCCCATCTCTTGCGGAATCTTCACTTTCTTCCCCTCTCCTAGAGTCTCTTGATGCGTGTCCCCCTCTCTTGGGGTAGCTTAACTCTCCTCCTTTCTTGGGGTATCTTCACTCTCTCCCCTTCTCTTGGGGTATCTTGACTCCCCCATCCCTCCTGGGGTATCTTCACTCTTGCCCCCTTCTTGGGGTATCTTGAACTCGGAGCAATGGGGTGATTCTCTTACCCAACTCATTTGAACTGATATCACCCGGCGAACCTCTTCCCCTCCAGGTGTATTCATAATGCCCACAGTACTTTCTTCACTGGGGAACTTTATGTTACCTAGGCCCTTCTGTAGGCTAGCATGGGATGCCTTTCTTCCAGTTCTTGGATCAGATGGATACTGACCTCTTCTGACAGTCTGGGTTCAGCTATCATCACAGCAGGGTAGCTACTAGGCAAAAGGAGGACTTCTTTCCACATCTTTAAAATAAATTCCTCTCCAGTGTTCCTTCCCAAACCAGCAAGACAGGGAACCAGTCCCCAACTGAGACAATTTGCAACTGAACTGAGTCTCCCTTTATACGGTCCTTTATCCACTAGTTAAATCCTGAATGGCCAAACTGGTGGAAGTAGTGTTTACATCATAGGCCAAAGGGTTCCAATCAACCTTACTATCTAATGACTTTTCCCCAGTTTATTTGGTTTGCTCCTCCTGAGTAGTTGTTAGGTATGGCACTCTGTTCTTCTCATGTTCTGTAAAATAAGCTTCTATTATTGTTCACCATGTACTTGTGGTTTAGTAGTTTTTATTGAATTAATTTAAATTCTATTTACACAACGTCCTTAAGGGGTTCTCAGACCCAAATCTCTTTACACGGAAAGCAAACATTCTTCCCACTGGGCTATTTCGGTTGAGCTGCAAGAAAGTTGTGAGGGAGGCTGAAGCTTTTCTGCAGCAGCTGAAAAGTGTTGTTTTCTCTCCAAGTTGGCAATGTATCTTGCTGCATGTTGCCGCCTTGTTCAGCTGCTCCTCTCATTCACAGTGATGTGATGCCCAGAGCTCCCTCTCCAGGTCAATAATGTATGGGTCCAAAGTCACCCCAGGTTGTCACAAGTTTCCCTCAACTGCACCTCCATCTCTCAACACAACAGCATGGCACCAGTGACACAGCCGCCTCTCCTCCAAACTGTGTGGTCAGACCGCCACCAGTCTCCCATTTCATTGCCACAAGGAGTCTGAGGTAAATTGTGTGTGTGAGTCTAGAAAAAAACCTTCAATCATCACAGAAGTCACAGCACAGAGGTTTAGCTGAAACTAATGCAAGCCCTCCAGAGGTGAAGATGTTTGTAATGTGTCTTTACCAGCTATTATTGGGTTCTATTTACAAAATGTAATACTTGTGCTTTATGCAACAGGTTTCTGAGCATATAATACATTTCTGCTGGTCTCCAACTGTTATTTACGGTAAGCAACTGGCATTTTTTTCTCCATGGTCAGAGCTGTAATCGCTCAACTACACAGGAATCATGATCATTTTGAAATTAAACTTGCCCTGCGCTGGTGGATTACTTAAAGGTTTGCTCACAATTCTGGATATGAGAAGGGACTATATCCCTGTTTCGCCCATTATACACCAGTTCAAAGTTTGTCTATTTTTGTAAGTGGATGGAAATATCTGTTATCGACGATTGGGATTAACATTTGAGAATGCATAATTTTTCCACTTCCTCCAGAGTTAATTTTATAAGTTGTTTTAGGCCAGCTAGCCAAAGACCCCTTGCCTGGTTGGATATGGTGTGTACAGCTGAATTTTATGGTTTATCTGGTGTCAGTATGTGTTATGTTGTGATTTGATCATAAGTTTATTTTCTAGGTTGTTTGTTTACTTTCCATTGCTACCATGTCAGCATGCGCACATTCAAGTATAGACTTGTTATTGTAGTTGTTATTGATGAGAGTTCCATGTTCCAGGTTCTCTCCAAATGTATATAAGCATCCTCTTGGAGCCCATGCCAGGACTTTTGGTGGAGCTGTGCAGAAAGGGGGGCCTTTTATAGATTTACGCATTAAAGCACTTCAGGAATTACTCACGGTTGGAGTCTTGCATGGTTTCTTCTGTCTTACAAATATGGCAATGAGCTGAACAGGACTTTCATGGCCCTCCTGTCCTGAAACCTATAACTTCCCCTCTGAAGCAGCGCTCTGCTCCTGGATTGAGTGGGAGCTGCCTACATTTTTCCTGGCATGATTGTGCTGCGGCCATGCTGGACGTCCGGTCCCCGGAGTAAGATGGAGGGACCTTGCTACAGTGGCCAACGGGCCTCATCAGCGATCACCAAAGATTGCCCTCCAGTGTAGGCAAGCGGCCCAGGTGTCACATGCTATGTCCGACTATCTGTGAACCGGCACAGTGTGTAGAGGGGCGTGTGCATTGCCGACACCAAACCTCGTGATCGGCTTCTCTATGGACTGCTGTTCTTAATCAGAGGAAAGGACCCACTGATGTGTATCTAAATAAGGTGCACTGATTGGCAAGGAGCCTGACAAGTGTCCTCGTTGGCAAGCACGGTTTGGTACATCTCCGGGACCCTTGGGAACTGCCACTTGTTGGAGGGTGTAACATGTGTGAGCAAACTGCCTTTTTAGTCGTTGCTTGTGCTGGTGATGTTTTCTGGATCGCATCTGAGATAAACTGTATTTGCTTTGGTAAGACTGCCTCATCAACATTTAATGCAAAATGCCTGGATCAAAATTTTCTTTAAGTGGTGACAGTGTCTGAAGGCATTTGTGGTAAACTGGAGTTGCTGGGGTAAGACTGCTGCATCTATATTTTCACTTCTCTGTTACCATATCTCATCTTCACATTACTGACATTTGGGGAGTTGTGGGCAGCTTGAGTTCCCCGCCAGCACAGTTTTTTCCCACCCTAGGGAACCAGCAGTACATTTGGACACCTGGAAGGAGGATTTCCTGAATTATGTGTTGTCCATTCATGGGCCGACCTTCAGCATAGAACGTAGGAGGGCATTCAGATTGCAGAGTTTATGCTTTGAGGGAAGACACATTTTGGAGCGCCTTCCCAAACTGATCCCCCATGGTGTAGGTGTGGGGGAGGGCGAGGAGATCCACAATGTATACAAAACCATTCTGAAGAAACTTCACAAGCACTTTGAACAAAGAGTGAGCATCATCCTTCAATGATACTATTTCAGCAATAGGGATCAAGGGAAAGATTAGTCTGCTGGGTATGTCCTTACAGCCCTTAAAGAACTCGCCAACCTGTATAACTGTGGTCCAACATACAATGAAAGGCTGAGGGACCAATTCATGCTGAAGGTGAAGGACAACAAGATTAGGGAGGAAATCTGGGCTAAAGGGGAAACCAGTCTTGAAGAAGTTATAGACATTTCCAAAAGGCTCAAGCACATGTTGGCCTATGTTAAGGAGCTGGATAAGAAGGAGCACAAAGAGAATTCATTGGTGAATGAGGTTGGTAACTCCAAGTCCAAAAAGGCTCCCCCTTTGGGGAAAAAGACTCCCACGCCGGTCTGAGCTACTGTCAAAAAGAAGGAACATATAAAGACTCAGGACCGAAGAACACCACGTGGAAAAAGTAGTGAAATGTTCAAGAGGTGCTTCCTATGTGGAAGCACTTTCCACTTTGCTAATTTAGAGGTTTGCCCTGGCCTTAATACAACCTGTCTCAAGTTTGGGAAGAAAGAGGATTACAGCCGTTGCTGTCAAAATTTCTCACATAAGGGTTTAAAGGAAATCATAAGAGAACACAAGTATGTGGAGGAAGTTAGCCTGGATGATGAGTGCAGTGCAGTCAGTTGGTCAGTGAGTCAGGTTAGTGTGAGAACCGGAGATGAACAACTGCATGCAGAAGTATTGATGGGAGGTACTCCTGTGAGCATGCTAGTTGACTCTGGATCAGATTACACTCTTATAAATCATGAAACATGGCAGAGAATATTTGGCAACATGAGTTTGTACCCTCCTTGCATTAAGGCCAGTGCTTCTGGTGGTGTACACATTGGTATTGTGGGATATTTATTTGCCAATTTTGAATGCTTGCAGAAGAATGTGAAAGCCAAGGTGTATGTTTCTGAGAAGGGTGGTTGGGTTCTGGCCTGGTATAAGCAGAGCAGTGTGACCATTATAATCAATCCCAAGGTTCTAGGCAAAATTGCTGTGATAAGTCAATTGTCCACAAACTATCCTGAGGATGGATGTAAGGAGGTTTTCAGTGATAAAGCTATTTTTTCACAGAATAAGTTTGAAAAGAGATGCTATCCCGGTAGTGGCAAAGGTCAGGTACATGACACTTTCCTTGAGAGCTGAAGTTCTGGAGGAAATTATAAGTTTAAAGCCAGAGGGAATCATTGAAGAGACAGATGCTTGAGAATGGGTCTCCCCTGTGATCATAGTTTCAAAAGCAATGGCACTGTCCGGCTATGTTTAAATCTCTGTGGACTTAATAAGTGTAGATTCCCACTACCGATGAATCAGGGAGCTGGTTAGTCTCACTGTAGTCGCCAAAGTATTCGGCACTTTAAACTTAGTGGCCGCATACCGCAACTGGAATCTAGAGCGTCCCCTCATTCATCACACATGAAGGCATGTTTAGGTTTAAACACATGCCTTTTGGTCTCATATTTGTGGCTGCAGTTTTCCAGCGAGTCATGCATGTCATACTTGGCAAGCTAAATGGAGTGGTGTTTTATCAGGAGGATATCCTAATCATGGGACATTTATTATAGGAGCATGATAACATGTTGATAATGGCATTGGAGGAACTGCGAAAGGCAGGTTTGACACCTTAAAAAATAAGTGCAAGATCAGTGTTCCAGAGATTGAGTACATAGGACACAAGCTTATTGGAAAGGGAGTATCCCCTAAGGAGAGTCTAGTATCAACCATTTTGGGTTTAGAGCCATCCAACGACAACCAAGGGGCCATGCCATTTCTGGGGGTAGTAGAGTATTACACAAAATGTGCCAGGAATTTTGTAGATCGTTGCATAAACATAAGATGGTTGTGCACGAAAGACATGGTTTTCGAGTCCTGTGCAGGACTTTGACAGAGAGTTCAAAGGAATCAAGCAGGCAACACCAAGGGCACTCATACTAGGTAGCTTTGACACGTCAAAGGAAACATACGTTATGACGGATTCTGTTGGGACAGACCTTGGGGCAGTCTTGAGGCAGAAGGACAATGAATTTGAAAGAGTTACTGCTTTTTCATCCAGTTATTGCTTTTGTTTTTGCATTGTATTTAAAAGTGCTGAATCTCGTTATTCTATCATAGAGAAGGAAGCCTTGTGTGTACTCTGGGCAATCAGAAAATTCAAATCGTTGGAGGATGTGATTGAGCACGATGTGATTGAGCATGTAAGGGGAGAGTTAGACCAGCTCACCTGGAAAACGTTACATTAAATAAGATGGTAGAGAAGTTGGGGGAAAAGATGGCTCAAATGCAGGGAAGCCTTAGCAATCTTCTGGGGCAGGAGATCAGGGGGAGCAGCCGCCCGTGGTTTTAAGAGAGGGTGTTAGACTGTGTAAGAGGAGCAGTAGGAGAGCAGAGAGACTTTCAAGTGCCCATCCCATTAGTGCCTCCAGAACGCTTTGGTGGGATCCAAAAAGATTTCAAACTTTCATTACCCAGTGCAAGCTGCACTTCCTCTGTAGGCCTGAGGGTTTTCCTACTGAGGCTGCCAGAGTAGCCTTTGTTCCATCTTATTTAACTGGGGAGGCGGCAGCATGGTCAGTCTTGTTAGTTGGTCAGGGGAGTTCAGTTATGAAGAATGTTGCTCAGTTCAAGGGTGAGTCCAAGAAGAAATTTTGTAAGAGAACCATTTCTTTGGAAGTTAATGGGGAGTTAGTTGAGCTGAGACAGGGTCACAGGGAGTTATTGAGTTATATTGCGCATTTCATGTCTTAGAGTCTTGAGAGTCAGTTGCCAGAAGAAAAAAGTGCTTCTTTGTTCTATCATGAATTGCGGGATGACTTGCAGGATGCGCTGGCGGTTACTGCATATCGACCAACGTCTTGTGATGCTCTCATCGACTTGGTAATGCAGGTAGACTTCCATCTTGGAGAAAGGAAGAGTGAGCACAGAAGGGGCTGGAGAGATGTTAGGGGTCCTCAGCAAGGTGATAGGCCCATGGTGGATTTGGGGAGTAAAGAAGAGAGAGCTAAGACAGTAGAGCATGGTGTAAAGGTGCAGGGACCTTTGTCGAAGGAGAAGAAGGACAGGTGCAGAGCAAATAATTTATATTTGTAGTGTTCTAGGAGTCGGCATTTCCTGGGAAACTGTCCCAATTCCCCCAGAAGATTTCAGTCACCAAGCAGTAGAACTCAATAGGTCGCCAAACCACTCCAGGCAGCAGTGTTGCAAATCACTGTTAATGTATCCTGGCATTCTAAGTGTAAGTTGAAGGGGTCAGGTCTGTGATGATATATTCTGGTGCAACAGAACATTTTATGGACTGGGGGCTAGCTAAATCGTTAGGAATTCCGCTTGTTCGTAAGGAGATGGTGGGGCAGGTGTGATCAGTGGATGGCTTTTGACTTTGTGACCGAGACAGATCCGCTGGTAATGTCCATAGTGAGAAATCATGAGGAGGTTATTGTCTTTAATGCTCCTCAGTAACAGATTACCCAGGGGATGCCATGGTTAACTTTCCATAACCCTGTAATTGATTGGTGCAGGAGGGTGGTGGTATTACGTCAGATTTCTGTAAGGGACACTGTTTCAATTTGGTGAATTTTGAAGAGGTTGAAGGTGACAACGAGAAGAGGATATTAGCATTAGCGAATGGTGGAGGAATGGGTAATTCCATTGGAGCTGTGTTGGGGGTTTTGCTGGAGTGCTACAGGGATTTTGAGGATGTATTTGATGAGGTAGAGGCAGGAAAGGCACCCCACATAGGTCATATGACTGCAAGACTGTTTTGGAGGCTGGGGCATCCTTGCCTGGTAGTAGTGTGTATGCATTGTCAGAAAAAGAAAATGTGTATCTAAAAATATATCTAGAAGAAAACCTAACAAAGGGTTTTAATAGAAATTCACAATGTCCAGCAGCCTCGCCCTTGTATTTTGTCCCTATGAAAGACGGCAAGTTAAGAACAGGTATAGACTACTGCTCCTTAAATAGGTGACCATCAAACACTGTTACCATTTGCCATTTATTCCAGAATGCTTGATCAAATTCAGGGAACAACCATTTTTCCTAATTGGATTTGAGGGGGGCTTATGACTTGGCCAGACAAGGGGATGAATGGAAAACGGCTTTTAAAACTAGAATTGGGTTATTTGAATATCAGGTAATGCCATTTGGATTATTTAATGCCCTTGTAGTGTTTCCATTTTTTATTAATGATGTCCTAAGGGAATTTTGGGATATTTGTGTTGTTGTATACATAGACAATACCTTAATTTTTTCTCAGGATTTGCAACATCATCAAGATCACGTCAGACAGGTTTTAGCCAAGTTGCATGAACATCATATTTTCGCTAACCGTAGAGTTTCTTGGTTTTTTAATCTCTCCACAGGGTCTAGAGATGGACAGCAAGAAGGTGCAGACAGTGAAAGACTGGCCAACTCCCACCTGGGTTAAGGAGGGTCAAAGCTCTTTGGGATTTGCCCATTTTTACAGAAGATTCATTGAAGGCATTTCACAGATTATACCTCCTATCATTAAACATCTTAAGAAAGGAGTTAGGTTCATTTGGAGTCAGGAGGCACAGGAAGCTTTTAAAACTTTAAGATAAAGATGTATTTCTGCTCCAATTTTGATACACCCTGATCCTTCAAACGCCCTCTTTTTGTTGAGGCAGATGCTTCAAATCTAGCTATGGGAGCAGTTTTGTCACAGCGCCACGGAGAGACGGGTCAACTACATCCTGTGGATTCTTTTTCAAGAAAACATTCAACTGTAAAGTGTAATTACACTATTATAGATAGGGAGTTGCTAGATATAAAATCTGCATTTGCAGAGTGGCAACACTATTTGATGGAAGCCTGGATCACTGTTACAGTGCTTAACAGTGCACAGGAATCTGCATTTCCTCAAGTCCACCAAAATTTTAACTCCAAAGCAATTACACTGGTCTTTGTTCTTTGCTGACTTTGATTTCATTGTGTCATTTAGACCAGGTAAATTGAATGGAAAGGCAGACTCGCTATCGAGGCAGTTTCCCGGGAGTGAACAAGAAGTTGCATTTTGTCCTAAGCCTTTGATCTTGGAAGAATATTTTGTTTCTGACAACACCTTCAAGGATGCAGTCTTGTTCTGTGAAATTCAGCAGAATATGTCTTTGAATCAGATGAAGGAATGGGCGTGTCAGGATTCAAATTGATCAATTTCTTACGGTGTGCCTAGTATGGGTACCAGGTTGTTTCATCCGAACGAATACCTGTGGGAAAAAGTCCTCAAGGAGTGTCACTAATCCATCTTGGCTGGACATCCTGGTTTCTGGAAGACGTTGTAGTTAGTGCAAAGACATTTCTGGTGGAAAACTATGAGAGAAGATGTGTTGAACTTTGGTAATACCTTCAAAACTTCTGCGAGATGTAAGGTAGCCGTGGAAAGACCTATACCTATTCCGCCACGGCCTTATCATACTGTGTCTCTAAACTTTATTGTTGATCTGCCAAACGCACAGGGGTGTACGGCCATTCTAGTGGTGGTAGATTGCTTAACCAAGGAAGGAAATGTTATCAAAATTAAGAGCCAGGTCACTGTGACTAGTCTTGCACAAAGATTTCTTCAGGAGGTAGTTTGACTGCATGGGTTGCCAAGTCAGGTGATTTCTGATCGAGGGTCACAGTTTGTTTCCAGGTTTTGGAAAGCATTCTGTAAGGAGTTAGCGAATGAAATTCAAATGACTTCAGAGTGTCATCCTAGGGCAGACGGTCAGGTAGAAAAGGTGAATCAGGAATTGGAGAAGTATCTACAATGTTATTGGCAGGAAGGCAAGGGGTGGACTGATTTGCTGTGGATGGCTGAGTTTGCATATAATACATCTATTGTCTCAATGTCTCCTTTTTTCTGTAGTCAGGTGTTTTACCCCCTTTCCTTTGTGAATCAGAGAGGGAGGAGCCACCTAATCCTGCTTTAGAGGAGACATTATTAAGCATGAGGGAGGGGTAGGAAAGAGAGACTAGAGGGGTGCAGCAAAGTAAGTTTAATTATAAGAAATGTGCTGACAGGAAGCACACACCTAGTCCAAGGTATGGTGTTGGAGATTTAGTTTGGCTGTCCACAAAGGTCCTTCGATTAAAGGGAAGAAACACTTTTACTCCCAGATTTGTATGACCTTTCAAAGTGGAGAGAGTTATAAGTCCAGTGGCTGTCAGGTTAAACTTACCTCATAGCTTAAGGGTCTACCCGACTTTCCACGTCAGTTTACTCAAGCCAGTAACCAAAGGCACTAGGTTAAGTCTTACTCCTCAACCCGTTGTTGCAGAAATGGATTCAGAGGCATATGAAGTTAAGGGGCTTCTGGATTCCAGAAGATCTAAGGGGAAGTTGCAGTATCTGGTTGACTGGGAGGGTTTCGGCCCGGAAGAGAGATCTTGGGAATTTTCTAAGGATGTTCATGCTCCACAGTTAGTTGTTAGATTTCATAGGAGAAATGCAACTAAGCCAGGTCCTGAGGTAAGGGCTCAGAAGAGGGGTACTGTCAGGTCTGAGTCTTTGTTATCTCTAATTCATTCACTGATAATATACAGAAACATGGGTGTTTCTCTGTAAATGCACTACACACATTAATCAGGGGGTTATTCTGCTTATATACTCTTTACTATTTTTTCATTCACAGAGGGATCACTTGGTTTGGCCCTTAACTGTTTTGTCTGCAGAAGGAGAGCTTCCCAAACCATCATGACAGACATGGAACTGAGAGATGATTGGAGACGATTCAGTTATTGAAACTATGCAGGCATTCTAGACTGACTTTCATTTTCCAAACTTAAGCAGGAAGGCCCTGTGTAGGAGTAGCTCCAGTTTTCAGGCCTATTTCAGGAGGTGCTAGGATATTACTTGAGCAAAAAGACATCGGTCAGCAGGAAACTCCGTGGGACAAGGCAGACAGAGGGTTGGTAGGAGCACAACATTTAAGATATAAAGTTAAATACAGTTTCCAAGTGTAGAAGGTGTTTTGAGAACTGTAAATATTTATTCTCTGCAATTTTCCATTTAGTTTATGTATTTAGTTAGGGTATAAATAGTTACCAATTATTAGTCTGATCACTGCACTCTTTGAAGACAAGCAAGGATTTTGAGGACAACATTTCTTTGAATCGTTAGCCATGTGTGCAAGATGTGTGTTGGTAAAATCTCTTCAGTCAAACCAGAAAGTTAAAAAGAAACTTTCCACTGTGCACGCATGTACAGTGCCTTTTGGTGGTATCTAGTGCACATGATTTGGTGACCGGTGCCTCCAAAAACTTAGAAAAGCGCCCTGTAGCATTTTGTAAAGACAGTTGTTACGTGCCCATGCACACACAGAGAGCAGTGTCTCTTTTCCCTGCACTTGTATGCACAGCCCAGTAGACAGGTTGTGAAACATGAGAAGAAACAAACAAGAGTATCAGCACATCATTCTTTTCCTGGATAATTCCGACAGTGAGCGTACCTATTGTTGAGGGTTTTGGACAACAAGTTCATTAGTAGGAACAAATAATTAAGGTTTCCATGCCCTCCGAGGATTCAGTCAGATTTAGATCAATGCAGTTCTTTAGGGATGTTTCAAGCTGATTAATAGTAGCAGCAAGTTATTAAACTCAAACTAAAATAGTTATGGTTAGCCTAAACTCTGCTGAGTATTAAAAGAGGCATTCAAAAATAGGTTTTTAGGAACTCTTGAATGTGGAATTATGAATAAGTCATAAGTAAGACAAATTATAGGTACTCCACTCAAGACACAAGTTTTGTATCCTAAATTACAAGTTGGAAGTCACCTCTGTCTTCAAGACACAATTAATTCCTCCCTTCTCTTAGAGGACGAATACAGCTACTGATTGTAACATTGGATCTTGAGAGGGGGTCAGTGTTTGAGAGTTGATGTAACCTTTGTTTCTTATGGTTTTTCTAGCTCCCAACATGTTTCCCCTAAGGTGAAGACTGGAATCTGTGTTTTTTTATTCTCTCCACTTCCCCTTTCCCCCAGTAGTGTTTTGGATTTAAGCAGTTAAATATCAAACATCTGGGAGGATGTGTGGGTTTCAGCAGCCCCTGCGAACTAGGATACACAGGACTGGACAGTCATTCAGAATTGCAAGGAGGGTCACCTTGTTTCCAAGGGCATGATTTTGAGGTGGAGTTTGTCCCAGGTGTTAGGGAGAATTCTCCAGAATGGCTAATTTCCCTTACCTACTGAGTCCCTCAGCAGCTTTGCTGGATTTCTAGGATTTATTTTTTTCACCTGTTAATAGTGTGAGCCCTTTTTCCCACTCTTACATGTGTTTAGCTGTGTGTGTTTAACATTTTTGTGTTCATAGACTGTGGAGCTTCACCTACTCCATAGGCATCATCTTTTTACTGTGTGTTACAGAGCACTTTTAGTGCAGTGACACACGGTTGTCTTTTTCAGACTTTAAACTCCATTTTCTGGGGTTGACTCCTGTCTCCTAGAACATGTAAAGTTGCCATTGACTTTATTAGTCTTTTTAAATTCACAGACCCAGTACAAACTATCTTACATAGAGTTCTGGAAAGGGTTAATAGTTATCCCTTTTTGTCTGTTTCTCATGGAACATAATTTTGTTCCTCTTTCTTTAAGATTTGGCTGGTGGCAGTGGTATCAATCCTATTTTTTCGACCGTGGTCTATTTAAATAGCCTTGGTAGTATTGTAAGCTAAGTTAATAGCCTCGAACTTAAATCCGCTGGACCCCATTTACCTTTATGTGGTTCTGGCTGGGTTTATTCACCATCTCTTTTTGTAAAGGTCTTTCTCATGTATTACTCTGCATGCCAAACCAGGTTTGGTTCCTTTGTTCATCGTTCTTAGCGGGCTTCTGCACAGAAGCCCTCCTTAGGCGCCTGAATGTCTAAGGGGGGCAGGACATAAAGGAGGGGCTTGAGGCTCCCTGCACAGAGTCTCCTTGGAGATCCATGTTGCACTCTGTATGATTGGCTGTGGTGACTGTCCCGCCGGGACAGCCACCCTGCTGTGTGATTGACAACAAGGCTGTGTGAATGGGGGAAAGCTGCATAAAAAGCAGGTTTCTGGGACTGAGAAGGCAGAGTCGCCACTGGATCGAAAGAACTGAAGAGAAGCTGACAAAAGAGGACCTCTACCACGACTGAACCTCCCGGTGAAGCCCTGCTGCGGGTCCGAATATCCCAACTTCTACGACAGGGAAGATCTGCAAGGAATCTTCTCCGCTTTGGCTGGTGGGACCAACCAGTTTGCCAAACTACAAGCCAGGCCTCCTTCCTCTGGTCGAATTTGCTGTGCACCGCTACAGTGAACGGGATAGCCAGGAGGACCGGACCCTTCTTGGGTTTTAAGGAGCGCACCTTTTAGGTGTTGCTTTGCTCTGCTGCTGGTTTCTTCCCTGGGCAGTGCAGGACCCTCCAGTCTTCCTACTTCATGTCAGTCTGACAGTCGCTTCAGGAACCGTGAGCCTGCAGGACCTGCCAGGAACATCTGCCTCAGCTACAGCCTTCTTCTTCATTTAAGGTACTTTTCTAACCTGGTTGTTCGTTCCGTCCGACAGTGGTGAAAGTGTTTGAAATCCGAGGGCTTGTACTTCTCTATTCTTTAAAGTAACTCTTCTTCCTACCAACTTCGTTCCAAACTCTTTGCAATGACTTAACTGCAAACTACTCTGAACTGTGTGATCCTCTGCAAAGACAGGATTGCCCTGCTTACTTACTTGTTGGTGCTGCTTAATTTTTGTCTAGCCTTGTCTTTCCCTCCCTTTTAAATTGCTGGAGTGGCATTTTTCTCACACTTCATTTTGAGCTTAAATGTCCAGAATCTATTGGGTGGTGTGTAGTATATTAAGAGTGTGATTTTTCTACTGCTTTACTTTAGTGAATTGTTTTACAACTAATGTGTAAACAAATGTATATTCTTTTACTCAGAAGCCTTGAGTCAGTGTTTGTTTGAAACATAGTAATTGCTGTCCTTTGTGTAACTATTGATACAGCTCACTTTACTCTTGAGATAAGTCTGGCTGCTCAGCCATCGCTACCACTTTACTGTGTAGTAGAGGCTTGTACCAAAGGTGAATTTGTACTGTCACTTGTAGTCTTAATTGTGTGTGGTGTTCCCAAAGGGTACTGCATATTATTCTGCCTAACACCAGGCAAAGAGAACATTTTCGCAGAGCACGTAATAGTAATGTTGAGTGCAAGACAGTGGAGGACGAAGAAGATTCCTTTCATGAGGTGTTTGTTGTCTGTTGAGGTACTATTAGTGGCCAAGAATGAGGGGAGGGAGACCACAAAGGTCAATGTGAAGTTATGTAGGGTCAGGGACATGATTGGCACCAATTGGTCACAGTGGTCGAGTGAACATGGGATAGGAGCATTCCACAGAATAAGAGATGAACTGAGTGTTGAAGAGGGTCATGTCTTAAGGTCTGAGCGCCTTGTTCCACCTTTAAGGGCAGGCGAAGGTTACTAGAAGCTGCCCATGAGGGACATCTGGGAATGACAAAGACTAAGGGCCTTGATGGGGAGGTGGAAGAAATGATAAAAGAATGCAGTGTATGTTGAGAATGAGACAAGGTTTTGAGGATGCATGTTCAAATTCTGAAGCCATTGGATTCCCTGGAAATGCCTTAGGAATTTGTTGCAATGGATATTCTAGGACACGTTGTATCTAGCAGTGGTGTTAATAAGTAGAGTATTGTGTTGGTGGATTTATATTCAAAATGGGTAGAGATAAAGGTGGTACAGGAGGCAGACTCCAGAACGGTTGTTCAATTTTTGGATAAGATATTTCAGAGGGAAGGTTTCCCCAGCAAGTTGCTTACTGACAATGTAATACAATTCACCTCTAGAGTTATGAAGGAATTTCCGGTGTGGATTAGTGTGATGCAGCATGAAACAGTTTTGTTTCATCCCGCCACCAATGGTGTAGTTAAGTGGTTTAATCATACGGTCATACAAAGTATTTGTACCGCCAGAAGGCAAGGCAAAGAGTGGGAAGAGCTCATGGAAAAGATTGTATTTGCATACAGGTTGTCTGCACATGCCACTACTGGATTAGTTCCATTCGAGGTCCTGTGGAGGAGGAAGAAAGCAACATCTGTCTGTCTTCCATGGTTGGAGAGGATGAGATTTGTGGAATGGGATGAGGATGATCTGAGAGAGAGAATTAAGGAGATGACGTTACATTGAAAAAAAGGTTTGATCAGGACAAAAGTACCAGACTCAAAAGAAAAGAGGAAGGTGACAATGTTTGGGTGTACAAAGCAGTTGGTGTTCTTAAAGGACAGAGCATGTTTTCAGGGCCATTTAGAGTAAAGAAAGTGTTAAGTGAGACAGTAGTCTTGGAGGATGGAAGGGTCTGGCATGAGGGCAATGTGGCATTGAAGACATGATAGTGTGAAGCAACATTATTTGGCTAGGTGAATGAGGATGAGATGTTGTGATTTAGCCTTTATTTTCTAGGTTGTTGTGTTACTTTCCATTGCTACCATGCCAACATGTGCATGTTCAAGTATAAACTTGCTATTGTAGTTGTTATTGATGAGAGTACCATGTTTCAGGTACCCTCCAGATGTATAGAAGTTAACTCCTAGAGCCCCCTGATAGGTCTGTTGGGGGAACTGTGCAGGATAGAGTTCCTTTTACAGATTAACATATTAAAGCACGTCAGGAATTATTCATAGGTGGATTATCTCCAGGTTTAAGAAAGTCTGAGCTTTTTTGGTTGACTCGTTCTGCCTCATACTATTCTTTTCCAGAAGAGGTTGGATTTTGCAGGTGCACCTCGCATGGTGTAGGTATGAGAGGAACTGCTACATTCCTAAAAGCTAAGTAGAATATACTGAAGTCTTCCCTTTCATGGGTGTCCAAGGTCCACTGAAGCAGTGTGTTTATTTTCTTCTAACTTTTTCAAATGAAGCAGGTCCTCGTTTCACTTCTGCCTCTTCTGTTTTGGAGCATCCAATAAATCATATTTCTTTCTTAGCGTTTATATTCCTCATCGTTCAGGATTGGCTTTGATTTCCCTGTGTTTATTATAGTTACTAGGTGTCATTTTTAGGTCCTTTACTCCTCGCCTAGATTGCCCATATCCGTGTTTCAGTTTTCGACATCTCAGTGTCTTCTCAAAGCTGAAATGTCTAGGAAGTCATTATCCTTTTCTTGTATTTTAGACAGCTATTTGAAGATAAGGACTCTTTATACACCACAAGTCACTGCCGACAAATTTGCTTGTGATTGGACTCAATGGTAGCTGCCCGTGGTTTTGAGAAATGGATGCATGCGTTCATACATTATAGGGTTCACACTGTATTGTTCCTACCTTTAGCCAATTGCAGTGCATTTGTTGGGCCCTTCCTAAGGGCTGGAACATTTTCTCTTGCTTTATCCTCATTACTGATGAGGCTTTCAGTGGCCAATGGCTTCCTGGGATTTCCAGTCAGTGGAGTTATGTGCCTGCAGCTTTTGGTTGTTCACATTAGTAGTCGATAAACTATCCATATTTTTGTAGGTTTTTAGCCAAATGTTTTGGGGTACTGTTGTATCTTCTGATAAGGGACATGATTCTCAAAACGGAAATGTCATAGCAAAGCCTGTACGTTTCTGTTTTGGAAAAATTCGGGCACTGGCATGGTACACCCTCAAAAAAGTAAAGACTAGGACCGTGACGAGGAAGACAGACAAGGACAGAATAGCCTGATTACTTACTGCAATCATTCTCATCAAAGTTCTTAAAATCCCTTGCTCCTAAGAACAATTATGTTTGAAATGACTTGGTAACTAAACAAGAACACTCTGTGAGTCAGAGGTGCTTTTGTAACCAGCAGAGGGCAGTCCTTGTGGATTTTTTATTAAAAAAAAGAATAATTGGTAAGAGCGAAATATTTTTTCGAGGATTTGTTAAGCAACTATCTTTCGAGTGAGGACTCACAGCACTGAGTTAGGACTGTGACTAGAAAGGCTTAGGCCTCATTGCAATGTTCCCAGTGCGGGAAAAGTACTGGTAATAAAAGTACCAGTAATTCCATTACCATCACTTTTCCTGCTCTGGGAGAAAAAAAAGTTTGCCGGTAGGGGTCACTTATTCACCTCCAGCCACAAGCTGGAAGTAAATCAGGCCCCCACCGGCAGATACTGCCTGAATTATCGGCACTGTTGATACCATGGAATGGGGAATTAATGCCATTCTCACCGTCTGTAATATCCCAGTAATATCGGTTTATCAGGCTTCGGGAATGCTAATTCCGTTTGATGGTACACCAAAATCTTAATGAGGACGTTATATCTGGACTGATGAAGATTACAGGCAAGTAAACTGGCCGTTACTTGTCCATGACGCAGTACTGGCAGGAATGATATGAATGAAAAGCTTGGTAATTTGAGCAGAAACTCTGTGCGTTATCCGGTTGTGTTGCTCTTGATCATCGGTGGATAATGGTGTGTCTCTTGCTCTCCTCCACTTCCTGTCTAGCTGGTTCTGTAGCCCATGCCCCTTTCAACCTGCGCAGAAAAGAAATCCCATCCATGGTGAGGAGAGAAGGGAGACACAGCAGAGGTTTAATATTCCAGGGGGTGGGGGGAGGGGTGAATTGGGAGCAAGAGAATTAGATGAACAGTAAAACAAACATACAAAGAAAGTTGTTGCAACATGTTTTTGCAAAACACATATTAAACAAACGCAAAACAGAGTTAGCAATGAAACGCATTCGTCCTTCGCAGAACGAATGTGACAAAAAACCTGTGTACCAATTTGCCCTATGACTGTTTTCCCATTTGTTACCTGATCAGTGCCCTCTGTGTAGTGCTGCTAATTATCACGCGCGCTCATCAAGCTCAGCATTGTAGGTTCCCACTGATTTCCATTTATGTTAACCCCAAGGTGCATCGCAGTTTTACAATCCCTTCATCTTGTAAATCGCTGCAGTTTAGTAAGAGCCACCCCGCCAGCAGCAGAATGACACATCCATTTGCCACTTCTGGAAGGCTGTGGAGTCTTGGGGTTGATAAATTAATGGTGCCAAGGGCGGAAAGGAACTATGTAACATGTGGAGCTCCGTCTGCTTCTCTGTAAAGGTTTTCAACGAGAACAAAGAAACTCCCAGCAGCTTCTATTCTCGGATTCCGATTTCTGCAAGATTGGCATGCAAAAGAGTAAGGCGGTGCGCATTTTTCAGAAAATTGCTCGACGCTCATAATGATCGACATTTAGAGCAGTCTTGTTTACCGTGAAATGCTCGTTTTAGCTGCACACCTGGGCTTTGCTGCCACTCCAAAGCTTGGATCCAGTTAACACTCTTTTGTGAAATGCCACCAGATATTTATATTCAGAGCCAGTGTGTGTGTGTGAATGCTTAGACTAAACCATAATAACAAATAAAAAAATGATCACTTATAGCAAACTGATAATCCGTGCATAGAATGCTGGTGGGCCATGGCGAATGGAGGCACTAGAAAGGTCTTTGGTATGTGTGAGCAGAAGAGTTGTTTGCACCACCGAGGTTCCCAATGAGCCCAGTTCATGCATGAAACAACAGGCTGACCCATGACATCACAACCTGTTACTAAGGAGCCCGCTCTGCACTTGCCTGGTCTCTCACAGAGGTAGAGTTACACAGACACCATGCTGCCCAGGCCTTTATTGGTCCAGCAGTCATGCAAGACCTAAGCTGAACTGCACGTTCCACAAGGACACAATTTAGCATCTGGTGATGAGGACCCCTGGGTTAATCCAATCCTAGGATGACAGGCTTACTCCACACAACCACCACCAATGGCTTCTGTTTGCTGCGGAGCGAGTGTGGCTGAGGAGGTAGACACATGGCAATACTGGAACATTGATGCTGCCGCCCCTGTCTTTCCCATCAGGCCAGCTCAAGTCACCACCTGCCGCAGTGTTACTGTGCTAGTGATTGTCGTGCTGTGGGTCTACCATGTTGTCTACCGACTGGCTACTTTAACATGGAAGACAGCGCAAATGCTGCCAGACCAGCCCAACATGATAACTTTCCAAGCTGCACCTGATTGACTGCCTCTATCCTCTGAACAGTCAAGCGGATAATAGCCTATCACCTCAGTTCAGGCTGGTCTAAATTAAAGCTGAGCTTGTTGCATTCTCTGCCTGAGCATTGAGCAACCTCCATTTTGTGGAGAAGGCACAAGCCACCATGCCACACCACCTACCCTCTACCAGCTAAGAAACAGGCACATATTCAAGAGTTGGTGAGAGGGCCCACTCTGTGTCCTTTCACAGCAAGAAGAATCAAGAAAGGGCTGGTGCAGCAGTTCTAGTATAAAAACACAATTTTATTGTATTAAACACACTAGCAAGTGAGTAAAGTTGAACCAAATGTGGGTATGTTGTTATGTTTTACCTATCCTGTGTTTGCAGCTATTGCCTATCCATGTGTGAGTCTGAATCTGGAATGTTTGTATTAGAGTGTTCCACCCAGAATGTTATTGTGTGAGTGCCAAGGTTCTGATTGTTTCAGTTGGAAACTGATCTTGGCACAGGGGGACCGGTGGATGTTTCTGTTATCATGAACTTGTCCTGTATTACAACCTAATTGTACTTACCTATTTATACAAACCTACTAAAACCATATACCTTTACCAAGTATCCTGAGTGCTTATTTCAACCCTCTAACTCCCATCACAACACTGGCGACAAGGATTTTCTTGGAGGAGTTAGGAATGCAGAAACAGATAAGGAGCAAGGATCGGAAAAGAAATGGAAAGTGCAACAAGGACCTGGCCAGGTGACAAGGTTTACAAGGAAGTTACCCATGACCAAGAAGCAAGGACCTAGAAGCAGCCACCGCCTCCCCCCCCCCCCGGCCCCAAGGTAAGCTTGCCTCTGTTGCACTAACAAGTGGCAAGCCTAGTATAGTGCTTTGAAGGGCAGCGCTGCGCAGCTGTGCTATAGTTGGATTAGGCCATGGAACGACAGTGATCATCAGTAACAGCGTGTAAAAGGGCCGGGGAATCTTAGGAATAAATGTGGCTTGCATTACATTAGTAGCAGCAGAAACAGCTGTCGTAGAGACATCAAACGTTGAAGTAGTGTTTTAAAACTATTACCGTCCTGGCATTTCCTCAAGGTGCAGCTGCCTTGGCGGATTGCTGGTGTGGTCCATTAGGTCAGGCTGCAGTGCTGGGGGTGACGGTTGGTCCGTAGAGCTCTGTCCGTGGCTCTGGTTTACTTCATTATGGTGACGTCACTCAGTCACTGGAGCTATCAGCGATTTTGCTGTCATAGAATGTTTATACGTTCTGGGAGGCTAAGACAAACAGCACCACGTTTTAGCAATGTACCTGAAGATTAAAAGAACTCACCTTTCAACGTGCTTGCGACGTGCCCTTTTTCCGGGTATTACTGAGGAATTATACGGCAAAGAAAGAGGGACTAGGCAGAATACTGCAACATGCTCTGAAAGTAATTCCGCAAGTGTGAAAACTGCAGTGGCGTGGACATCTATCAGGATCAGAGCTTTTATTGAGACAAAAGGGAAATTTCAGGATATGGATCTACAGAGAAGGCTGTCAACGTGGACATGTTTATTTCCTTTGTGCTCCATACTATTTCTGCCATTGCCATGAGGAGGCACGAGGTACTGTTTTAACGTTTTCCTTTACAGGGTTGAGAAAGGCGATACCCGACAGAAAATATATATATGCTGACAGCAAGGTATATTGTCTAAGTGAATACATATTGTACAATTTGGAATGCAAGTGACTTAACGTTTTGGTTTGAGATTTCCAAGCAGTAACCAGTAGACATGCTGTTTGTAGTATGGTGATTCCCGTTTTTGATAGTGCCAATAGATTGGGGTGGTTTGAGACATTTGCATGTCTTTATTGTTGTTGATACCATGTGTTGGGTGGTTTGGTGCCAATGTGTTTTTTTGGGCAAGTATAATTTGGAAATGGCATGGACCTAAAGCTTGGTGCCAATGCGGTTATTGGCAAGTTTATATTGGAAATAGTATGGACTTAATGTTTTAGTGCCAATGGGTTTAGCAAGTTTTAGGAAAAGGTATGAACCTAGCAACCAAAAGAAATGTCTGTCAATGAGACGTACACGTTTTTTTGTACTAACCCAAACTTTTATCCACAGCTACATATCAACAAAGACTCTTCAGACACAAATATTGTGTACTTTAATGTGGCGCACCTAAATATTGGATTTTGCTGAGTTCCTCTGGTCGTTTTTTTGTGGGGACATTGTGATTGAGACCTACTGCATTTTTTTAAATATGTTCATTCTTGAAATGTTTATTGAGAACATCCAAATTGCACTATTGTTGATAATAACACTTTCTTTTCACAGGTAACATCACAAAGGACTTTGTAGCTGAATATATTGGACTCAATTGATGTTGCATACTCTTGTTTACCAAATATTGTATGCGCAAATTGCCTAAGTGTGTAATGTGATTCGGTGAGAGAGTGGGTGTGTGCAAATGGAAGGACGGATGAGATTCCCGACACTGAGGTGTGTCAAATTTTTGGGGGGATGGAGAATCCCAACACTGAGGTGTGTCAAACTTTTGATGGATGGAGAATCCCGACACTGAGGTGTGTCAAATTTGTGGGGGATGCAGAATCCCGACACTGGTAGTGTCAACATTTTGGGGGAAGGAGAATCCCGAGACTGTGGTGTGTCAAATATTGTGGGGGATGAAGAATCCCGACACTGTGGTGTCTGTCAAATGTGTGGGGGATGGAAAATCCCTACACTGTAGGTGTCAGAGGAGGAAGATGGTTGTGAGTGCAGTTGGCAAGTTTTGGAGTAATGCCAATGTTAATGTGCTTAGTGGTGAGCATTTATTTTTCAAGGTTTGTGGCTAAGTTACAGACCTAGTATTATGTAGACACCTAGTTGTGGTCAATGTTAGTGTTATATGACAACGACATTTGGCTTGGTGCCAGCATGAGGGTGTTTAGTAGACACTTTTGTTTCTCAGTTTGGATATGCTTTAGGCAGATAGAGGGGTATAACCCTGTGGTTTTGTCAGGAAACCTTGTTGTTTGTGAATGTTGACACAGGGTTAATTGGTTGCTGTAGGTGGTAAAGATTGTTATGAGATGGTGGGCCGGTCCCATGCTGCTGAGTTCCATAAGTGGCCATTATGGTTCTGGTGATTGAATTGAAGCGGATTGGCTATCTTACAGCCATACTATGGACCTGGAAGGAAATAGCATTTTGCTTTTAATAGTTTGTAGGATGGTTTCTGGAAAGATAGTTCTTTAAGATATAAATTGTTCATATTAATGACTTTTCCTTCTGTTTCCCGCATTCATTGTAATGTTATGTAAAGGGCGCGATGTGTTATGTTTTACCTATCCTGTGTTTGCAGCTATTGCCTATCCATGTGTGAGTCTGAATCTGGAATGTTTGTATTAGAGTGTTTCACCCAGAATGTTATTGTGTGAGTGCCAAGGTTCTGATTGTTTCAGTTGGAAACTGATCTTGGCACAGGGGGACCGGTGGATGTTTCTGTTACCATGAACTTGTCCTGTAGTATAACCTAATTGTACCTACCTATTTA
This sequence comes from Ambystoma mexicanum, assembly GCF_040938575.1. NCBI lineage: Eukaryota > Metazoa > Chordata > Amphibia > Caudata > Ambystomatidae > Ambystoma > Ambystoma mexicanum. The sequence continues at coordinate 629,074,002 of NC_090927.1, read as the reverse complement.
TACAAACCTACTAAAACCATATAACTTTACCAAGTATCCTGAGTGCTTATTTCAACCCTCTCACTCCCATCACAACATATGTCTCCTTAGAACAAAAGTGAGGTCGCATAGAACTGAAGAAGTGCAGCAAATGTTTATGAGGTTCAACATCAGTCACTATCTTGATCATCACTAAGATGTGAAGTTTAAACACATGTTTGTGGTCAGAATGGTTGGCTCCAGCAGAACTAGTAAAGAAAATCACTCACAGTTCTTTAGGGCTCCCTGCTCCTGGAATTCATTCATAGCAGATGCTGGGCAGTGAAGAATCTTCAGAACGGCCAAAGACGATTGATTTCTTCCCTGTCAGTCGCAGGTGGATTGTCCTTTTTGCCCCCTGACAAGGGCATTATGACAGCAGTATTCATCTCCCCTTTCTGAAGCTGGCAAGTGCTGTTAAGTATCGTTGGGGTTCTTGTGAGATCTTTAGGTTTGGGCTCAATCCGTTTCTGGCCCCAAGACATCATGGATATCAACTGACATAGCTTGGTCAATGTGGCTGCTCCCCACCTTGGGCCTCACTGGTTCTTTTTCCACCGGTGGGCACCCACTCAATGTTCAGGCCTTCATAGCTTGGAAATGCTAGATGCTATCACTGAACCTCATGGTCCAGCACCTCCTTCTCCACCTCTTCCCCTTTACTACTGGCTATCATGGTACTAGCCCTTTACCTCTCCTCCTGCTCATCTCCTTCCTCATTCGTGTGTCCTTTGCTCCTCCTCATCTTCCCTCCTCCAATGATTTCCTTTTGGTCTTTACATCTTCCTGATGGGATCCCTCTTCCTTCCTGCTTCTGTTCCTCGCATCCTGCCTTTCAGTTTTTCCTTCCTGGCAGAGCGTCCCCTCCCTGCTCTCTCCTCCTTCCTCCAACCTCCTGCTGTTCTCCACTCTGCTCTTTAGTCTCCAACTGTCTTCCAACGTCCTAACCTTCCCTAAATACCAGTCTACTTTAGTACCCTGGGAAATGCTTCAGATAATTGTCTGAATCAAGACACCTGTGTGAGCTGTTTATTTGGACTCAGAGATTGGTTCCTTGTGTCAGACCTTGCCCTCTCCCCTGTGCTGCTACTTTCCTCCGAATGCTTATTGGGCAGCCTGTAGCTCTGCAAGCTGATGTGAAAAATGCTTGGGTCACCTTCCTGAATTCACGCTGCCCTGTCATGGCAGCTGCCTGATTCCACATTGGTCTCCTCTATTTTGTGCAGGCAACCTCCTTTCGTCTTTTGCGATCTAAGTCACCACTGCTGAGTCTGCATACATTTGGTAAGCAGCATCACAGTCTGCTCTGTGGGATGCAACACCGTGCATGGCATCTCTTCTGATCTCTGTTTCCTGCTCACGGGACAGCAAATTGCAATTATGCATGCCCGGCACCTTCCTGTACTGAGTGGTGTTATTCTCTTCTTGCGATCAGTGTATCTGTTCTAAGACAGTGTGCTACTGCAGTAGAGGACCTGTGGGATCCTAGATATACCCTACGCCCCCAAGGTTGTCAACATGGAGGGAGAGTATTCCTTCGGCCTCATGGTCCCTCACACCCCCCATTCCTGTTATCCAACCAGGGAATTTGTCACAGTCCTGATATAGGAACGCAAATATGGCCTCTCCAGTAACTGCACCTGATGGCTGAACCACAACACCATTCCATCACAGAGACCATCCATTGGCCAAATCGACTGTACACACCCCACCAAGGCACACGCTACCATGAACACATACCTGTGACCAGAACATTGCATAGACCACAGATGGAATTCTCATCCAGTGTGATAATAAAGTCTGGTCGCTCAACACATCAAGTGCAAAGTTATCCGACAGTGCAGATGACAAGCTGACATCTAGTCCTACAGCCATTGCAGCATGAGGGTACAGTAGCAAGAGCAAAACATGCTCACAGAAGGAAAGTAAAAGCATAAAACAGCCTAATGCTTTCCCAAGAAAAGGAAAAAAGGTACTGAGTTCCATTTGCTCCCAGAGAATAAGGAGCATCTATTGCACGCACAGATCACCCAGAAGAAAAAGCTGAGCAATGGCCACCATCATGCAGCCAACATCCCCCAGGTCAACAGCAACGTTTAAGAAAAGGGTGAAATACCACAGTGTCACCTGAAAGAGGATGGCCTGCATGCATGTCACCATCTTATCTGCAATTAGCCACAGGAATGGTATAACAACTACACAGACAGTAGCCTCATAGCCTGGAATGTTCTGTCGCAACAAAAACAAGGGGAAATTGGCTTAACCACATTACCGCACAACGTGAAATGCCCACCAGCACCAAACACCAATCTGACTGGCGAAAAGAAAGCTGCCAGAATGCTGCAGCATTGCTCACCCACACAGTGCTCAGTGACCAGAAACAGTATGACTACTGACACAATTACGGAGGTAGCTAAGTATATACAGTGACACAACATTAACCAGATACATCGCAGCAGAGTGACACATGACAATCGTGATGGAACACTCTATGACACAAAGGAATAATACTGCAAGGCATCAATGTAAGACAGTGCAGGCCTAAGAAACCTAAGTATAGGCAGGGGCGTTGCTAGGGGGGGCTAAGGGGGCTATAGCCCCTGATCTTTTGGTTGTAGCCCCGGAAAGAATCTCAGGAGCTACAGTTCCGACAGCAGCTTAGCCCCGGGTCTTTTCCAGACCTAGCAACTCCCCTGAGTATAGGAATCACTTCATGGTCAATCTAAGCAAAAAAGAAGGGCTGGCATTTCTCCCTGCAACACCACATGCTTCCACTGCAAGTTCTATCAATGTCTTCTTAACAACAAAGTTTGCGCCATGGCCAAGTAACAATTGTGAAAATGACTCAGAGCCCATGCAGTCCCTGAAGCACCTCCAAAATGATGATGCATCGACAAGGCCTCCACCATACACAAGTGCTGACCAGGGCTCTTAACCAAAGCCAACTGGCCCATGGCATCACTGCACAGCCTAGCCTATCACCCCGAGACACTTAGTAGGCTGAATGCAATCTCTCAGTCCCCTGGACATATGCTCAAAAGACTGGAAAAGGAACACAAGCCTCACGGCAAACGCTCAAACACTCTATGCCCCTCAACTTACAATGCTGCCACCTACAGCTCAGGGCTGCTTCTAAATATGAGCTTGGTTAAGCAATTGAGTAGGAGAAAAAACTACAAAAAGAAGTGCAAAGCCACAATAAAAGGAATGGAACCTGAGACAAATTAGCCAACGAGGGAAAAACACCTATACTAAACTGCAGCTGAGAAATGATGGAGGCTGTCAAAATGAAGCATCTGAGATAACCGAGTTCTCATGTGGAAAGACACCACAGAGAGAGTAGTGAGCCTGCATTATGAAGCAGTGAGCCTGCATCAGCTCATTCAAGAGGAAAACACACTGTAGCCTCCACAGCTGCAAAGCAATTTCCACCAGAAATCTTTCTGACAACATCCAGTACTCTGAGGGCAACCATGATGTTCTGTAACAGTGTCAAGATGGTTTGTAAAGATTGTAGTGATTCCAATAAGTGATAGGATGAAATGTGTTGTAGGAACAACCCATGGATGAGTGGCAGTCCAAGGGAGAATACCTTTAAGTTCAGAAAAACCCACAATCCGCACGAGGCAGTCTGAGGGAGAATAGATTCATGATCTGCAAAGCCCAATCACTGTGCGAGCGGAAGTGTGAGGGACAATACATTGATATTCCTCAAAGCCCACTCACTGCTAGAGAAGTAGTATGAGGGAGCATACATTCATTTTCCTCAAAACCCACTGGCTGCAGGATAGACACTCTGAGAGACAATACATTCATATTTCTCAAAGCCAACTCACTGCTAGAGAGGAAGTTTGAGAGGGCATGCACTCATACTCCTCGAAGCCCACTCACTGCAGGACAGACAGTTAGAGAGACAATACATTCATATTCTTCAAGGCCCACTCACTGCTAGAGAGGAAGTTTGAGAGGGCATGCACTCATACTCCTCGAAGCCCACTCACTGCAGGACAGACAGTTAGAGAGACAATACATTCATATTCTTCAAGGCCCACTCACTGCTAGAGAGACAGTCTGAGGGAGCATATATTTGTACTTCTCGAAGCCCACTTGCGGTAGAAGAAATAGTTGTCTGGAGGAGAATACATACATACTCTGCAAATCACACTCACTGCACAAGAGGCATTTAGAGAGAATACATACATACTCCTCAAAGCACAATCATCAAATGAGAGGCAATCTAAGGGACCCTGTACTCATACTCCTCAAAATCCACTCACTGCACTAGAGACCGTATGTGGGAGAGTACATTCATTCTCTGAAAAGCCCCCAATACACTTTAGTGCTTAGCTTGGCAAAGGGCAAACATTCAAAATTAACATTGATTATGCACCTAGCGCCACGCAACATGTCTATTCATTGCAAAGCAAGGAGTTTAACATCACACACATCCTCAGAAATTCTCTGCCATGTGGAGAAAGTTGCATCTGCACACCCCATCCTGAATAAGCATTTTTTTGTCCCCAACCTAGTGACTTCATTTGAAAGAACAGTTTGCTTACAGCATATAGTATTGTAAATTGTGATACAACTTTTCCCCAACCTAGTGACTTCATTTGAAAGAACAGTTTGCTTACAGCATTGAGTAATGTAAACTGTGATACAACTTTCATTTTAATGTTTGTTTTCCAAGGCTTTGCACTCTCCCGTATTGGCCTTCCCATTAATTCTGCCCCCCACATTCCACCCTTCTCCCGTCATCCTATTCACTCTCAAAATGCACTCTGACTACTTAACCCACCCCAAATATAGTGATCCCCCACGACAATCTAACCCCAGGTCTATGGAACACTGTATCACTTTATAACAAAACCCTTTCCTTGTCTTTTAACATAACCATATCTATAAAACGGGAATCACTGAATCATGGATCAACCCATGACCCTGACACACTTGCTGCCCTACATACTTACTTTGTTGCTTTCTCTGGCTCCCCGCCCCCATCTGAGCAAAAAAGGAGGTGGAATTGTCCTAATGATCAAGCGGCCCCCCCATATCTTGTCATCTCTCTTCCTTCAAGCACGTTCCTGTACAACTGATTGAACTGACTCCCCTTTCAATTTTCCCTATCTGTCAACCCCTAAAGCTCCCAGGGCTTTCTTTCACCCTCGGCACCCACCCAACTGATGCCCATCAGTCTCATAGGGCATTTTACATTCCAAACAATTTCCAAAGGCCATCATGTTGAACCCATAACGTTGAGTAGGATGCCATATATACTAATAATTTCTTGGTTGGCCTTCACAACCAAGCTACTCACTGTTTAGGTGATCTTCTTCTTCTCTTCTTTGCCCTCCTATTTCCTGTCTCTACCCCTTCTACTTTCTCTCCCCCTCACCATTGATATCACTAAACACACATTCAGACCAGTCTCAATGGCACCTTACTTCGCCAAAATGCGTTCCTCACTACTAACCCTCACTCCACTCAAAGGCAGCTCGATCAAGCAAGCATTTTTGGTCATGGCATTTAACTCATTCTTTCAGCACCACCATCCAACTCCCTCTTAAATCCCATCTCACCCCGGCTCCCATTCTTTTGTCCCCCTTCAACCAAGCATCTGAAAACAACCTTCATCTCTGTCTGTGGTGCTAGTGTAAGTCCCCCTCTCCTTGCCTCCTGCACATAATTACTTCTCAACTCACTCGACCCTCGTCTCCTCTGAAAGCTTTGCTTACCCCACCTCACCAATTCTCCACCTCCTCCTGAAAGGATTTTGCCTCGAACTTCAAATCTGGGTTGACAACATTCCATGTGCTCTTGTGGAGATACTTATTTCATAGACCATCAAGGACTAAGCACTATTAAACTGCTGTCACATATCTCTCTGTTTACATCTCTTTTGAAGCCAATATCTTCCTTAGTTACCATAAAATAGCTTCTGTACTTCCCATGCACAAAAAATCTGTTGATGTTAGCAACCCTGCCAGCTATCATTTCCACAAAGCATCTCCTGCTGCCTTTGCCATTCTTGATCATGTCTATCTTCCCCATACTCTCTCTAAAAACGGAATTGAACTTCAGCTCTTCACTGGATTGCAATCTCTCTATCAGACCTGTACTACATCTCATGAACAAAAAAGAGGTCCAAAGATAGAACCCTCCCATTCTCTGCACACTATCAAATACTCTAAAGAACAATTTCTAATTCAATTTAACATTTTGTAAATCATATAACTCTCCAGATCAATAATTACAAACAAATATGTCGACCAGTGTTGTAGTAAAAAAAATCGCAATTTTGATAGAACAAGATGTACAGGCAAAGCTGTCCACAAGCCCGATTTCATCGGCTGATGCGTTTCGAGGACAATTCCTCTTCTTTCTGAGCATTATTGGACTGTGGAAAAAATATCATATAAAAAGACACTTTCAGTATGTTGCAAACATAGTCAATCTGATGTATTGTAAATTCTAGCAAGCAGAAACTAAATGCATTGTTACAGATACATGAAATTTGAATTTTTTGTGACTGATCTCATTGTTGTCCCACTTTATATGAAAACAGAACCAATCGAATGTGACTAAATACATATATCCACAGAGACAGTAGCGGAACAAGCATAATGCCTCAAAGTTCTCACCTAATGCAATAAGCTAGCCAATTGGCTAGAAAGGGCACAGATAGAGGACACTAAACCCCTTAGGATGCCAAAGGAAAGTAAAGACATTTCTGAATCAGATTTCTATACAGTGGGTTACCTGTCTCAAAATCAGCGTAATATCCCTCTCCTAGTATCCACGTCGAATGTCAATCTGATCTCCACAGTTCTAATCAAAATTTGTTTCCTCCTATAATAAAATGATGAAAACTAATCAGATAACCCTAGCACACCAACATACCAGCTACATGGATTGAATTATTCCCAATCGTGGCCTACTTTTAAGAATGGTAGGTGCATCATCCCATATAATACTAGCAAAATAACGAGAGAAAAATAGAGAAAGCCCTGCTCGGTGCCCAGCTCAGCTAATGACATGCAGGAGCCACTGTGTTCAAAAGAACTGCAGCCCGTGTGCATTATTGTATCATAAGTGTAGTATTAACGTAAAAAGGTTCACTTCATATAGAGCAACATACTCACTGCTGAGGCGGTGACATCAACAACTGAAGTAATGCGCGATCTTAGGTCAGAAAATTCACGATGCGGCTCAACTAATGCTGTTTGTTCCCATCAACTAATTCCAGATACAGGTAACTGTGTAAATAAACGGCAATCCGTCAGTGTCTGATGTCTAAGGCTCAATCCCTACTGATTCATTTCACATTATGTGCTTGTGTGATGATCTACACATTAGGGAATCTAACTCACCCCTCATGGGTTTCCTCCTCTGTTCTGGATAACGCTGTAATCATGATATTCTCCTTTAGGCAGCACACGGCTCATGGTATGGAAAAATGACTTAAGACACAATAACGGCCACACGTGTATCCATCCTATAATCAAAGCACAATAATAGATATGCTAGCCTCTAAAGCAAAGATCCTTCTGTATAACTGTCAAGACAAAAAGGATGGTTGTATTCCTTACCCGCACAGGAGGAGGACCGCTATGGACCACTGGGGTCGGTGGTGTGTAAGCATCGGTAACCAAGGAGATGGTACACCGATGCTAGCTACTGGATAGCACCATATTACCTATGACTATAGATTCAACAGAATGCGTATCCAGACGACAGACTATCTACATTCCAAGGGATCCGTCGGCCATCTTGTAGTGGTATAAGACACTCAAAAGTGCAGCTATATATGTATCCTGTTTGTGGAATATACTACTCGCAGATGCGGTAAAAGGATAAAATGAAGCTAAACACTTACTGATCACATTGCCTGACCAATTAAATAGCAACCCTTTGAGAAAACAATCAATTAGCTATCGCTTACCTAATCATGTACCATTATTTGATGAGTTCAGACCACTCGGGTCAACATCCAATTGACTAGCCAGTGCAATAACCTTAACATTAGGCCCTATCAACAATGTAGTCTACCACCAATCTTATCAACACATAGTTTCACAATGTAAAGTATACAGAAGTACATGTTGAAAAAATGGCTTTGGAAACAAAGTAAAAGTTCAATAAAAAGAGTCACATCCTGTATGGAAATGTAAATCATGGTGTACTTCCCTTCAATTCCGGTAATAGATTAAACCAATGGGTTTAGCTAGAATCCTAGCATTATGATTGTAAGTTTGAACCTATTTAATTAGTGTTAAACCTATTTAATTAGTGTTAAGCCTATGTCAAACTCATTCGAATACTATTTTAGGTCAAACCCTTCACCCAAGGATCAAATTTCGGTTTAACAGGGCTGGATTGCCACTGAATATTGTGTCCAAATGAAGCAGTTCAATGGGAACTCTTCATTGGGACCCCTAGGATGTACTGTATCGAGGACATGTATGCAATATTTCTCACTCTGAGACAATAGAGATTGGTAATTTCCCGCCCTCTGTGGGAGTTTGACAACTTCTAGTAACTGAAATTTGATTTGTGCTATGGTGTGGTGTTGATCAACATAGTGCCCTGCTACAGGTGATCTCATGCTCTTACACCTTATATTTGATTTATACTCTGTCCATCTTTCCTTGACAGGTCTCGTAGTCTGTCCTATGTATAGTTTCCCACATGGGCATTTGATGGAGTAAATCACACCTGTAGATATACATTTTGCAAAGTCTCTCAATTTAATCTTCTTCCATGTGTGAGGGTGAGAGATAGAGCCACCTTTTACAATGTTGTTACAGTGGGTGCAGCTCAGGCGAGGGAATGTGCCCTTCTTCTTGGTTTTCAAAAAAAGTTGTTTGTCTTTAAATGGTCTCTCTCTCTCACCAACTTGTCCCGTAGGTTTCGTCCTCTTTTGAATGCCATCATCGGTGCCCTTGGGAACAATTTAAGTAATATAGGATCATTATGAAGAATGCTGCTGTGCTTCCTGATGGTTTTGCTGATTTGAAAACTTTGCCTGGAGAATTTTGTAATGAACAAGAGAGGTGTTTCTTTGTTCTTATCTTTAGGGATAAGTAGTTGATCCTTGGTGACTTCATTAGACCTGCGTTTTGCTTCAATGAGGACATCTGAAGGGTATCCCCTAGATTCAAATTTCCCTATCAGGGTAGAACATTCTGTGTCGAGACCCTCCGGGTCTGGAATGATCCTTTTGAGCCTCAACATCTGGCTATATGGCAGACTTTTGAGCATTGCCGTCGGGTGGAAGCTTGTGTAGTGAAGGAGATTATTGGCATCCGTGGGTTTGTGGTAGATAATGGTAGCAACATTCCCCTCTTTGATCTCCACACTGACATCCAGGAAGTTTAATGCCGGTCTTCCAATTTCCAAAGTGAATTTGATTCTGCCATGTACTGTATTGAGGTAAGTTAAGAATGTTGTCAGATCTTCCATGGATCGACACCAGACCCCAAAAATATAATCAATGAATCGTTTCCAGGTAAGGATTTTGAGAGACCATGTTGGGTGATTTAGTATAAGTAATTGCTCAAATATATGCATGAAGGCATTTCCATAGGCTGGAGGCATTGCTGACCCCATGGATGTCCCCATAGCCTGTATGTAATATTTACCCTGGAAATGAAAATAGTTGTTATAGAGTATCACCTTCAGAAGCTCTAAGACAAATTGTGGGTTACCCTTCAGCTCGGGTGAGTTAAGGAGGAGCTATTCTATCACTTCTTATCCTTCCTCATGGGGAATCGACGCGTAGAGGCTACATACGTCGAGAATGAATTCTGAGCTTAAGGCTGTGATGTCCTTGAGGCAGATAAGGAAGTCTGTTGTGTCTCTCAGATATATTGGTATCTTCTGAATCAGAGGTTGTAATAATCTATCAACGTATATATCAAGAGGGTCGAACACGCTTTCTGTACCCGCCACTATAGGTCTTAAAGGAGGATTAGTGCTGTCCTTATGTATCTTGGGCAGATCATAGAACACAGGTGTTATAGGGTGTCTATTAACTAAGAACGGATATGTCTTGTCACTTATCCATTCATTGTCGAGGGCTTACACCATAGGTTTCTCTATTAGCGTTTTTATCTCCTGAAGAAGATCGCTGTCCAGTTTGATGTAGGTGATGTCGTCATTAAGTAGCTCCAGGCATCTGTTGTTGTTGTAGGTAGTTTCCATCACGATAATTTCCCCACCTTTGTCGGCTGGTTTTATTGTTAACTCCTCGTCTCTAGCTAGTTTCAATATGCTCTAACTGACAGTTCTTGATATTCATGGGTGTAGTCTTCTGGTAGTTAATTCTGCTCAAATCTGATAAAACACTTTTCTCAAATACATTTAGAATCAAATTTTGTATTTGAGGGCCAAACTCACTCTTAGGACGTAACTCCAGCTTATCACCCATAGGTGCTGTTGGTTCCAAATCGCACTCAGTCTCCAAAAATATTTTCAGTTTTTGTAGACAAACCTTCTCTTCAAAGAGTGATGTATTACAAGTTGGCACAAATGACAGACCCCGATTGAGGATGTTTAATTGTCCACTTATGAGATTCTTGCTGGAGATGTTGATCACACGATTTTCACTTATTTGTTCTTTCTGTTTTGAAGTTTTCTCAACTCGCCTTGTTTTTCCTTTTGTTTTTCTCTCAGGCCTGAAGAAGCACCCATAGTCTGTGGTTCACCAGGTCTCCATGCCCCAATTTCAGATGTTTCCCCTTGGTTAGATGGAATGCCTGTCAGTTGTTGTGCTTTATCTGGCTGAATGGGTTCCCCTTTACTGCTAGTGCTGCTCCTACTCCCTGTGTTGGGTGAGTCAGGATGTTGTGGTCTGCGCTATTAACGCTTCAAAGATGATATCATTCCTGCCAAGTATATACAATGTCATTTAAATAGTGAAAGGTATCCCTTTTAAATGTTCTTAGCTTTCTCTGCTCAATGTCTGTTTAATATCTAGTTTGTCATTCACTTCTGTTAAGGAGCATTCTCAAAATTGTGCTAATTTCCCTTACATTTTGAGACCCCCAGCAACTTTGCTGGATTTCTGGGATTTGATTTTTTACCTGGAAAGAGTGTGAGCCTTTTTTTGCCAGTCTTTTATGTATTTTGATGTGTGTTTTAATTTTGTATTATTTGGTTATGGTGTTTTAAACAAACTCCATGGCATCATCATTTTCTGTGTGTCACACAGCACTTTCAGTGTAGTGGCACAGCGGTGTCTTTCAGACTCCCCAAGGTTTAAATACCTTCTCTGGGACTGACTACTGTCTCCCAGAGCATGTAAAGTTAAATTGACTTTACTAGTCTCTTTAAATGTACTGACCCATCACACCCTATCCTCCTATAGAGTGCTGGAGGGGTTGCTTAGCTTCCCCTGAGTCAAAACACTCATGTAACATAAAATGTTACCCTTTCCTACTTTAAATGGGTGTTAGCAGTGGTTTAGATCAAACTACCATGATTTTTCCCGACCGCTAACAACGGTAGCTAAAAATCGTGCCAGCCATGTTTTTCAATATGGCGCCCAAGACCTATCTGTAAAAACAGACTCCGGTCATCTTTTTTCGCCATTTCTTTTAGGAAAGGCCCTTCTTATGTTTGTCATTGTGTACCAAACCAGGTTTGGTCCCTGTTTGTTGGCCTTTGGTGGGCTTCAGTGCTGAAGCCCTCCTCTGGCGCCTGAGTGTCTGGGGTTGACAGGATGTGGGGGAGGTGCCCGAAACTCCCTGTGCTTAGTCTCCTAGGAGACCTGAATGCACTCTAGCTTGATTGGCCGGCTGGCTGTCCGGCAAGGGCAGCCACCCTGCTGTGTGAGTGACAGCCAGGCTGGTATAAATGTGGGAAAATTGTCAACCACTGGAACGAAAGAACCGAAGAAGAGTGAGCAAAGAGACAAACAGACATGCTGCAGGAGCACTATCATGGAGCTGAGGGGTGTGTAGATTACAAGACCAAAACCAACTACTATAGGTGCGTACACTTCACGTAAAATTTTTCTATCCATGAAAAAGCTCAAGGGAAGCCTCAACAATAATAAGACATCTTCACATAATCCAGACATGAAGCAGGGAGATTACAGCAGCATGAAGGTCAATTTATTCGGATGTACCACCTATGAACTGGATTGTAAGGGATGGTTTACAGAGTGTAGAGTCTACACAGCAGACAGAAGTATTCCCTCCATCAAATGGCACGAACAGAAAGACCTCAAAATCGAATGAAAGAAGCAGTGTATGCAATCACGGCAACATATGATGACATTGTAGCATGTTAAACTATTCAGAACATAATTGGGGTGCTTACATGGATACTTTCATCATATCATGACAAAAACACATGTGATTCCTATTAATCACAAAGTGTCCCTGAACCAGTTACAGAAAGACAGGCCTACAAGAGCTTATTAACAAAAATGGCATAATATGGTACCATTGAACAGAATGGCTAGACCCTGTGGTCCTTAGAATAAATAAATATTCGGCAAAGGTTCACTTATGTGTTGTCTTGAAGATCCTCAGCAGTAAGATAACCACAGAAAACTACCCATGCTTACTATCAAAGAGGTGTTACGAGGCAAGTCAGGCACTTTTCGAAGCTAGATATGAGAAATGCTTATTATAGGAACAGTCCAGGACAAGTCTAACTCACTCAAAGCATGTATCACTCCATTTGGGACATACACATTCATGCAAAGGCTATATATGTTGTCTGCAGCTTCTGTATTTCAGCATTTGATGGGACATCTTTTGCGTGGTATTGCCAAAGAGGCCTATTTCCTTTAATTGTTTAAATGTTTTCTTACTGCAATTTTAAATCTAAACATAGTAAATGGATCACATCTTTATTCAATGATTAGGTATACCATAAAATGTCATATAAGAATCAGAATGGCTGAGCGGTATGAGCAACACCATGAACAACACCATGAACCCATAACATTGTACCAACGTAGATCACCTAATAGTACAAGGGATTGTTTACTACATGAAGCATAAGAGGGGAGATAAGACAACACAAAAAATCCTCATCCAAGGAAAAGAGAACATACAGAAAAGAAGACAGGAAGCATACATGAGAAAGTAAGTGCTAGGGGAGACAGAAAGGTTTATGTATTAGCACACACTAGTATTCACAAGTACCTATAGTTAATATGTAGTTCTAAGATCTAATGCCAGATTGAGTTATTATTCCCCATCAGGTCTTCCTACAGTGCACATCTTTTCTCAAAGGCTACCAAACATAGACAATCTGTGAGTTACATTTAAATATTTGACCAATGGTTTTCAGATTTGCATTAATGCTATATTGGCACACACAACTGTCATAAGACACCTTCTTAATGTGTCTTTGCTTATGGTATGTGGTGAGTGTGTTGACCTAAATATGGCCATATTTGAATCAACATTAGCAGAGTATCACACCACCATGCCGTTGCTTTTGGATACTTCTGGCGAGAATTATGGAACCGTGTGGCATTACCGCATCATTTGCAGTAGGTTAGCTTAAGGAGAAGCAAATGTATGAGTAATTTATTTGAACTTTAAACATCTGTGTGTGTGTCCAGTACACTCAAATGAAATCCTCCTATTGCATAGGTTTAATTCTCAGATCACTTAGGACACTCTTAATATTTTCCAAAAAGTTTTCCAATTCTTTCTGTTGGATGGCCTCTCACAGCTTAATTTCCCATTTTGCCTTCAGCCGAGATAGACCCTTCTCTACCTTTTCAGGTATTTCCTAAAAGGACCAGGACAACCAATATTTTTCGATGGCAGTTTTCAGTATTTTCCTGACAGAACAACATCAGCAGGCTCACATAATCCACCATTGGACTCCAAACTGCATGTCCTCATACCACTGATTCCCTTGGCGGTAGTGTTGCTAGAGTGTATTGTTTTCTCCCATTGGAGCATCTCATGTTCTGGAAAGAGGCTCCCTATTGTTTTAGGGTAATGTTTGATGGCCTTTACAGTTAGGATGTTGCCCTGTAGTCAGATGAGTTATTTTGTAGTATGGCTACATCTGTTTTGTTTTTACTTTTTTTATTTTAGGTAGTATGTAGGAGAGGATATGTTTCCTATTAACTGTGATTTAAATACAGTGTTCCAAAATAAAAATGTAAATGTTTCACTTCCCATGCCCAGCTATCACAAGATAGCATATCGTTCCCTCTATTCTGTGCATTACTAAATATTGAAGAAGGTAGGTGATTTCGTGGGAAAGAGGAAGGTGAAGACAGATAAGGGTATTAACAGAGTGAATTAAGAGAATGGCAGAGTAGCAGTCTAGTTATATTGCCAACACCACACATGTTTAAAATGTACACATCTCCAACCTCAAGTTTAGCAACTGGGCTCAAGCCGCTAATTCACTTGAGTAACTATATATTGCTGCAACATTTCTAAAACTCTGTATCCAGAAGCCAGAGTTTCCCTGGTACACTAATATGGGTTCCCTGTTCATGGGAAAAAAAACTGATGTAGATATTCTCTATCAATCAGCACTAGTGTTTTCTTTAACAACGTTACTTTTACTTTTGACAAAGGGTTTTCTTTTGTAAATTCGGATTTTGCTACTTATTACAGAGCATATTTTGTGTTTGGGCCAGCGCCTATAGCTGGCTTTCCATGGAGTAAAGTGTAAGTCATTACATGAGGTATATTACACCTGCTATGAAACATTCCTATAGGTTTCCACACCCTCCAAGAAGAAAAATGCAGTCTGATTGATACATTGACATTGATAGCATGGGATGCATAATGCCTAGAGTAGGTGTTAAGTCGAATCGTGATAAGATACTGAAGTTATCCCTATTTCCGGAGAAAGTGGCAAATCAGACCACAATGTATTTTTCAATGATCACTCATGAACTGGCTTAGTGAAGTTAAAGAGAACTCCATTTGTGATCCATATATTCTTGCTGATAAAATTGGAATTCCACGTTGGCACTCTGATGTGAATATTAACAACTAACTGCTGCACAGGCCTTTGCTCGTGAAACACCACACACACAGCTAACTTCCAGCTCGATGCAAACTAACCATGCTTCCAAAAAACGACTGAAAATAATGGGCAAGTGTAATTGGGATTCTTATGCATATCTGCATTAATATCTTTAAGGAGATGTGGGGAGTGTTCCTGGAATGTCTGGCGCTTGACTTTTTTCACGAATAATAATAATAATAAGTTAACATTTATATAGCGCTACAAACCCTCAGGGATCCGAGGGCTGCTTATTATTACCTACACTGTGTGGTGCTCATTTATTGACCACGGAAGGATGAGTTTGGCTCTGCCGGGATTCGAACCTTCGTCAGCAGGTTCTGCATAAATACCAAAGTGAGCGCTCTACTTGCTGTGCTATTTGACCGGCTATAGAGCAGTGTCCTGATTGGATGTCGTTAAAGCCCCCTTAATTAATTCATAAACATTTTGGCCATACCCAAAGCCTGCATTGAGCTCAAAAAGTCTAAAAAGGTTTACACACTTCCTCGACACAGTGAAACCCGAGACACAGTACCTGGAAACATATGTGAAGCTGGATTGAGTCAGAGGAAACAAAAGTACAGTTTTAAGACAACAGAAGTGCAATACGTATGATACACCATCACCAACAATGTCTTTAAGTCTCAACATGGACTAGCTGCAGTGATTACTCAGGCACCACACTCAACTAACAAGTAGCTGTTAAGATTTTGTTTGCACCACACATAATACCATTTGAAATGCATTCTGAACTGCTTCATGAGAAAGGAACAACTGACATCCCTCCTCAAAAAAGATCAGAACAAAATGCATTAACAAAATGCATCAAGACATCCATATCCTGTAAGCCAAAGCATCAGGCAATTTGGTCTCTCCACAAGAGCTTGTGTAATGGTGGATACAAGAGCATAGGCCATTAGTGCAACATAAATGCTGAAAAAACAAGTCAAGAGAATGTGTTGGCACATGCATCCAAAATATTGCCAAGGCCTGAAATTAACTATTTAAATATTTTGAAGATGGTGGCTAGTGTGTAGTTATGATTAATTGAAAGCCTTTCAGACCAATGTCAGTCAGAGTGGGATAGGTATGCCCACACGTGGGTCTCCAATCCTACCAAGACACCCAACCTACACTTCACTGATGATTCCCAATGAGGCCAAAACATTTCTGGGGTTGCTTGGAGTTTTATACCAGAAGCCCGCCTCTGGCTCCAGCGTGTCTAGCAGGGCAGGAAGCAAGGGAGGTGCCTGTTCATAGTCTCCTTCGTTACAGGAATGCACCCAAAGGTGATTGACCGGCGGGCTGTCCTTGGCAGACAGCCATCCTGCTGTGTGAGTGACAGCTAGGCTGCGAATGAATGGGAACGACTTCCATAAAAGGCGAGGTCTTTTGCAAGGAAGGTAGAGTCGATCACTGGACAAAGGAACCAAGGAAACAAACCGGAAGAGAAGCTTGCTGCACCTCCTGGACCGTTGGTTTTCCCGGTGAAGCCCGGCTGCACTGCTGAAGTTCCTATTTTGACATTGACTAGAGAAGCCCGAAAAGGACGACTTCTCCCCGTGGCTTGGTGGGAATGATCGACCCCAAGATGAAGTCGACTGAAACCCCATCTCTGCTGGCTGTACTCCATTGCTGCTCCCGGAACCCAGTGCTACGGTACAGGAACACCAGAATCGAGAAGAAAGGACAGTTCACAAGGTGTCCAAGAACCGCTGTGGTGCTATTTGCGAGTAGCTGAAACCGCGAAGTGCTGTTGATCCAAAGTCTGCCTATTGCTGCCTCCGGCCTTCGAATCGTAGTGCAGGAGTCCCCAGACATCCTCCCTCTTGTCCCCACGACTGAGGCCCAAGAACAACAGGATCTGCAGGAACTACAACAGTAACATAAGCCATCTGGAACCTTTTTCTTCAGACTCAAGTTACTGTAACTAGGAGTACTTACCTGTTTTGTGTGTAGCTTGATTGCTCTCAGTTGAGATTTGCAGTTGCTGCCTTTTGCACAGTTTCTTGCAGCTTTGCCTTTCACAAGCCTCCCAGCTTGTGGCCCACCGTGATTTCTTCTTACAACAAATACTTTAACATTGTGCAAGACTTTTTACCTACCTTCAAGAAGTGTCTCAGCTCCCCTAGACTTTGCTCGATTGACATTGGCTGTCCTGGCTCCCTATAGACTCTTCTTACTTTCTGACTTTGTGTTTCACTATCCCTCCAAAAAGGCATACATATCTTACTTGTATAGCTCGGAAAGGGTTCATCTACATTGCATTGAGGGGTTCACAAGTGCTTAATTGTTTGAGAAACTTGTTAACCATTCTTTCCTTCCCTTCCCTTTTCCTTTTTGCTACAACGTCAGCATTACCATTTAAGTGTGAAAAGTGATATATTAATGTCCACAGTGTCCTAACTATTGAAGTCACCTCAGCGTGTATGAATATCTGTGTGCCATCCCAAAAGGGTATCTACTTACTTTATTGAACTGAAGGAGTCTATTATGAAGTATATTTTTATTGTTGCCAATTGTTCTCTTCTAAAGAAGGCTTATTTTAAAACGGACTATTAAATTAATAAATAATTATGCAATCAAGAAAACTTGAGTGTACATGTTATTTGAATACTTGTCACTGTGAAACTCTATGTTGCAACCCTACAGCTCACATTGACCCCTCTTGAGATAAGCCTTGCTGCTCAGTCATACTACCAACTTGTGTAGTACAGGCCTATACCAAAGGTTGGGTTACCTATTGCCACGAGGACAAGGCTGGTGTAGTATCCCATAGGGTTACTAAATACAGTCTTGGCTAACACAGTTGGCAGGCGGTGAGGATATATTGTAGAGTTGTTACATTGCTTTGCTTGTGTTCAACTAAACTCCCAAAAGGCTAGGCTCCACCAGAGCAGCAATTGTAACATGCCAAATATGGATAACTTCAGTCAGGAAGCCCTGGTCATTTTAACAGTAGATCAACTGAAAGAAACATGTAAAGTCAGGAACCTTACTGTAAATGGAATGAAACATGAGTTTATCACAAGGTTGTTGAATCACCAAAGTGTGGGTAGTAGGCCTTCAACACCTACCAACCCAAGAAATGTGTACATTGATAATGAGGAATATAGTTCAGAGTGTAAATCTAATGTGCAAGAGGAGTCAGAGGAGGTAGAGGAGTCCCAGGATAGGAGCCCTTCTTTGTCATAGTCTGCCCTTTTGCCTCAAGCCATGTCCATTGGGACCCCACAAGTTCCAACACTGAGTCCAGAATATGTGTCTCTTGATACAATGAGGCTTGAATTGGAATTCAAAAGGTTGAAAGCTCAAACTGAAGCCACACATCAGGACATCAAGCTCAAGGCGATGGAAATGCAGCATGCTCTTGATATGAAAAGATTGTCTCTTGAAAATGCTTCCTTCCCAGAGTCCTCTAGGTCTTCCAGTCCCAAGATGCTTCATCTGCCTAAAGCAGCAGTGAGTATGTATGATGTGAAACCTGATATTTTGGATTGGTTGGGTGCCTTTGAATACAATCATGGGATTCAGGGTCTTACAGGAAATCATTTTCGAACTAATGCACTATTCTTTCTCAGTCTAACATTTTAGAAAGGAGAAACAGGAAATGTGAAGGACCCTCGATATAATACCAAAATGGAACAGTCAACACTGCAATGGTAATGTTAGCTGATCATAGAATTGGTGCTGAGAATTATAATGAAACAATGAACATACCATATGTGTCAACATGTTGGCTTTACCAGGCAGTTGCAGTCTAGCAGGACACAGAAATGATTTAGGAAGGTATTTCAATGGTATTGGCAATTTATTTTGTTTTAATAACAATTTTAAATTTCAGCATCAGCACTGATATGAACAGGGTGTGCAACAATGATTCACAGGTATTGTCAGTACAGTGCAAGAGAAGGAAACAGGTCATTTCCTAGCATTCAGTATCATTTTATTGTGGTTTTTGAGGTGAAAGAGTTATTCAATCATTCCAAGATTAGCTCTTTATTGTATGATACTGTAAGTCAGAGAGATAAGTCTAGGTTTCGATATGCCATTGTGGCGGCCTCACTGTGCATTTGATGTTCTCAATAGCTTTTTCTGCATTTCATGTTTCAATTCAGTTTCCCAATTTCACTGAAGGAACTTAAATCAGGTTACAGCAGCAGCTCTAGGAGATATTTACTGTAAGGTGTAAGAGGTAAGTGGTGGACTGGGTTTGGGATGGGGCTGGTAAATTCCTTGGCGCTTTGGGAATATTTCAGGGCCAAGGGTAAGCAACCGTTTGGGTTGATTAGAATGCAGAGCAAATCTTATCAATGGGACACACCTGAGCAACACAGACATAGAGGGCAAATGTATGTAATCAGAACTCTCAGCACAATAACTCGAGATGTATTGATTCAAATGATAAAAGTAGTTGCATGATCAGGGAGAATGACATAGTGGGATATTGCATGTACGATCAAAGAAAAGGCCTTGGTGAAATGAGCCTGGAGACCAATTAGAAAAATGGTCCCCAGACGTTGGGCAGGCTACAAATGGGAGTGGATCACCCACAGATATGTGTGGGAAGTGCGACCTCCTGGAAGTTCTGCATATATTTGACATCTGCCACAAAGACATCATCTGACTTATGGCTAGGTATTGGTTCCAGTTGGCAATTCTAGCCCTTACAATCACCCCAGCTGCAATATCCTAGCAATTTAGTAAGAGATTAGGTGTTAAAGGTAGAGAATTTAGTGTGCTGTGATGGGTTGTCGAGTCGAATTACACTGCATGGTAAGCTGTTGTTCAGAAAGAGGATTACAGTATAGAGTTAGTATCTATTCCTTCTGTTGATATCCACTTCGTTTTGCAGACTCAAAGCTGACAGTTTGATGTGTTATGGCCCGCAGAGGAAAAGAGATTGGAAAGCTTTTATATAGAATATCAGTTGAGCTGGCCTAAGGATGTACCATGAAGGTTTGACAATTGATTGCAATTACTGCCAGACGTAAGGAAAATAACAAATATAAAAAATAGAGTTTGCAGTTGTTGGAAGTAATTTTGAGATAGCCCATCATACAGCCCGCTTGTCTACTCTCTACAATGGCCCTCATTACGACCTTGGCGGAGAACCATGGTGCTATTAGCACCATGGTCCATGGCGCTACGTTGCCAACTCCGCCATGGTGGTTGGCGGACTTACCGCCCCATTCCGACCTTGGCAGGGCGGTAAGTCCCCAATCCCCATTTACCCTTCCCCATTCCCATTTTTGCCCCATAGGGCATAATGGAAGTGGGGAAGGCGTTAATTACGCCACCGTAAATTACGGTGGCATAATTAACAACAAGGTCCCTTAGCGCCATGGATTTTAACACCTGCTAAAAGCAGGTGTTAAATCCGCCATGGCGCTACGGGAACTCGTACTCAGGCGGTAAGGGTCGGCGAAGTTTACGCCGGCGTAAACCCCTTACCGCCTGGGTCGTAATGAGGGCCAATGTCATTTGTTCAATTGGTAAATACATCTCTGAACAGCATTACCTTACTACCTTGTGCCTGATACTTCTCTTTGCTTTTCTAATAGGGATAATGTTCTGTTGTCACCAATGTTGCCATAAACTAAGTGGGATTGTGGTCTTTAATAGCCCCTCCAGGCCGGTTCCGAAAATAAAAACATGTGAATTTGTAACCATTTATCATGATGCAGCAGTTAGAGGAAAAATCCAAGGTTGGTTCAAGTTAAATGAATATTTTCTTGTTGACATAAATTGTAATTTAAGGGAGTAGTAAAGGCAAGTTTGCATTGAACTAGTTTGCATAAATAAGCCTTGTGTAACAACTCAAACAAATCGAGTAAAAAGGGGGATGTGTCACGAGTGCAAAAAGGAGGGTTGTGGCAGCATGTTTTTTCAATAAATAAATCAATAAATATATGCAGAAAAATGCGAAAAATGATAAGGGCGGGAGTTTTCTGTTGGTGGATGGATTGGCATAGAAGAGAGGAAACCGTCATGATCGACAGGACTACATTGTATCCTGTGCTTGAATGACAAGCTAACGTGAGCATGAGATGTAGCAACACGCAGCATATGCTGGACACCGACAATTCTCCTGAGAAGCACAGCCTGAAAGGCTATCAAACACAGTGGCAGGACACGCTGCACTGATTTTTATGGGGGAAAGTAACAGGTGACAGGCAATGCACCGAGAGTACGAGTCCAGCCAGGACTAATCCAGTGCCAGTACAAGTATCCAAGTACCCATACAAAAACCAGCATAAGGTCTCACATGGGTGGAACCAGACTGAGCACAGAATTGACTTTTCCAGGCAGTCTTAGCAGAGCTGAGAAGCCATTAATTCTTCCAACACCCAAGAAGAGTACCGACGTAAACAAGGTATGAATTTGATGCGTGACATGCACCCTATCAACTCTCTCTCCATTGTCTTGATGATGGCTGGTCCCAATTTTCGTTCAGAGGCCATCTACAAGCTGAAACTCGAGTTGACAGATCACATTTTAAATCTATTCTATCTGTCTATCTATTCGACTTTTTGTTTTGTCCCTTACACCGATTGGCCTCAAAGCGCTCACAAGACAATTACAACAATAAACAAGAAAAAGTCATAGCAGGAGGAAGAGCCTAGGCAGGGTGTTGGGTGGAATCTAATCTGGTTCTAAGTGAAAAAGATGCCTCTTCAGTTGTTTTTCAAATTGGGCTGTTGACTCACAGCTCTTGAGGGCAAAAGGAAGTTCATTCCAGAGGTTCGGGCCCCAAGCATGGAAGCTTGAGCCACCAAATGTTTTCAACAGGACTCGAGGTTGCTATAGAAGGATGTCTTTATTGGAACGAAGAGTTAGACGAAAGGGAACTCTAGAGATTCTTGTTGAAAGATAACTGTGAGCTATGCCTGTCAAGCAGTTATGGATTTTCACAGTGCCTTTGAATCTGATTCTTTGTCTAACAGGTAGCCAGTGTTATTTCCTTTGTGCTTTAGTAACATGAGTGTGTCCACCAATGCCGCAGATGGCCAGAACCACTCCATTTTGGATCACTTGAAGACTTTTTACATCTGCCTGAGAGGATCCAATAAGGAGGCTATTTCAATAGTCCAGCTTGGTATTTATCATGGCAGCTGCGATTGTAGCCCTATTGGTCTTGGAAAGATATGGACAGATTTGCAACAGCAGTTGAATGTAATAAGAACAGGAGGATTTGAGGTGAAGAACGTGTTTCTTAAGTGAAAGATGAGGATCAAATAGACCCCCAATGTCTTCAGATAATCAGAGACCTTGATTATATTTCCTGCAATCACAAAATTGCTGTAGAATGGGCCAAGATGTTTGGGATTTGTCTGTGTGCCCAGGATATGTAATTCCATTTTCTTATTATCAGAGAGTTTCTGGCCATTCAAGATTGTATGGTGTTGAAGATGGTATTTATCATTTCAAGATCTTTACTGTAGAGGCCTGAGAGTTCAATCACAATCTGGGTGTCGTCTGCGTAATTAGCAAACCATACGCCCAGAGAGGAGAGCAAGTCACACTGGGGTTTTATGTAGATGTTAAACAATAGCAGCGACAGACAAGATCACTGCTTTTGACATGCTCATTGTACTTAGTTACATAGACGATGCGAGGACCAAGGAACAATGTAAACCAGTTGGCTTCAGAAATTGAACACTCGGCCACTTGCACTAATCTGTCGGCCAAGATGCATGATCAGCAAGATCAAAAGCGGCCGACAGATCTAAAAGAAGCAACAAAGCCTGGCTGCCTCTATCAATGATCTCAATAATCTTGGACTTGAGGTCTAAGAGGACAGTTTCGGTTCCGTGATTCACATGGAACCCAGGCTGGCCAGTGGCAAGGATGTTATTTTGCTGCACAAAGCTTTGAGACTAATTTGTTGCCAATTTGTCCAGAATTTTCAATAAGAAAGGGACGTTAGTGACCGGGCAGAAATTTCCGGGGTCACTGATATCAATATTGTCTTTTTTTGATAAAAGGAGGTCCAGGCTTCCTTAATACTATGTGTGACAAAGGCTTCGACAAAGGAACGTTTGACTAGAGTGGTTACCCAGGACACCAGACAGCTCTGAAAATCTTGAAAAAGCAGGGCAGGGAAGAAATCTCATTTGCGTGATGTCGGTTTCAGCTTCAGTGTGGCCTCCTGAACTTCACTTTCTGAAACCTCACGAAAAGAAAAACAGGGCAAGCCATGCTCATGTGAAGGGCAGACAGAGGGGCTTTCAGTGTCATAAAGTTGGATTAGTTTAAGTTGATCCGATATGTTTTGTTAGTGTGTTTTAATTTTCTGGGTGAAACAGTCGTGGATATGTTGACACTACGCGTTATCTGGTTCAGGGAGAGAATCTACTGAGATGCCTTTTAATTCCGAGAGCACTTTAAACAGTTCCCTCGGCTTGGATTGAGCTGGTTCAATCCTGGCATTTAATTTATCTTCTTTAGCTTTCAGGAGAAGATTGTTATAGAACTTCACGGAGGATTTATAAGCAGAAAAAGAGGCGTCAGATAGATATTTATGCCACTGACGTTCTGCTCTTCTTTTTATTGCCCTGGCAGTAAGAATATCAGAAGAAAGCCACAATTTATGAGAAGATGCTTTCTTATGGGAAGGCTGTTTCAAAGGGGCCAGGAGTTCCAACAACTGATTAATGGCTTTCCTAAACGCTA
Source organism: Ambystoma mexicanum (assembly GCF_040938575.1). NCBI lineage: Eukaryota > Metazoa > Chordata > Amphibia > Caudata > Ambystomatidae > Ambystoma > Ambystoma mexicanum. The sequence continues at coordinate 629,050,302 of NC_090927.1, read as the reverse complement.
ACGTGAAATCGTACAAAGGTATATCATCATCCAAGCAGGGGAAAAGCGGGATCTATGATTTAATTTCACAAGAAATGTTTGTGTTACCAGTGGCATCTAAACATACTCCTAAAATTGTTTATTGGTTCAGGCTACTGGATGAATTATTTGTATACTGTGTTTGAATATACAGCCCCACTTGGTAAAAAATGTTTTTCCTGCAGAAATTTTCGATATGTGTGCAGATGAATAGAAGTGTATCAAAGTTTTGTTTGAGTGGAGGTGAGAGTGTTAGGGTATGTTTTTCTGATGGCACATATACCTGTGCACATCCATAAATTGTGTTAGGTTAAATTCACAGCCAATTGTTTGCAGTTTGATGAATTTGAGGTGCTTTTTGGTATTAATATATTATTTTTTTAATTACCTTCAGGTGCATTTAATTGCCTTATTAGGCAAGCTTTTGTAGTCATTTGTATATGTACTGGGGATCTTTACTTTTTTCTTGGTGGATGGATTGGGGACTGTCCATTATGAATTGTGAGACAATCAACATGCCCCTGCCCAATGAAATCCTTGCTCTCAAACTGATAGATTTTTATTTTAGCTGACTTTTATAAGGTTTCCCTTATAAAGACTAGAGACAGTAACATCCATCCCATCTGGGTTACTGGAGCAAGGCTCTGAACCTGAGTCCAACTGATGCATCCAGCCTAAACTGGAATAAACAATGGACAGTTGTCACATGGGTGGAGAGCCTATGCCCCTTGGCTGATGAGCCAGTATATGAAGAACTCGGATGCTCAACCACTAAGTACAGTTTTAAAGGTTTCTTCCATTCATGAATACTGTGGTAGGATATCTTTTTCCTATGAATGGATGTATTGTGTGGCAGGCGGTGGGAAAAACGGGCTGGAAGACCTAGGGAGAGGTTTTCTCAAATCTTATGATGTCAGGTGACCATAGGGACATAAAAGTAATGGATCTAGAAGGTGGGGAAGTTAACTAGATGGGTTTTGTTATGGGCAGGATGATGCATTCCTTAATTAATAAATCACTTCTGCTTGCAATCAACCTAACTTGACATGTTAGCCTGGTGTTCTCTGAACGTACAGTACCCATGCTGACAATCAATGTACAGCTCCTATAGAAAATGTACATTTACATGCTCATATGTCTTACACCACAGTCTTATGATACACTTTCTTATGAGACATGCTCATACAGCACACTTATGAAACTCACACTTATAGTACCCTGTTTTATGACACATGCTCTTACAAAACAAACTCTTACAACATATGCTCTTATTACACACACTTTTACCACACACTCATATGACACGTGATCCTACAACGCATGCACAACAAGCATTCTTATCACACATGCTCCTACAAAACACTTTTGACACACACATCTCATGCTGTTATGCTACTTTGATACACACTCAGAATCAATGTACAGCATTTATACAAAATATACATGTATAATATGTACATTACAAGTGCTCGGGATCATTGTACATGTACATGCTCATTCACCTTACAACACAAACATATGACACACACTCCTATGACAGACACAAAAACATACAATACACACCATTACCATATATGCTCTTACGACACATATATACAACACATGCTGTTACACTATTACGACACATACTAATAACCAATGTAAAGCTTCTATGAAAAATGTATAAGTACATGTAGAATAGAGTGCACACCATCAGAATAAATGTGCAGCTTCTATACAAAATATACGTATAGACATAGGATATATATATATTACACACATGCATGTTACTATATGTAGGAAAATGCACATAAAAGCAAGAACTGACATTGATGTCAGTTTTCAGGAGATGTAGAATGCATGTAGGTATGGACTGCAAAACTCACACACACCTCTTAAATGTATCGAAAATTCACATCAAAGTTAGAGCTCACTTTCATGTGAGCTTTCATACATATAAAGGGAGGTGTACATTACGTGAGCAAAATTAATGTACATTGTATTTACAAGCTCTACACATATGTGTGGAAGATAAACATTTCATACATGTACACTGATATTTGACTTTAACTTACATGAATGTCACATATGACATTAAAGTCAGTGTTCATGAGATTAACTGTAAAACTAATTTTGCCTCTTGTAAATATTGAAACCTCAAATCAAACTACCAAACACTCATACGCCATACACTCGCATGCCAGAAATTTACAAACCAAACACTCATATGGCACCAAACAGTCTTAAAACACATACTTCTACAACACACTCTCTTAGAAAACATACTATTATGAGACTGTGGGCCTCATCATGAGTTTGCCGGTATCCCTGCTGGGATAACGCCCACCTTTATTAGTGTTAGCACCCACCCTTCTGGTGGTCTTACCGCCGGATAATGGGTTAGGCACTAACTGTTAGACCCATTGGGGAATTTTCTGGTGCAATTACTGCACGGTAATGCCACTGGCGGTAATTGCACTGAAAATTGGCATTTTTCCAGCATGTTTACTGCCAGCTCTGATCTTAAATTTAAGGGCTACCGCCCAACTCATGATGAAGCCCACAGTCTTATAACACTCTCTTATGACACACGCTGTAACAATATTCACTTTTACAGCACACACACTTACAACAGCTCCTCTTACAACACTTTCTTTACAATGCATGCTCTTACGACACATACTCTAACAATGCATGCTCTTACAACAAACACTCTTATGATACACACTCTTGTGACACTCAATAATACGACACACACTGTTATGACACACACTGTTAAAACACACAATCATACAATGCACAATCCTATGACACACTCCTACGACACAGGCTCCTGTGAAACACACAACACACACTCTTACAATATGCGCTCTTATGACACACACACTACTATACATTAATTTATGCCATGTGCTATTACACAACAATCACTTACACCACACACACTTATGCTATATGTGCAAGCTAATGTACAGCGTTTATACAAAATGTACAGGTACATACAAAAATGTACATTGTGTACTTGTACACTACTATATGTATGAAAAATATTGCATACATGAAGTACATTTAAGGCATATGCTCACATGCCATATACTCATACACTAATACACACATACTACAAACACTCATACTGCAGTCATATGTACTACATACACTCACACGCTATATTAATTTCCCTCATCAAGAGGCAGCACAATTGTAGGTGGTCCCAAAATGTTCAAAATCGGGATAGGCTTGAATGTAAAACAAGTTCTGTTTGTGGCTACAGACTGAAGTGCTGCACAGATTGATGGCAAACTGTGTGAGGAGCATTGGCAAGGCCCCAAAAGCATGATTTTGCAAATCTGCCCAGTGTTTTATTTTTTGAAAAGTGTCAACACATGGGTAATAATAATAGTGATAAACCTTTGGGGCTTAATGCAAAGCCTATGGGTGTGGCGAGTGGCCAGATTTGCCCCGGACAAACTGGCCATTGGTTATGACCACCAGGGCCCATCTATTTGGTTAAAGTGGGCATGGCCACCAGGGACCAGCTATGTGTTTATACCAGTGGGCATGGCCGCCAGCAAGTACAAGTACAAAAATAGTGATATCACTTGGTGCGTGAGGCAGAGCCTGTGGCCATGGACAGTGGCCAGACAAGGGCCATTCCCTGGACAATCTGCCCATTGGCCATGGCCACCATGGACCGGCAATGGGGTTAAAGTGGCCATCACTAACAGGGACTGGTTATGTGGTGACATTTCCAAAATCGATATAGGCTTCAGGGGGGAAATAAAATCCATTTTGTGATGTCATCTTTGATGTCCTGGGTGTTAGACTAAGCAGTGCATGGCAGTGGTACGAGTTACGGTTGCACAGCTTATTATAACAGGCAAATTTCTTTGCTTTTTGTATTTTGCCCTGTAACCATAACATTCCTTTAACAATGTGTTTCACTGAATTTCACAGGTTTTTATTAGAGCACATTAACCCTAATGTCCCTTTTACAACGTTTTTCAAAGATATATTTATATATCATAGGGTCTGCAGTGGCAACCCTGTACTTATGGTTAAATTGTTTTTTCCGGTAGGAGGAGTAGGTTTTGGACAGCTTATAACCTTGGTGCTATTTGCGGAATTATGGCCAAAGTTATAAGATGGGTCCCAAAACATTAGAAATCCAAAATAGACATGAATGGAAAACAATTTTCCTCACGGCTACAGCACAAACCGGTGAATGGATTTGCACCAAGTTTGCTCGAAGTGCAGCAGAATGGCCCCGAAAGTGTGCTTTTGTAAATGTGGTGTCCATTAAGTTGAATTTTTATAAAATGCTCAAATTGCAGGGCAAAAAAATCACTGATATCTCCATCCAGTCCACAAACTAATTTCCAGTTACAGTGTCTGCAGATGGCTGTAAACCAATCAGAGAGCCACTAACATTCATTGACATCACACACGGCCAATAATTGGTCAATGGAGAAATGTGAGGAGCACCAACGTTTTTAAAACGGACGTCATGTTGGATTTGCGTACAGTGTCTGTTGTGCACAGACATCACAGAATAAAAAAGCTCTGAACAATTCATTTCTGGTTATTTTGAGGATGAAAGAGTGCCCGACGAGAGAGGGGGAGAAATGAATAGGGAAAATGTATGCATTATTGTGTGCAAAAATGGTTGCTAGTAAGTCAACGTATTTGCAGTCTCTTTTACTTTCTGTGCTAAACGCGGAAAGCAATAAGTGTCTGCAGACGTCCATTGAGACTGCTGTTGTTATGTTATATGCTACAACAATGATTAATTTGGGTTTAATACTTATGTAATGGGAGTAGTAAGTTTGACTGCAGCTATAGCCAGATTGTTTAGGTGGTAACAAGAGTATGTTTCCTTTGGGTTTAATACCCCCCACATTTTGACATTTTAGCCAATGACTATGGTGAGAAAAGTTTAATGGTTATGTAGTTTGAACAATGTGAACCCTGTCTAGAGGCAGAATAGGGCTTTTGAAGTTTGAGTATAGTAGTAGAATTGGTAGCAGTCATATTGCATATTGTTATGGTTCTGGGCAGTGTCTAGATTGTTCAGGGCATAGCCGCATGCTGTAAATTGTCTTCACGCATTTTTCATTTTTCTAAGACCCATGTGCCTTGTTCTTTGATGAATCTGTAACGATATTACAGGGCCTGCGTGGTGGCCTTGTAGTTAAGGTTAAATTGCTCAACTCATAGGAAGAGCACAATTCGGGCAGTTTATAACTTCGCCCCCCTGGACGAATCCTCATGAAACTTAGCAAGAAAAAGCATATGGCCCCCTCAAAACGATTCTGTGAAGTTTGTTGTGGTTTCGTCCAGGGGGGGCAAAGTTATAGGGGGTCCCAAATTGTGTGGAAATCCTCATAGACGCAATGGAAAAAAGAATTTGCTCATGCCTACAGCCCAAACCGCAGGACGTATTTTCACAAAATGTTCGGCGGGAGTGGCGGCTTGGTCCCAAAAGCGTGCTTTTGTAAATTTGATGTAAACCGTCGAGAGGTCTTTTTTAAAACAGACAACAAGCGGGTATAACAATGTTTGCGATATCTGGGTTCGGCCCACAGACCCACTTCCTTATTCCCTCTGCGGACAGCCCTCTGGACATATCAGGATGCGGCGTAATGTGTTGTTATTTGAAGGTGTATTGTACGTACTTGTAATATGGTTTAATTCTATTGTGGTGGTTATGGGCAGTGGCCATGCCCCCAAGAATCTGGCCACTGGCACCACATAGTATAGTAATATAATTATAGTAATCATAGATACTGTATGGGGAGAATACAGTATTTGTAATATGGTGGAATCATATAATTGAAGTGTATATTTTATTCATGATTGTAGTACAATTGAGGATAGTTGGTTACATACACTAATACAGTTCAAACCTCTGGTTCTTTTTCTGTGAAAAAAACAGTATTATCTGGTAAGCAGCAGGATAGTTTAAAAGCTTTAATCGCACACAATTTGACATATACATTGACTTTTTTGTTACCCTCGTGAGCAGTACTTACTATGTACTATGTTTGGTACAACATTAGTGAATGATACATTGTTGTTGTATTGACATTAAATAATCACTGGGTCATTGGGAAAAAAATCCAGAAAGGATAAAACAAATATATATTACAATTATGTCAGTGTAAGTGTGATAGCATGTTTGTTTGTGATTAAGGTAATGTTTAAAGTGGCTAGATACCTGTTGGCATATTCTAACTGCATTAGCCTTTAGAAGAAGTGTAGTAGTAACAAGAATTGTGATGGTGCACTTAAAGTATATTGGCCCTCATTACGACCCTGGCGGAGTGGGTTTACGCCAGCGGTATTCGCGGCGGACCCGTCCGCCCTACTACGAGTTCCCGTAGCGCCATGGAGCGCTTTCCGCCTGGTTTTTCCGGGCGGAGAAATCCATGGCGCTACGGGACCTTGTTGTTAATTACGCCACCGTATTTTACGGTGGCGTAATTAACGCCTTCCCCACTCCCATTATACCCTATGGGGCAAAAATGGGAATGGGGAAGGGTAAAATGGGGAATGGGGATTTACCGCCCCGCCAAGGTCGGAATGGGGCGGTAAATCCGCCAACCCCCATGGCGCTATCGGCAGCTTTCCGCCGTGCTCCATGGTGCATTTTGCACCACGATTTCCGCCAGGGTCGTAATGAGGGCCATTGTATTGAAGGATATTTTTTAAGTAGTTAAATAACTGTTGGCGTATTATAACTAGATTGAATTTTAGAAGTACTATTGTTGTATTATAGATGTAGTTAGATACCGCCTGGCATATTCTATCTGTTGATTGTGCTGCAGTTTAGTGGGTACATTTAGGTTGAAGGAATATTAAGTAGGCATATGTGAGGTCTGCTGTTTGGAGTAACGGATGTGTTGTTACATTCAAGCCAACCACTTCTATCTTTGACATATGCAATATAGTGCCCTGAAGTGGTTGTGACACCAGTGTGGTATATTATGCCTACGGTCATGAAGGTTTGTTTGCCAAGTGATACTTGGCTGTGCGTATAGCTAGTGAGCTTACAGTTGTTTTTGGTACCATCTGCATTGTACTTTAGAAGCATTAGTATAACAAATTGACTATGTGAGTTTATTTGTATGCTGGAATGCTTGAATTACAAAACCGGCATAGTATGGCATGATTTGCATTGTGCAGAAGCTGGTGAAATGGAATGAATTCAAAATTTGGTATAGATACATATACAAATCATTTGTTAGGGATATGCTCTTGGGAAACATGGTTAGAGAGACTGCATGTATGGTTCCATGTATATGAAATCTAGAGGATTTCATTTATAGGAATGTGTTTGGTTTCCAGTACTAGTAGTAAGTACATTAGGCATTCTTGAGGATCTTTTTGTGTATTTATGGTAAATATTAATATTCCTGCACAGTAGCCCAATTCTTGCCTTATACCTGAGACACTGTAAGTGCTATCAGGATTATTTGTGGCATTTCTATGAAGGACGAGCATTTGCAAACAAAGCTGGCCTGAGCAGTTTAAGAAAATGTTGTGAACAATTGGTAGAAATTGGAAGAGACGATTGATTGTTACATTTACATGGTTTTATTCTAGGATGCAAGGAATGTCAGCATTCACTTTGTTTGCATCAAAGATAACTGGGAATAGATGAATGAGTGTATGTAGATGTGAAAGTGCTATGTAACTCATACCTTCTATAAAGACTGTATGGGCAATTCTTTTTACTTCTTCAAGTTTGTCTAAGTGGATGATGACAAACTGAATGTTGTTGTCATGTGGATATGTTTGCAAGCCAACAACTGTACCAATTGCTCCATCGACTAAACCTTTTTCTACGACAAGGTTACATTTTAGAATTACACTGTAGTTTAGGCACAAAGTAAATATTTTCTCCAATCCAGCTGTACTGTTTTTTCTAAGCTATTTAATCATGCTGTTGCTTGTTGACACATAGAGAGTGTTGTGCCATGCACTTCTATTTTGTCTCTGGAGCTGATATGCAGTAGTGGTTGCATTTCATTTTTTAACATTGTCTCTTTGAATTGTCTACAGCTTGCAAGGCTTGGCATTAAGGACATGCATTTTATATTTTGTTGAGTTAATTATTCCATGACATCAGGAGCAGATGTGGTTTGCCCATATAGCTCATGGATAAGTCTAATACTTAAGATGGATTTTGCAGACCTGTTCTATTGCAATTTAAAATGTTGGCATAGGTGCGGTCTGCAGACTGACTCATGTTTTGAGTTAGTTCCCTGTAGTGAAAATGTTGCCAGAGATTTACATTTCCAATGCTGCCGAGTGCCTTGCGGCATTGTCTATGTCCTAATATTTTGAAAATAGGTTGACCTTTTACTGGTGTTAACTGTAGGAGATATCCCAAAACAATAGGGTGTTTTCCACCAAACAGTTCTTCGTATTCGGTTTTTAGGGCTTCTTGCATTCTGAAGATAATTAAAGCCAACACGAGGTTGGAAACCATGCTCACGTCATCTATTGAGAGCACTTTAATTTGATTCAGAATTCTGTGCACTTCAGTCGAAGCTTCTGCTGATAATGTGTAGAATTCTAATTTGTTTTGGTGTTATACTGGATGGAGTAGTAGTCAGTGTAAAGTTACACCTCCTATGTTGTAGGCAGCTTAATCTAAACAGCTGAAACATTGTTGTTTGTTAACTTTTGTAGAAATGTGCTGATTATTTTAATTGAGAATGTTTTATCAGAACCAGGTTCACCACTTGCATACAGTAGCAGAGGTTTATTTTTACAGCTACAAGTTTTAGTTTCATGTTTAAACCAATAATCAATTTCTGTAGTGACTTCTAGATAAATGTTGAGTTGTTTATAATTTAACTGTGATTTGAGCACTGACAAGTCTTCTTCAGATTTTTCATCATGGTATTTTCTACCTCAGTCATGGCTATGTCTACTTCATTTAGAATTAGTGGTTCTCCATGTGGTTCTTGGCTTCCTGCAAGGGAAGGTTGACTGCCCTCTGGAGTGTCTTTATCTAGTTGAGCTTCAATTTCTGTCTCTTGTTGGCGCTCATTGTCCAACATTTATTCGTATTGTTTGAAATTGACATTTGTTGTACTGCTTTCATTTGCTTTGAATACAGCTTCAAATGAGTCATAGTGACCCAATCATTATTCTTCTTTTCTCCAAGGTTTAAAATGTTGCAGTAGGACCATGTATTATAGTTTTCTATGTTGCCGACATTGAAATGATAACTTTATATGATTAATTAGTCTGGGTTTGGTAAGTTTGACTAGGCTTCCTTCACGAGTTGAGAATGAATATTTGCCAGTTGTCTCATCTGGTGTGACATTGTTTTTGTAGGAGTAGTTTTGGGCTATGTTGTACAGGCACATGTTTTCCAAAGCATTACTGTTTGGGTAGTATGTGTCAATTCCATTGTTTTCTAAAATGTCCTGGCTGTTGGGATCATTTTTAGCTATCGTTTCTAGCTCTTGTTAGGATTTTAGTATTCTTTTTCGGGATGAAGATGGACTAAGGTTTAGCCAGACAATGGGCCTCATCACGAGTTTGGTGGTAGCCCTTAAATCTGGCGGTGGTGCTGTTACCGCCAGATTTAAGGGTCTGCCAAATCACGCTTTGGCTGATTTCTCCCCAGCTCTGAGCTGGGGCAAATCCGCCGAGATTTTGCCGATTTTCAGTGCGAAATGTCCCCATTGAGCCCAATGGGGAATGGGGAATTCCCGAATGGGCTCAATGGGGAATGGGGATTTCCCGTTCCACCAAACCCATTATCCGGCACTAATAGCACTGGTGGGTTTGGCGGTAGGGCTAATAATGCCAGCGCAATTAGCACCGACGTTACCGCCCAACTCGTGATGAGGCCCAATGTGTTCAGATTTGCCATATAAGGCTGTACCTGCTAAACGGTCTGCCGCTTCCTAGCACCCACATTCTCTTTTGGAGATCATTTTTATACCAAAGCTGTACAATTTTTCTGGCAGCGTTGTGTCAGATTATATTTTTATTTGTTTGGTACTTATAGAGTGTGCACTCTCAGTGCTGGATTGAGAGAATTGTAATTTCAAGAACCACTTGTACAAGTTTTTGAATCAGATTTATTCCATTTGTCATCTGATATATTGGATTATTTTTCATACACTATCCTTCCTTTCAGTTTGACATTCATATTGATTGCTTACACTTATTTCAGTCTTCTCTTATTGTATTAATTTCATACAACAATATTTTCTTGAATCTTCCATTCAGTTATATAATCATCTATCAACAGGTGTTTCCCCATAGTATTATCTATGGTTCAGCAGGAGATGTACTGCAAGTAAAAAGTACAGTAGACATTAACAAATAGAAGTAAAAAGTGAATAAAGCATAGGAATAGAGTTATAGAAAAAGTGTAGGTTAGGTGGGAGAGTTTGGAGGCATACATTTTAACCTTTCTTAGGTTTTAGGTGTACTCACCCATTAGATTTGTAGACTTCTTATTTGTAGTTGGAGGATTGTCTTCAATGTGCTTCTCAAACTCCAGTGGATAATCCTCTATAGTTTGTTGCCATTTGGGGCAGATCTGTGAAATAAGAGGGTCCAGTTTGATTTTTAGCCTCTTTAGCCTTTGTGATTACAGCGTGGATCTTATGTTGCAAGTGTCCATTGATCCGACTACTCTTACTTAATTTACATCTTTCCACCAATTTATATAGTTGTAAATTGTGCCTAAGACTCTTTGTTGCAAGTGCCCATTGATCTGGCTACTCTTACTTAATTTACAACTTTCCACCAATTGTTATAGATGTAAATTATGTCCAAGACTCTTTAAGGTAATTGTTTTAAAAAAAAAAGTACATTTTACCGAAAAACAAATCTGGTGAATGCCTAAAGCTCACCTATTTGACTTCTTCCTGTGATTCGGGAGAGAAGGTCCGATTGCCTTCTCATCAGCGCCAGGATCAGCGTTGTGATCCACATTGGTTTACCCTTCTGGTTTTACAGCCGGCTTTGTGATGTCATCACGTTTATTAACGTGATGACGTAACACGTGAAAAAACTTCAGGTGGCCATTTCAGAAAATCGCAGTTACACCGATTTTCTGAAGAATTAAGGGATGCCAATATTTACTGCAAGCTGCATATTTAAGATAACTTGTTGGCGTTATTAAATAAAATTAATTGTAATTACCTGTGCTTCTCTTTGTTGTTGCAGTTTTAACATTTGTGGATTATATTTAGGCTAAAAGAGCCTGAGCTGCATTATCTATTTACAGATTTTTGTGAAACTGATCAGTGCATTGTCTATTTTAGGTATATGTGCTCTGAGCTATCAGATTATATATAATCCCAATGGTCATTTAGCTCTGTTTCTCAACTTTGGTGGGATAGGCTTTGACATATCTTGCAACTGCAGTGGAATTGTCTGCAATGTATTGTATTTCTATGTTTGCATTCCACAGGAGGGAATGATTGCATTGTAATAATTGTTGTACTTGGATGCTTCGTCCCTTTTAATCTTGTATGCGTTTTTAGGGGATTTGCCTTTTATACTAAAAAAAAAGAAGACATCAAGCTATTTACTTGTCCCTTTTTGCAAACTGGTCTAGTGAAGCCAAAGCAACATTTGGTATAGTATATACTTTTTTTTTTATATCTACGTCTGCAGTATTTGCCATTTGTGTATGTAGCTCACTATCTGTGGTTTCTGAAGGGATGTTGCAGGTAGTGTATTTTTCAATAAACTGTAAAACAGTGGCATCACTGTCATGGCCAAATATCCAAGCATGTGGATTTGTGATGCTCCTCTGAATTGATATTCTTTTTTCCAAAAGAAGAGTTGCACTACTCCGAGCGGAGGGGTAGTTTTATTGCAGATGGAGTGCAGCTTGGCAATGAAGTGATCGTGAAAGTACCTTGATACATTGACAGGTTCAAGAGAACACAGTTCTCCTGGTGTGTCTATATCTATTTCATCTTTATTTTGGTTTGAAGTTTGTAAGATTTCATGCAAGTCATCCGATGCATACTCTGCTCAACTTAAAGTAACACTCTATGTAGTGGGCCTAGGTTCCTTAGCATACAACGTACATCAGCATGACATCGGAAGCAGTATTCTTTAGTACTAGGCATGTTTTCCAAGAGATTTGTGCTACTTGACTGCAAAAGTTCATCTTTGCCTTTTATTTTTTGAAGCAGTTGGATAGCTGACATGTTTAAATTAGAGGCTGTTTTCAATGTATGTGCAACTCCATAACAGAGTTGCTAGTTCACTTTTGAACACGACAGAAAACTGTATTCTACATTTTGTCTGAATCTGGAGTCTTCAGAATACATTTGTGAAGAGCGATATTCTGATACACTCATTTGTGTGGACCTTTCAACATATCTTCCTCCTTTCCTGGAGGAAAGAACAGATGAAAAGAACATGCTTCTACACTTTTTTCCCATATGCTTGTTGGGGATCCTTTGGCTTGATGCATTTGATATGTTTCTAATGCATCTTCAGTGATGTCTTTGGAATGTAGTTGGTGAATTATATGCTGGTCTAAAATGTTGGCTGCAGTAACAGGATCTACACGTTCAAATTGGCCATTTTCTGGTGAATCTTGAATTATTTGGGAGGTTTCTCTAGGGTTTTCCTCTATGTTTATATCTGTGTAGTATTTGTTGTTTATTTTCAGCTATTGTAGGGCTTGTCTAACATTGTTTAAGTCGACTATTTATTTGTTGTCAAATTATTTTGGGCCTCATTACGACCCAGGCGGACTTCGCGGTGCTAAATGCACCGCGAAGCATGGCGGAAAGCCGCCGATAGCGCCATGGGGGTTGGCGGATTTACCGCCCCATTCCGACCTCGGCGGAGCGGTAAATCCCCAATCCCCATTCTGCCCTTCCCCATTCCCATTTTCGCCCCATAGGGTATAATGGGAGTGGGGAAGGAGTTAATTACGCCACCGTAAAATACGGTGGCGTAATTAACAACGAGGTCCCGTAGCGCCATGGTTTTCTCCGGCTGGTAAAACCAGGCGGAGAAAACCTCCATGGCGCTACGGGAACTCGTAGTATGGCGGAGAGGTACGCCATGCACTACGCTGGCGTAACACCCTCTCCGCCAGGGTCCTAATGAGGCCCTTTGTCTTTTGTTGGTACACCATTATCTAATACAATTAAAGATTGATCTATTGGTGATTGTACTCCTAGAGTTTCTAAATGTTCTTTAAGATCTAATGACAAATATACTATTTTACCATGGATGACCTTTAGTAACTCAGATGGAGTTAATTTGTCTGTTTTCCATTAAAGGCGTATTATAGCTTGAAATGGGTGCACTGTCTGGATTATAATGCTCTCATACAAGTTAAGTTGAAGAGCCTTTGGAAGTGGCAATATTTCTAAGTTATTAGTGATAGACCATGACAGCATTTTGTTATTGTCAAGCTTTGTTCTGCTGTACAAGCAAACTATTGAGGGGTCTGTTATTTTGTATTTATTTTCGGCTGTTAGATATAAAGCTAATTGGAACCATTGGGCGGACCCTCCAGGATATTGCGGCATGAAATGTAAAATTTTGCGGCACAAAAAAGAAAATATTGCGGCACACAACTGCATTTTTTGCGGCATTATTTATTGTCGAAAAATACATCATTTAACATCTTTTTTATCCAAAAACAGAGAACTTGAACAGTACAGAGTGTTGCACATTGAAACAGGGATGTTTGAGGTGATGTGGAGAACTTTTAACAAACCTTTGAGCTAACTTTTTCGAGCAATAGCATCAAACTGTGAGCCTGAAATGCCCGTCATTGTTTTTTCAAAGCAGTCTTCTGAGTTAATGCCTTCTGCCACTTGATTTATAAGCACTATAATGGCACTGATTGCATAGCTTTCTGAGCACCCCCGTCCATTCCTGAGCTACATCAGTTTCAGTACTTGGTCTCAATCCCATCTCCCCTAATCACATCAGTCCTGACTTACAGCTCCTCTTTTATTCTGTGGGTTCCTAAATATAGCTCTACCAGTCGACCTCAGTCCTGACTTTCAGCACTCTACGCAACTCCTGCTTTGGTACCTTCATAATGCTGCCCAGCTATAACCCCTGCATTTTCAGTACTGGGATGTAGACACATACAGGCACACACGCACACAGCTCTGCTGATCTACCTAAATTCTAAAATGCGCCCCTTCTGCTATCCCCCTACTGAGATCCTCTCACACAGGTGCGTCCAGGCACACCTGTCCCTAGTTAAGGTAACCCTTATGGTCCATTTCTGGAAGCCCATCACTGCTTCACTACCACTCTTTAGTCATGGCATGTGAACCCAATGTGTACGGGCAGTCCTCCGGGGTTAGTTCCACACATTTCAAAACAATGACATTGAAGTGGAGCTAAACACCCTCAAAGCCTAAATTGGCAGATAAGTACCAAAATCGAAAATTTTAAAAGACTGGGGAGTGAAGCGTTGGGTGAGTGCAGTGAAGAAAGAGGAAATCCAAAGATGGCATGGGGGTGGTGGGATCCCTATAAAAGTAAATGGAAGGTGTATCTTAATTAAAGATGACAACGTCGATACAATAATCTCAAAACGACTCAGTCTCCCATCCAAATGAGCCATGAGAATCCTCCCTTCAGCGGAGGACAGGAGCATCCTCTGCAGGCCATCTGGCTTGCCTCCAAGGCTGAAGGCACTTCCCTCGCCAGCATTCGTCCCCCAGATCTATACTCCCAGTCCGTTGCTGCGCACTGCTAGAATTGTTTTGCATAAATCAGGGCATTTATGTAATTCCTTTAGCTCTTAGTCTTCACTGTGGGTCACCTGCGTCTGAAAATCACCTCCTTCCCAGTTCCTATTCCAGCTTTCTTCCAGATTCACTGCCTGCTCCTCTGGAAGCACTCTCGAAACCGCATAACACTCTGAGGTGCTCCCACAGTCGGTCCATCGCTACTAGTGTTCTGTGAGTTGCTCCCAAAGCCTTAATCCTCCACAGCAACACTGTGTTATTTGGGGAAGGGGTCCCTCAAGATGCTTCTTAAGCTCAAGGGATCCAGTAAGCGCTCTTGCCAGTAATCCTGCCAGGTTTCCTGGCACCTTAAATCCTTTAAGTCATTTAGTGCGGTGGACAGGCCACATCACTGGTGAGGGTCACAGCACAGCTGTGGCAGCAATGCGCTTTACAGGAGCTTGCTGCCATGTGAAGAGGATATGGGATACTGCTGTTGCCGAAGCTTGGTCTCGGCAAGCTTGGTGTCAGTGCAGACCCTCCCTAGAATAACTCTGTTACACTTAATCAGGTCCAGTACCTCTGCCAAACACAAAACGTGGGTTCCTTCCCCAAGATAGTTTCTATGAGTGTCCTTCGCTGAAGTCCTGCTAAAAACAAGCATTTGCAAATCCAACAGTATTGACTTGATTTTAACATAACTGTGTATAGGAATTGCCAGCTGCTGCTATGGTAATTAATTGCAAGGCCTTTGTCATTTGTGTCCCGTTCTGTCTGGCCAAGCTCTTTAGGACAGCCAGGCTGAGTCACCACAGCCTAACATTTTGGGGTGTGGAGGGGGGAGAGGGCTACAGCTCGATCAGCTCCATGGAGGGGCTTGAATTCAAAGGTGTCAACCCTGGTTCACACCTTTGAACTGAAGCCCCTCGGTTTATTTGCTTTTTGCTCAGTGGAGTTGTTAACCTTTGAGCTGCTGCAATTGGCAACCCCTCTGTGGATGCTAAAAATCATTAAATGAGCGTGAAAAAGATACATAAAGCTAATGTGTCTTTTTTGCGCTCATTTAATGATTTATAGCGGCCATAGCGGGAAAAGGCAAATTTTGCGTTTTTTTTGCAAATCGCAAAATCGCCATAAGCTGGGTGGTCTGATTGGGATTCCTCATTGTCCTCTATTTTGTAGGCCATTTCTACAATGTTTTTGCTCTTTTTATAAAAAGGACTGTGACAACATAACATATGTGGTCTGGTATTTCCAGCAGATGTCCTGGGTGTTAGTGATACAGTGCATGGTGGTGGTATGAGTTATGGTTGCTTAAATTACCATAACCGGCAAAATTCTGGGGGGTTTTGGTTTGACTTGTAACCATAACGTCCCTTTAACAAAGTTTATTCACTGAATTTTATAGGTTTTTATTAGTGCAATTTAACCATTATGTCCCTTTAACAAAGCTTTTTCACTGAATTTCATGGGTTTTTACCAGAATACCCTTAATTTCTGCATGTGGATCGTCCCTGACATCATACTGCCCCCCTTGCCACACCGTAATAGCCACAGAGTCCACAGACTGTGTGACTGTTTGCGGACTACGGACAGCATTCACAGTGCCCAAAAGCACAGGGGTTATCTTACATTGATCTGTCCTGCAACGGGGAAAGACATGTACATGAAACAATAACAGATCTATGTACCACATGCAAAAATAAGTATATATAGAAATTCTGTACTTGGGAAACCAAAAGTATGTTGCATAGGTTGCACACCATAATGGAATGCACCAAGCTCAAAGGTCAACTGTACACCTAGCAGTATCACCTCAGTGCAACCTTCCTTACACAGTGAGAAGCAGCTGGCAATTATTCCAGAAGAGACCCCTTGAATAATGGTAAGTGCACTACATTTCTTTCTCTACCATTACAATTTGTTATGTATATATAACTTGTAAGAAAAAGCAGCATTGATTCCTTTCCATAGACATGACAAGCACACTGGAGTGGCTGGAGGAACACATCCCCCATGACGAAATGAGAGAAGAAAACAACTCTAATGGTACAGAATACATTTTTTCAAGCAGAAAATGTGATCTAATGTGTTCAGATATCACTGAAACATGGTTCTCTTTTTAACAGTACATAGTGGGAATGAAAAAGTGGGCCAGAATTACAATTCAATGAACCAGATGATGGCCACAGACAAACCCCAAGTGGAAATGCACAGACTGAAATGCAAAACCTATGGGCAAAAATTGATGAATTGAACAATAATTTAGCACAGTTGATGACATTTGTTAAAAATCATGTCAAAGAAAATATCCGATACCACTGCCCAACTTGTAACTGTCCCCGTTCACTCTGTCCCAACCAATCATCCCCTTCAAATTCCCTAAATGAAAGAGTCTATGATGAGACCTCAATCCCTTCCTCACCTCATGAACAGTGCGCAGAAAAGCCCAATTCTCCCATATTTATTTCCCATTCTGATTCCCAATCTCTTTCCTAATTCATTGTATGTTTTTCTTTTAATAAATATGTTTGTGTCTACTGTTTTTGTTTTAAAGGCCCATTTGGAGTATGCGGACTGAGGGACTGTCTGGGCTGTCCATATCCGAAATGGAGGTGCCGCCGAACATCACGCTTGTCGTGAGATATCTGCAAGGTTGTGTCGCACTTTTAAGTAACTTGGGTACCCTACCCCTGTCCTGCGGACACCTGGAGGCATGCGTACCTGATCTTGCTGTGACCCTGAACATTGCGCCTGTGCGAAAGCGTCCGCAAGGTTGTGCTGCACTTTTAATTAGTTCAGGGACCCTGCTCCTTTCCTATGGACACCTGGACACATGTGCACCTGATCTCACTTTGCCCCAAACATCGTGCCTGTCTGGACCTATCTGCTCAAACGTGTCACACTTTTAATCAGTTTGGGGACCCCGCCCCTACCCTACGTACACTGGTATCCAGTTAATATGTCTAAAAAAGAATTTCGAATGACAAAAATGTCAAACATTTTTTACCGAAAATAACGTTTTCGAATTTATTATTTTTTAATTTACATGTTTTTTTTGTTTTGTGAGTAAAAAAAAGGGTTAAAAAAAAGGGGGGGTTGAGGGGGAGCCCCCCCATTTCAAACAAAAAAAAGACATTTGAATTTTTTTTTTTGGTAACATTTTTTCTACATTTTTGCATTCGAAATAATGTAATTCGAAATAATCACTATAAATCGCGTACACCTGCACCCATGCGCACCTGATCTTGCTGTGCCCCTGAACACTGCACCTGTTTGAATCCGTCCACTCGCACGTCTGTCACTTTTAATTAGTTCAGGGGCTCTACCCCTGTCCTATGGACACTGGCACATATGTGCACACCGTATCCCACGCAACAGGTGTCAGCAGGACAGCCGTCCTATCTGCGGTCGTCCGGGGACATCATCAAGTGACCACACCCGTGCTGCACATCAGGAGTATCCACAGCCATTGTCTGTACCCCCAGACAGTTAAAAACAGTGTTTTTGACCAATACAGGGTGTTTAAAGCTGAAACCTCGCCCTTGCAGAGGTCCTAGACCATGTCCTGGTTGATCTAGAGACTTTTTGTAACTTTTGGAACCCCATCTGTGGATTGAACTGTCTGCGGGCAGTCATGCAGTCCGCGGACAGCCCCTCCAAAGGGACCCACCCACTACTGCTCCCCATTGTGTTTCTGGCTCTTTTGGAGAGAGAGCACCTGCTGCTGATTTGTAATACTTGGCATCTGTACTTTGTACTTGGACAATGGCATCCATGGCTACTGCAGCTGCCCCAGCACCACCACCACCATCTGGAGGGCCTGTAGAGGGGAACAGGAGTGGAGATACATAGGGGGATCAAGAGAAGGATGAGGATGAGGTAGTGGAAATCCCTCTCACCGGCTCCCAATGTGAATCTTGGGTGTGGAAGCTGTTTACCACCATTGGGAGGTACCTAAGGCTCATGTGGACAAGGTGAGATGAACTGAGTGCAAGGTTGTATTCAGTCATGGAAAGCCGGGTCTGTACAGTTATGGGACCAACTCCATGCGGTGCCACCTCAGGTTGAATCACAAGGGAGAAGTGCAAAAGGTCATAACTTTCGAAGGGGCGAGTAGGTTGACATTGATTATCACACCCTCAACATCCACTCCAGCCACCACAAGAGACACTCCTGTGGGGCACAGGATCCCTGCGGAAGCCTTGCAGGCCATACATGACTCAGTCGTCCCTTATCTTTTGAGGGTGACAGTGCTCTGTATGTACTTTGACACACTGCTCTGTAGGGGGAGCAGTTTCAAAGTGCTTTTGAGGCTGCCATCATGAGAATCACTATGCCCTACCTAATTAAGTCCTACCCAACATCTTCCTTTCTCCACCTGCCCCGCAGTCCCTGTGGTTTGTACCCCTTACCTAACCTCCCTTATGCACACTCCACTCCCTTGTTTCTCCTCCTTTTAATGAGAAAGTGGTGGTTCTGAACAGAGCCTTTTTTGTATTTTTTGTTTTAAAAATATCTTTTCAAGTTTTGAAGCAAACTAAGCAACATTCTACTGAACTAAACTTTTTTCTTTCAACCTCCAAAAAGTAGGCATTCTGTTTTGCCGTGCTTCCATGCAATTTCTTTTCACCTACTGCAAAAATGCTTTCTATACTTACAAAAAGTGCTTAAAGCATTTCAAATATTTTCCCAAAAAAGCTGATTACCAGCATCAGTCTGATGTACTCCATCTCTGTGGAAAATATTGGCAGTGTCAAATTTAATATTTTCTACATGGAAAGACGTCATGCCATCATCTCCCAAAAATGCACACAGAGCCTTATTCACATTTGGGAACAATTCCTTCATTTTGCCAAATGTCTCCTTCATTGCAAACTGCAATGAAATTCCAGTTACATACCCTAAACTGTTCCGTCCACAATGAACAATGATAATGTCCGGATGTTGCAGTGTGAGCAAATTGACACAAAATGGGAGCAAGTCCACAAACCTCATGCTGCACACACCATACAACTTCACATCAACATGATGAAATCCAAGATGTTCAGCCACTCCACACTGCTCTGCATACACCTGCAACCAATGGATCCACAAGTCCCCCAAAATACACACACTCTGCCTTCTGAAAGACACAGCCATAGCCATCTTCACTCCTCTCAACAAACAGTCCTTCTGCCACACTCTCTCCTTGCATACCCCACCCAGGAAACCTAATTGGCTAATCCCCTGGACTGAACAGTCCCATTTCCATGCGTGGCATCCTCAAAAGGCTTGGATGTGGCATGTGCTGCCCGCGGACTTCCACGGTGCCCACGGACAGATCGTCCAAACAAAGGGGGTGGGGAGAGAAATAAAACACAAGGTAAGGTATTTACTCTTTAGTGGTGGCTCTAAAAAGAACTTTTTGTGTGTTTTTGGGGGATATTCAGATTAGTTTTTTCTATACCTAATCATATGCACTATGCACTTTGACATTATCATAACATTGCTCTCAAGGTATATGATATCATAAGTCCCAAATATGGTGACAATAATAAGGACAGTAATGATTAAAAGATACACATTTTAATGTTTTCAGCAAAAATGCTAATCAGAACATGGTTTACAACAATTTTAACATTAAACGAGGATGAGATATGATATATTTGTTTTCTTCGATTTCTCAATATGAACAAAAATTGTGAATGCTATTTTAAAACATTTTGATGATCACTGAGATGTATAAATATATAACAAACCATAATAATAATATAGTAACATACAAACTGCCATGTTGCAAAAATATATGTGATTACCTGAGAAACTCTGATATACAATATAAATCCAAGATGCCAGCTAAACACAACAGGCCCACTTAAGTGTGCAAAGCAGTGTTTTTGAATTAGATAAAGGACATGACACATGTGCACTGTGTTTTGTATATAGAATAAACGTGACTCAGAACTGTTTAAGCTCTGAGGAAGCCTGTTAGGTGAAACACGTCACCTGTTTTGTGATGTACCAATAAACTCAAGCTGATTTGGTGATAAAGAGGAAAACAGAGTGACGTGTCACCATGTTTGATGAAGAGACAAAGACGTCCTGTTGAGTGCGAAGCCATGTTTAAGTTTACCTTCATTTTTTACTGATATTACAGGGGCTGCAGTAGTGGCCCTGTAGTTTAGTTATGGTTAAGTTGCTCAACCCATAGGAAGAGCACTTGTTGGGCGGCTTATAACTTTGCCCCCCGGACAAATCTTCATGAAATTTTAGTATATGGCCCCGTAAGATTATAGTGGGGGTCCCAAAATATGTGGTTTTTCACATAGACGCAAAGGAAGTATAATTTTGGTAATGTCTAAAGCCCAAACCACTGGACAGATTTTCACCAAATTTGTGGCAAGTTCGGCATCTTGGTCCTAAAAGCGGCTTTTGTAAATTTGGTGTAAATCCATCCAGTAGTTTTTTTTGTAATTACCATAAAGTAGGTAAAACAAAATGTGTGATACCTGGGTTCGGTCTGCAGACTCACTTCCCTATTCAGGTGACATTATCCACGGACATCACAGTAAAAAAATATTAAAAAACACAATATTGCACTGCACTAATAAAACAATCACTGGAGAGGTAAGGGGTGATGAGAATGGGATCAGATATGGCCTTAAAAAGCCCCAAAAACAGATAGCTTTCCAACTCTAATGTCTGCAAACGGTCCACATGTGATCCTGTGTCCTGTGGCAGTCCTGTGATGTTCGCCAACATCTTAGATGTTTGGCGACATGTATGCTTATTTGTGCATTACAGGGTTGGTAAAAATACGTTTTTGGATGGTTTATAACTTTGGCGCCACTCAATGAAACAGCATGAATTTTTGGATTGTCATTCTAGACCTGACAATTGTTCTGCAAAGGGTGGTGCTGCATTGTGAAGCGGGAACATAATTAGAGGGGGGGGTCCCAAAATATTTTAAAGGTTTATTTTTTTTAATAATTTTTTTATTTATTTGTGTTCATGGTTGCACTAAGACGACCTTACACAATATTAAAACAATCAGTAATTCAATACATCTATACAACATTAAAAGAATCCAATTAAAACAGTACTCGCGCCTTGAAACACTTGTGTATAGGCGCGTTACAAGTGCCATATCATATCATATCATATCATACTTCCTAGGGCAATAGAAAGGACCAGTGTACATCATATATAATAATTCTCTGCTCATATACATGCACTTCATATTTAGACTCCCATTAATTTGAGTTTAACACATTTGCTTCTTGCAAAATGTTTAAAACCGCAATTGTGCATAACATTTCCTCTCCACTCGAAATTCTAGCAAATAAATCATCAATATCCAGAGCTTCTGCATTATGTATGAACTGGGATAAATATAAGCATCTAACTCGCACAAGTGCCATACAAATTAATATAATATGTTTCTTGGTTTGGACTGCCAAAGTTTACTGGCATAGACTACATGCCACAATCTCTTTATTTTTAGTACTGACTTGGCATATATCTTATAAAGGCTTATGAATGTGGTGCCATTGACGAATCTGCACAAAGGTTTGCAAAAAGATTGTGGACCTACATATGGATATTTTTAAAAATTTGGTGGGATTTTGTCAAGAGGGGGCAATGACTTTGTTTTGATTACAAAAAGACAGTTTGTTTTAACAAAATACAGGCCTCACTGTTTGCGTAGTAATGCAGACACTAAGCAGGTCCTTTCCTTTATTCATTTGTTCTTGTTTCCAAATATTGGGTTGAATTAAAGGATCATACTGTTATGAATTACTCATACACTTTCTTGGTACAAGTAAGTTTATTACAGAACCCCCGGAGTGCAACCATCTGAGGAAAAACATATAAATACCAATGGTTCTGGAATGGCTACATTCCAGAACCATGAAAACAAATGAGTGTACCCTTGCTAGTGAACAATACTCAGGGCAATTGTTTAGTTGGACCGATACAGGTGTTTAGGCCGGTCCACAAATTTTAGTAAAAGTGTTGGTCTGCTGAGTGGCAGATCCACACAAGGGGTCAAAAATGTACAAACAGCTCACTGTGTTCAAGAATACAAAAATGCGAAAGCAATCATTTATTTGCTAATACAAACAGATATATAGTGTATACAATTTAAGACAATACTGAAGAATGCAACATACATATGCAAAAACAATAACAATTCATAATGACATTAAATAACAAAAGAAGAGTGTAGTATATATAACAAAGTGAACATAGAATACTGTATGGTTAGTACACAGATGGATTTCAACAGTTTCATTATTATATGTCAAGATACATACTCATGTAAATGGGTTGGTATTTTGTGAATGAATCCAAAAGGAAAAAATAGAAACAGGAGGGGCTATAAAATCGCCCAAATTTCAAACAGTGTCCTAATTCATATGAAATTTCCTGTTTATGTTTCGTATTCCTTCTAATTGTGACAATAAATGTTCCAGGGTCATTGGGAAAACAAGATATCTTTTAGGCCAACGTGGCAGAGACTGAATGTATGGAATCTGGTACAATTGGGAACCATACAAAACAGGTGTTCCCAGTTTGAATCACGTTTCGGCGGATTTGCATCAAATTGCGTCCGCCTTCATCAGGGCTCCGAAGGGGCGACCCTGCAATGTATATAGAAAACTCCAGTGAGTATATTTATGGAATGCCAGTACTCATAGGGCATAGGTTAATAAAACACAAGTTCTCAAAACACTGTGCTGGCAGCTTACCTGCTGGTGCTATAAATCCCAAGTTCTCGGTTCCGATTCACTAAGAGGACAGGGGCTGAGCATGGGACTTCCTCAGGTTTGGGCCTGCTGAGAGGTGTGGACCCATACGGTAGTGGGTGTGCTCTACACCAAGATGCTGTGTAGAGGACAAAAAGAAAGTGGAGTGGTGCATGAGGCACTGTTAACTGGACCGCACTGCTGGTGGTGGCAAACCACTGGGGCAGTGCACAATCATGGTAAAAATTCACAGTGGTAGGTAAAGGAATTGTTAAAAAATGAGAGGGGTACCTGCTAAACGGGTAATCATTCAATGCACGGACGGTGGGTTGAGAATGCAATGTTATTTCTTCTGGTCAACCGGCTGTTGGCTTTAAATGATTCCTGGATAGGTCAGGATCACTGGGGGGGGGAAGAGAAAAACCAAGTGTGAACTGGACAACCAATGGTAGCCTTCAGTGTTGAAACTGCAGGGCAGTATTACAAGTGATTTCAGGTAATGCAAAATGCAAGGAAATGCGAGAGGAAAAATTGTTTGAATCTCGCTGGGGGTGCTGTTGTGAGCTGATGCAGACTTGTAAAAAGGCAAAAGTAGCGTTAGTATTGTGCACGAGATATAGGATAGTCGGCCATACCTTGTACACTCGCCATACGTATGCAAGCATTTTGTGCGTTACAAAATGCGTATTCACTTGTATAGAGGCTGGCACCCGATGTGTGTTAGTTTTCATCTGTGAATTCGGAAGAAAGAGGGGTACATTACCTATGCTAACGGCACAGGCCGGCTGGCGTAGAACTCTGCTGAGCATTCTCAGGAGTTGCGCGAATGCTGGAGACCGTTACCTAAGTAAAAGCGTCCCTAACGACCGCGCGTGTGTGGAGCGGGAAGCTTCATGACACGGGCCAATCCCGTTGAACCCGGAAGTGTAGTCGTGTGAGAGTGCAGGCGCGCGCTCTAACAGACTTGTTGACTTATTAATTGCCATGACGGCCCGTGACAGGCACGGGTCTGCAGCAGATGAAACGCTGCTCAAGGAAAGCCCAGTGCTCGTCCCTCATGTCAGATAAGTGTCTGACAGAGTAAACCCGCACATGGTGGTTTCAGGTCTGTGTGTGACCCGAATGGCGGGATGCATACGGAATTCTCTGTTGAAAAACAATTGGTGTGTAGGGCAACGATGGGTGCTGTAAGGTGATGACAGATTATATGACTTGTAGTAGCGGTATATATAGTGCCGCGGTGCCTGTGTGTAGAGCTCATATCTCACAGCTACAGTGAGGATGTCAAAAATGTTGCCCCCCTCTATAACTTTGCCCCCTGCTGGACAGAACCAAACCAAACTTCACAGAATCATTCAGGGCCATGTACTTGTTTTGCAAAGTTTGCTGAGGATTCATTCAGGTGGGGCAAAGTTATAAGCCGCCCAAAAAGCGCTCTTTCTGTGAGTTGAGCAATTTAGCCATAACTACACAGTCGCTATTGCATGCCGCGCGATGTTGCCCTTTTATGTCTTTAATAGGAAAGCAATGAAAGAGTTGCACTTTTCAGAATAGGAGGGGGTATGCTGGTTCTATTCCCAAGAAGGGATTGCCAGATGTTTAAAAGAAGAGAGACACGGAAGCAGCTTTTATTGATATTGATGCGATTTCTCTAAAGCTTTCTTGCCAACTGTTTGTCTACCATTGGAGAACTTCAAAAAAAAGCGCTAATGTCTCTATTCACTTCCAGTCTTTTAAAGAAAGGCTAATGTAAACTGACATGGTAACATTATCTTCCTTTCATTCTTCTGAACCAGTTCTATGTCTGTCACACAAAAGAAGAGGAACGGATTTTTGTTGATGCAGTTGATTAGTTTACAGCCTTCGTTTGACGCGTCCATGGTTTTCATTCCTCCGTGCCTGTGCTTCCCAAACTGTGTCCACTCGGCAACCGTAAAACCAATTACGTGCTTTTGCCGTCTAGAACATTCTTAATACATGGCAAGGCCTGTACATTACTGATGATCAGTATTCCTTCATAGTTCCCTTCCTAGTCACGCACGATCAAGGACCGCCTACTTTTCAGAGAGAGGTAACTCTTTTCCCTGTAGATGTTGGTTTAGCTTTAATGACCTAGGCAGGGCAGCAACGGGGGTAACCGTCTGCAATCCAAGTTACTGGTCTAAATCACAGCAAGGGCGGTTACAGAGGACCAAGAACAAAAAACCCATGCGACTAGCACTATAACCCGCAGGCTGCGTGCATATTGTTCTCATTGGGAACACTGTTCATGCACCAAGCCCTAGTCATTCGTCATGCAAACACTGTCAGCAATGCAAAAACATCTAGAAAATACCGATGCAGATGGCCAAAATTTTCACCATTCCAGTGTTAACATTGGAAAGGTGTATACATGCCAAACCAATATTGCTATTTGTGACTTTCTCCCTCCTAACATAATTCGACTCCCATGCAATCCAATGAGAAGATTCAATTATTTTGATTGTTTTGAAACAAATCTCCGGCACAGTTGCTCCAGAATATTGATATGGTTGACCGGTACACAACAGGAGCAGAGAGCGGGACATGATTTCCAAAAGGATGCTGTGGGACCAGACAATATGAAGACTCAAAGGAAGAAGACAGGTGACTGGGACGCTGCATCAGTGGTAGGGATGGGTGTACACAGCCACACGCACGGGTAGCTGGGTGGGTGTGCATGCACCTGGCAGCGTTTCCTCAGTGAAATGAACTGTTATATCTGCAAAGCACTGCCAGCAAAGAGTGCACACAAATCAAGGAATCCGGTTGGATATGAAAAATGCGGCATTCTACTGTGCAAGCTACTTCAGCGTAAGTCTAAGTTCCAGTGAGGGGCTGTTCCAGGATCTATGACTTTGATCGCTAACTTAAGATGCAATCACCTGAATGGGGGAACCAGCAGATACTCTGGTTAACATATCTCAGGGCAGCCAACTCCGTGGAAAGTACCTAACAAAGCAACTAAAAAGGCAATATTAAAAGGAGCCACTTGGGCACGGTCAGGTCACTTATCACATGAAATGTTTTTTACATATCACCATCGAATACTTCATGCTAAGCTACAAATCTCATGGAATGCAGTATATTATTTTACGAGGTCAAAGCAATCAATATATAGTCCTATTGATGGACGTGTGCCCACCAGGAGACTACCAAAGGAACTGAGTGCAGGGGAGAATGTGAGAGGACAAAAGCCAGGATAAGTGTCCATACTGGGAAGATGCTACTGTTGTATCTATTCTACTATGAGATGCCTTGAAACTTCTTAAAAGCAGGGTACCATGTGATAACCTATTGAAAACGATCTCCATATTCTTATCCATTGGAATTTTTTCTCACGAGTCTAATGTGAGGGCATGCATGATAAATGGGGAGCAGATAGATTGAGTATAGCAGGAGATTAAGTGAGGTGAGAGGCTAATCCAGGGCCAGTTTTAAGGAACAAGAGAGGCATTTGATAAGAGATTGGTAGAACTTGGACAGCCATTGGGCGTAGAGGCAATGGGAGAAAGTGTATAAGGAGCAGAAGAGATTGTAGAGTGTATGAAGAGTAACATTCAGTAGTCTGTTCAGGGGTCAAAGGAGGGGAAGGGTACACCGAGAAGTAGTCTAGAGCAGAAGGTGAGATTGTTAAAAACAAGAATAAAGAACAGGATTCCAGTGAGCAATAGGTAAGGAATGGACAGATTCGGGGGATTATTAGAGGTTCATTTTAGCCGGAAGTTGAGCTGGTGAAATTATGGCGATTGTAGTTGCTGTAAATGACGACCCTGAGGTTGGAACTAGGAGGATGGTGAAAGGAGGTTGCAGAGAAGGAAACTGGGGATCAGAGGAGGGTTGAGGAAGTATAGTGAAGGAAGGGTTCTTGGAATTGTGCATAAGACATTGAGAAACCATGCAATAGAAGATGGCAAAGAGACAGTCAGATAAACAGCTCAACATTGAGAGGTGAAGGAGGGAAAGGAGAAGATACTGATGTCCTTGCTGAAAAGTTGGTGGAAGAAACACAAAGATTAGGTGTGCTTCTCATGTGAGGTGGTCTAAAGGGGGAAAAGAAGTGGTCCAAGAACAGAGGCTTTGGGATACTCATTGGTAGGGGTTGGGTCTGTAGGTGCCAGAGTCTCTAGAGCTGTGGAAAGACTTCTGTGGAGGACAGGATGCAATCCCATTAATGGCTAGGCCATCAATGCAAGAGTGAGAAGGATTAAGGAGTGGGCAATAGTAGGAAAGGCTTAAAAAATATCAAAGATAGATAGAATGTAGGAAAGTCTTTAGTGCTGAGCAGAGGTGGGAAAGATTTAGCCATGGACGTGAATTTGAGCAGTGAAAGGTCAGAGAGAGAAGGGTACATTGTGAGGTCTAGATAGGTGAGGGTTGGGAAAAGAAAAACAAGGTCAAATGTATTGCCTCAGTCATACATGGATTGGTGTGGTGGGCAACCAGAGACTAATCAGAGCTTGAAGAGTTTTGTTCAAGGTGGTGAGAATTGGATATGTTAGGAAGTTTGGTGTCTTGATAAGTAGTACAACACACAAGAGGTGATGGCTGGAAAGGTTAGAATTAATCTTAACTTCTGCCATTGCTCTGGGCAACCCTCCAGACCACTGATCTTTGCCTGCCAAGCTATTATACAGGGGAAATAACATATGGAAATCAGGCTTGGCCCCACCCCATAAGGGGAAGTGCAGCCTGAACTGCTAGGTCACATCTCTTCTGCACAAGACCACAAGCATCCCCAGACATGTTTCAGCCTTGTTGGCCATCATCAGTGAGGAGTAGATTGGGTCTCTAGGCCCAGCAGGTACGGCCCCACCTCTGGACATACCCGTCCCACTCGGGGTGACTATAGCAGAACACAAGAGTTGATGACTGGAAGGTTTATAATTAATCCTAACCTTTGGCATTGTTCTCGGCAACCATCCAGACCATTGTTCTTCTCCAGCTAAACCATTACAGAAAGGCAGAGACATATGTAAATAAGGTTTGGACCCACCCCAAAAGGGGCAGTCCAGCCGGAACTGTTAGGTCCGATCACTTCTGCATGAGGCCACAAGCATCCCCAGACATTTTTCGGCCTTGAGGCGAAGAACAATTGTTTGGAGGGTTGCCCAGAACAATGCCAGAGGTTAGGATTAAATCCAAACCTTCGGCTTACATCTCTTTCATTTTGATAAGTAGTACAACAAGGGTCTTAGAGGGCAAGATCGGAAAGCAATGTGTTTAGTGGTCCAGGGAGTCACAAGATCAGTGGTCGAAGTGAGCGGGAGCGGTCGGGAGCGGTGCTCCTATACTTTTTTTAATTACCTTGTACAGCTCCTATACTTTTATTTTAAAAAGAAACTGTTCCGGAATGGTTTTGTTTTAAAATAAAAGTGTAGGAAGAAGTTGAAACCTTCACTTTCAGTGCACTGCACTGAACATTCCCTTAAACAGCAGGTGCAAGTGTTTGGGGGGGTGTATTGTATGTGGGAGGGGTTGTAGCAATGGGGTTTGTGGGGAGCAGGGGCAGGCCAGCAGGGAACATAGTTCCACTACTTCTTTTCGTACACTTCGACCACTACACAAGATAGGAAAAATAGAGTTCAAGGTGGGAGAAGGTTTTGTCTTTCAATGATAATGGAAGATTTACTTTCATGAAATGGGCTTTCCCCCCAAACTCCCACTAACCCACACCCCCACCCCACCACACACGGACGCATAGCATATTTAAAAAAATAAATCAGTGAAAATGACAAGGAAAACTGCATGAAGAAACTGCAAATGCAAATGAGGAAAGTGATCATGAAAAATAAACATACAGAAAATTGGATGTCGGAAGATGGGCTAATGGACAGAAGTTTCGAATTGTGCAGCTAAATCTTTTACCTGTTTGGCATTTGAGGGTGTCCAATTAACTCCAGGATCAGAGACTAGAAATGCATCATAGTTCTTGTTTTAGGTCTTTTATAAGGGATACATTACTAAGTGGGGCTAAACAAAATAAAATGATTTGGATCAAAAGGGACTGTCAATGTCCTCTGGACTTCCTTACACCAAAAGTTAAGGGTAGTGCTCAACATACATTTCCGGGAGATTATTCTAACCACAAGGGGGGAATTTATCCAATAGTGCTGCAATTGTCTAAGTGTCCCAGTAAATGTCCTTGGACATTTACCTAACTCTCAGTAAAAGACTAAGGTGTAGGCTTTTGGATGATCTTGAGGACCCCTTCTGATGATCCAGTCTCGTTCCAAAGAAGGTTGATGTTTCTGTTGCTTGCCCCCTGGGTCATCTGGGGTTGGGCACAACTTGTCCCCATCAGATAGTCCTCTGGTTGGAATGGTCATTCTAGTTCTCAGTGCGCAGAGGTATCTGGTTCAACGGCGTGCAGGGGCTCTACCATGCACAACTCAAGGAATCCTTCCCCACCTAACTGGGCCCCAGCAACTACTATGGTCCTTCCTTCATTGTCACCAGGGCACAGGTTTACCCCTCCTCCCAGCCTGGGTCAACCCCACCTGGTCAGGGTCTCAACCCCAGTCCAACCTTTTCTGCACAATGTGTCCATTTTCCAACTCTCTACTATTACGAAATCTCCCTTTACTTCATTTTAATTGACCTTCTGATCTTTTCTAACCACGCTGTGCTAGGTTATGCCTCCTTATTTAACTTCACCTCCTACTTCTTGATATTCCCTTCCAGCCTCCTTTGCTTTACCATCTTCCTCCTATTTCCCATTACCCACCACAGCTAACCTTAATGACACCCTCTAACAAACCTCGCACCACCTTCCTAACAATTCCGGCCAACTACACTCTCACCTCTTCATTAAACTCACCCACTTCCTTTGGCAACCTTCTACCTTCCTTATTTACATTACTAACCCCTCCAACAACTCTCCTGCTTCTTTTTCAATTTTAACCACCTCCTCCATCAGCTCTCCACCAACCTCCTCCTTAAACACCCCCTGGGATGTACTGATAAGATCAATCAGGGATATAGTGTTCTGCTCACTCACCTCTCTTGTACTCCCAAACGTGTATAGTGCCCAGGCCACTCAGGGATATCGTGCCAAGCTCATTCAGGGATATATTGCCCAGCTCACTCCACTCCTACTCACCGTCTAAAAACTCTCATCCACAATCTGCTCCTCCAATCCCCTCTTCTTTGCGCCACTTCAGTCTCTACTTCTTCTATTCAGCTCTCTCCAAACATCAATGAGTTAACGCTCCTCAAAATGAGCTAGGCTCTGGCTCTTTTTATAGTTTGTTGGCCTCTCCTCTGGACTGGTTCTCCAAGTAATGGGTTGTAGCTGTGTCTCCGGGTGAAGCCTTCACTCAGATAGACTCAGCCCACTTCCTTCCTGCAAGTCCCCATGGGTGGTATTAAGGAGATAAATGCTATAAGAGGGTGCGTGTCGACATTTTGGATCTCATTAGTGTGCTGCACATCTCTCTATCTGTCTGTTCTCTGCAGCACCCACTCGTCGGTTGTTGCTGGAAAGTTTCTCTCCTGATGCTGTCTTTGGTGTTTCCTGTTTTTGCACAGGTTAGTGAACCTAACAGCTCCTTTGGAGAGGGAGAGAGGCTGGCGTTTCTGCTTCTCTGCTTTTTAAGAAGGCGAGGGGTTGCACTTTCTCACCTAACAGGGGTAAAGATTAGGGGATATTCTGGGCTGTCTCCCCTAGGGTTTGAAATCCATTCTGTGGGTTGGTCTCACCTTCCTCCAGTTCTTCTGGCCCTGTAATGGTGAAAGTAGTTTGCTAATCCAGTCCGGGTTTTCTGTTAAGCAATCAGAAGGATTTTGAGAGATTAAGTCCTCCACTTCCTGCTTTCTGCAAAAAATATGGGACGTTTTGTTAAAGAGAAATCTATGTGATCACTGCGTCACCTATAATGTCGACTTTCAAAAAGCCGACTTCCATTATGGCGCGGCTCAGTGATCACATATATCACTGTGCCCCTCATCCCCGTACCTGCCTCCCTGTTGCCCACTTACCTTTTCAGTGGCCCACTTCTGTGTGTGCCACCGTCTCTCCTGTGTCCCTGCAGGGTCAGTTCTCTCCCACTAATATGGGTCGGAACTGGTGCTGCAGGGTCCTTTTTACTTTTTTAAGTTTTTTTTCTTTATTGTCCCCGATACCATATAATGGAAGCGGCGGACACCCCTAATACCTCTGAAACCCATTACTCCTACTGTGGGGAGCTGGAAACACCCCCACAATCTCTGCTCCCATTAGTTAGAGTAATGAGGGTCAGGATTATAGTACAGCGCAAAGGGGCTGTATTCGGTATAGGTGACTTTTTTGTCACAGTATTTGTGTTGGCTCGTGTTCTATAGTGTTTGTAAGGCTTGGCATTCCCCTTGGTGGTTTCTACCCAATCTCCCTAATCCCCTTATCTGGATCCAGTCCAGATTTTGATTTGGACCCAGTAGGGAATTCAGGCGGTGATAGCGTTCTCTACCATCCATTTCCATAATGTGCTGGCTAAATTGGAATTAGTTCTTCCATATGGGTCTCTGGCTATCCTATGAGCCAAGTGACTGTCCCCTGTTATGAGGAGGGGGTGTTGAGGAGGTAACACAGAGGTTTTTTGGATCACCATTTTAGTCATTCCTGAATCCCATGGGGGACCTTCTCAATAGAGGGATGTGAGACAGTAGCAAATTAAGTGTGGAGAGTGGCACATATGGCTGTTTCATGAGGGGGATGCAGTTTTCTGTGATGGAACTGGTTATTGCAGAGGTATTGGGCTATCCAGAGCCCAAGTGTGATCTAAGAAGTAGGAGGAGCCCAAGAAGGAGGATGGGAAAAGAGAGGCTCGGGAGAAAGATGAGATTAGGATGGGTGATGTTAGAATGAGCAGTAGAGCTGGGGTGCCTTGCCTGAGGTATGTGTACAACCGGAATGGGATGGTAGAGACATGAATAGCGGCAGAGGGATACTCCCCAGATACATTTGATATCACCATGCGAAGTGGAGGGATAGTGTTGTGGCCAAGCATGGTGAAGGCCACAGTCGTGAACAAGGGGACTGGTAGTAAGGGACATGGATTACTAGAGTAGCCAGTAGCTAGTAACACATACCCAATACTTGTCAATCCTTTGGTGACCAAGGCAATTAAATAATGGATAGGTGGCAACCAAAACAATTCAATAATTGGCCAGTGGTAACACAGTCATTGAAATAATGGATTGTTAGAGCCCAGGAGAATTAAATAATGGGTTATCTAATCTGCCTTCAGGAAACTTGGCTGTCTGAAGAGGTAACATGCAAAGGCTTCTCGGTCTTCATGAATCCAGCGATTACTTCACATCAAGGTAGACCGTCATCAGGCATGCTGATTATGACCAAATTAAATCCATCTTGGTCAATCGTAGCAAAGCAAAATATACACCCCCGGGCTCAATACATCATCATCTGTATCCAAACCCCAAAAAAGGAATCCAGCTATCTAACAGTCTTCAACATTTACTGGAACCCAACATCAATGAATGAGAACATATTCCTAGATTCTATTTTTGATGAATTTGATTCAATTGCCAACTTACATAACTCGACAGAATTTATAATTGCTGGTGATTTGAACATCCATCTTTATAGCCCAGAAGGTTTGAGACTAAATTCCTCTAATCTATCCTCAAGAGCAAAAAAATGGTCCAAAGAAATTTTTATTAGAAACTTAACATTGACTGAGCAACCACGAAATGATCAAGATAAACCTCCTCCAACATGGACCCGTGAAAAATCCAACTCAATTATAGACTATGGGCCTCATCACGAGTTGGGCGGTAATGCCGGCGGTATTACCGCCGGCGTTATTAGCCCTACCGGCAAACCCCCTGGCACTATTAGCGCTGGATCACGGGTTTGGCAGAGCGGTTAGTGCCCATTCCCCATTGGGCCCATTCGGGAATTCCTCATTCCCCATTGGTCCAATGGGGAAAATTAGCGCTATTACCGCCAGCGGTAATAGCGCTGAAAATCGGCAATTTTGCCACGGATTTCCGCCCAGCTCGGAGCTGGGGGGAAATCCGCCAAGGCCATGATCTGGCGGACCCTTAAATGCGACGGTAATAGCGTTACTGCTGCATTTAAGGGTTACCGCCAAACTCGTGATGAGGCCCTATATCTTCATCTCAGAAAGGATACTAAAAAAACCTAACAGCAACTGCAAACCATCCACAAATAAATAGTGACCACCACCAAATTCTAATAACATGGACTACTGCTCGAAATCAAATCTCACAAGTAAATCTCCCAGAGTTGGAACTAAACAATGGTCTAAACAAGCTTCGAATAAACCAACACCAAATGGTTGATCTGCTGACAAACTTTGAGGCATCAAAATTACCAGACCACTCAAAGCTCAACTACGAGTGGATTCTGCATAAATATTAACAACCCAAAAAAACTAGTGTGAACCAGCAAAGCAAACACAAACACCAGTTTATTCATGACATTAACTCAATGAAAAAGAATTTATACAAAAAAATTCAACAACCTAAAAAACAGAATACAATAACCTCTGCTGCAGAAATAAAAAAAGGAAAAACATAAATATTCCAACTTCATAAAATCACATAAAGCTATAATGCGCCAATCAGACGCAGAAGCGATTTTAGCGGCTCTAAAACAGAAAAACACCAGACAGCTGTGGTCGCTTCTTAACGAAAAATCCAATGGATCAACCATGATACAAGAGGTAGAATCCGGAGAATGGTCACAACATTTCAAAAACCTCTACAAAGCGAAAACAGACATTTCACCAGCAGGAAGCTCGAATAACCAACATGACTGGGACCTAAAATGGGAAAGAGACGAGATCAGAAAAACGATCATATCCTTAAATCCATTGCGAGCACCCGGCCCTGATGGGCTCTCCAACGCCAACCTAAAATCTGCCCCCGAAGAATGGGCTATCTTTTTTTAAAAAAATGTCTTAATTTAATAGAGAAAACCAAACAAAGCCCACGCAGCTGGACCCTTGCGATATTGATGCCGATCTATAAAGCTGGTGACAGGAAAATGCCAACAAACTATAGACCCATAGCCCTTCTTGACCCACTGGAAAGCTGTTCGCCGGATTTCTAATGAAAAAACTTAAGTCATGGGCAGCGGTAAATGGCTTTCAAGAGAAGAGGCAGACTGGTTTCGCTAACAAAATCTGCTACTTCTGAATATGATGAAGTATGAAGCGACAATAAAGAAACAACAAGTTTACACAGTGTTTATAGACCTAAAAACAGCATTCGATTCGGTGAATAGAGAAAAACTATGGTTGAAGTTAACATCATGGGGTTGTCCCCCAGCCATTCTCAATCCAATTAAACAGCTCTACTCTAATACATCGATCAGAATAAGATTGACAAAAGATGGTGCAGTAACAGACGAAATTACCACCTGGAATGGCCTGAAACAATGGTGGCCCAAGGCTGCTTGTCTATATAATTTATACACTTTTGGCTTTGTACAAGCGATTCATGATCCACTCTCGAATCTGCTGAAAGATTAATAACGAACCGCTAAAAACCTTAATGTATGCAGACGACATCATTGTCAACTAGAAGATAAAGAGATTGAAGAAACCAAAGCATTCAAATATCTTGGTGCCTTGATAAATTCATCACCAGTTGGGCAAGAATGGAACCACCACATCGAGAGAAAAGCAAGATCCTTAGCTCGTTTGGGTCACTTTTTTCATTGCAAATTTGGAACCTTTACAATAAAATCAACAATCCTACTGTATAGACAAAAGGTGATCCCCATCCTAATTTACGCTGGAGAAACAAAAATCAATCAAGATACAATAAAATGGCAACAATACAAGGCCATATTCTGGAGAAAAACTCTGGCTTTACCTAACTCATTTCCAATCCCAAGAATTCATTTTGATTTGGCTGTACAATCTCTAGAATCTATAATTACCTGGAAAAAAATGGACCTCTACAGAAAAATAATTTGTCAGGATAAAATTCCATCCTTAGAAATACTCAAGGAAAAAAAGACCCCTCTATGTGTAACAGCTCTGCAATACTGGACCAACAAAATAAAAAAGAAAATGAAGGCCAAAGACATTAGCGAAGACATGCTAATAAACAGACCACAACATGCTAAAAGAAGAGTTCAGCAAAATGATTGGATCAAAACAATAGAGGAACAATCAAAATATAAACGAGCGATGAACTGTTCAATAGAATCAAGAGCTCTTAACGAACTACCACCATATTTAGGATGCTTTCCAGAACGGTCAATACGAGATCTATTCCTACGCTTTCGCCTAAATATCTCGTGATTACCTATCAAGCATAAAACATCCAACCACAACGACCACAGATTGCCGGTTTTGTAAGATTGACGATATTAGAGAGACTCTCTTCCATGTAATCATTGATTGCCATGCTTTGACAGATAAAATAACCTTGTTCAAGGACTTCTACAAAATTTCCCAGAAACAGATGAAAACACAGGTACGATGGGCCCATCTCTTAAAAGGACACAACAAGAACCTCATTTTAACAGTAATTCAATTTTGGACTGCGATCTTGAACAATAGCAAGTTTCGAGAATCAGAAACATAAATGTTAACCCTTTCTCATTTTGTAAATGATATAATGAAAAGTTTGTATTACCAAACACAACATTTATAATAAAAAAAATAATAAATAATGGGTTATGGTTCACCCAACAGGTAGGTAAGTGGGTGGTGACTAAAACATTGCAACAATAGGTTGGCAGTGTCAAACACAATTAAATCACATGTGGGTAGTGACCAGCATAATTGAATAATGGGTCAATGGGAATAAACTGTGAGGGTGTTGTCCCAGGGCCCTCAGTCACGGGTGTTACAGGTGTTCTCAGAAATCCACAGACAAAGTTGGATTAAAGGTATTTTATTAAAGTTTTAAAGAACTAGTATGGGAAGACTGGGATGGTTGAACCTATGGGGGTCTCTAGGGCTTTCTCCACCTCCCCATTGGCTCCCTCCAGCCTAGCCCAAGCACACCTAATACCCAGAATTTCCCCAATATACTCTACACAAAGTAATCCCTACTATCTAAGTCTTTCTGATCTTGACGGGGAAGCTAAAGGCTGTTGAATTTTTTCACATCTCTCCCTTGCCCCTCACCTTCTATTTGCTTCCCTTCCTTCTCTCCTCACCCCACATTTGTCACCCTTAAACCATCTGCACCCCTCCCCTCTCTATCCTCTATGTCTACCTGCAACCCTCTCTATTCACTTCTCTCCCTCAATAACGCATGTCTCCTCCTCTTACTTCAGATCTTTGCCTGCCTCTCCCAACTTCCTTCCTCCTTCTTCGCTTTGTCCTCCTCACTTCTACTCAGACTGACACTTTATACTGTCTCCCCTACACTCCTGGCACATGCCTGCTGTAATTTACATTCACTATCACACCCTCTCTAAATCCCCTTACACTATCCCCCTCACTACACTACACACAACAGGTATCACTCTCTTCTACAAACAATACCTTACCTTCACTCTCTCGGAACATTGCCACAGTCTCCTCAGCACTCCATCATCCTCCCTCCCCCTGGTCTCTTTAAGGAATGAATGAATGAATTAATTAATTAACTAATTAATTAATGAAGCAGCATTTATAAAGTGGGACATTCACCCAAAGACGTCTTGGTGCTGCTTAAACAGGGCAATGGAACAAGAGGAGCTAGAATAGAGAGGACTTCAGGGAACACCTGAATGATATAAAGTCATCCTTCATCCAAAAGGCGAGAGGAATAGAGTGCGACAAATGGTAGCAACAGCAACTGAAAAGGATCATCCTCCAACCTGGTCCAGCCTAAATTGAAGGAACACCAACCTACCAGGCCTCAGCCAAGTGCAGGATCTGGCGTAGAGCATGAAACCTAAACTTCTCGTCAATATAGATGGCTCCTGACCCATGCAGGATGTATATTACTGAATTCAAAAGGTTTGAGGGAGAAAAAAACAAATGTAATTTCAACAGAAATGACTTTCAGTTTTCACTCTGCCGAACGTTTCCGCTAACCTACTGCCCCCACCCTCTTACTTACCTCTTGGTGGAACACCTCCTTGGGTGACGCGGTATCCTGCTTCCCTTTACAACACCAGTTCCCTTCACTTGCATGAATGGGAGCCGACACCGCAGGGTCCTCTTTCTTAAAATCTTTATTGAATGGGGAGCAGGGGCCTCCCCCTCTGGCATTATAGTGAACAAGGGTGTGCGGGACCCCCTCTCACCCTTTTTCCCTATAATGACACCGAATGGAGGATTATTCGAAATTTTCGGCTGTAGTCATTTCGTACAGATGATTTTTGAATAAATCTCCCATTGTTTTTCTTAATTCAACATAATGGGCCTCATTACGACCCAGGCGGTAAGTTACCGCCTGGGCCGTGACTTTACCACCATGGCGTAAACTATGTTTACGCCATGGTGGTTGGCGGACTTACCGCCCCATTCCGAGTTTGGCGGGGCGGTAAGTCCCCAATCCCCATTTACCCTTCCCCATTGCCATTTTTGCCCCATAGGGCATAATGGGAGTGGGGAAGGCGTTAATTACGCCACCGTAAATTACGGTGGCGTAATTAACTCCATGGTCCCTTAGCGCCATGGATTTTAACACCTGCTAAAAGCAGGTGTTAAATCCGCCATGGCGCTAAGGGACCTCGTACTCAGGCGGTAAGGGTCGGCGCTGTTTACGGCGCCGTAAACCCCTTACCGCCTGAGTTGTAATGAGGCCCAATGTGTTGATTCCACCCATGCAGGGCTTGGTGCACTACACAGAGCGCTTTGATTTGAACACATTTTGCCACTGGAGCCAGCGCAGGGTAGGAGAGATATGGGCGCAACAAGGAGTAGAAGTGGCCCCAGGGGCCAACAAATTTTGCAGAATTTGTAATTGCAGAATCTGTAGGCCAGCTGCGAGAGAAACAAGGAGTTACAAACATCTAAAGAAGACAATACCAGGGACCACAGGAGCGCGAATGTCAGTAAGTATGAAAGGAAGAACCTTGTGCAGGATTTTTAATTTGAGGTGTCCCGCCTGACAGACCACACTGATCTGTGCAGCCATGGACAGCAAGGACATAATCTTGACCCCTAGTTCTTTCACCACAGGCACAGGGATGGGACATGGACCCAAAATCAGAGGCCAGAAAAGTGGCGACCAAAGAACAGCAGCCTCAGGAGAGCCCACCATCAGAACCTCTGTCTCTCCCTGTTCAATTTCAGCTAGTTGTTGCACATCCATCCCCCACAGCTTTAAAACAGGTGATAAGCCTGAGAGCAGTTTCAGGCAAGCACAAGTCTAGCTGAACCAAGATCTGAGTGTCGTCGGCATATGCGTAACAAGAGAAGCCATGGGAGATGACGAGTTTGGTAAGTGGCTGGATATAAAGATTGAACAACAAAGGGAAATAGCAGAGCTTTGGAGGAGAGTGCAGTAGGGCAGAATGGAATGGTGGGATAGAAAGAGACTGAGAATGGTCAGTAAGAAAAGAAGTGAACCAGGACAGGACGGTACCTGAGAGGCCAGCTCCAGCGGGGCGACCAAGCAGGATGGCAGGATCGACGATGTCAAAGGTGGCGGACAAGTCGAGAAGTATCAAATCGTCCATGCTGTCTTGATCATGCAGGCAAGCAAGATCATCCACAACTGAGATCAGAACCAACCTCCGCCCCATGCTCTGGCCGAAAACTCGATTGAGCTGAGTGAAAAAATTAGGCTTTCTCTAGAAAAGAGGTGAGAAGAGGACAGACCAAGTATTCAAGTAATTTCATGAGAAAGGCCAGGAGAGAGATATGGTGAAAATGTGCAGAAACCAAAAGATCCAATGTGGATTCTATTAATAAATGGATCACCAAAGCATGTGTTAGGGAGAATTCTCACCCAAGTGCTAAATTCCCTCTACCTTAGAGCCCTCCAGCTCTTTTGCTATATTTTGGGACTTTGAACTTTTTATTTTCAATGTGTTTTACTTTTGTGTTCTTTGGATATGGAGTTTTAAAACAACTCCATAGGCATCATCTTTTTCTTGTGTGTCACACATCACCTTCAGTGCAGTGGCACAGGGATGTCTTTCAGACTTCCCAAGATGTAAATACCTTCTCTGGGACTGACTACTGTCTCCCAGAGCATGTAAAGTTAAATTGACTTTACTAGTCTTTTTAAATTTACAGACCCAGCACACACTATCTTCCTATAGAGTGCTGGAGGGATTGCCTAGCATCCCCTGAGTCTAAACACTCATGTAACAGTCAAATGTTATCCTTTTCTACTTGAAATGGCTGGTGGCAGTTGTTTTAACAAACTAACATGGTTTTTCCCGACCGTGAACACCGGTAGCTAAAAATCAGGCCAGCCATGTTTTTCAATATGGCGCCCAAGACCTATCTGTAAATACAGACTCCAGTCGACTTTTTTAGCTGTTTCTTTAAGAAAAGGTCCTTCTTGTGTTTAACTCTGCGCGCCAAACCAGGTTTGGTCCATTTGTTCATTGGCCTTTGCCAGGCTTCAGGGCTGAAGCCCTCCTCTGTCGCCTGAGTGTCTGGTGTGGACAGGATGTGAGGGAGGTGCCCTAAACTACCTGTGCTTAGTCTCCTAGTAGACCTGAACGCACTCTGGCGTGATTGGCCAGCTGGCTGTCCGGCAAGGACAGCCACCCTGCTGTGTGAGTGACAGTCTGGCTGGAATGATTGGGGGAAAACTGTTTAAAAGCAGGCCTCTGCGACTTGGAGAGGAGAGTCGATCACTGGAACGAAAGAACCGAAGACGAGCTGAAGGAAGACGACTGCTACAACTCCTTGTCCACCGGTGAAGCCCTGCTGCAGGTCCGAATTGATCGACAGAGAAGCCCTT
The DNA here is from genome assembly GCF_040938575.1 of Ambystoma mexicanum. NCBI lineage: Eukaryota > Metazoa > Chordata > Amphibia > Caudata > Ambystomatidae > Ambystoma > Ambystoma mexicanum. The sequence goes on along the minus strand of NC_090927.1, from coordinate 629,010,002 downwards.
CAAGGTTAACTTCTTCCATTGAGTTTGGTGGGAACAACCAACTCATAAGCTGCCTGGACTCCGTCCCCATACTGGTCGAATTTTCTTCAGAGTGCTGTTGAAAACCGGATAGCCAATGGGAAAGATACCAGTTTGTGGTATTTAAGGCACTCACACCTTAAACCGACATTTTTCCAAGCGTGTGGCCTCTTCCCTGGGCAGTGCAGGAACCTCCCAACGTCCTCCTTCTTGTCCCCATTACTGAAGCTCAGGAACAGCGAGATCTGCCAGAACTGCCAGGAACAACTGCCTAAACTACAGCTCTTCTTCATTTAAAAGGTACTGTGCAAGTGCGGTGCAGAACGGCCATGGTGAAAGTTTGTGAAACTTTCCCTACTTTGAAGGCTTGTCCTTCCCTAAACCAACATCTAAGTTTTTGTCTGACCAACTACTTCTAAAAACCGTGGCAAAGACTTAACCATTTACTACCAGAACTCTGCTGTCCTATACAAGACTCTGAACCATTGACTTTGGCCCAGGCCTATTGAATTGCATTGCTGGTTGTAGTGAACTGAAACTATTTTCCCTACCTCTGAAAGTATTTGTTCTTTTGATTCTTATAACCTTGTCTTTTTACCCCTTTTTCAAGTAACTGAAGTGCCATTTTGCTCCCACTTCAGGAGAGCTGAACTTGTTCAGAAACGGATTGGTTGTGTATTGTAGTGTATTAGATTGTGATGTTGAGCTGCTCATGCTAGTGGAATTTTTCCCAACTAACTGTGTAAATACATGCATATTCTTTTACCAAGAAACTTTGACTAAGTGTTTGTTTGAATCACTGTGATTGCTAGTTGTTTGTGTAATCTGTTGTACTGCTCACTTTACTCTTGAGATAAATCTGACTGCTCAGCAACTGCTACCACATTACTGTGTAGTACAGGCTTCTACCAAAGGTGACATTGTACTGACACTTGTAGTCTTAATTGTGTGTAGTGTTCCCAAAGGGTACTGCACATGATTCTGCCTAACAGCATGCTTAAGAGAGGCTGGGATCTGACCAGTGTTAAATGAGACATTCACAGCTTGGGCAACCAGTGGGGCAATCTGAACTATCACCTCCATCAAGACAGATAATATAATAGCATCCATGGGAGAGGCTGATTTTAGCCTGTGTGTAGCCACTGCAATATCCCCAGTGGTGAACCTAGGAAAAACATCCAACACAGGGCCTAGTGGGCCAACAGTTGCCTCCAGCGGAGTCTAAGGTGACCACAAACTGGATGCCCGAATACCCTCTCGGATTCTCCCGATTTTGGCTACAAAGTACTAAGATAGTGATTTAAAAAAAATATTGGGATTCTGGTACCGGCTCCACAGGAATAGATGAAAAAGAATGGTCCAGCTTGAATAATTCACAGGGCTGGTTCAAAGATGGGTCTACCTGGTGAAAGAAAAAGGAGCTCTTAGCTTCAAACACCGCTTTGTGGTATTGTGCTGAAATTCGCAGCAGGGACAGATTAGCTTCTGGATAATAATGCAGACATCACTCGCGCTCTACTTGCCTCCGCTGAAGGTGGAGGGCATGAAGTTGGTTGCCGAACCAAGGTTGGAATACCCGGCCCTTTGATTTCAGCACCCTAAGAGGGGCAACAGAGTCAGCAATGGTAATAAACGCACGAGAACTGTAAAAAAGGATGAATGATCCACACAAAGTGATTCTAATTGACTAGAAATATGTTCATCTGGGATAGCCTGCCAATTCTAAACAAAGTTTTTAACAGATTGATGGGCCGTGGTGGTATTATCCACCTTCCATGAGGACAAAATAAGAAAATGGTTGGGACAGTAGATAGGGGTTACAGAATCCACCAGAATTTGTGACCGGCCAGCAAAGATAAGGTACAGGGTATTACCCCATTGATACCGGCACATCAAGGAGATCATTCATTTTTAAATTAAAATCGCCCACAATTCAGACATTTTGGTGGCGTAGTTGGAGGTCAGCTGCCAATTCATCAAAGACTTCATTAAACAAATAATCATTACCAGGAGGGTGGTAGACTACCCAAATATGCTCAGTTAATGTAAGAGAGGATAAAGCGAGCAAACAAGGCGTCCATTTTAATATCATGATCCAACGGTCGGATGCTCCCGGAAAATCGGTTACTGAAAATGGTGGCAACAACACCAGTAGGATGAGCATCAACACAATCAACGTGCAGAATGGAAAAATTTTGCGGACGTAGCTGGGATACTGCCAGTTCGGAGGATTTGCAGAACCACGTTTCCGTGATGAATGCTAAGGCTTGATGTCTGTCGCCCAGTAAATCATAACATTGGGTCATGTGGGCCACAGGGGATCGAGCATTCCACAACACACACTGAAGCTGTTTTTGTGGGGCAAGGACAGTATGGGAGTGTGGTGTACCAGCAGAGAAGCCAGTGGGTGGTCGTGTGGAGGGGGGTCAAGGCCAATAAGCATATTATGCAAAAAAAAATGCACCTACATGCTCTTACCTGGACCTGCCTCCCTGATACATTTCCCAGCCCATCTGCAGCACGGACGAGCACAGATGTGCTTGACTTTAGCGTAACTTCAGTGTGCACAAGTCACGCCCGCTACACTCGTCCACTGGGCTTCCGAGCCGTGAATGAACTAACACACATGGAATACCATAAGCCAATCCTGTCAACCCAATGGGTTAGACAGTGAAGAGAGACTCTGCTCTCTCAGTGTGCCGGTCGGAAGTGAATAAAACAATGCCAGAGAGATAGAGAACTCAAGCAAATAGGAATCCAGGTAAAATACACCCAAATTAAATTAAATCAAACTAGAGAAATATGACATAAGATAAGCTCAAAAGAAGAGAAATGTTGGTGCCCTGTCACCCACCACAGCATGGCGCAAAGAGCAGCCATAGCAATAAAAGGAATGAAACAAAATGTATGGCCCTCATTACAACCCCAGTGTCAACCAATGGCACTATTAGTGCCATGGTTAACGCCGGTAACTTACAAATTCCGCCATGGTGAAATGGGGAATTACCACCCCATTGCAAGGTTGGCGGGGCGGTAATTCCCCATTTACCATTGGCCCTTCCCCATTCCCATTTTTGCCCAATAAGGCTCAATGGGAAAGGGGAAGGCGGTAATTACGGTACCGCAAATTGCGGTACTGTAATTACCTTCAAGGTCCCATTGCGGGTCCCTACCTTAACGGCTGGTCCAGACCAGCCGTTAAGGTCGGGAGCCGCAAAGGGACCTCGTAGTAAGGCGTTAAGGGGTTAACGGTGCTGGAACTTTTTACGGAGCCATTAACCCCTTCACGCCTGGGTCGTAATGACCCCCTATATATATAAAATGCTTAGTTATGTTTCCATGCTCAGTTGATGCAATTTATCAGTGTCAGTTTGCCCTCTGCTATAGCAAAGTGTACCTCCCATTTCAACAAAAGCTATAATTTTAACAAACAATGAGCACGGTTCTACATGGTCACCTTCACCTTCCACTATTGCAAAAATTCAGAATAATTCCAAGTTACTTCTTTCCACCCGCACTTCTCTTCACACAGGGCTCGGCGGTTTCAGTGTCAATGAACAGTTAATTACCGGCTCAATGTTTCAGTCTCTAAAGAGCAAAACACCATAGGAGAAATGCTTCCTCATAAGTTAAAACTGAAAGTAGGTGCTGTAAAATTAAGTGACAACAAAGACACATCATATAGACCCATGTAATTGATCAATTAAATTTAGATACTATTTTCATACCGCACATACCTCTCATTCCATCTGATATAAATATGTCTTTCAAATTCAAAGTAAGACAGTTTTCTACATGTTTAGCCTTTTCAATGACCATTAATAAGGCACAGGGACCTGCGCCCCCAGCGCTGGAAGTGATGAGTGGTAGTTCTCATATTTAAAAAGGGGCACAGAAGTGACCCCATGAATTACTGACCAATATTGACGTTTAAGATAGTTAAATGAAAAGGAAACAGAAATTAGGTGAAATAACAAAAGTGAAGCATAAACGCAGAGGGAGTACCACTGTATCTGCTAAGATGCCTCTAAGCCCCAGACTGATCCCATAAAACCCAGTAATGGCCAATCCTGACAACCCAATGGGTTAGACAGTGAAGAGAGACTCAGCTCTCTCTGCATTCCGGTAAGAAATGAATGAAAAAACGCCAGTGGGAGCCCAAACACCTTCCTGCCGCCAAGTGGGATACAAGGTATACAAGGAAAGAAAGTTTTAAAATATGTCCAAATTAGATAAAATAAAATTTGCAAAGCAAATGTGAACATAAGATTAGCTCAAACTAAAAGAGATGTTGGAGTCCAGTCACCACCACAGCACGGCGCAAAATCCAGCTGTAGCTATAAAAGGAACCAAACAAAATTAAGTGAAAAGGAAACATGAATTGGAATGTGGTAAAACAACAAAAGTGAAACATAAAAACAGAGGAGGTACCGCCTTAGCTCTTGATCTGTCCCCACTCAATATGATCACACCAAAACACCTTCCAATCTCATCTTTGCTGACTGGGCTTTTTTAAGCACTCATACCATTTCACCAAGGATTGCATTGCAATTTGTTCCTCGTTGCTATCCTGCAGCAACCAAGACTCCCCATAAAAGTTGAGCAGCAGAAGTAGTGATGTGATTGAGGGCAAGTATAGATAGCAAGTTCATGTTTACGTTTTCTGAGGGATTTTCTAAATGAATTTCTTGTTGCTATTATTCAGGTAAAAATATTATGTTTAATGGACATTCCCAGGGAATGATAATGAAGTAAGAGGAACATTTAGTGGACCGACCATTGAGCATAATTCTACTTCAATAAAACATTCAATACAACAAACTGTGGAATTCCACATATACTGAATTCCAAAACACAGAACAGATGCATATACTGTGACAAATTCAAAGAATTTTTTCACTTTTCCCAAGTGGGAGCCTCCTCCTTTGGGACTAGGGAGGTGAGCCTGCTAAGGTTTACACCCCATAGGGGACCAGGCAAATGGGAACCAAGTGGCGAGACCGCCCCCTCGAGGGCACGCATTCTTTGAGAGGATCATCCTTCCGTGTTCTAGGAAGCTAATGTTTTTATGGGTTGTATGAATGTAATGAACAACACATTCAAAGCAAACTATATACTTCTTTTTATTTTTTTGTAATTGCTATAGCGCTAACAGACAAACACACATCTAAATACTGGGGGTTGGGGGTGGAGGTTACAATAAACTGTAAACTGGTTGCCATCTGTTAGGGTGGAACAGTCTGAGCTTTTTTGATTTTTAGTAATAAAAGGATACAGGCAGATCAGTCATTGAAAGTGAGTGCTCCTTGGTACAAGCATGTAACTTTGCTAGGCCTTTCTACCGGCACCTCTCAGCAGCTGCTTTGTAGTTAGGCAGCATGGAAAGCAGCAGTACAAAGTGACTGCCAACAGACTGGGCACAAATCTTCACCAGCCAGGAAGTGTGCCATTAACCGTGGGCAATACTGATCCTAAATTAAACTATATAATTATGTGTTTCACGAAACTGGCAGCAGTTGTTTAATAACTAAATATAAGACATTTTAAGAACGACCTGGTGGTCTATTGGAATCTACAATTATACCGGCCAGAACCTTCTGGTGTCATGGTATTGTTGGCTTGGTTCCTAGTCACCTTACTGTCAGGAGTGAGTTCCACCCAAAATAGACCTATGGAGGTCTGCCGCAGCTAAAGCCTTTGTCTTCCCTGTTACGTTCCAGGGACACATGAACTGTGGCCATCGGACAGGAGAAGGGCCAATGCTTCAAAGAACAGGCTATGCCAGGCCAAAGGAAATCACACCACTGTGGTAATTAACAAATAATCGTAAATGTAGGCATACAGGAAAAGAGGATAGAGTGAGAGTAGCCAGTAGAGAAGCATCCCACCACCTTGGATTCTCCCAGGACTCATGAAACATCCTGTACCTGCTCTCAACTTCCTGCAGACAAAGCACCATGGGTATGACTCGCGCCTTGAAACACTTGTGTATAGGGGCGTTACAAATGCCATATCATATCATATCATATGACAACACCGGGCAGAAGACTCTGAAACGACAGCCAGGATCGGACATCTTACAGAAGGCTTGAAGGGAACCAATCCACTGTAGAAGAGTTTCTATTTAAGGGAGAGACAACCCCACAGTTGAATCATCTTTGGACTACTGAAACAGAACCATTACACCTTGAACCTTGTTGGGGGGTGCAGTCTGTCCCAGCACCCTCTTCATAGAGGTGAAGACAAAGCACTCCAAGAAAAGGGCAGGCTTTTTTCCTCAACCATCCCAGACAAGCATTTGGGGTCATCGTCTGACTTGGCAAGGCTTACTGCTGCCTGAGAACCCTGGTACTGAGGATCCTGCTCACTGGATGTGACAGAACTCTGCAAGTGCTCTCTAAAAAATGTCTTAACTGGAAAGTGCAGATCAAGGCCTTAACTTGCTCCTGAAAATCCTGGACAGGGCACCACATTAACAAGAAGTGAACAAACACCTCTGGGCCCTGTGTTCCAGATTTAATCAATTTTGAGGTGGATGGACTGCCTCCAAACACGTTTAAGCCCCTGCATGTATGCAGAGCTGCCTTTCATCTGCTGTGGAGCCATTTAACCATTGATTCAAAGAGTTGCTTGCCTGCGCTTCTGAGGTTTTCAAGCTGATCACTACTGTCGAGACGCAATAGATGGTTGGACTTCTTCAAACTGACTCCACCAATTTGAGACACTGACTTGACCCCTCGCCTGCCTGCTTCTTCACCTAATTTGAGCCAGTCCCGGCTACAGTACCACACTGCATTTGTGCAACATCTCGAGCAGGTTTTATTATCTCGATGCCTGTGATCCAAAGGAGACAACTATATTGAAACATCTTAACACCTTACTCAAACTGTTCCAAACTACCTAGAATCCTGGTTCGATGCTGTTGAGCCCCTGGAACACGCATTATAGATATTTGAAGTGGTTTTTGTCCCCCTGGCCTGCCATAATGTACCGTAGTGATAAGACCCCAATCTCTAACTTTTTGAAAGACATCTTCTTGCTGCTGAAATATTTTCCTGTGCACCCTTTCTTAAGACCTAGATTGCTCCCTCATATTACAAAGCTTTTATATTCTATCTCTCTCTCTTTTAGGAGTAGATTAATGTATTTAAATGTTTAGTTCAATTAATGTTTCCTATTCGTTTTGAACATTGGTTGGGCTTTCTTTGATTTTGGTACCATGCAGTCCCAGATTCCATAGAACTACCTGGCTAGGCTAAAAATGCTGACGTTAATGGGGGAGGAAACCCCGTTGCGCCCCGCCTGCAGCCGTGCTATCAATAAAGGCCTTGCACTTTTTTCTCATGACACGGTTAGCAGATGTAAGAGAGGCTTCTGTATTAACATTAGAAAACCATCATTGCTCTTCACTAGTGACAGGAACAGACTAAAGAATCACACCTACTCTCCCATTGCACTCCACTAAAGATAAAGGCTAATTAATTAAGCCAAATCTCCTGTTCTCTCCGCAAACAGAAAAATAACAGTTTAAGTGCTGTGTGTTAAATACAGGTTGAAGTACATCACATGCGTCCCCGGATATGTAAATGGATCAGCGTCAGAGTGTGAAAAGCCAAAAAGCTTATCAGGCCCTACGCTTGTCTGCATTTATCACGGATTCCAATGACACACCGGGCTAAACAAAAAATGCTCTGCTTAATGGGGAAGGAACCCCCCTCTTCCCCTGCCTGCAGCCGTGCTATCAGTAACAACCACACTTTTTGATTGTGATTTTGAAGCATTTGTATGTTGAGCTTAATGAATTAAATGATACCTAGGCGCAGATTGAAAAACAGAGCACCATGAAAGGAAACACAAAACATTTCTTAGAGTGGAGTCAATACAATCGGAATAGCCGATCATAGGCAGCAGTTTTCACCCGTCCAATTACTTGAACAGGTGGGTTCTCAGAACCTTACGAAACTGGGACAGAGATTTAAGGGCCTGGATCTCAAAAGGGAGACTTTTCCACAACTTTGGCACATACACTCCAAATCTGCAATACCCCTAGACACACAGTTCGAGAGAGGAATTTGCAGCAACATTTTGTCTTGGTGGGTGACTACAGATTTTTTCGGATAGGTATGGTGGGGCCAGATTGTATACACCAATTAATTGACCAATTACAGTGAGCAAATGTTAAGATCGCTGGAAACCTGAAATTGGAGAGAACTTCCATACTATAAAGATCAGTCTCACAGCAGCATTCTGTGCTTTTTGCAGGCATTGGATTTGTATAAGTGGAATGCCTGCAAGCAGCCCATTGCAAAAGTCAAGGCGAGAGGTCACCAGTGCTCTAACCACCACTGGATGATCCTCAGCTGGAATAAAAGGAAGAGGCTGTCACAAGATGCTCAAGGTGCTGAACACTGACTACACCTTGGCGCTCACCTGAGCTTCACTCCCCCAATGTTTCAGCCAAATGCAGCCCACCTTATTTATTTTGGGGACAAACAGTAAGTCTGAGTCCAGGAAGCATGGTGGGTGTGAGTGCCTACTACAGTCGAGAAGATGTTTACGCCTGAACAGTGCTACTTCCGTTTTTCTGGCTTTGAGTAAAAGCCAGTTAGCAGACATTCACCCACTAACTTCCTCCAAACACTGTTCAACCGTCTGAAATGCCTCATCCACATTCCATGTTTTGATGAACACCTGGGTGTCATCCACAAAGCAGTGGAAGTTAACGTCATGCCTCCTTAGTATGACCATCAGAAGGCGCAGGTATAAGTTGAAAAGAAGAGGGTAAGTGAGGAGCCGTGAGGGATTCTGCATTTCTGTGGGAGAGAGTCTGAGATGACCCCACCCATTCTCACCTGTTTCTGTCAGTCTGAGAGCAAGGAATCAAACCATTTGATGGCTTAGTCAGATAGGTATCTGTTCTCCCTGAGGTGTCTAAGTAGGATACATTGATTCACTATATCAAAGGCTGCAGAAAGATCCAGCAAAAACAATAAGGATAGTTCTAATTGGTCTGTCACCTCAAGGAGACCGTCCCACACAGCCGTCACCACAGTCTCCATGCCAAACCCTGGCAGGAAACCAGACTGGAGAGGATCCAATAAGGATTCTCTCTTATGTAACAATCCTCTCCAGTATCTTGCCCGGCTGGGGTAGAACGGCCACCGGTTGGTAGCTCTGCAGATTTCCTGGGCCTAGATCAGACTTTTTAAAAAGAGGCGCATCTATGGCCTTTTTTAGCACCAATTGAACAGACCCGGATGGCAAGGATTTATTTAAAATTGTGTCATAAAAGAGATCTCTGGAGCCAGCCATTTTACCACACTTGCCGGGATAGTAACGAGTATATCAGACATCCCAATAAGGATAATACCATGTCCTTGGTGACTGGTGAAAAAAGAGAAAGGCTCCCCAGGAGGGGGAACTTGTGGTTTCTTTGCTCCGGAAGGTTCATTGGTGGGATTTGCACCACCAGAGTACTTTTTTTTCACACAAATCGGTTAGCAAATGGTCGCTGAATCAGAATTCAGAAAACATCTTTTCTGTTTCATTACAACACCATAATATGCTTTGCTAAAATGGTAGATTCATGAGTGGAAGTAGGTTTGTTTTATTCACATCAACTCAAAGCATGCAATCTCCTCCAACCCTCATGCATAAGCATCACACATTATTGCATGTACAACCCTTACACATTATTGAGGAACGTGTTACTTCATGTGCTCACTGTACACACACGCTCACTGTGCCTGCACATTTTTCAAGAGGGGATAGTGAAGGATACTTCAAGACAACTTTTAAACATTGAGTCATTGAAGAAAACGCGCCTACTATTGTATAAAAGAATACAATGTATTACAAAAGATCTCAGTTTGCTTATCAATAATTCACCAATAAATCAAATCAAATCAACCTTCTTACACGGAATAACTCATACCGGTATCAAACCACATATATGAGCAGGGTCTGCAAAAACCATCTCTTCGAAAACCCACTCTAAAAATTGCTCAATTAATACCCATATGGGTATGTCAAAATTCTCATGAGTTTAAAACTGAAGAACTGAAAGCAAAAGCTTTACCATCAGCTAAATTTAAAGAAACATGCTAAATTTCTCAAAATGCAAGCATGTATCAGAGAAACCCTGTGTAATAAAATACAAGAATAAAAACCCCATCTCTAGTGCAATAATTCATTCTCATCACTACCAGAGAAAAGACTAGCATGTAGCATCTTTGAAAGGAAATGCAACAATGAAAACACATTACATCTTTGTATTAAGCACCTATCTGAAAATAAAGAAATAAAGGACCAATAGTTAGCATAGTGCTAATTCAGTTATATCTAGCACATAATATGTATACTTCAAAGGGGAACAAACAGCCCCTGCCCATTTGTCTGTCTGGACAGATCTATCAGTCAGACAGCCTCAGCTTGCACCATCTGATTGCCCCAGTCCTCTCCAATGAACTTTCATAAGGATTATACAGGGCTCAGATGGTGATTTCCCAATAATTAACTTATATGTCACTCGATGGGCTGTGCGTCTGTCAATGGCCAACTATGTTACCTGGCATTAATCTTGCCTCATGTTCTATGATTTATGTCAACATTCTCCAATGACTCCTCCTCATCAGCATGAAGTTTCAATAACAATGCATTGGCGTCTTGTGTAAAATTAATTAGTGTAATATTAATTGTAATTAAACAAGATGCCCAATTAGTCTGGCCACTTTTTACAATGCATCAAGGACAAGATGCTCAAAGTGACATCTGCAAACTGTAGCTTGGCTCTCTGACGTCTACTCACGTGATCAACCTATTATTGCCAAGAAATGCCGGCAAAGTACTTTGCTAGGTGAAATGTGAAGGCATTGCCTTGCCCAGCCGTTTCTTAGCTTCTATTTCTCCAAAGAATAACATTGAATTTGCTTGCATTTCTTGTGGGTTTACTGTGTAAGAGAATGTGTAAGTAATAGGATTCTATGCAGAACTAAATATATATGCTTTCTTGCATATTTGAAATAAGGATGAGCAATCATCTTTGTGTAAGTGACTTAAAGACACACACCTCACTAGAGGCTGCTTTGGAAATGTAACGAAAATACAGTTTAATTCAGGCATCTAGCGCTTTGATGACTTCCTGTTGTTTCAAAGCACTACATTCCACTAACAGACCTTGGGCCTCATTACGATTTTGGCGGTAGCCATGCCGCTATTGGCGGCATGGCTGCAGCCAAAATCGGGTCCGGGTTCCCAGAATGGGGAATTACCGGGCCATTCTGAGTTCGGAGGGCCCAGTAATTCCTCCCTCCAGGAACCCGGGCCCGGACCTTCCCTTGTGGATAGGAAACATGTGTACCACTTTAATCAAGTCAAAGGGTTGTTCACAGAGAGCTGGGGACAAAAGAGAATTGCACCACAAGGGAAGTGCCTAAGCAACAGTGAGACCAAGGATATCTCTATTAATTGGTGATGAGTAATGACCAAAGGTTCAAATGATGTACACATTCAATGCAAGCAATAGCAAACACATATCATCACTAACCAACCGAGTCAAATCTTGGCATAGACAGTGAAACAATACTCTACTGTTTACAGTCTGCACAGATGTGTCAAAACATTTGAGTCCCAAAGTCACGGGGAGTGTCGAGACAGCAGGAGCTCTGGTGTTAATCTATTCAGCATGTCCTATGCGTTTAGAAAAGAAAGAAAGGTCACGTGCATAACATGCAAGCATGAAGGCTCCGAAACAGTCTGATGTGATACACACTGACATTTCAAAAGCAGATTTCAGATGGTGATTGGCGGTCTGTGGGAGTTGATACCCTGCAGTACTGGTGAAGAACTTTCTCTGACAGACTGTTAGGAAGATTTGTTTTACTCTTTTTGAAACTCTGCAGTACCTTTACAGCTCAGTGTATGAAGAGGGTTCCTTGTGGACGACTTCCATAACAGGCCTTTCAGGAAGGCAGAGACACTGACAATATTTGGTGTGGACTTGGCCTTGCTGAGCTATTTGTAGCCAAGTTTATGTAACTTAAATTGCTTTTCTTTCTCAGCACAGGACAACACAGTACCTTTGCCATCTGAGAGCTGTGTCAGATTAATTCGCAGTCCAGGTCATGTTACTACTCACTACTAGTAGCCTATTGCAAGGTTGTAGTCAGAACTGATTCTTATTATCCGACGTTACAACTCGCTTGTAAAAACAAGGCTACTCCCAGGAAATGGCTAGAATATTACATTCCCGAAGGTCTTACAATAATGATGTTAATCTTGCTACCCCTGTGCTATAATGAATTAAATACATATTATGTCATCTCCTTGTTCTGTTAGACCATGGGAAGGTATTGATATAGAGAGGTTATGTTTCATTATGGTGCTCTCTGTTTTATGATACATCTGCAATGTCAATTTCCACAATTGTAAATTATTTTTCTTGAAATCAAAGCAGGCATTGGTTGAGCTTATTCCCAGAACTACTGGTGTTTACCATTACTTGATGTTTTAAAGAGCAAGGTTCTTCACCTTTGGAATGTTTAGGGGTACTGGGTCAAGGCCACCCAGCCACCATCTTTGAACTACGCCGCTTATATCAAGTTACAACAAAAGAGACTCCTTTCTCGATGGAAATGTTTCAGGGGCGGTGGCCCCATGCCCCTCGTTTGAGGAGGCGAGAACCAGCATTCGATGATGGGGCTGAGGTGAACTGAAAGTATATCAGCACATGAGGTTCGAAGACTACCTGAGAACAACCATGGACTAGGATATTGTATGAAAGAAGTCTATTGTTTTAAAAGGGCGGGAATAGTTAACCATCCCCCTTTTCCCAATCCCAATTTATCCTACCTCCTCTCTACTGTCATAGGATATTGTCACTCATGTCCTACCCTACCCCTCAATACCTTCCATCAAACACTCACACTTGGAGGAAAGCAAGGGAATGTAGAAGCCCTTTTTCTAAACTATAACACAGACGTATCCTCCTGTGAGACCCAATCGTTTCCTTTCCTGTTAACCTCACCTACTGAGGGTACCAGAGTAAAAGAACTAGAACCACTTTCCTATTATAAGACAAACAATCTTCTTTCCCCCCAAGTATCACTGAAATACTGTGACGAAGAAGAGGAAATCAAGAGGAGTGATTTACTGTGGGAAACACCACTATGGTACTGGGACGAACAAAATGCAGTTAAAGACACATCAACTTCTTCAAAGGCCATGTCCCACTAACAAGGCCAGACAGGGTCAGGCAATTGACATCAACCATGCCCACCTGCAGCCTATCAAGTCTTCATGAGAGTATAAAAGGAACACTAGCAATCAGCAAAGAGAGCGAGTTGCGAGGAGAGCTGAGGAGGCGTGGCTGCCCAGGACCAGCTAGAAGAAACAGGGACCCTGAGACACCGAGGGTCTATGTGAGCAAGCATCTGGGAGAAGCATGGCTAATGATCCCTGTTTTTAGCAAAGAAGAGAAGTCCAAAGAAGGTAGCTGGGAGGCGTGCTGATCCCTTGTTACAATGGTAAAATGAAATGCTTGTTCCCCTGGGCCAGGACAGGAGCCCAGGAGTGTCTGAGGGGCAGGTGGGGCGACCCTGACCTCAGATAACAAAGACGTTATCCCAAAAAGGAAGAAAACACCACAGGTGAGTGAAGTACAATGAGAGCCTGGTGTGTATTGAAGTAAGCGAGCAAGATAAACATTGCAGTCGAAAGCGTAAGACTGGAGATGCGTCGGGTGAAATTGACGAATGGAATTATAAGGATAAAGAGTGGCAGAGTGGTTGTGTGTATGATTACATGTTCTTTAATGACTCTGTATGAAGAAAGGATGTGCTGCGCGGGGACATGAAAAGTGAGTGAAATAGAGATCCCTAAAAGGGGGAAATGTACGAGAAATGAAGTGGGAGCAGCATTCCTAAAACTGATAGAAAAGTGTTGACAACAAACAAAATGTGTTGCAAAATCATTGGGGTGGCAACCAGGTAGGAGATTGATCCAGGATGGCCGCAGAGAACCCAGAATAAGGAAAGAAAAGCATTGTGGTGGCCACCAGGCGGGAGATTGATCCATGATGGCTGCATAGACCCCAGAATAAGCAAAGAGGGTTTGGAAAAGCATTGGGGTGACCACGAAGTCGCATATTGATCCAGGTTGGCTGCATAGACTCCAGTATAAGGAAAAAAGAACTGTATTAAGAATACGGCACCATGTTGTGCAACCTGTAATGGGTGGACCGTGTGGTCTGATAAATGCGCCACAACCAGGGGACCAGGGGAGCCCAATTGAAAGCCAGGAGATGCACAATCTAATAAAGGAAAAGCTAAACGGACTTGGTTCAGAATGAAGTGTGAACTAGAGGGCTTCCTGGTACACGGAAAGGAGACCTGGAGAAGCCTAAAGAACTTACCAGGAAAAAGTACAGTGAATGCTTTGCCAAGTGAACTTTGGGCCAAGTGAACTTTTCTTTGACAAGTGAAACCTGAGAGACTTGTGGTACTTTATAATCCTGAGTGCTTTAAACTTGGGGAAGGGAGCTGCAGAAAGTCTCCATTGTCACATTAACTTTACTTTGAACAATATTGAGTTTGCCAAATCCCATTCACCCTATTGTCTGTAGAAGTGAGGACAAGCATAGGTTTTGATACAGACAGTATTTTGTTTTGGACTGGCAGACTTCCCTTAGTTTTCTTTCCGTTAGGGAACATTGCCATCTTAGAGTTAGGGCAAGTTAGGCGTTACACCATCCTGACCATTGAGAATAGGTTCCATGCAATAATGTCCCTGCAAAAATGTCCCCTGACAAAAAAGTCGAGTTTTTTTCCAGAGACATTATTACATTGAACATGCGGGGGACACCCCTGCAACCCCTTGTTGTTTTTTTTAATGGGAGCAGGGAACATCCCCGCAACCCGTCCCCATACATAATGTCACCATATATAATGTCGTCAATGGCTTTTCCCGGCGACATTATGTATGGGAACGTTATTACCTGATACCTGAGAATAAAGGTTTTCAAACTGTGTTTTACTTGTCTATGTCGTCTCTTGATACCATGCATGTCTGACAATGCCCACATTTGATTCTGCACAAGAACTTGCCTTAATCTCGCAAGAGTGCTTGGATCCTATATAAACATCCTCGACTGAGCTCGCATGTCCAGGGGGTTTCTGGAGATTCAGCCAGCCTTGTTGTTATAACATTTAGGTTGTTCCATCCTTTCTGATGGATGCCATGTTGAGACTCAATTCATGCAGGTCAGATCTGTTTTTGTGAGCAAAGTAATACTAGTAAATGAAAGATGCTAATTGCAACCAGTTCGGCTGTGAAGGATTATATGCTTCCATTTTTAGGTAAAAACGACCAATTACAATTTTGCATATTTAAAATATTTCCTCAGTTTGAAATGCTGAGCAGAATTGAATTGGCTGAGAAGTGTTTCCTTTGGTACAAGGCGTTCACAATTCCCAAACATGCACGCATTCCGAAACCCTTCCTTGCAAGGAAATTGAAAAAAGTATCCAATTGCTCTGCAAGAAGTTTTATAGTGTAAACATCCCTCAGGATTTCTCCTAAAATTTAATTTCTCCAAAGTAAGGGTCCCAGAGAATTATTGATTGAGTCATCGACTCATTAGCGGATACAGTTCCACTCATGCATTCTTAACAAGAGTGTTTATGATGGTAGGCCTCCCTGGCAGCGTTGCAGTCGCAAACTTAGGGGGTTGATTACACTTCTCAGCTGGGGACTGACTGTGAAGGGTCCTTTATCATCCTCTAATCACTCCGTCCATCCCTCACAGCATTGTTTATCCGGTGCCCTTCTCCCAGAGAAGGCGGGAAGTCCAAGAGTCTTTGTTTTAGTGTAAGGAAATAGAAGCAGCAGAAGAAAGAAAAAATGGATACAGTTCACAAAATAATAAGCT
This sequence comes from Ambystoma mexicanum, assembly GCF_040938575.1. Taxonomy (NCBI): domain Eukaryota; kingdom Metazoa; phylum Chordata; class Amphibia; order Caudata; family Ambystomatidae; genus Ambystoma; species Ambystoma mexicanum. Next base: position 628,994,059 of record NC_090927.1, on the reverse strand, counting down.
TTGCATTTTTAAAAGGACATCATATTTCTGTATTTAGGGTAGGCTTAAAATATGGCAATTAGTGCCTGGTTACTAAAACCTATAAACAGCATGTGATGTAGTGGAGCCGCACACAAGAAAGGAATCGAAAGAAAAATACCTGGTTGCACCTATGAAGTATTAAGCGCCCCTAAGGTGTACTACTACCTTATGCAGGGGCAGCTGGGGCAGATTGTTTAGTCTTGGTTTCTCAGTCATACTTGAGCCAATTTTACCTAAGCTTTTAATATGAAGCCTAGAGAAAGAAAGAAGGTATCCAATCCTCCCGCTACACATTGATGGCACTGTCATGTGTTGCTAGGGGTGTGTGTGTGTGTGTTTGTGTGTGTGTCAGATGTTTTCGCTGTCTTTTGCTGTCTTTTGCTGTCACTCTGATAGAAAGGTATTAGCATATGTAGAGGACTATAATATAATGCATACATGTATATAAATAAACAAATCTTTGTTAGAGGGACATTTTTTTATAGTTACTCCAATAAAAACCTTTAAAATTCAGAGAAAAAACGTTGTGGTTGCAGCACAAAATCGATAAAGCAGCAGAAATGTGCCAGTTATGATAATGAAACTATAACATGTGCCCACACCATGCACTGCTCAGACTAACACCCAGGACATCAAAGATTACATCACAAATGGCATCATTGATTGGATTACTGATGACATTACACATGACATCACTAATTTGTAACAATCCTGACAAAAAAAGTCCTTGCAAAGGGTTGTTTTTAGGGTATTGATAACAACATTTAAAGGGTGGATAAGAAAGACTGGTAATATCTAGTGTGTTGGAAACACATACTATGACCAGAGAATGAAACATTCCATACCACAATGGGAAAATGAGCCACTGTTCATGGCTTGCGTCCATGTCATTGGACCATGGCAACAAACCCTGTGGCATGGGCTTCAGAGATGTTACCGGCCCCACAAAGACACCCACAGTAGAGATTGGGCCTGGCCTGCTGCCTGGCCCAGGTGACAGCCTACAGCCTAATTGTGAGGCCATGGCCGCAGAGAGGAGGAGAACGGGACGGGCTCTACACTTGCAGAACACCCAAGCATTCTCCACCACTCTGCCTGCCCTTTCCCCCCTGGTAAAAAGGTTGTTGTACATTTAAAAACATTATCCGCTCTTTCCCTCTTCTCCCTATCACCTCCCACTAGCCTTCCCTGGACCACCTTCCTAACCTCGGATTGGATGGGGTCACAGGACCCCAAAGAGCAGGCTCCTAAGCCTCAAGACACCAAGCTCCAAATACACCAAGTCCAGACGAACTGCTGAAGGGCAGCAGAGAGGAAGAGAAAGGTCAGACCCCTGCTTTTGCAGAACACCAAAGCGCTCTCCCCCCGCTGACTGCCATTTCACTCATGGTTTTTACCTATAAAAGTGCAATCTGCGCTTTCCCTCATCTCCCTCCCACCACTGTGAGATCTTCTCACTTTTTCGCATCTTAGCCACTTTTGAAGACCTTACACGTTCTGATTTGGTTTTCCGCTGCTTTAAAATTTGACCACACTAAAAGCTGAACTATTGCAGTCAATACTGCTTTACAATTTAGCCACACAAGAACTGCACTAAGTTGGATTTTCACCACTTTCAGATTCAATCACACCAAAGTTGAGCTGCTTCAGCCCATGGCACTTTTGATCTTGCCAACACAGGAACTATGTTGATTTGGTTTTCTGTTCCAATATCGCCTTTACACCCAAAAGGTCTCCTGGCGTGTAGCACTTACCTAAACATGCACTTCATCTATTGCTCACTCACGAGCATGCATACTCCAGCACCTACCCCCTCTGCCCTTTTCCTTGCTCCACTTGCACGTTCTGAATTACTCATAGGGCATAGGTTTGTCCTTTATCCTTTCCCCTCCTCTGTTGTGTAGAAATATGTATCGCTCTGTTGCTCCCTCCCTCGCCCTGTGGGTGCTTTGAAACAGTATGTACTTGCTGTATAGGCGCCCAACAAGCAATAACTAAATAAATAAACAACAATAAATAAACTCTGCCACACAAGTATTTTATTAATTTGCTTTTCAGCCTCTTCTAAATTTAGCAACACATCAAGTCCACTGGTTTGGTTTTCTGCTGCTCTTGAATGTAACTGCATGGATATTGTACCGATTTGGCTCTGCACTGATTTTGAATACACCGGCAGTAAAAACTGAACTGTTTCATTCTATACTGCTTTACAATTGCCAAACAAGGACAGCACTGATTTGGCTTTCTGTAGCTTGTAGACCTATCCACCAAGACTGAGATGGTTCGGTCCATGCTGCTTTTGAAGCTGGCCACAGAGGAACAGTACTGATTTGGTCTTCTGCAACCTTTAAATTTAGCTATACAAGGACTGCGCTGATATGGGTTTTTCGCTATTAGCAAATTTAGCCACGTCGAGGCTGAGCTGGTTTGGTCTATGCTGATTTCCTACTAGCCCACACAGGAACTGTATAGATTTAGTTTTCTGGTTTGAGTGCTTTGCAACTCAGCCACACAAGTACTGGTTTGGTTTTTCTGCTGTTCTTGAATTCAGACATGTGAGAATTTTACCGGTTTTGGATCTATGCTGCTGTTGAATTCACCCACACTGAAACTTAACGGGTTCAATCTACACTACTGCAGAATTTAGTCATAAAACAGCTTTACTAGCTTTGGTTCTTCTGCTGCTCTTGAATTTTAGCCAAACAGGAATTGAACAGATCGGGTTTTCTGCTGCTTTTGAATTTGGCTAAACTGGTAAAATGTATACTGCTCTGAACCTTTCCACAATTTGGCCACACTAAGGCAGCATTGGTATCAATCTGTACCATTTGAGATTCCAAATTCCAAATAGAAATTTAAATCCACTCCACAAAAAGCTAGTATCTATCACTCATCTCACTTCCAATATTGGCCAAAGGCTCCAAATTAAGAGGCTACAAATAGTGCAGCAGAAATGGCACTGATCATTCGGTCAGATACCGTCTGCACTCCTCCATCCTCTCCACCCCACCAAGCATTCAAGAGACGCAACTAGTAGAACATTCTACCATTCCCTTATCTACCACCGCTGCCCTCAGGTATTCACCACCCCCATTTTCACACATCCTTTCAGAAAGACCCAACACTCTTACAGATGTTCACACCCACACCCACCCTTCCTTGATAATTACACAACTTCTTGCACCTCACAGCCCTTCAATCTTCACTGGACACTCGACACGCACCTCTCCATCAACAAACCTGCTGTCTCCAGCCTCCAGAATGTAAGCTCCTTCTCCAGTCAAATACTTCGAAAACATGCCATCCCTAACCCACCAATGCTACACATGCACTGCAAGCAACATTTTTACATCCCCCATCTAACCTCTCCACTCAGACTCAATACCACTTGACCTGCTAACACCTTACAGTTCCACCCTTCACATCTCCATTCATTGGGCCTCATTACACGGAAGGCGGTAATGGTTAACGGCCACCGTTAATGGTAACGGTGACCGTTAACCATTACCGCCTTACTACGAGGTCCCTTAGCGGGTTGGTGCTTTAACGCCTGCCTTTTGCAGGCGTTAAAAACCAACCCGCTAAGGGGCCTCGGAGCTAATTACGGCACCGCAAAATTGCGGTGCCGTAATTAGCGCCTTCCCCATTCCCATAGAGCCCTATGGGGCAGAAATGGGAATGGGGAAGGGCAATGGCGGAAGGGGGATTTACCGCCCCTCCAACCTTGGAATGGGGCGGTAAATCCCCTTTCCGCCAAGGTGGTGCTGGTATTTTACCGGCATGAGCCATGGCGCTAATAGCGCCATGGCTCACCGCCTTCCGTGTAATGAGGCCCATTGTCTTCACAGAGCACCCCTGCCACCTTTCCGATCCGCTCCCACTCCCTTCACTATGATCCATCACCCATCGGAGACCCTCCACTATCCACCTCTCACAACCACACTTCTTCTTCCTTGCATCACCTACCCAACCCCTATTCATCAACTCTACCATAACTGCCAAACCCTTGCCACCATCCAACTCAAACCTTCACTCCACATAACACCATTTGCAACTTCCGCTCTGAACCTGCCACCTCTTCTAACGGGTATAAGCTGCCTCCCAATCATGCGGTACTGCCTCAGCACACCTCATACAGCTTCTCCAGAATCCACAACTGCCACTCATACTGTTATTTCTTAGTCAATCCCTGAATCTGTTTGTTCACTCTGGGTACCTAGCACAACTGACTGAACCACCTCTACCCACTCAATCTCACCCCCCTATATGACTGCCCAACCAGCACCAAATTGACCAACAAGCATCTCTCCCATAACCCATCACCCCATCCCTGTCCCACCCAACTGTCCCAACCTATCATAAACTGCATCACCCTAACTCTGACTAGCATTATCCTCCCGGCTGTACCTCAGACACCCCAAACAGACCCTCACCTTCACTTGGCATCTTGCAAGCATTTCTTCCCTCCACCTCCACTCAACTGTCTGCCTACTCTTACACACCCAGCCCCCTCTAAAAACAGAAGAAATAGACAACTTGATTCCCTTGCAACATCATCTGACCTTAACCCGTTTTACCTCCCACAAAGACAAACAAATATCATATACATCTAAACCCACTCCCTTCCCCTACACCTCCAAATCCAGGGAAATCCCTCCTCAACCTGCTAAAGCGCCGTCAAAGCTTGCAAGCCAAGAACGTTGCCACCCACACGAAGAGGAGATTGTCTCCTGATTTCCCACACCCAAATGGATCACCAGCTCTAAAACAGAGAATGACCACCTCTACCCCTCTCACTAACAACGCAGAGCCTCCCTCTTCCGAGCAACAGTCACCCAGCAACCCGAACATTAAATCACTCACTCCTTCACATACACCATCAACTCTCCAAGCCACCTTACCAAACAACCTACCAACCTCGTCAACCACCCTAGCCTTCTCCACAGAACCTCCAGCTCCATGTCTGTCAACACCTTAATCTCCTTCTGCTTCGAGCCAACCCCAACCCTCCGCAGACAAACTCCCACCACACCAAGTTACCACCCAGCACCTAACAGACAAATACACATTTTCCTCAAATACATTCTCATCAATGCCAGGTCTGATTAAAAAATCATCATAATATATATGATCTAATCATAACAGAGTGTCCTGACATACTTTTCATCACTGAAACATGTTTTTCTGTTTTTCCCAGGGTGACCTTTCGATTGTACATGAGGCCTTCCCACTGGGATGAAAACTAATCATCCAAAACTGGGGCAGCAGGGTAGGTGGCATTGCCATACTCCAAAAAGTCTGTCTCTCTGCTTCTCATATTGACAACTCTCCCCCAAACCCAGACTGTAAATCCCCCGAGTTACATTTTTGCTCTCCCCCACCTCTGCTTACTCCTTCATGATTATATACCAACCCCTGGGATACAAAAGTACCTTTGCTGAAACCCTAAGGGACTCCATTTCAGCCATCATGGTCTCCCACCCCCATCCAACAATATTAGGGAACTTCAACATTTGGTTTGATGTGCCCCTTAATCCAATGACCCACTCACTACTGGATAACCTGGAAAGTTTGCAGCTGACCCAGCTAATCTCAGCCCTAACCCACCCCATTGGTCACAGCTTAGATGCAATCTTTGGATCCCCTGACTACGTCACCATGTTACCACCACGCTCGCTCGTATAGTCAGACCATTCAGCCATCTTCTTCATCCTATCTTCATGGGACTTTCCCTCCCTATTGGTAGCTTCTGGACCGCCAACCAAATAAATCATTTGGGAAGAAATCAAGGTAATTCCTGACCTTCGACAGATAATACTGGTTTCACAGACCATTGTTTCTCTTTCCCCAGCTCAGGTCACTGTTAGGCAAGATTGTATGCAGTACCTTGTGGGTGACGGCACCAACCTTGTCCTCTTGGTAGTAGTTAACCCAACCTTTGGTATAAGCATGTACTACACAAGTTGGTAGAGTGACTGAGCAGCCAGGCTTATCTCAAGAGGGATCAATGTGAGCTGTAAGGTTATTACAAAGAGATTCACAGTGACAAGTGTCCAAATAAACACTTACACTCAAGGTTTCTTGATAAAACAATTATTTATTAATTTAACAGTCAATTGAATAAGCCTTCTTTTGAAGGGAGCAAATATATGTAACACAATAATATACTTCAAAACTACACACATATTGAGACAGGCCGAGCAAAAATGGCGTAAGGTTTATGGCCCTATATGTAGAATACAGTACAAGGTCTGTTCGGCAGCTTATTCGTCAGCTACTACAGCTGCAAAGACACTGTACCTAACTAAGAAGATTGAGTCCTCCTTATGCCAACCAAAAGCACTTTTCTAAGCAGTTAAATTTCTCTCTTCATCAGCTAAACTGGTTACCAACGTCGCGCCCATCCAGGAATTGTGCGACACATTGTCAACATTTTTTATTACAAAGATTGAGACTATTTGTGGGAACGAATCAGTGGAGGCGAATATTCCTACCAGTGAGAATAATCTTTCGTAACCGATGGGTTCGGCCGGATTAAAGGGCTGGTTGTCTTTTCATAGGTTCTCGGAAGAGACGGTACTTGCTGCCATTCATAAGATCAAGTGGTGTGCCCTTTCTGACACAGTCCCTTTGGCTGTTATGAAAAAGATCTCCCCTGACCTCCTGACAGAGATCACAGTGGCAATGACTTGTGCCAGACAGGGCTGGTCCCACCAGAGCTTAAAGCTGCTACGGTTATTCATCTTCTGAAGAAACCGTCACTGGATCCATCTATTCTATTTAATTTCTGTCCAATCTCCCTTCTACCTTTCCTCACAAAGCTTTTGGAGTCTCTGGTGACACCTTTACTTTCTTCATTTCTTGAATCTTCCAACCTCCTAGATCCCGCTCAGTCTGGTTTTAGGCCAGGCAGGGGCACGGAGAGTGTCCTGGTGTGTGTCCAGGACAACATGGCCAGGCTGGTGGATGCAGGAGGGATGGGTGCCCTGATCTTTCAGCAGAGTTCCATACCGTCGACCACTCCACCCTGCTGTACCGCCTGGCTCAGATAGGCATATCTGGGCAAGTGCTGGCCTGCTTCTCCTCTTTCCTGGCTGATCGTACTCAGACTCTCTCTATGTTCCGTTTTTGATCTGGCCCATGCCATCTTAGTTGGGGGTGCTGCAGAGATCTTCTCTGTCTACTATTCTCTTTAATATCTACATCCGGGCACTTGTGGGTCTCATTCGCTCCTTCAGCATCAGGTGCTATTCTTATGCAGCAGCCTGATCAAGATCTAAACGGATCAGAAGCTGGGTGTCGTCGGGACTTCAGAGCTGCCTGGCGGTCGTGGGGGACTGGATGAACCACAATTGGCTTAAACTGAATGGTGATAAGACTGAGGTTCTGGTGGTGGGTTCTCCCCTCGATCCATCATGCTGAGTGTCCTCTTTCTCGCCTGCTTCTCTTGGGCCCCTTCCAGTTCCTGTGGTGAAGGTGAAAAATCTGGGCGTGGTGCTATCAGCGTCCCTGTGAATGGACGCCCAAGTAGCGACAGTCTGCCAAGCTGGACATTTTAAGCTTAAAATACTGAAAAAAGTACTTCCTATGATACCACCCCTCCGTCGCCCCAGTGGTTGCAGCTTTGGTGTTTAGTTGTTTAGACTACTGTAACTTCCTGTATCTGGTGCAGCCAAAGGGTTTGATACTGCGACTGTAATGTTTGCAAAACTTAGCACCCTGCATTGCTGCAGGATGGCCCTACGGGGCCCAAATCTCACCAGTTCTGTGGGCCCGTCACTGGCTCCCAGTGGCTCAGCGCATCAGGTTTAAGGTGCTATGCATCGTCCAACGAGCACTGTATGATCATGGTGTGGAATATCTTTGCACAAAATGTACCCGGTATTTGCCTAGGCGTTGTTTGTGATCCACCTCGGCTGATCTACTCTGTGTGCCTCCCTTCCATTGTGTGTGGACGGGTGGTGAAGCCTTCTCCATAGCAGCAGCTCTGCTATGGAATGAACTCCCGCCTGCTATAAAAAAAACTACCCAACCATTTGTCCTTCAGAAAGGCTGTTAAAACATATCTGTTTTAGGCGACGGGTTGTTTTGGCTGTGGCTACAGCTTTCCTCTCCAGCTCTGTGATACCTTTGGGTGGCTGTGCGCTTTAGAAATTCCCTTAACATAACATAACATACAACTCAGTTTCAATAAATCAGTAGATACCAATTTGGGATGGAACACAGACACTTCCTACACCCTGAGGAGACTTAAATAACTGGGATACTGTGGACATTGACATATCACTTGCAAATTTAAAGCAATACTGATATTAGTGTCAAAAGGAAAAGATGAGGCAATAAAACAATGCTTAACAAATATTCTTCAGCAGTTAAGAACTTTTTGAACCCTCCAAAGCAAAGTAAACTAAACCTTTCCCAGCTACACAAGTTATCTGATGTGTGACTTTTGTTGAGGGATAGTTAAAGCACAAAGTCAGAGGTAAGAAGAGTCTTTCAGGGAGCCAGGACAGCCAATGTCAATTGAGCAAAAGTCTAGGTTAGCTGAAGCACTTCTTGAAGGTAAGTAAAAAGTCTTGCACAATGTTTTATAAATCTTTGTAGAAAATGAAATCACTGGTGGGCCACAAGCTTGGAGGCTTGTGAGGGCAAAGCTTCAAGCAACCAAGACAAGTCTCAACTAAGAGCTTGCAAGGCTACACAATAAGAGGTAAGCACCCCTTAGTTGACAGTAGCTTAGGTCTGAAGAAATTGGTTCCAGCTGGCTTCTGTTCCAGTTGTAGTATGGCAGATGCTGTTGTTCCCGGGCCTCAGTCATGGGGACAAGAGGGAGGACGTCTGGGGACTCCTGCACTATGAATTGAAGATTGGCGGCTGCAATGGGCAAACTTCAAATCAGCAGCACGTTGTGGTTTCAGCTTCTTGCAAATAGCACCACTGTGGGTCTCGGATACCTTATTTACTTTCCTCGCATCTGTGGTCCAGCACTCTGCTTCATGGGTGTCCAGAGGATCTTCCTGGAGCTCAGGTCTGACTTACAGATGACACACTCGATTCCGGTGTTTCTCTCCCTGGCAATCGGTTCCTGCAGCAGCAATAGAAGTACAGCCAGCTCCGAGAGGATGTCCAGACGAGTTTGCTTTGGGGTTGATTGGTCCCACCAACCCAAGGGGAGAAGTTGTCCCTTGCAGGGCATGGGCTTCTCTAGTCAAGGAGAATTCAGAGTTTCAGCAATGCAGCAGGACTTCACCGGGCAAACCAACAGTCCAGGAGCTGTAACAAGCATCTCTTCCAAGTTCTTCTTCGGATTCCTTCGTCCAGTGGTCGACTCTGCCGTCCAAGCCAAATGCCTTGCCTTTTATGCAGGTTTCTCCCATTCATTCGCAGCCTAGCTGTCAATCACACAGCAGCGTGGCTGTCCTCCAAGGACAGCCAGCCAATCGCCTTTGGGTGCATTCCTGTAACCAAGGGGATTAAGCACAGGGTGTTTTGGGCACCTCCCTCATTGCCTGTCCTGCCACACACGCTGAAGCCATAGGCGGGCTTCACCAGTGAATCCTGCCAAAGACAAAACAAACAAAGGGACCAAACCTGGTTTGGCCTGCAGAGTAGAGTATAGAAGGACTTTTCCAACAAGAAATGGTGAAAAAAAGAAGACCAGGGACATTTTGACAAATGGGCACCCATGGGTGTCTTACTACAGCTGCAATTGCAGCCTGCGGTTAAAACACACAATGGTAGGAGAAAGTAAACCACTGCCTCCAGCGATTAATTGTAGAAAGGGTAACATAAAAATGTTACATGAGAAACTAGGCAAAGGGGATACTAAGTAACCCCTCCAGCACCCTACTGTAAAATAGTGTGTGCTGTCTCTAGAATGTTCCAATTTAAGTAAAGCCAATTTCACGTCACTACTCTTGAAAACAGTAGTTTAACCAAGAAAAGGTAAACCTTTGGGAAATCTGAAAGACTTCCCTGTGTCACTGCACTGAAGGTGCTGTGTGACACAATGTACAGAGATGATGCCTATGGAGTTTGTTAGACTCCAAAGTCAAAAGAAACAGTGTTTAAATCAATGAAAGAAATACATGAGAGAGATACATGAACATCTCAAACCTCACCCACCACGCTATCTAAAAAGGTCTCACTATCTCCAGGTTAGAAATTAAAAGTCTGAGTCCAGAAAAAGTTCTGGGGGTCTCTAAGGTAGAAGGGAATTAGCACATTTCTGAGAATTCTCCCTAACAGTCCCCAGATCAATGACAACTGGATTTCCGAAGCACTCAACTCCCTCTAGACCCTCAGATCTTTCTCAAACAGAAAATGCCACTCACCCAGATCTCTCGACAGCTCTCAAAAAACGAAAATCCTTGAAACATATACTGGAGTCTAGATGGTTTCAGACCATCGACACCCAAAAAACGTGCCTACACCTCCCAGCTCAAACACTCTTTTGAAGAAATCTCCAAAGCCTAAACATACCTTTAGAAAAACAGCCCCTCACCAAACCACAGAACTCTTTAAGCTCATCACTGAATTAAAAACCTCTGCATGCTCTACCAACTCATCCCCCACACACAATCCCTTCGTAACTCTCTCTCAGACCACGTCCACAACAAAGTCCTAGAGAGACATACTTCTATCCTGTCTAAAATCTCAACCCTCACCCACCACGCTATCTAAACCCCTTCAATAGAACCACCATCTACCTAAGACTTTTCTCCTGCTTCTCTCCGCTCTCCCGCCAGAATTTCTCAAACTGCTATCACATAGCATACCAGCATGCTCCCCAGACAACCCTTGCCACCCCACACAGCTAAAAGAAATCCTGTCCTCCACTTGTGATAGAAATCTCTCACAATCTATTATCATCTCTTCACTTACTTCTGGTATCTTCGCAGCAGAATGTAAAACCTCCTCCATCAAGCCTACCCTTAAAAAGGCCTCCCTTGACCCCTGTGACCCAACCAATTACAGAAACATCTTGAATAACTGCTATATAGCCAAATTAGCGGACCGAGCGGCATACGTACAACTATCCCTCTTTTTAGAATGTAACATGATCCTAGATGCTGCCTGATCTGGCTTCAGACCATTATGGGGAACGGAATCATGCTTAGTTTACTTGTGGGACGATCTAAAAAAATAAATGGACTCAGATGGATGCACAGCCCTAACGCAGCTCGACCTCTTGGAAGCCTTCAATACCATAGACCACTCCATTCTCACCGAGAGGCTACACATCCTAGACATCAAGAAACTAGCTCTGAACTGGATTGCTTTGTTCCTCTCCAACAGATCACAAATTATGCACTTACCTCTGTTCTCCTAGTGGCCCACCCAATCCTTCACATGTTGACGCAAAGTGCCTCTCTCTCCCCTCTGCACTTAAACCTCTACCTGAGCCCACTACCCACCCTCATTTTATCTCATGCTACAACTACGATGTTGATACCCAACTCATCTTGACAATCTCAAATTACCCTTCCTCTAGCTCCCAACCTGACTCTCTGAGATTGAATGCTGGATGACGGCCAATCATCTTCTACTCGGGCAAAATTGAGATTTTGCTATGTGGAAAAAACTCTCTCTTCTGTCAACCCATCTTCCTGGGCCCACCACCTTCCACCTCATTAGCAATCAGTTACAAAGTGTGGGTGCCTTATATACTCCAACCTGATTCTGTCACATCACATCAACTCAGTGGTAAAAAGGTGTTTCCTTCACATCCGCGTACTTTGTCACATTTTTCCTTTCCTGACCTTCTCACGCAGTTACCACAATTATCGCAAATCATACTATCATGCCTAGACTATGCCAATGCACTATAGTTAGCAGCTGCAGCCTCACATCTGAGAAAACTTCAATGAGTGCAAAATACTGCTACAAGACTCCTCTTACCCTTAGATACTAAAGAACATATCTCTCCTACCCTCCGAGTTCTCCATTGAATTCCGACTGGTTGGCATGCTATCTTCAAAGCGATGTGTATCATATTGAGCCTTCTACAATAAAGGATCTAAATATTTGCAGCAAAAGGTCCCTTGCCACAGCCAAACAGAAGTCTCAGATCTGGCTCAGCACTTCTACTCGTAATTCCAGTGACCAGATGAACATGGGGGCATCTCCTCCTCAGTACAAGCACCCACAAACTGGAACTCACTCCCTGTAAACATCCGCCATAGACAGATACCATGCATAGACCCTACCTCTTCTTCAGGAAAGCACTGAAAGAATGGGTCATTCCCACTTCCCCCTTCCCATTGCATACCTAAACCCCTCACCCAGCATGACAAATAAACCCCTTATATGCCTCAAATCACCCACCAAAACCCAGCACTTCCACCCTCCACCAACAACTTTCATAACCCATGCATCAGACATATTATTTAATAAATTCAGATCTGGCCGCTGTGACAAGAGCCAGCACATGATTTTGAATGGAACCAGGCTCTCCTAACATAAGCTAGTCTAGCCCCTCTCAGAGCCCACCGGTTACTTTAATTTCAATGAACCTAGGCTCTCATAACTTAAGCTGTTCCAGCACCTCTCAGAGCCCACCTGTTTATTGAACTCTCCTAACATAACTCTCTACAGCCCCTTCCATGGACCCACCGGATACTGATGCCTTCCATGACGTTTAACTCCCAAGTATCCACCCCCAGTAGGAGTTCAGCCTCTCCCTTAGGTTCCCTTTCCATGCTAAGCAGAAACTGCCCCGAACCTACCGTTCGAAAAGGCTTCTCTACCAGAAACTGACTTGTTTAATGGATCCTACACAGCCCCCCAAAAACCCTAGTAATAGACAGAGCATCTAGCCCCACACTATAGGCTCCTGAGGCATACCATCTCCATCTCACAAGCCCTCGACATCCTGACACTCCTTGGGCTATTCGCCCATGATACCCAATAGCCTCAACTTCAGATAAGTCCTGCTGGACCATAGACTTCTTTGGACCTAAAACAACTCCACACAATCACCTTACTAATGACAGGACTAGGAGCATCATTCAGTAGTTTGCCCACATTTCAAATCCCCAAAAATCCAATCCCTCACCCTCCACTGGTATTTCACACCCATCCCAACTTACTATCTCATTTGATCCACCTTCCAATTTCTAGCGTGGATATTATGGGTCCTCACATTCAAGGCTGATAAATGCTACAGAAGTGATGACTCTGAACAGATACCGCTTCTAAGGAAGGCAGAATCCTACTTCAGCCTCCAAACACCTAGCCACAATTAGGTCCCACTCAGATATGGAAATACAAGATCGACTGAATTATTAGGAGAATATCCCAAGGGATCCCAAGCGAGTGGCTAGTCGCAATCCCCCTCTAGGTCACTCCTCAGTGTATCCTACTGAAGACTGTAATTACTATGGACACAGAAGGTAGGACCAAGTCAATTATTCCTTCCTCTTCAATGGCTGATTGCTATAAGCAGTTGTGTGTCTGCTCTCTGCTGGAGAGACTGTATACCCTCAACTATCAATCAGCATGCACTGCTCTGTCACCCAATAATAGTTAGGTTAGAATGAATGTAGAAAACATCAGGCTTCCTTCCACATCATACTCTGCGACTCACTGTGGTCACTATCCCACACTTGTCAACCACTGACACAGCTTTTCTCCCACCAGACTGCTCTGCAGGCCTTCCACTAACAGAACCAACACTCCCATCAATGTGTCATCCAACATCTACCTCTGCCAGAAATCTACTTTACTCTGGGTGTATCTATATTGTCATTTTTGCAAACCAACACCTAGAAATGATGTTTGTTTTCAATTGAGCACACCTGAGGGTCTACCAGGTTGATTGCGTTTGTGTCTCTGATCATGCAGTTTAACATTTGGCTTGTGGTGTTGCAAGAAGTATTGCAGTGTGCAAAGGGGAGCATAATACCTCATTGGAATTCGCACTTTCCAAGGTTCAGGCATTCAGGACTCACCCAGGCATGGAAATTGACATTCAGAGGTCTCAAATGGTTAGGTCAATGAAGGGAGGTAGTGAGTGGTTTCTCTCTAGAGGACTGGATGTCCTGGAGACTTGTGATAGCACATACAAGTTCATTAATTTTTTCTATAAGGGACTATCCATTATCACCACCAAATTTGAATCCAATATAATACACTTTTACTGCAAAAACGAGATGGTACAGACAAGAGAACTTGCGCTTATGGGATCTGTGTCTTATCTGACAACTTTGCATGTCATTTGGAAGCTGACTGTATGCTAGCCATTAATGTATGTGTTCTGCATGTAAAGTATAGCAGAGCCCCCAACTGTAGACAGTTTCCCTGGGATCGATAGACTATTTAAAATACCCTTGCCACCTCTAACACAGCAACTCATAGAATAAAGCATAACCCCACGAAAAAAGTGGTCCAGCTGTCACATAGTCACTGACATAGCAGTCTTCCCTATGCCTTTGCAATATGCACGACATGATTTAAAATGCTTTAACCTAGTCACCTGTGCTAATCACTGCATAGCAATTACTGTTCTCACACACTGTATTTACATGTTTTCACAAACTACAGTCTTCTGAAGGGCATTCATCTACTGCAACGCTTCCAAGCCATAACAATGGCAGTAGGAACTATACACATATCAAATAATGTAACATAACTTATGGCCATGACCACTCATAATACTCCCTGGGCCAAGAAATTAGTCCATGCTACATGCCCCATGAATCAACCTACAGTACACATTAGCCAAGACATGTAGCTTAGCCCAGTGATCACTATTCCTCAATAATGGGATGGTAGGTCACTATTCATGGCTTATGCGCCATGTCCAATCATCACAATCCCTGGGGCATGGGCTTCAGCTATGTTGGAGCCCCACTAGCCATCACAGAGTAGACATTGGGCACTGCTGAAGGCCAGGCCCAGTGCTCATTTAACCCCATAGCCGGTTCCAAGGTGGCCATGGCCGCAGGCCATTCCTCAAGCACCAAACATATATCACTATTTTGTGTGCCTATATTTTTGGCAATTTTGTAAAAGTAAAACAAAGGACTGAATAAAATCAAATTTGCAAATGCATGCTTTCTGATCTGGCCAGAGCTCATCGTACAAGTTCAGTACAAATATGTCCAGTGCTTCGGGCTGTAGCCACAGCATATTTGTTTTAAATTCAGCTCTAACCAGATATCAAAAATGTTGGAACCCCCCTACAACTTTGCCGCACTTGACAAAACTGCACCTTGCAAAGCAATTCAAAGTCAGAGTGAGCAAGTCGCACATTTTTGTTGCGCTGTGAGGAAGGAAGGAGGAGAACCTTGCTCAACACTAAGCCCGCTACTTCAAGGCATCTCAGGTGCACCAGCGCTGGCATCCAAGACTGTGTTAGGTCTCACATTTTTGTTGGGACTGTTTGGGCAAAGGAACTGAGAAATCCTGACCTTGCTGATCAAAGCTGGTTTCTCCAGGTACCGATTCTGAATCTAATTACAAGGAGCCCGCCGATACATACTTTTAATTGCTGGGTGCCTTTTGAATTTTTACTGGCTTTAGTCCACCCAGAAATGGGTGGGAGTCCGAGCTTGCACAGTAACCATAGTATGGGCCACAAAGGCTGTGCTCTATCTCAACCAACCTACTCGTAGAAACCTGGCCATTTTTATTGTGAAGAGGGGTGGTCAAATCCTAACCCCGCTCCCCCTCCCATAAGACACGTGAGTCGGAAGAAGAACCAAAGATACCATGATCGCCAATATAATTTTGGACCAATTCCTAGTGCTCCCATGTTAGATAAGTAAGTTGAAAGGTACCCACTCAGTCAACCCTACAGACCAGGAGCAGTGCAAACGTTGCCCAAAGTGAATGAGGAGCCTCAGGACATGACTAAAGGACACCTCCATTGATAGCCTTGACTAAAGCTCCAAGCAGCCATGCATGACGTTGTTAGAGACATCACAACATGGCAGCATTAGACACGAAGCACACATGCCATCCGCACATCAGGACACAATCACGCACCCGAATACACGAAGAACACATGCGTACAGTTAGATAAGACAGAGGACAGAAACATATCCATACTGTTGTCACGTTTATTATTCTTGTCACTAGCTTAAACATAGCAATGCAGAAACCGCAAGACGCAAGAGATCCTGAGCACGCTTGCAGATGCTTGTATACAATTAACCCTATGGAACTACAGGAGCACCTACGGGACCTGACAGAACCATGGCCGACTAACATATTGAGAATACAGAATAGTACAATGTAGAAGCCATGTTCTGGCTTAGGAAAATAACAACAGGCCACAGACCCTCAGCTGTAGTTGAACTGAGTGAATCAGTGCTGCTCAGAGGAGCGAGCGTATGAGACAAGGCCTGCTGCAAGGCCACCAAGATGCGAGTGACATTCCATTCCCTGAACTGCAGTAACTCCACCACAGTAAATACGAATACATTGGAATAATTCATAGCTCCAGAAGCCCAAAACATGGTCTCTGGGCACGTGACCCGGCTGAGCCGATGATGAACCGAAACTAGCAGCTGGGAAAGATGAGATATCTCACGCAGCCAGACAGAAGTTTCAACAAAGTCGTTACAGGAGAAGCCGATTGCTTTGTGATATGGACGGGCGGTCTCACAGTCATTGGTGGTGCACACACGTTACAATGCAGACACATAGTTGTTCTTATTACCTTGAAAAGCTACACTTCGAGATGAGAACCAATTTAGATCCCAAACCTGAAGGTGACAGCTCTAGCCGGTTCACTGTTCAGGACCTATGGGGTGGGTATCAACGGGCAAGAACCAATGATCAGACCCCCACACTGCAACATTGTTTTAGGTGTAGTAATAATGGGACTGGCCAGGCCTGACATCTGACATGGGAGAGCCAGTGAACTAACACATATATGGTCCACTATAGGTGGCCTACTATTCAACACCCAATCCACTCGCTCAAAAGGTTTTCTGGAGACGGGCCCAGGTTGTGACGCTTTAATGACGCAAGAATCTATCAAAACTGCCCTGCGAGCCAGAGCTCACTGATATGTCCCTGGATTTCTTCTGTCCATGTGCTGATCCCTGTTGGTTTTGGTTGTAATAAACTGCAGTTTAAATGTGATGTCTGCCTGGGCCTGTGTTCCTTTTGGGGAAGGAAAGGAGTTGAGCCTTCTATGAGTTCTGGGTCTGCGAACTCCTAGTTGCCCTCAAACCTACCTCGGAGTTTGATCTCAACAAGTTGGTAGGTAGAGGATGGTCCATGGCACCATCCTGGCACTAAGCCGACTCCTTTTCCGCCGAACTTGAGAGGCTGTGGGACCCTCGCATGTTTTTTGAGAAAAATATGAAGTCGTTTTGGAAATCATCCCGCCCGGAAATGGCGAGTTGTCCAGGCATACCAGGACGGAGATACAAGCATCTTGACGGGAAGCCGGCAGCCGAGCAGTGTCAGCGAACATGGAACGTAAGTATTGGTTCAGGCTAACAGCAATTTTGGGTGTGAGGGAGGGTGTTGTGTATTGTGGGGTACTGAGGGATATTGTCAGATGTTGGTTTAGGGTGGTGTCATAGTATTGTCTAGTTTTATTGTGGTGAGTACGGATGGGGAGCGGAGATAGAAGTCCTTTGTCTATTTTCTTGCCTAGGGATATTCGGTCTCTGAGGCAAAAGTTTGGTGAGCAGCGTCAGTTAAGTAGCCGAGAGGATTCGGATGACAAGAGTTTGTAACAAAGTATTCCTGTGGGTTGGGTATTCTAGCTCAAGTCATAGATGACAGTATACCCTTGAGGGCTAGCTGGAGCTATCCTAGATTGCGGAAGGTGAATTGACTGGTTAAGTATCAGGGAAAGAGACATTGCACACGTTAGACGATGCAATGGGTGCAGTTTGATCTCAAGAGAATAGAGGTATACTCTGCCCTGGAAAGGCAGGAAGACAGCTGTGGGGTTTTGTATGGGGTTGGAATAATGGGTCCTTGTGTATGTGCACAATTATCCATCTACCTGTATTGTGATTATAGCTTGGTGACGTCACTCTTAGGTTGGTGCATAGGACAGAGAATTTTGACGGTGAGGAGCTATTGTTGACAACTTGGGATTGACAGACGAGGTGAAGCAGTGGCGGTGCGCAGAAAGGCGCATGCACAGAATTGTGGTGTGCCGGAGAGAGGCAGTAATTGTGAAGGAGGGGCGGTGTGCAGAGTATGCCTGGTAAGGTGCAGAGCCAAAGACGCTCATAGAAATGTAAAAGTATTATCATTGCACTGTGACCTTTAACCCTAGAACTGCAGAATATTGAAACCCTCAACTTGAGGTCAGGTAAAAAGTTCCAAAAATGTATCAGGGAACTAGCGGGGGAGTCACCGCCCTTCAACATTTGTGTAAGACATTGCAGCCGTATAAAGAAAAGATTTTTAAGTACAGTATAGAATGGTCCAAAGGAAAATTAACAAAAACATGGCCATCTTGTGGCAGTTTCTCAAGAGACGTACAGCAATCACTTTTCACACATACAGGGCATTTAAAAGGGGAAGAAATTGACCAAACATATGGCCATATTTGAGCTGTGACATGTTTCAGGAGGGAGAGGGGAACGCAGTGAAGCGTCAGTGGATGCTGTGCCAGCATGAGGTGAAGGAGGAAGGGACCCATCCCTCCGCATCCCCCCTGCCCCTCCGAGCATAGTATCTGATGACACAGACGATGAACAGGGGATATACCCAATCAAAGAACTGAGAGCAGCAGAAGGGTATTCAAATCTGACATATAAGCCGCCACAATACACTAGAGAAGAGAACCCGAAAGTTGCAGGGCAGCAGCTAATAGCACGGGGCAAGGAGGAGGGGCTGCACCACGTGAAGGCAGAGTTCCAGGGCATGGGCACAGACAAATGGATAGCAAAACAGATACTCTTGCATCTCAAAGTGAAGACCACAGGGAGGCAGAAGGGGCAACTAGGGCGATTGAAAGCCTGGAAAAGGATTGAGATACATCTGACTTGGCAGACAGGGGGAGGACCGAAGGGAGAAAGACAGGGAAGTGAGGTTAGAGCATGAGGACAGAGAAAGGAGAAAAGAGGAGAAACTGGAATGGGAAGACAAAGAGTGAAGAAGGGAAGAGGAAAGGGAGCAGTTGGAAAGGGAGCGCAAAGAAAGGATAGAGAGGGATCTGAAGGAAAGGAAGAGACTGGAAAAGGAGATGAGGGAGAAGAAGGAGAGAGAGAAGGAGAAGGCAGAGAAGAAGAAGGGAGATAGCTGAGCACAAAAAACACAAGATAGCAGAGAGGTAACAGATTAAGTTGCAATTGGATAGACTTGCGAGAGAACTAACACAAAAAGATGAAGAGGAGTGAGCAATAAGGGCAGTAAAAACACAGGTAGCAATGGACTTGGAGAGTAATAAACATGAGGAGGAGAGGAGAGCAGAGCCTGACAGTACAAACTTGTGAGGTAGGAGCACAGCAGGAAGCAGCGGGGCAGGCCTAGGGGCTTGGGCAGGAGGCAGTAGATACAATCTAATCAATATTGACCTAAGCGCAAACTCAACATCGAGGCAATTAACCTTTTCTGATGGGTTCTGTAGCAACATGGACATGGGATCTGACAACGATGACAAACACAGTGGATACCTGAGGGGGGAGAGAAGCAGGTCACCATCCGCAGAGATTGATCAGTGGGTCTCATGGGAATGTAGGTCACCTGGATGAGGAGAAGGAGGGGCTGAGGCAGAAAAGCAAACATAAAATGCAAATGACAGGTACGCCACACACAATACATATTCCAACAGACTTAGGGACCTCCAAGGACATAGGAGGGACGACAAAGCAATAGCATGTTCGCGGGGACAACTGTCGAGGACCTATGATGAAAGCAAACAAGTACCTACCCTAAAATCATCAGATATATGTGTGGACATTGAGGATGAGAGGGGACCTATACAGATCAGACAGTACCAAAGGACACCCGAGGAGAGGGCAGTATATTCACAGATGCCATTACTAGAAAGAGGGTGGGGGCGAGACAAGGAAAATGTCAAATGCAGGTTACCATCCTTTAGTGCAGGGGCTGGGAAATGGATTCATGAGATGCAGAAGCTGACAGCGGGTCACAGGCTGGCAGTGGGTAACGTAAAAGGACTGTTGGCTTCAATACTGGGTGACGTAGCTGATGACATCTGGAAGAGGGCAAGGTTCCCAGGGTTGACGATACAGATCTCTCTGCATGATGCGTCACCATTTTCAAACTGCAGAGTAGCAGTTTGGCAAGCACTACGAACACAATACCCAGACACGTCAAACATCGGAAGAGTATGTCACGCAAAATGTGTGAAGACGAAGACCCTGTTCAATACATTCAGGAAATTCAAGAGCTTTGGTGCCTTGAAACTTGAGAGCTGTGGGACAAAACTATAGCTATATTCTATCACATTTTAGTACAGGGCCTGCCAGAGCCAGTACAGAAGAGTTTGAAAAAATGTGTGGGGATGGAGGTGAACAAGAGACAACATTGGATGAGCCAGAGGGAACAATAGTGTCCATTGAGATTGAGGAAGTGTTGGCAAGGGAGGATTAGATTGCAGTCCATGCAACAGATGACACTGGAAGCACGTGGAGAGCAATCATTGCAATTGCAGAGGGGTGGAGGCTAACAACAGTGACAGATGAGGAAAAAGAGAGATTGGAGTTGAAAATGATGTTTGAAATGAGTGTAACATTTTGGTTACAGATTAATTACAGAGATGTTCCACAGATAATGGCGATGGCACTGGAGGCGCTGCCCTCAATCTAGGAAGAGGACATGACCAAGGTACCAGGCAGTTTGTGGACCACAAGTCCTTATGACGTGGGGTGCATCAAGAGCATAGTGGGAGTGAAGATCAAATTGAAGCCAGGAGCAATCTTGCCGAGAGTAAAACAATATCCCCTAACCAATGACGCAGATGAGGGCATTTATGAAACAATCAATGCCCTCATTGAGAGAGGCATCTTGGTACCATTAGAACCTCCATGTAACACGGCTGTGTACCCCATGCGCAAGGCCAACGGGGGATCGTGATGTTTCATCCAGGATTTAAGACCTCTTAACCACATTGTAGAAGCAGAGTATTCAGTAGCAGTAAATCCAGTGACAATTTTGCGTGGCATCCCAGTGGAAGCCACCTAGTTCACAGTCATTAATCTAAAAAATGCATTATTTTCAGTACCACTGCACCCAAACTCAAAAGAACTAACCAGTTTTATGTACCAAAATCAGATGTGGAAACATACTTGTTTGCCACAGGAGTACTGCGAGTCACATTTATATTTTCAACAGGGTGATCCAGCTGGATCTAGGCAACATAGAGACTGAAAGCATGGTTCTACAGTATGTCAATTACATTTTGATTTGCAGTGAGACTGAAGACGAGCGCAGAAGGGACTCAAAGCACATGCTGACAGTGTTAGCTGACAAGGTGGACAATACAAAGCTACAGTAACATCAGAAGGAAGTGCTTTATATTGAACAGATGATATGATATGATATGGCATTTGTAACGCGCCTATACACAAGTGTTTCAAGGCGCGGCGAGGCAGGGGGGGGATCAAGGGTAGACAGACAACGATCCTACTAGGCCAGGTGTCAATCAGATCGCGCAAGTGCAAAGGGTAGAGGGAAAGGGAAAAGTGCAAGGGGGAAAGGGAGAGGGGAAAGTGCAGTACATGGTTAATAGCATACAGCAAACAGGATAAATAACAAGGGCCAGCTGGTGGCAAGTGCGAAGTAAGTGCAGACAAGTGCTGGGAAGGGAGGCTGTAGGGATACAGACACAGTCCCGTAGTGCAGGGGTTGCCATGGAGGCAGTGCAGGGGAGAGTGGCTGGGCCAAGGACCGAGAACGGTGAGTGGCCCAGTTGCAGATTCAGTGCAGTTTCAGTAGTATTAGCAGGGGAGAGGAGGAGAGAAAGCGGAGGCAAAGAGGAAGGTTTTGATGTGCTTCCGGAACCGGAGATGGTTCTCCTCAAGTTTCAGGGAGGCAGGAAGGCTGTTCCAGAGGGTGGCCCCTGCAGCGGAGAGAGATCTGCCCCCAACTCGTTGTTTGGAGAAGCGGCTGACCCTGAGGGAGTTGGAGGCGGATGAGCGAAGAGCTCGAGAAGGAAGATATTTAGGAAGAGAGAGTTAAAGGTATTTTGGCCCAAGGCCCCAGACAATCTTGTGGACAATGCAGAGGGTTTTGAACTTGATCCTCGCAGTCACTGGGAGCCAGTGCAGTGATTTCAGTCCTGGAAAGATACGGTCCCTGGGCTTGAGGCCAAGGACAAGTCTTGCAGTCCTGTTCTGGATGAGGTGCAAAGGGCGGAGAGTTGAGGCTGGCAGATTTAGATAGAGGATGTTACAGTAGTCCAGCTTTGAGAGAACCAGGGCTCTAGAGACAGTGAGCTTCTGGGGGAAGGAGAGGAAAGGAAGGATACCTCTGAGGAGGTGTAGCTGGTAGTGTGACTTCTTAGAGACGTCGGATATGTGAGGAGAGAAGGAGAGTGTGGAGTCGAAGATGACCCCAAGGTTTTTTGCCTTGCAGGTAGGAGCAGGAAGAGGGCCAAGAGAGGCCGGCCAGAGAGTTGCAGGGAAGGAGGGAGTGGGTGTGCTGATGAGTAGAATCTCAGTCTTACTGGTATTAAGGCAGAGGACGTTTGCGGCACACCATTCCTGGATAGCAGAAAGACAGTCAGAGATGAGGGAAGGAGAAGAGGAGGTCGAGGGTAGCCTGAAAACGTGCTGGGTATCATCCACATAGCACTGAAAGTTGGGGCAGAGAGCAGCGATGCGGTGGGCGAGAAGTGCCAGATACTGGTTGAACAGCCAGGGAGAGAGGTTAGATCCCTGGAGGACACCACAGGTAGAGAAAAAGATGTCAGAGAGGAAAGAGCCCGGTTGGACCTGGGAGGTTCGATTGGAGAGGAAAGAGGTCAGCCACGCCAGTGCCTGACCAGTGATACCCAGGTTATCACGGAGACGGTTGAGCAGGATGGTATGGTTGACAGTATCAAAGTCAGAAGAGAGATCAAGCAAAATGAGAACACATGGAATGTTAGAGTCAAGGTTCGAGAGCAGGTCCTCACAGATGTTCAGGAGAGCAGTTTCCGTGCTTCTGGCAGCTCTGAAGCCAGACTGATGGTCATGAGGTCTACCAACAGATTCAGCATGGAGATTGAGCTGGGCGATGGCCAGTTTCTCCAGGAGCATGCCCAGGAAGGGGGTGATAGAGATTGGGCGATAGTTAGCCGGGCAGGAAGGGTCGGAAGAGGGTTTCTTAAGAAGGGGTGCACAAGGGAGTGCGTGAGAGGGGATGGGAAGACTCCAGAGGCAAAGGAGTGATTGCAGAAGTCAGCAAGGGCAGGAGCCAGGGAGTCTATGTGGTCCTTGATAGTCTTGGAGGAACAGGCGCAAGAGTCTATCAAAACTGGCTTGCGAGCCAGAGCTCACTGAGATGTCCCTGGATTTCTTCTGTCCTTGTAGTGATCCCTGTTGGTTTTGGTTGTAATAAACCGCAGTTTGAACTTGCTGTCTGCCTGGGACTGCGTTCCATTTTTGCAGAAGGAAAGGAGTTGAGCTTTCCGTGAGTTCTGCATCCATGGACTACTAGTAGCCCTCAAACCTACCTGGAAGTTTGATCTCAACAAGTGGAAAACCAGTGGCAGGCCTCTCCCTATCCCCTAGAGTTCTTTACCTTTATGTTGGCACCCTGTATTGGAGTGGGGCACACTACCTTAGATTAAGTGGAGTGGCTGTTCCTACAGAACGTTGGATTCATATTCTGTAGATGGGTTTTACTATCAATACCACCATTAAGAACAGCTGCTTGAAGGGGCAGAGTGCCAGACTCTGGTTTCTTCATTAGTCAGTCGAACATGCCCTTCACGTTTCTCAAATATGAACCCTTCACTGACCTTTTGAAACATCTGATATACAACCTGTTGGCTGCCTTTCTTTTACTAACACTACCATTAACAGCTGATGATTAAAGAGACTACAAAGGGCGGAGTGAACTCTGGTCCCTCTGTTAGCCAGTCAGGCAGGCCCTTAACGCATTTTACAACAACCAACTGAACATAGCTGTTTCTCAACTGATTACAATGTTTGCGAAGAACAATTTGAGCCCATAGGATTTCCCTGTAATCCATTGATCTGATTCTCTGTTTTAACAGAGTACATCAGGCTGTGATTTTGTCTTTCTTTTACTTTTTATATTGTTACATTGTTTTTTCTTTTATTGTTAGGCACACTCACTTCATTGCTTTCAAGGGGCAGAGCAGTAGATTTGTCCGTCTTGTTACTCAGCTGGATGAGCTTTGATAGCTCTGTAGGCAGTAATAACAAACATTTTAGAATTTTTTATAATTCGATAATTTTAGTGATTGTGCAGAACTTACTGTGTGTGAATTTTTATAATCATTTGATTCTCTCTTTGCCTGCCATCTGCTTCAACTTTGTATTTCAAGTAGTGTCCATATTTATCTTGTTTGATATTTGTAGGAAGGCACAAACACTTTGCCAAGCCTAAAGAGTGGGGTGTAGGACTCTGGTTGTCCCACTCTCTGGTTAGAAATATCCCTCTTTGGCCTCTTACTAAACCATAAACCGTAACCGGCAGGCAAGCATTAGCACTTGATATGTTTTACTGAAGCCAAGCACCTTGAAAGAACTTCAGAAACTCCCTTAAGACTGTGTGTTCAAACGGAACCTCTTTCTAAAATGGCAACTAGAAGGAAACTTGTATCGAGGCCCCTCTACCAGCCTAAAGAAAAGCATAACTCCCTCTCCCACACATTGAAGAGGCTAACGTGCTTATTATAAATGACATTGACATTTTACTCAAAGATATTGATCCATATATTAAACCTCAGAGGACAAATTCTAGGAAGAGGAGAGGAAAGAACCACTCCCCCATAAACCTGATAGCTCCAAGCTTAAGCAGCAAAGTCTAACTTTCAGCACAAAATTGAAAGATTCTGGATTGGAGTCAGAGGAGGCTCAATCTGTAATAATAGATGTTGAAAATGTATATCGCTACTAGATCTCTAAGGGGCTTGATCAAGAATGCAGCCATCGTTGATGTGCTCCCAGTGATGATACATGATGTTGCTGGTATTGCACCAGCTATCAAACTGCCATAAGTAATCCCTGCATCTGAGGAAATCCATGGTAGCATAGTTGCCCCTGATATCCTTCTCTCCAACAAATTCTCACCCCTAGAAGAACATTCAACTAAATCAAATATTGTTGAATCTCATGAGAATGCTTTCCTAAGTATCACACCTGTTAATAATAGTATCAATCTAATCCTCCATTCTGACCAATAAAGCACAGAGTCAATGGGAAACAGGATTGCAAAATCTATGGATCAGCGTATTCAAACAAACTCCATACCCCTTGCTAAGGGATGTGCGATCTGTGCCATGATATATCCCCACCACTCATCTACAAGATTACCAATTTAGCTGGGAAAATAAGTGACTTAAAAAAGTTGTAGAATAATTTGCAGAACTTACCCTATCAGGCCCAAACTGCTCAGGTAGACCTATATCCTTTCTCCTCTATGCCCAAGCAAACTCTCATGTTATTCACACAGCAAAGAAAACGGTTAACCCTAATTCTACTAACCAGAATAAATCTAGTTCAGCAGCATCAGGCCCCTCTCAGGCTCCCCTGAGTAATCCATCATGCACAAAGAGATCATAGCCATCCCTTCTTCCCCTTCTGAAAGTAATTCATAGACACAGGTCTTCTAAATCCAGTAACAACCCATATAACTGTGAGAACAGGAGCATAGGAAATGGAATCCCCAGGAGGTTATTATTAGTAAATTATTGATTTGGGCCCCCGTTTACAAGGGGAAATGGGAGGCCAACCCTGAATTTATCACGGCAGACCCAGGCTGTCGAGCCTGACTGGAACTCTGGTAACAGTTTCCACATGAAGAATGTTCCCAGGCTTAAGAGCAACACTAAATAAAGCTTGTTTTCTCTTGTTAATAAGATTACCCATTGGCTGTGACACAAGGAAGGGTGCCTGTCAGTTATTAGGGAAAACATCCCTGAGGTGCAAAGGTCTGCTGGCCAAAGGATCCTGGGGATGAACAAAATCAAGGT
Organism: Ambystoma mexicanum; assembly: GCF_040938575.1. Taxonomy (NCBI): domain Eukaryota; kingdom Metazoa; phylum Chordata; class Amphibia; order Caudata; family Ambystomatidae; genus Ambystoma; species Ambystoma mexicanum. The sequence goes on along the minus strand of NC_090927.1, from coordinate 628,967,943 downwards.
AACACTTAGACATAAACAGTTGGTTGTAGGTTTACTCTGTCGAGCAGATGTTGCTATCCCCAGAAAAACTCCAAATAGGATTATGCTTTGGTTACAAAGTCTATGACGTAAATCACATTGGGACCCATAGACCAGCAACCTATAGCACTTACTCATTCCAATTCAACACACTCTCCCATCACAATGACCCACCCCCACCCCCCAATTCTGCATACTCTGGTGGATGTGAAAGATAGTCATTGGATTTGGTAGTTTGGGTGAGAGGGTAAAAGCAAGGTTGCAGTACTTTCAATGAAAGCTGCAGATCAGAAGTACCATGAACTCTGCATACATAATGCTTTCTGTTTGTGATGTGTTAGAAGCACAATGGCGTTGTGCCAATAAAAAAGACTAGATGCTTCTAGTATGGGCATTCATTGACCAGGGGGTGGGAATGCTAGCTGTGTTTAGACTTGTAGATGTGTGCTGTTCGGAGTCTGGTGGGGAGGTTTAGTTAAACACTATGTGCAAGTGGCTACTTTTAGTATGCATGGCTTGGGTGAGGTGGACAGAAATTGAAGGTTATTTAAAAGGGGAGGGGAGGTTCTTGTGGGTTTCTGTATTGGTTGAACATTCATGGCTCTGCTCTTGTCTGCGCAGTGGTGTGTAGTGTACACCTTTTTGTGGTTGAGGCAGATGTTTTAATACAGCTGAGACAAGGAAGGGATACTATTAGGACATTAAGGGGAACTTAGAGTTTTGTCATGAGTTTTATGTGTTGGGTTGTAGGTGGACTGTTGGGAACTGTTGTGGTGCTCCCCTGGGCTGTATCTGCATGTGAGAGTCAGTCTATTGAGCAGTGCTGGTTCCACTGCTAGGTAAGATTTCTGTATATTATGCATTGAAGAACCATATTTTTAGATGCTCTCCTGAATATAAGGTGATCCTGCAGAGTGTGGATTCCCCTTGGTACCATGTTCAAAAGTTTGGCAACCAATGTGGAGAAGGCAGGCCACCTTGTCTTTCCTTGCAGAATCTTGCACCTTGCACTGGAAACAGAACCAAAACGTGTCTAGTGCATACTCACTTCATGCCTGATATTGCTTGTATGAGATATATATATATATATTCGTAATAGAAAGTCTTTATTATATGTCCTGCGTGCAGACATTGCACTATAAACATAAACAATATACTGTTTGTAGGCTAGGTGGCTGATGCTGGAAACGTTTTTCTATTGTCATCCCTTTCGTTACAGGCCACCAAATTGGTCCATTAGCTTAAACTGCGAGTGGACATCCCCAGGTGACCTGCACGGTTTCGTCACCAAAAATGCTTGGGGTGGAGCTGATCATAAATATTTAGGGGTCTCTTTTTTATATTTGTGTATTTGGTTTTTAACAACAACCTATATACATACAATTCGTAGCAATCTTGGGAGGATACCTCAGGGGCAACATGCTCCAAGACTACACGGAGCACCACGGGTTCGATCCCTGGGTCCGTGCTTAGAAACCTCTGGGTATTAAGCACGTTATAAATAACCTATCATATCATATCAATTATTATAAACGTACCTCCAACAAAAAGTGTAAACATGCATAATATTATTGCACTAACATCAAATTCATTCGTTCCTAATGTTCAATTTTCCAATTCCTGGTAGCAATTTAGAGGTCTCTTTTCAGCGAATTAGACAGGAGGTGAGAGAAAACTGAGCCACTACTAAATGGCTCCATGTATGTTTGCTAAATAGTGCAAAGTCCAGTGGGGAGGTGAGAATTCTGAGACGAGTCGAAAATATGGTAGTTCACAAACTGCACAGAACTGGGTGGTTGGATAGGCTTTGCGAGTTGGGCAGAGAAGGGTATATCGTCATTGATATAGTTGTGAAAATATGAAATATTAAAGAATCAAATAAATGAAAGAAGGATGTTTCACCACAATAACACGACTTATGTAAATTATAGACAATGAGTAACATGATGCATGAGATGTTAAATGTATAGAAAGCAGTACGTCCAAGTCGTCTTATAGAGGGACACTAAAAGAGAAAATCTAAATGCTAAATGCAATAGTGGCGAGCAAACGTTGCAATGGAAATGCGAAACGGTAAAGTTTAGCCCGGTTCATAACACAGCCCTTGTCATAACCCTGACATAACACCTTTAGATCTGCTGCTGACATTTCCAACCAAAATCATATTGTCCAAATGGAAAGCCACTAACAAATTATTCCATCAGAGTTGGTGGGCATGAAACATCAGTATTCAATGCCTTGCAGACTTCATCCCAAGTCGGGGTGGACTGTCAAGCAGGGCAAAGGGGCAATTGCCCCCAGTTGTGAGTGTTTAGGGGCATACCTTCAATTGATGACCCCGATATGATACCAGTGCACCCCGTGCCTCCTGAGGTGTCCAGGCCGCCTCTCCGTAGGAGCCGCACCCACCTACAGTGACCAGACCCAAAAACCAACTATTCCCTTCTGGTTTTAAAGGAGCCGTCTTTGCAGAATTCCTGTCTTCTCCTTGGAGCGGGATGCCGCTCTGAGGAGAGTGCAGGCTGATGTTATTGGGACCATGTGACGGAGGAGTTCGAGTGAACACGTGCACCTGAGTATACACTTACAAGTGATAACAAGTAGCAGACGGGTATATGGGAAGGTGTGAAGGCTGTGAACACATGGAAAGTGAGACTGTTGGAGTGGCACGGAAGTGGTTTGTTTTATTTTTTAGCATTATTAACTTATTAAGCAGAAGATTAAGGAAATGAAAATGGAATGGTAGGGAGCCTTCCTGAGTGAGGGGAGAAGGTGGTACCACGTATTTTGTGTAACGTAGGAAAAGGAAAGTAATAGGAGCCCCACATAATTAGTGGACTCGGAAATAGTAGTTGTTTTTATTTTAGCTTCTTTTGTTCGTGTTCTTATTGTGTAGGGTAAAGGCCCGAGGATGGGCATTGTGTAAGTAGTAGTGTGTTTCTAGTGTGTGGAATGGGAATGGGGTGGGGTGTACATGATGAAAAAAGGGGCGGGGGAGTGCTTGTGATTTTTTTGTTGGGAGGGAGGGGATGAAGGACGGACTTGTTGGACGGGCAGCGGCAGCGTGTGCGGCATGTTAGCAAAGGCATAGAAACAGTGAGGCACGCAGACCATTACAATGGGGGGAGAAACATGTATAAGGCCCTGCCACTGTATTGTGACAGAATTGAGAAGTACCACAAGCAATGGGTGAAAGAAACAAGAGCAAGGGGGATGCCCCACTCATGGCCAGAGCAGGGATCCCATGATAAGGGAATTTCAGAATCAGAACATATGTCCATATTTCTGACAGCCAAATATAACGGGAAACAGTTGCAAAAGAGGAATGAGATATTAGACCTGTTTGAAGATACAGAAGGTCTTGAGAGCGGAGGAGCGCAAACTGAGAATAGGGGTGACTGTACAGGAAAGGAGGCCGGGATACTATTGGAGCACAGGGGAATATACCCATTGGCAACTCTCCCCGTAGTAGGTTACATCAACCTGACCTATGTTCCCACCACAACAACAGCCTCACCACCCCATAAACATCCCGCCCAAATGTCTCAGCATATGCTGAGGTTAATAAAAGATACTTAGAAGTGGCACTGACAGTGGCACGTACAGAATTGAATACATTGCAGAGGTGTCCAGGCCGCCTCTCCGTAGAAGCTGTGCCCACTTATAGCGGGTAAAAGCAGGATACCCAGGAGTAAATCTAGGAAGCGATGCACATGATGGAGCATTCTTTAACAAGATCTGGGCACAAATATGGGATGTGCTGCAGTGAGTGTTCCCTGACACACCTGACCTTCAATCGATAATTCAATGTAATATGGGCGATGACGAAGACCACTTTCAGTTTATTCTTAAAGTTCAGGAAATATGGAGAATGGAGACAGGCAGCTTGTGGGACCAGTGAATACCCGTTTTCTACTTTATTGTTAAAAAGGGCCTGCCCAAAGAAGTGCAGAAGGTACTAGACAAAATCATGGGCATCAAGGCAAAGGGGTGGGCCAAAATACAGAGCACCATAGTATACACCATTGCAAGAGGATAAAAGAGCATGACAAGGAAACAGACCAAAGGCGGGAAGCAGAGAAAGCAAAACTAGTACGAAACAAGTTAGCTAAAATCGCTGTGGATGCATCAGTATCAGCGCTGGTGTAAATATATAGGCGTGTCAGAGAACTGGCACTAGAGAATTGCTTAGCCCTCACTACTCTAACCTCAGAAATGGGTTGGAAAACCTATGGTCACACATATATACATTTACATAACAGCATTGATCTGTGGAAACAGCAAATATAGGCAGCCACACGCGTAAGCGTACATGAGAGTAATTTTAATTGGGGGTGTAAATATATCAAAAAACAACAGACTAGTACATCAACAAGTAAAAGCGGACACAAAATGAAGTTGCAGTATTTGTGTCAGGGAAAATAAGGCAAGGCTACAGGTAACAAAAAGCCGAAAAGAGAACAGACAAAAAAGGTGAGGCAACTTAATGCACCTTCTAATCCTGATACACAGATTATACAAAATGGCTAAAATTAGAAATTTGATGAGATATAAAGTGTCGACATGTTTCGGCCAGTAATCAGATGGGACAGTTTCTCAAGTGTCCATACAGAAGAAAAATGTAGTGGCCATCTTCAGGATAGGACATTTCTTCAAGATGAGCCTTATGAGCAATTTAATATTGGCGTCAGAGATCTAAAAAGATGTACATATATATACAATTAATCACGAGACATCAAAACATTGGCTTACATGATAGGGCTACAATGTCATTAAATACATAACCTCAGATGTATAAACAAAACTCATGTAGGCTGTCTATTTTACTCATATTGCAAAACACATTCAAATATACCATCAAGTTTTGTCCTGCAGACAAGCTAGTTTCGGATACATGCTTAACACAGAACACAGTTAACATAACATCATGTGATACATAAGATAAATCCAACCCTTACCAGTAACTACTGGATCGAGTGTGATCAAACCAAAGAGAAGGACAAAGCCGTCAATGACTCCTTCGTGGACAGAATTGTCGCGCCTAATGACTGATTAATAGTCATCCAGATGACTCATGGCACAATCTACATAAATAGACAAAGGGTGGCCAGTAATTGCATGTTGGTCCTTTTACACATTAGTCTTTCCATTTGTCGTGTTATTACTACTAAGGGCAGTGCTAGAGAAATTAGCCTGCGGAAAACGGGACACAAAACAGCTTTATTTATACAAAAAAGTAGCTTACTTCCAAATGTCGCCAGTTAGGTCATACAAGAGACAGGAAGGAAACTGTAGTGAACATCATTTAGGCATCCAGTGTGAGACTCAGAGTGATGTCGTGGCATCAGATTCAGGGAGTGTCCTAAGTCAAAAAAAGGAAAAGAGGGAAACCGGGGCGGTTTAATCTGAGGGTCCTTTCAGAGGAGAACAACCTTTAAGGAGGGCATTATCTATGTATACCTTTTTAAAGTCACGCACGAAGAACGGCATCAATACCGATTCGTGGTGGAAAGATGCGCATGAAACTCATAACGGTTTTCGAAAAAGGGTGAATTTTAGCCCGTGTAATCGAGAGCTTGCTGTACAATTACTATGCAGTCAATCTGCAAAACACAGAACACAAAGAGCTAATCAGAAACACAGTGTTAGTAAAGTCGGGCTTGTCACTGTGAGCAGGGTAGAGTTCAGGGGCTTACCTCGGACTGCTCGATATGGAACCGAACGATCCTCTCGTCAAGACCGCGATGCAGCAACTGGTAGGAGCGGTCGTCAAGAGGACGAATTTAAATACGTCTCAACGTTGGTGCAACGGCGGACGGTGACTCCTGTATTTAAAGGTACGGTGTATCTGATACCTCACAGAAAGCAAGGTCTTAGTACACAAGTCAGAGAATGACAGTGTTTAAGAGAACTATTAATCAGGGGCCCCACAATGGTGTGGAGGGGCCAACCTGGGATGCACACAACAATGAAGGCAGTTTATATGGGCAAAGATCAAAAGAATGAAAAGTCAACCGATGTCTGTGTTTGACAAAGATAATAATTTATGGGTGCCCAGAGGTGACATAACAAAAACGTCACAAGGCCAATGTATGACCAAACGAAGGGAGGAGGGGGGGGAGAAAAGGGGGAGGGAAGGGGTTGGTTGGAGGGGGAAGGAAGAAAAGAGTGAAGAAAAGGGGAAAGGAGGAAAAGAGGGAGGGGGTGGGTGAGCAAATGTTCAGCACCCTCCCACATGGTCACAGGTGCAATCCGAATCACATGATTAAATTGTTCCATTCCACAGAGGAATTCAGGCCCTGGCTGACCGTATTCAGGTTGTATATCAGCCTTTGTTCAGCTAGGCTCAAAGACAGATCTCTATTACCTCCTATAGGGAAGGGCAACATTTTTTGAATAACAAACCATTTTAGATCGGTGTATTTGTGCTTTGCAGCAATATAGTGAGACACAAGAGGTTTGTTCTCGGTTTTATTCTTCAAACACGACCTGTGTTCACAATTCTAAGCCGTACAGCACGGCTGTTTTTTCCCATATACAATAAATTGCACGGGCATTTAATGCCATAGATAAGCCAATCCGAAGCACAATTGGAAAAAGATCTCAAATTCCATATTTTGCCATTAAGTTCAATTGACTTGCAATTGGAGGTTAAGGCACAGACTGAGCAATGGCCGCATTTGAAGTGGCCTACTACCGGTGGGAGATTCCACAAGGTAGCTTGTGATGTTGATGGACATATGGCTGGATAGGTGTGAACCAAGAAATCTTTCACATTTTTTTGGCGTTTGAAAGCAAACCTAGGTTGTGCGGGGCAAAAATCTTCCGTGGCCAAAATATGCCACTGTTGTTTAATCACTTTACGTAAAGCATTACTAATAGGGCTAAAAGTGCTCACGCACGTTATCCTGTCTTCTACAGTCGTGGGCTTGCGATGAAGGCATCTAGTTCTATTGGCATATTTGGCTCTTTTATATGCTTGGTTGATGCATTTTTTAGGATAACCCCTGTTGGACAAACGTTGTTTCAAATCTTTACCTTCTCGGATAAAGTCTCTGAGATCAGTACAATTTCTTCTTAGTTTTAGGAATTGCCCGATGGGTAGATTCTCACGTAGGCTAAGAGGATGGAAGCTATTGTATCTGAGAAGTGTATTTTTGTCCGTAGGTTTACGAAAAAGGCTGGTGTTCAGGGTGCCCTCTTCAGTTTTAAAGATGGAGAGGTCCAAGAAAGGAATGGCGGTTGCGTCAAAAGTCATAGTAAATTTGATGTGTGGGTTGTGATTATTTAACCATTCTAAAAAAGAGTGCAGGCGAGGAAGATCCCCTTGCCAGATCATAAACACATCGTCTATATAACAAAACCATTTCAGGATGTTTTCTTTGAAAGGATTAGATGGATTATAGATAGAAGTGCTTTCAAAATGGTCCATGAATAAATTGGCCAAGTCTGGCGCGAATGTCGCCCCCATACTTGTGCCATGGATTTGTTTGTAAAAAGTCCCTTCATAAAGAAAAAAGTTTTCCGTGAGGGCAATTTTTATGCACTCCATGATAAATAGTGTATGTACTTTAAGCAATGTGTTGGTCCGTTGATTCAAAAAAGTCTCCATAATCTTCAAGCATTCTCCCTGTGGGATGCTTGTATAGAGGGACGTCACGTCCAAGGTGACTAGAAGGTCTGTGGTGTTAAGATGGAGTTCAGACACTCAGCGCTGGTGTAGACAGAAGTGTCAGGAAATGCCCAACAGTTTTCAAACGCTTGAATAGCTGTGGTTTGGTCAGAAGGAGGGCAAGGACAGTGGGGTGGTGTTCCACAATACCCCGGCCCGCAGTGGCAACAAGGATGACATCAGCGAGGAAGAGGTGGGGTTTGAAGAGCAAGGGGGGGGCTTTGGGGTAGGAGGGCCTAGAGTGAGTGGAATGGGGCCTTCACAATATTGGAACTGTGGGAAATGGGGGCATTTTTCAAGGGAGTGTAGGAGCAGACCAGGGATGGGGTATAACTATGGCCCACCAGCCCACGGGCCCCCACAAGGGCCAGCAAACAGAATGATGTCTATACCCTACGAGATACACCAGGCCTACACACACTTAACCGGCAGATGCCTGGTCCACCTGCACAGCAGCAGCAAGCAGTACAACAATACACACCCCAACACACAGTTCAACAGGGAGGTGGCACAACCCCATACAATGGAGCACCAAATGGTATGCTTGCCCCTTTTCAAGGCACAACAGTTGTGGGGTGGAAGCCACTTTTTCTTTCCCTAGACAAATACCAATCCTGACTAGGACAGCCCACAGAGAACTCTTGCGTATCCGATCCGGTCATTGACCCTCAACCCTGATGAGGAACCCTTGGCAAGAGCAGAGATAGGAAATAAGCAATTCATTTTAATAGTTGATTTGGGTGTGGCAAAATCATGCACCAGCCGACAGATTTTATCTTTCACCCAGTGGTGTCCGCGGAATCGGTGGTGGGCACAATCCTGTCCCTAGACCTACAAGGGTTGTTGGTATCAGCAAAGAGAATGGTTGTATTAAGAATGGACAGGTATGGCTGTGAGTGGCATACAGTAATTTGCAATGACCCTACTATACCTCTTAAGGAGGTGACAGATGCAGAATTGTTTGAGAATAATGACAGTGACAACAAATTATACTGGAGGTTTGCATCCCCTACGAGATCATGGTGCAGTATCAAAGAGTGCAATGCCCCCTGATGGCCATTGTAGACCCGCCTCAGGGACGCAGACTTACAATATGTACCTGAGCAGTTGTGGACTACCAGCCTGCTTGATGTTGGGTTTTAAAAGGAGGCAATTCCAGTACACATAACACTAAAGGCAGGGGCAGTGCTACCCTGCATGAAACAGTACCAACTATCAAGAAAAGCAGAGGAGGGAATTAGAGACACAATACAGGCCCTGCTCAATCAAGGCCATCTTAGTGTCATCCACTTTACTGTATAACACAATGATTTACCCTGTAAAAAAGGAAACAGGGGGCAATTGGGGAATGATTCAGGATTCATGCCCCCTAAATGATGTTTACAGAAAGAATTTCCATTGGTCCCTAACCCCATCACCATTTTATGCAGTATCACTAAGGAGGTGACCCATTTTACAGTGGTGGATCTGAAAAACGCCTTCTTCACACCGATTTACAATTTCTTACAGCATTTAACCATGGCAAAGAGTGCTTTGAACATACTTGTTTGCCCCAGGGGTACTTCGATAGCCCAAGCATTTTCAATAGGATATTGCACGCTGATTTAGGAAACATTCAGGTACCTAGCACGATCATCCAGTACGTCAATGATTTGCTAGTGTGTAGCGACAGTAAACAGCACTGCTGGAGAGACTCCATCACACTCCTACAACTGCTAGCCTGGAAGGGGTACAAGGTCAAACTGGAGTACTGCCAGCAGGAAGTGCTGTATTTAGGTAATTTAATATTAGCAAATAGAATCATGCCAGACTGAGCAGCGTATGTGCGTGCCACCCCCAGACGTACCACAGTGAAAGACATGCAAACATTCTTAGGGTTATGTAACTAATACAGAGCATGGGTTCTACACTATGCAGCATATACCAGGCCACTCCTGCAGACCCTCAATCTAGCACAAAAAAGGCAATCACAAACTTGAATGGACAGCAGGCATGATAACATATGTACATGATGTCCCGGGAGGATAGCTCAGCGGCAGCGTGCGCGTCTTGGAAGCAAGACGACACGAAGCAACAACGGGTTCGATCCCCGGGTCCGCGCTTAGAAACCTCTGGGTGTTTAAGCGCGTTATAAATACGTAACTAAGACAAAAAAAAACAACACAATTACACAACTAAGAAAAACAAACAATTCCTGTAACAGCGCCTCGATGGCTGTGTGAGCGCTTTATAAATGTTAAATAAATAAAATAAAAGAAGTGATATCTACGGCCCCAGCGCTTGTCACCCCAGATTACACACAGGGGTTCTGTATGTTCTCACATTCTAATAGCTAATTTATGACTGTTTTATTGACTCAGTTGAGTACAATAGGCCACAAGCCACTGGCCTATTACAGTGGCTACAGTGGCACACTGGACTCAGTGATGCAGGGACGGTTCACCTGAGAACAAGCACTTACTGCAGCTGTGTTCACAATTTAGAAAAGTTGCACAATTGTGATGGGGTGCACCATCATTTTGTATGTGGAACACTCAGTGTTCGCCATTCAAGAGGGACCAAAATCTTCCCTGGCCACACAGAGAGCTTCAGAGTATGAAATTATCTTCTCAAGTTCAAACATCTATATTGTGCTATTCAAAACAGTGAACCCAGTCATCTTTTTGACAGAACTGTGTACTGAGGAAGACATAGCAATGCATGACTGTGTGACATAGGAAGGGGTGGAGGATGACAACCCCAAGATGAGGGACAGTCCATTGGAGGAGGGGGAGGTTCTTTTTGTTGATGGGTCAGCAACAATTTATCTGGGGACAGGCCAGCGGCATACGGGTGCCACAGTGGTGCACCTTGAGGCAGGAGAATATGAAACATTGATTATGAAAAGATTGCCAATGTAAATATTTGACCCAAGCAGCAGAGCTCATAGCGGTCATTGAAGCATGCGAGCATCACAAGGGTGTTACGTGGCCAGATATTCCGACTGGGCTTATGTCACTACAACAGTGCATGCCAGTCTGTCATGGTGGAAGAGGAGGGACTTCCAGAGAGCAGACGGTTCCCCAGTACAGCATGCCACACTGCTAGACATATTGATTTCCGCACTGTCCTAACCATCTGTAGTGGTGGTTGTTAAGTGCCCCGCCCATACCAATGACACAGATGAAATTTTACTGGGAAACGCTGCTGCAAATGCTGTTGCCAAAATCGTGGCTTATCTCCCGGTAGCCACACTTGCTGAATACATTGTAACCATGCCCTCAACTAATCAACAGGACACCCCATATATAGCAGTGCCTATGGCACAACATATCGAACTGCAGTGCAGAGTACCTAAGGAGAAAGAGCTGTGGGCCAAGAGGGATTGCAGACAATCCCTGTCTGATTTGTTGTGGTGGCAGGAGTGCACTGGCAAGGCAGCAAAGCTGTATTAACTGTTGGTGATAGTTTTCGATGAGCTTCACCAGCCCTCCCACAATTCAAAGCAACACATTGCAGCTGACATACAGGAAGAGTGGTTTGTGCCCAATTTTAAGGAGCACCTCACAAACATGATCATTCGCTGCACCACGTGCCAAAGTTTTAGCACAGACCTGACACTCTGAACATTACTGGGCACATTGCACTGCCCTATTGGGCCATTCTGGGAGCTACACATAGACTATGCGGACATGTGGGAAAGATGCAATTGGTCCCATACTTAATTGTGGTTGTCTGCCCTTTCTCACGATGGGTTGAAGCAGGACCTTGTGCCCATTCGGATGCCAAATGTGCAGCTAAATTCTTATATAAATTATATAAATTCTAAATTCAGATATTTTTTTAATGAGCTCTTTAAGGAGATCACAGCACTACTTGGCATTAAGCACCGGATGTGTTAAATTTATCACCCTCAGGCCAACAGTTTTTTGGAGAGAATCTACAGCCTTCTGAAGAGCAAACTATCTAAGCTTTGCTGTATTTTGAAAAATAACTGGGTGCATTGCTTACCCCTGGCCCTCTTCAGTTTAGGCACACAAACCAGCAAATACCATCATTCATCACCACATGAGGTGACTACTGGTTGCCGTATAACACTCCCATATCCCCAGTCAGAAGGTCATCAGATGCCAATAAGGCAGCAGCGGTTTTAGGTGAGGAATTCAAAGAGTATTTGACAACCCTAACACATATAATTAAATGTATCTCCCGACAGATTGCACCGCCCCGAAAAGAGGACAAACCGAACACTGCAAACACAACAGCGACAGACTCCCTGTCCACCCAACCGCTTCTGTCTGGAGAATTTATCTGCGTAAAGAGTTTTGTTAGAAAAAGGAATCACCCCAGATTTCATGGTCCCTACGAAGTGGTGTTTTCAACCCCCCTTGCTGTAAAAGCGAAGGGGCATTGCCACTGGATCCAAATTTCTGATGTCCGCAGGGCACACCCAATGAGTACACAGTTGCCATAAGGGCACCGAGCATGTACCCCATTGCTAGACATATGGCTAAATTGCACAATTCCTCTCAACCCCTATCCCGTTTGCACGCACATACAGTTGTTTAAACATATATATTTTCTAAAATCTCTCTTTCTGGTTGCACATGTTTCACTCATTCTCTTCCACATCTTCTCTCTCTTTATCCTTCTTCCTCTCTCTTTCTCTCTACCTCTATTTCTACTTCTCCCTTTCTTTCGCTTCTCTCAATTTTCCTCTTTTGTATGCATTGTTTTTTTCTTTTAGGAGACAAGACAATGGAACCACCATCATAAGATGCATCTATATATGTTAGAAAAGATGTTAGCTATCAAACTATTCCTAGATGCTCATATTCATATGTGTGTGTCATGCATTTTAGGGCAGTGATATTTACCATTTTAATGTTTCTATTATGGCTTTATTGGAGCATCTTTTATATGGGGGTAATCATATAAAAGAGGGGGGAAGGGGAAGGGCATACACAAACATAATCAACATCACTGAAAATATGTATAATAGTCATGAGCGTAAGAACAGTTACAGAGGACCAACAACTACAACTGCACATATGAGCAAGGGTATGAGTATGACATTAGAAAAAAGTTTCCTATTTGTTTTTAAAGTATATTTCATTACATAAGCACTTATGATGATATTAGAAGTGGAAGTGTTGTGAGTAAACCCATGGGATCACATAAAAGAATGAAATGGCAAGCACAAAGGGCCAAGTATGATGCCTATCATGGGCTGGGCCTTGATGCCATTGAAGATGTGCAACACCCTGAAATGACCAATAGTTGGTACACGGATATGAGCACAGTAGGGAGACAAACAGCAAATTGAAGCTGCTATGTATGTTCACTGATCCTGCACGCGTCTGGGGCACTCAAGGTATTAGTACCACAAGAAGTACCAATCATAGAGGCACAGTGCCTGGTTCATCTTGCACTATGTAGGGTTAAAGGCATTGATCCAGATCCCCTGCAATGCAACAATAATGCAAGAGACATTAAATGCCGGCAGCAACCATATTTGGTGATCCAGGGACTTACATATATAAATAATAGATGGCAAGAGACCACACTCAGCTGCTTGACAGAGGGCCTCCTGGGATATGAAGAGGAACTCCTGGCCCGAGTGGAAGCAACCTGTGCACAAAATCAGACAGAGCACATTACAAAGTTGATATTGATTGCAGCAAAAGAAAAGCCTATCAAAGTGCACAGATAAGAAACGTATGAACTTTGCTTCCACAGTGAAGGAACCATTTTTATCAGCTCTAATTGACGATGCAACAGGACCACTACTGTTCGCTGGCCACGATGCACTCAGCACTATTAGTAATTCTAGAACAACACTTGCAAGTGGGGCCAATACCCGACACAGCCCCAACCGTTTCTCCTGTTCAAAGAACAGAATCCATTACTGCCATCAGAATGTCACCTACAGCCCGGATGAGGGCAATACGAGAAGCGGCGGAGGAAAAATAGTTCAAACTATCTATCTAGAGACTCAGCCACATCGCTTGGTGAAATCTCAGACAAATATAGATGGTTCCGCTCAGCGGAAACCTTCTTTGCCTCCCTATTGTTGCCCAGTGTGCAACCAGCAGCCATTGCAAAATGGCTGCAAATTGTATGCTGAGAGCTGGTCCAGCTGGCGAATGACACAGAGCATGGATTCAACGTCATAAAGGTGGAGCTGCGCACCCTGAGGCTGATAATGAAGCAGAACCGTTATGTCTTCGAAATGCTAATGGCGAATGAAAGAGGCATGTGCCGAAAAATTGGGGAAAACTGGTGACTGAGGGAAACACATGCCTGTTACAGAGCAATAAGGCTTTGAGCCATATTTCCTGGACACATACCAAGCTATTCAGGGCAATACCCGTGGCACACAATGCTCTGCTGGCATACACTAATGTGGAACAAGAAAACCTCTCAGAGCTGCTGGCTTACTTTGAGAACGCCATGAGGGAAATTTGGGTGTGTTCCATAACTAAAATCAGTCAACAGGGGATGGAACGTGTAGGGAGGATAAACTTTTATACCTATAAGTATGGCAGTGCCATTCCTGAGAGAAAGAGGAAGCTATGAGAACAATTGGGATTTATCGCAAAGAAGACAATAATTGGGGCCTCCCATAGCTAAGAGACCAAAGCTGCCAAATCAAGATATAGAAAATGTCTTAACAGCCACAAATACTCTTAGGAATGTCAATCATGGGGGAGATTAGTGCACTCCTCACTAACTAATGACACACAAAACTGTTGGTGCATTCTTAATGCAAATGTTGTGGGGTATATTTACCAGCCCCAACAGAAATCCCCTGCTTTACAAAACTGCATTTTAGCAGTTACACAAAAAAATAGCTGTGCTGTGTCTGCTAAGCACATATGGAGTGAGATTAAACTTAGCCACCCTGAGAATGGCTGCATTTGTTTTATTCATGTGAACCCACAGAAAATATCTCTAAGGCAGCTCTGTGCTGCTGGCCTGTCATCTCAAAAACTCAAAACTACACAAGAAAATGTCCTGTATAAACATCACACAGTTTTGTTCAAGTAAAACACAGCCATGTCCATCTATTTCATGTTGAACACCATCAAATGAGGGCCATCCCTCCCAGAACGGCATTGTTATGTGAAATAGTCTGTGAAGAGCAATTTCATTTCAGTCCGCACGGCTAGCATACACTTTGGAAACAAATTAACCCACGCAAAGTACTTCAAATGAAAACTTTCTCTCTCTTGCTATATGTTAATTACACAGAAACCATTTTTCAAGCATATCTTTGTGTACATAAACTGACCAGAGGTATTTGTTTATTTATTGCATTTTTTGTACACACAAACCCTGGAGTATAACAGCGTAGATTTACATGAATACTTTGTCTTGGTTCTTACATGTTGATGAACATAAACATAAAGATGCATCATCAGTTACAAACGTCTAGTTACACACAATCATACAGTCTTAATGGTTACTTAGTATGTCTAAATACATCATCTACTATGCACACAATTGAAAATGTACAGGGATTGGCTAAATGTCTGAGCATGGCGAAGCAGTCCGTGACATTCTGTATATTTGTCCTGTCTTAGAATTTGTTAAAGAGCCAAGTTTTGAGTAATTTTTTTTAATTTGATCAAAGAAGGCGCATTGCACATATTGGCTGCGAGTGAGTTCCAGATTGTATGGGCCGGTACTGGGAAGCTGGCACTACCTGTTCTAGCATTCTTGAAGTGGGGGATAAATAGGTGTGTATTAGTGTTGGATCTAAGTGTTCTGGCTGTGGTATTGCAGGTAAGACAATGGTTGAGATAACTGGGGGCATTGCCGGACACACATTTGTGTGTTAAAGTGAGGGTTTTATGGAGTATCCTAGCTTGAATGGAGAGCCAGTGTGCCTCTCTCCTATGTTGTGATATGTGTTGTCTCTTTTTTATGCCTAGTGCTGCTCTAAGAGCTTTATTCTGTATGAGTTGCATATTATTTATATATTTTTTGAGGTACCTAGTAGGAGTATGTTACAGTAGTCTATCTTTGCCAAAATAAGAGCTCTGTCGAGGTTGATACTTGTTTTGAGTGAGGAATGGTCGACTTAAGGCAATACGTTTAGCCGTGTAAACTGTAGATGACGCAAGTGCACTCATATGTTTGCACATGATCAAACTAGAGTCTAGATACGCACCTAAAGTTCTGACTTGGTTGGATATTTTAATGGGGGAGCCATCTATAACTGTGGCTGTGTAATGAGGGTGGAGCTTACTAAGTTTGGTGGGGGAGCCTACTATGAGGATCTCTGTTTTTTCTATGTTGAGATAGAGGCTGTTTATTGCCATCCAATTCTGGATAATGGAGTACATTTTATTTACACAAATGATGTCCTGTTCAAGGTTGCCTGTTATCGGTCTTAGTATGTGTGTGTCATCAGTGAAATTGGTGTAAATAACACCCATTGCATCTAGGGCTGCAAAGAGTAATTTAGTATACGCGTTGTAAAGCATAGGGGAGAGGCAGGATCCTTGAGGGACTCCCAATGGGACTGATATAGGGTCTGCTGCTACTCCATCTATGGCTACTCTAGATGTACGGTCTGCAAGGAATGATTTAATCCAGGCTGTGGCTTTCTTGGAGAAGTGGAAGTTGTTGGTTAGTGCTAGGCAAAGTTCATTGTGGTCTACTAAGTCAAATGCTGCATATAGGTCAAACAGTAGTAGTATGCATAGTTTCCCAGAATCCCTGATGGCGTCCATCTGATTTCTGAGATCTAAGAGAGCTGTCTCAGTGCTATGTCTGTGCCGGAACCCTGATTGTCTTTCCACTAGTTGTTGGTTGTTTTCAAAGGTGGGTTTGGACTTTGGTGTGAGCAATTTTATCTATGATTTTGAGGAGGAAAGGGACTGAGATGACGGGTCTGGAATTACTGGGTATGGTGGGATCGAGGGTTGTTTTTTTTGTGAGAGGGGTTACCCAGGCTTCTTTAATGCTGGTAGGGATAGTATTAGTGTTGAATGAAGCATTTACAAAGTTAATTATTCAGGGTGCTAAGGTGGGAGCACAGTCCTTAACTAATTTGGCTGGGAAGTCATCTCCTTTGCAATCGGGTGGTTTAAGTGAATCTATGGTTTTTGGTACCTGTTCCTCAGTAACAAGGGTGAACTGGAATTTCAGTACATTCATTAATGTGTCTGTAGGTGGCAAGGGTGTTGGCTCTATGGTGGTTGTTAGGAGTTTTCTCTGCAAGTCAATTTTGTTTTGAAGGGTGTTCATTTTGAAAGCTAATGCATCCTGAATGGTGGTGCGCCATGCTTTATTAACTAGGACTATGCTGGGGGGAGGGATAGGTGTTTCTAATTCTCTAATTAGTTTGAACAACTCTTTGCTATTGGAGGTAGCGTTAGTGATACGCATGTTCAATGAGTTGGCTTTTTGGGTATATACTTCTAGTTTGCAGGCTGTAGCTATTAAGTGAAGATTTCTTGTGGTTTCAATAGTTGGGTTTTTTCTAGCCAAATGTTTGAGTGCTCTTTTTTCTTTCTAAGCTTGACGAGGTCAGCATTAAACCACATATTACTATGCTTGGGTTTGGGGAGCTTTAATTTGAGAGGAGCTATTTCATCAATGGCTAATTTCAAGCTGGTGTGATGGTGACCTGCAATGGTGTCAGGGTTGTTATTAACTGATGATTGTGTATTAATTAATTTATTCAGCACAGGGAGAAGATTTTCAGGCATGAGTTTTCAAGTGTTTCTTATGAGGGTGGACAATGTGGGCTGGTGGTAGGAGCGGCTTCTTCCATTATGCTAATGTTGAATCTAATGAGTGAATGGTCAGTCCATGAGATTTCTATGATGTCTTCTAGGAGGACTGTATTGTTCAGTGTGAGAATCCAATCCAAGATCCATCCTTTAGAATGGGTTGGTGCATTGACAATTTGTTTGAATAGCATTTCGAGGAATGCATTGTGGAAAGCGTTGGCTTTAGGATCTGAAGGGTCGTTAAATCCCAAATTGATGTCTCCTAACTGATGGTGTTAGGTTTATGGTTGGTGAGATTAATAATGTTAGTTCTGTGTCTGGGTTGTTGGTGGAACTTGGGACTCTGTATACTATTAGAAAGCTAAAGGTTGTTTTGGGGTTGGTAGTTAAGTTAAGAGCTAAGAGTTCATGACCTCAGAGCATTTCTGATTTACATTCTCTAAACTGTAGGGATGTTTTGGATATAATGGCAACACCTCCTCCAGTGGCCTCGATACAGTCAGCTCTGAATAGTGTGTAGTCCGTGTAATCAGTGGTCCTGATGCTGGTTGGAGCCAGCTCTCAGTGATTACTAGGAAATCTAGTTTGTACTCCAGAATGAGATCTTGTATATTAGTGGCGTGTGAGCCTAGGGATCTTACGTTGAGGAGTGAGCCCTTTAAAGGTAGCCCTGTTTCAGGAGGGACACAAGATGTTTGGGTGTGGGTGCTGGTGTAGGGTGATGGGTGACACATTGAGCTATTCAGTGGTTATCTTTTACTCTAGGGTGTAGTAATGTGGTGGGGATAGTAGTAGTAACTGTGCCTGTCACTATGTTTCTATGTGTATTGAGAACAGAGTGGGATGGCGTACTATTCTTAATAGTGCGAGAGCTGAGCCTTATTTTTCTTAAGCATCCTAGTATGTGTCTTGTGTGCATATGATTGGTGTGTGTTCTGAAAGAGAGTCTGATGCAGTGGGTTGTACCTAGAATAGACATGGATGATTGTGTTAATGGTGCCCTGCGATGTGGCATAATGAAAGCTGGTAGTTTGGGCAGCAGAAATGGGGTGGGGTATGGTAGAGGGTGGTGCTTGGTGCAGTGTAAGCGGGCTAGCCCAGCGCCTATTCGGATAATTGTGCCCTGGGAACATAATGTGGCATTGTTGGCATAGGTACTCAGCATAATGGAATGCGGGTAATGTGTAGTCTTTGCTATAGTGCTGGTGGGCTGGGTAAGTTGTTTGTTGTGAGCGAGTAAAAATAGTAGGTGAGCTAGTGCGATAAATAATAAGGCATGTGCTTTATCAGGTTTGGAGATTCTTTGGCATATATTACGCATGATCATAGTGGATTGAGCTGAAAAGTGAGGTCAGATGTCAATGGCAGCTGACATAGAAGTTAGGGCCTTCGTTCAGGCAGGCGTTTTGACTGATATTTAGTATCAGCGTATTTAGCTATTGCTCATGCATGGTAGTATAATACATCATATAATATGGCATTAGGACATACTGCTATGTGGCTAAATGCTTATCCGACAGTGATCAGCAGAGCACAGTAATCAGGTGACTAAAGTACAATAGCAATAGGCAGCCGATGCAGCGGCAACAGGGCACTAACTAGTAGCCGAATATTATGCAAGATAACACAATAGTATTGTGAACAAAGGCAAAGCAACAGCAGCTGTCAAGACTAGATGCTTATCGTGATCAACAGAGCACAGTAATCAGGTGACTAAAGTACATTAGCAATGGGAAGCCGATGCAGCAGCAACTGGGCACTAACTAGTAGCCAAATATTATGCAAGATAACACGATAATATTGTGAACAAAGGCAAACCAACAGCAACTGTCAAGACTAGATGCTTATCTATCTGCCAATGATCAACAGAGCACAGTGATCAGGTGACTATGGTGCATCAGCAATAGGCAAACAGTGCAGCGGCACAAGCACTAACTCCTAGCCGAATAGTATGCAAGGTAACCAAATAGTATTGAGAGCGAGATAGTTGAGGCTTGTTGAGTGGATGTTGCTTGAGCCGTATATATTGGTATCAATGATAAAAGTTACAGATATCGCAGACTACTGGTGGCAATGGCTCTCCGAGGCCAGCGGAAGTCAAGTGGAAAAAATATCTTACCGACGATGATCGTCTTGGTCTGGTAGTAGTCAGCGTTTTGGATTTGGTGTTTTGAGGAGATAGTAAATACTGGTGGAGGAGTGAGAGTGTTAGGGCAGGGGTCCTGGCGTGGGCGTGCGGACATCACAGACAGGCACAGGATAGGTGCCTTTGATGAGTGCCTTCGGTGGGGGCCGGCTTACAGCTGCCGGTGCCCCAGGATTTGATATGAGACAGAGGGGGCCAATCAGGAGTCACGGCAGACTTTGATAGAAATGTCTATTATGTTCAACAATTTTGCAGCTGATTAAGAAATGCTGGTTGTTCGTCGCATGGCGGAATTCGGTGCAGTTTTTGGTAATAGCCCTCGGGCTTACCTGGCTCCGGTGAGATAATTTGTTGGGGGTTTGTGAGCTGCTCACGGGATGAGGGAGCTCCTGCTTCTGTTAGGATTTGTAGAATGAGGGAAACAGGCACAGGACTGGTGCATTTGATGAATGCCTTCGCTGAGGGCCGGCTTACGCCTGCCAGTGCCCCAGGATTGGATATGTGGCAGAGGGGGCCAAACAGGAGTTGCGGCAGACTCTGATCGAATTTTCTACTATTTTCAACAATTTTGGGCTCAGACAAACCTCACGGTTTGAATCATCACGGTGCAGGGTCAAAAAAAGCCGAAAACATTTTCTATAAAAAAGCTATTAAAAGCCTTCAGAAAGCAAATGCAAGGAAAACCGCATCTTGTGAAATCAACATGTAGCAAATGAACATGTGTAAATCCGTTTTTGCAAAAGCAAGAACACTGCTCTTTTGAAAGCTAAATGTGAAATAACACCAATACTTGCACAGGAACAGTATTATATGTGTGGGGTTGGGGTTTGGTTTAAATGTATATTATATTTATTTACAAAAGACTTGGGTTCTGGGGAAGAAAGAGAGAAAAAGAAAAAAATGTTTGAAAGCAGCAGACTCAGTTTGGCAAGGCAGGCACTTCAAATATACCAGCCCCCATGGGAAAGAAAGCCCCTTTACAAATATGAAAGGGCCAAGGTGTGGGAATTTGTGCGCGTATACAAGTTGATGCCAATTTGCAGATATTGAATAGCAACAGCCGAAGCATGGGGCCTGCATGGCCATGCAGTACTTTGCACGTTAGACACAGGACACAAGCCTGAAGGGGAAATCTGAACAGGCCCAAGCACTGATGAGAAAAGGCCACACTGCTACCTTTCACAGAAACCCTTCTTTGATCTAAAATGGTTGCTAATATGCTTGTTCTAAGAAAGAATGTGCCCTGCAAGGCCACGAGACAGTACTGGCCGCCATGGTGTACGTGTTATCACACACAGGTCGAAGCAGGCCTGTGACCTCCACCCAGCCAACCATGAATTATAGCCCCTACAGCTGTCCCAGTCCTAAGACCCCTGGATTCCAAGATTCCAGTTAACCCTAGAGTACCAACCATAAACAAATCCAACTTAAAAGATCTAAACGCTTGGTCATCCCATCTTATTTCATAATGACATGATTTGTAATGTAAGGTACAGGGAGGGATACGTTATAGTTCAAAGCGAGGGTGGAAGCCTTGCAAGCTGAAAGATGTGATCGGGATGAGTGAAGTATGTGTGGGTTAGCGTGACCTCAACATCCCCCGGTGCTAGCCTTTGAGCATGCCAGGTGCCCTGTATATTGATGCAATAGCACTATTTACAAATGTACCTAATTGCTTCTCTGGCTTTGGTTCCCTGGAGATGATGAGCCCAGCAGACCCCACGTGATGGAACACAGACAGACTGGGATGGGATAAATGGCCTGATATCTCCTATGGAGTAAGCCGACCATGTATAGGATCGCACCAATCAGACACGCAGGTTTCCACTATATGTAATGATGAAATCTATGACGCAGTGTCACTTTCTAAATTTCTGCCTCTACTTTCTTTGGGAAGAACGTTCCATGGCAGCAGAGTTCTTTGCTGATGCACCTTTTTTTGTAGAAATAATAACTGTTATCTTATCCTTGCAAGAGTTTCTTGGGTCTTTTTCTCCTAGCATTTTTTTTTTCTTCTGGTGTGAGCGTTTAGGGGCATGCCTTCACTTATATACTGGTTATAGAAATGGCTGTTGGAACTGTTTGTGGTACTTACTTTTGGACCCAGTTAAAAAAAAAACATAGAAAGATATAATATTCAGGTATTAATTATCAGAAGACTACACATTTATTTATTTTATTGTATTGCATATAGAGTGAACATAGCTGAAGTGTAGCAGAGCACTTTACAACAGGATTGTGCCAGAATTAGGCTTTGCATTTCATACAGCTACGCAGTACTGTTGGTGAAGGGAGAAAGTGATTTTTATTCATCTGGCGGGTATTGTTGATAAAGACTCATTTTTTGTGTTTTTCGTTACTGAGGATGGTATGGGCATTTTGTGCGAGTCTTCCCTTTGCTGGCCAGATTTGACTACTCCAACCTTTCGCTATTTTTTGCTATGTGAAGTACAAGACCCTCCAGAGGTGTGGAGCTTAGCTGCCAAGTATGTCGGTGTTCGTTGGAACTGCTTTGTAGGTAATATATACAGTTTTGAATATGATACAGGAGGGGAGAGGTGCCATTGAAGCATGCACAGTGTTGGAGAGAACAGTCACATTTATAGGCATTTGTAATGAGGCGGGCTGCAGTGTGGTGTGCTGCTTAATGGGGTGCAGGTGTGCGGTTGGAAGAACAGTGAGGAGGCCATTCAGAGTTGGCCAGATTTTTAATACCACTCAAGCAAGTTACCAGATACGCTGGTGGTATTTCTGAAAATCCACCGTACTCAAAGCAGAGGTGTTATTCCTGGAATACCTCCAGTGCTATTTAGGAAATACCACCTCCAGTGGTGGTAATGTAAAAATGTTTTTTAACATTTCTTTTCATACATTTTCAACATCAATTTGAAGAGAGCAATGGATTATGTACAGTAGCGGCTTATATCACTACTTTTTATGCACAGAAGGGTCAATTATGGCCTTGTTATGCATTATATGGTTATGTTGGTGAGAGGAGGCAATCAGAGATGCCCACCCTTTTATCCCATCAACATGGCCCTTTGTAAAAATGTTGTCCACTCCATTGGTAACACCTGTGCTTCGATTCTGTACAGTAAAATGAAAGATTTAAAAGAATTGGGGCCATTTTAAATTTGTACATCCACCTGGATTTTTACGCAATATGTCTGTCTAAAATACCTATGCTGGTATTCCCATGGAACACCACCGATGTTATTTGATCAAACCCTGAATTGGATGGATGATAAAATCAACAGCATTTGCCAAATACTGCTAATTTTACTGTGACCACCCAAATCTGAAAGATCCCCTAAGTCTGTAAACGTTTTTCATTGTCTTGTGCAGAACACTTTTCTCTTATGTGACCAACAAAAGACACACATGCACATCAACACCAGAGTCAGATCTATACATACAAAGTCACATGAACACAGATACATCCTTCCATCTATCCTTACACTGTCACAAATGCACTCACACACATTACCCAGTTACAGAAACTGAAACACACATGCACTCCACCTTATTTGAAACAACACATACATATAAAAGTCTGCGCCTGTTCCCTCAACATCGCAAGGTCCAAGGTGCATTCCCCTTGCTGTTTTTTCCATGAGTTGAAATATGCAGTCGACTTTACAAGAAAGTGCAACTTGTAAGCACAAAAAACGCCAAGTCCCCTTGCCTTGTTTTGCTCTGCATTGTCCAAGTGCAGACCCATAGCCACAATTACCATCAATAACCCAACCACATCTTCTTGTTATATCTGGGAGAGGCTGACTGGCAAATATGGTCAGTGTGGTCTACTGTCTAACTGTAAGACAGGTCAACGAAAGGTGGTGAGGGGCAAGGAATGGACATTGTGTGACTGGCAATTTAAGGATGTGAGTGTCAAGGAATTGGTGACTAAACAATGTGAGCAAGGTAAGGAGGTACCTGCAAGGTAAGAGAAGGAGATTGAGTTAATAGTTAAAGGATGGAGCTAAAGGGGAACAGAGGTCTAAAAGTTAAATGTGGGAAATAGGTGGGCATTGAGAATGTGTTGCAAGGGGATGGACATCAGAGGGTGATGGGATAGGAAAATAGGGCAAACGAGATGAAGTTACAAACTGTAACGGTAGGTCAGCAGGTTGACTGTTTCTGAGATCTATGTCTGACCTACATGCCACTGCAACTGATTGTGGGCCTGGCTTGACCCCTTTCTCTTTTCTAAGTGAGTCATACTTGCTTTATGAACATATATTTCAATTACTACTCCTATATTTGTTCAGGTTTCTTTATCATGTGACTTGGTGCTTTGAAAGTACACCCAACTGTATAGACTAAGATCATAATTATCACAGGTTTTGCTTATATTTATAATCTTAGTATGTTCCTCAGATGTATTTGCCTCAGGATACAGACAATTAATAGGATTCCCCCTTGTAGATACATTGTTGCTTTGAAACCCAGTTTATTCAACAGTATACTAGTTTAGCCCTTGAATAACAACTTTGCAGATGTATATTCTAATATTGAAGATGTAGGAGAAGATGAAGTCTCTGCTGCTTTCTGAATTGGGAACTGTGGAACTAGGAAGACAGGGCTCAAAACCCAACCTTTCACACTTTATACATTATATGATCCTGTGCAAATCACTGTTCATGACTGTACCTCTTTTTCCTTAACTATCTGTAGAGAATGCCTCACGCATATGGGTTTATACTTTATGTTGCTATTCTAGAAATAATTGTAATTTTAACAATTTATGTTAAGTATACTGGTGAGGGGGGAGGATAAAAAGTGAGGGTTTTCTGTTGTGGGTACACAGGGTGCAGGTATGGGTTTTCCGTTGTGGGCTGGGGCTCAGGAAACCAGTTATGGCTCATTTGACATGTTAGCTTATGTTTGGCTCTCAAAGCAAATGCAGATTCCTTGGTTCAGCAATGGCTCTGCTTTTTCAATCTATTTTCTTGCTTAGCCACCTCTTTACATTGTTCTAAAACTAAAGATGAGATGGTATGGGTGGGAGGTAGCGTGCTATCAAACTACAAACTGTAACACATTGAAAACTGGGCTCAAACCCCAGCTATTCCATTTGGCCAGTTATATTATCCTGATGAAATAATGTTTGGTAACTGGGAGAATTGTTCAGGGGTCCAGGTCTGTAAGAAACCACAAACATAACTGACAAATATGTTTCATAAATAATATGTCTACTCTATACACTTGAGAATGTGTGTAGGGGTAGGTTAGTGTTAAGTTTACTTGTTCTAGAAGTTGGGGCTGCTGGACTGTGGAATTGGGCCATTGCACTATGGACCAGAAAAGTAAACTTGCCCCCCGACTAAATGTGTCCAATCCTCCCCTGATCCCAAGCTCCATTACAAATGGGCTTTGGACACTTACAATCTTCATAACAAAACCCCATTGACTGTGTTTAAGTCCAACTTTGGGCACACTACTCAAATTTGTCATTTACTGCCCTACTTCAAGTATTTATAACACCAACTACATGAATTGCTCTTAGCTAGAGAGCCCTAACTCCAGCCACCCAACATAATTTAGAACATACATACTCTTAAATTTCTCTGAATATCTTCCAACCTGTTCCAGCTTCTTCATCTTCTCTCCTATTGTAGTTCTCAATATCTTCACTGTTATTTCCTTTCACGCACTGCCTGCCCTGGAGTTGCAAATGTAAGTCTGATAAAATGGTTCTGTTTTGCTCTTTTGAAGTGTACATGTCACAGACTGAGGGGAAGAGGGCAGGTGAAGGTGATCTGTGTGTATGTGGCCTTCCAAGTCTTACTTTCCAGAGACAAAACATTTCATGTTGTCCCTTCTCCCTTACCATGGCGGCCATTTTCTTTGTTTTGATTTTTTTCTTTTGTTAATAGCCGCCATGGAAAGGGAGAAGGGACTACATGTAGTCCCTTTCTTCCCGTTACTTGGAAGACATTTTATTCTTTTTGTCTTTTTTTTCAGTTGCGAAACGACAACAGTGTTTTGCAACTAAAAAAAGGACTATTAGTATTCCAGTCTTGGAGGTTGGAGTACTAATGGCAAAAAGCCCCTCCTGGGGGAGCATTACCGCTTCAGGTAATGCTCTGGGGGAGGGCTTTTTGCTTCCTCTAGCAAATTGAACCATGTGGTGTACCATATCATTACTAAGATGAAAAGAACATAACATTACAATTGGTGAACAGAACAGACAACAGTATATCATTCCTCCTGATGAACTGCATAATTTCATGCGGGGAAACTTGTGTTGCGGATATTAAAGATACTACAAAAATAATATCTCTGAAGATGTTACCTTGACTTTGAATACGAATTTGAAAATAAATTAACAAGACTCTCTGTATTTGGTGAAGTGAAACCAATACAAGCCACAACTGGCAATCTGTCAAACCCAAACTTTTTTCTTTGAACATCTATAATTAAAACACAAAATCTTTTTGGCGCAACTTCCATTCTTTTTTGCTGGGAAAGGAGACGCTAAATTAGAAACAGATGTGCTAAAAGTGCCAGAGAGAAAGCATCCCAAAATTAAAAGTGCCAACTGTTGTTTTTTTTTTGGGATTAAACCTTTGGAAGCTTCCTATTAATATCTAATCGCCCCAAAAATAACTAATTTCATTAATTCTTCAATGTTGTTATCTAAATGTGCATGTTCCTTTGTTTCCATTTTTTCACACTACCTGTGCTCCAACAGTGTCCTGTGGGTCAAAGAAGGAGAATAAAAAGACAGACTTAGAATAATACCAACGCTTACACGTACAATGAAAGTAGCCTGTAATGTGGTGGGAGCACATGTTAACCCTGGAATATAATGGTGGTTCTGATTTTAATTTATTTTCAGAAAAGTATGAGTGCATTTTATTACCTAGTAAAGGAACACAGATGCGCATAGTTTCTCATGGCAAAGTATTTAAAATTGGTGTGATATATGTAGTCAGACAATGTATAACGGGCATGTCTTGCCCACTATAAGAGCTCTGCTTTAATGATATGGAACAGACATGTGTCTACTGTTACTGTATAACCATATTTCAATGATTACAAAATGTTCTCATCAGAAATTGCTTGATTTGCTGTTGTAGGGGAAACCACCCTGTACACCCAGACTGACTGGCGCGTGATGTACCAGAATATTCAGGGAAGTCCCTTCAGAAGTGCCTTCAAATCCAATGACCTCTATCCTCCACCTTTAGAAATGATGCTCCATATCGAATCAATCTGCTCCACTTGTTTCCAAATGTTCTTTTTGGGAGAACCTCCAATTCCTTTGTGATGAGGATTGTGTTCACTAACTATGTATAATCTGGGGCTTCTATGTATGTCACACTTGTGTACAAGTTCCCCAGCCATCAGAGGATGTGGCTGGGTAAATATGTCATATTATATCACGGCTGGGATGTACAATATTTAGTGTATAATAAACATCTGTTGAATAAAATCAAAAAAGTTATTGTTCAATGTACAGCTAAAATTCCAATGCTGTGTTCCAGACCAGATCAGAATTATCCTTCTCTAGGCTTTATAGCCTATTCGTGTGGAGCCTGCAGCAGATTAATTCCCCCTCCCATGCCGTAGAAGCTCTTCAATCGATTGACCTTGTTATTAAAAAGCATCTGTCCAAGTTGCTCCATTTGTGAAAAATGTAAAAGAAAACAACCTCCTCCTGGGGGTGGTTTAATCAAACTTTAACCTGGTTAAGAAGCAAGTGCAAACGCGATGAGTGGAAAGCTGCTAGCTGAATTCTAAGCAGCTCTTAAATTGTTCTGTGCAGCCATGCTTTCCACGCGCAGGAGCGTCTCGGAAATGAACTGGGAATAGCAAAAATAAACACCAAGAACTCTTTAAGCCCATCTAAGATTCGCTTCATCTGACATGCTTTTAAGAAGCACGACTGTCATCATATTTCCTCCTTTCATTGAAAATATTTGGAAAGATATCATACAACCCAGTACAGAATTACATTTTCTAATACGCCTCTCTAATACAATGCTCTACATTGTAGCTGTTTCTATTGGATATTACTACAAAATCGACTCTCTTACTTGAGTGATTTAAAGGATTCAACACAACTCTCATCCTTGTTACCTTTGAACAGTCTGTTTTCCCCCAATATGTTTTTCGAACACAACCATTCAATCAATCAAGTATTTGTAGTGCTCACTTTCACCAAATTAATCGTGGCGCAATAAGCTACAAGTGAAAGGAAACCTCCATCCCGCAAACAAGTAGGTCTTCAGTTCACGCCTGAACAGCTCAAAATGCGAGGTGCGACGCAGGGCTAATGGCAGAGTGTTCCAGAATGTTGGCCCTGCAGTGGAAAAGGCTCTACCGCCCACTCGCTCTTTACAATAGTTAGGTACACACAATAGTGCTGCCTACATAGATCAGAATGGCAGACCTGGACAGTAATGCTGCAATTTATTCTGAATGGCCAGGCAACCTTTTCCATTCAGGGTTCGATGAATAATACAGGAGGATTTAAACTTGATTTGTGCAGAAACAGGTAGCCAATGCAAAGACTGTCGAGCCTTCGTAACATGACGACAAAACGGGATACCTCTAGCCAAACGAACAGCAGCATTCTGTAGAACCTGAATAAGGTATACTGGTTCAGAGAGATAAATGTCATTGCAATAGTCAATACTGCCATTGAGACATGCTGCAATAACTTGAGCATAACATTCTTTTGGAATAAAAGGAAGACAGTTTTCAACTGTTTCAGTTTAAGGAAGCCAAGGCCACTGACAGATTTGATCTGGCTATCTATCGCTAGTGAGGAAGAAATCTTAACGCCAAGATCTCGGACCATCCCCGCCGGAGTTAGCAACGGTCCCAGCGATGGTGGCCAGAAATCCGATATCCAGTTTGCTGAAGCACCAGAAGGACCCACAATCAGGACTTCAGTCTTACCGCTGTTTAGTTTTAGCCAATTGACTTCCATCCAACCACTGATCGCATCGAGACAAAGCCTCAACTTGGCAACCATTAACATACAAACAGTTTAACAACTGCCCCGAAAGCAATCTCACATACATGACGTTTTAGTGTCTGAATTGGAAAGAAAAGTGTATTAGAGTGTAAACCCCCTATACATCCATTTATACAATGGAAGCATCCAAGGGCCTTATAGGAGAGTGATTAATGAAGTTCAGAAAAAGCCTGTGAATAAACTACTCAGAGCAACCACATATAGAGGATAATGATGCAAAATGTTTGCCCCTGACCAAGTCAAATTGAAGACACTGCAGACAAGATAAGCAAAGATTGCACAGGACACCACCAACAAGGGACAGCATTGGGCCAAGAGATAGAGCACTCTCAAAATTGGACAGAGACACTTACAACTCCCGGCTTCTGTTTAATCAACAAATGATTTACTGAAGGCAGTGTGCCTGTATCTATAAGGTCTGTATGTACACCAAAGAAAGTACCTTTTGTTCATCTCTATGCCTTCTTGGATACATGTACCTGGTTTGCTGCCAAAGTCCTGTCATTAGCAAAAGTGAACTCTATGAAGGATTGCCATCTGGCAAGGGTGCAGGAGCCCTAGCTGTTTTATTTGTATTAACCATAACATTCTGCAGGTAATCCATATTGAAATGGGCAATCAGCTTCTCAGACCATCTTTTATAAAACTCGATGCCAAAAGCATAGTGTCCACATGTACCCTGCTGCACCCGTCTCCTGGCAGAGCTGCAGCCCCTCCTTTCGAGTGTCGAAGAACAGGTTCCATGTTCAAATGTGCCCTTTTGACAGCTGCTGGAATACAAGGCTCTTGCAAGCAGAAGCTGCATTAACGTCAGAACCTCTGCTGTAAAATATCATAATCATAATCATGGATTTATCAGTTTGGTGGCGTGATAAACTATAAGAATAAACCATACTAATTTCAGTATGGTGACTGATAGAAACAATATTATTAACAATCAACCCTTTGAGCTCAGACCAGTTATGAAACATTGCGTGGATTCCAGGCAGCCAGACTGCATTCTAGTAAATGAGGCAAAAGGCAAAAGGTAGGATGCCTGCCTCTTTCGACTCTCTGGGAGAATGGTTAACTCCCACAAGGAGATCTCCTGAGAGCCTTGCTTTAAAGAGGCACCTCCATATCAAAGGCCTGCCTCACACTATTATATGTGTTATGTGTAGTTATGCAAATAGGTTAACCTAGGCTCAGGCATATATGGTGATGGGACATTCATATTAGAGTGTCCAGAAGTAGGATTGACATGACCAGGATGTTGACATCTGAACGGGTTGTTCTAGAAAGAAAGGTGGTGTTTGGGGATGGATGAGGGAAGTGCTACTGGAGGCCTTCTTACCAACCTGTCACCTTAACATAATAAATACATTGATGAGTATACAGACCACCATCTGCCCATCATTACAATAGTGGCGATGAGTGACAAGTGGCAAGGCCCCCAGGATGCAGAATCACTGTTGTGCCACAGCCATGGATGCATAAGGAGTGAGGTCATCAGGAAAGTTTGTGCCAGTGAGCCTCCGTCTGCACCAGGATGACAGTGCAAGCCAGCCAGGTCACTGTAGGTAGCCACACTGCAGAGAATGCAAGGGTACTCTGGTGTGCCAGTCCATGCAGTGGTGAAGTGTTAAGTAACTGTGCAGAGGAGACACCGGGCGCCATTGGTGAGTGTGTTGGGAGTGGGGCGGTGCCAGTATGGCTGTTGAAGGCTGTTGAAGCAGCAGTGCCACGTTGTGAGGACCCATGAAGGAGGAACCAAAGTAACAACAGAGGGGGCATTCTTTATAGCATCGCCGGGCTGTGTTAGGAGGAAAGCTGGAAAACACCGGAGCAGCCCTCTAATATAGTTAGAATACGCCAACAGGTATCTAGCTACTTCAAGCATTCCCTTAATCACAACATAATTCAAACAAACAAACACTGGCCATAGCCAGAAGCCAGATCCAGGAAGGCATGTCCTACGGCTATGGGCCCCGGAATCTGGCCGCTGGTCACAACCATCACAATACAATTAACTATATAACAAGTATGTACCATAAACTAATAAAACTCACCACCCTGACCGACCTGCAATCAAAATTATGTCCATGGACACAAAAATTGACTGCATACTCTGCAGCATTTCCAAGACCTTTTTTCTCCTATAAAAAAAGCTCTACATTACCTTCATTCCACTTCCCTACCATTTCTATGCCCTCTTTCAGCCATCAAAGAACCCCAAATGTCTTTTTCATGCTGTTCCTTCACAGCGCTGTCCTCGAACTATAGCAGTGTCCACGAACCGATATGACACCTGCCATACCTTTTTCAACCTACAAAAATAACCCCACCCTTCGCAGCCCCTCTTTCTACCACCAAATAACCCCAACGCAATGTCCGCGGACACCGGCAGCTGTCTTGCAAATCCAACATAGCAGGCGTTTCCAAAAATCTGATGCACCTGCAATCAGCGGGCGCATCCGCTGTCCATGGACCTCACGCCACCCTCTGGACCAATCAGAGGACCGTCTGCAGACCTAACAGGAAAGTGAGTCCGTGGACCGAACACAGATATCACTCATTTCGTTTGATTGCTTTTTGCCCTTTTTAAACAAAACTACTGGGTGGATTTACAGCAAATTTACAAAAACGTGCCGTGAAATTGGTGAGAATCCATCCAGCGGTCTGGGCTGTAGGTGTGAACAAATATTTTTTTCCATCGCGTCTATGTTATGTTATGTTATGTTACTTTGCATTTATATAGCGCCTTATGTACCATTGGTATGGTCTGAAGGCGCTGGTAGGTTGAACGCCCTTGGGATCCGGAGTTCAGGTCAGTAGAGAGAGTAGAGAGGGTCAAAGGTGCGTGTGAGCACCGGATATGTGTGCAGCTGGTGTGGTATTCGTGTAATAGTTGCTTCTTAGCGGTAGCTGTGGTGGTTGAGAGATCAGGAGTATGTGTTGGTTCTGGCAGGATTTATCCAGACCGAAAATGGCTGCATTAGGCCTGAGGAGAACGCCTGGCTGGAGGGTGTGTAACCAGCAGTGTTTACATAGAGTGATGGGGAGTATGCAGCAGATGTTGGTATGAGAACAGTTATACCGAATGGTGTCATAGTATCTCTGTGTTCTAGTTGAATGGTGGTGTAAAGAAGAGAGTAAGCATGGTGATGTGATATGATGGTTTACATGCTCTTTCAGACCTTTCATGCACTCCAAACCATTCCATGTATGTCACGCAATTCTATGCGCTCCAGTCCGCTATATGCACTCCAGTCCGTTCCACACACTCCAATCCGCCCCACGCACTCCAGTCTGCCCCATGCACTCAAGTCCGCCCCACGCACTCCAGTCCACCCCACACACTCCAGACCGCTCCACGCATTCCAGACCGCTCCATGCCCTACACTCCGTTCTACGCACTCCAATCCATTCCACACACTGCAATCCATCCACACACTCCAATCTGTTCCACATACTCCAATCCGTTCCACAAACTCCAATTCATTCCACACACTCCAATCCGTTCCATACACTCCAATCCGTTCCACACACTCCAATCTGTTCTACGCACTCCAATCCGTTCCAAGCTCTCCAATCCATTCCACGCATTCCAATCCCTTCCATGCACTCCAATCCATTTCATGTATTTGAATCTGTTCTATTTACTACGATCCGTTCCGTGTATTGTAAGTTGTTTTATGTACTTCATCTACATATTTCACCCGTGCCACCTACGTACTTTGTCCATTCCATCCACATATTTCACACGTTCCTATAGGAAAAGCCACACATTTTGGGAGCCCCCCTATAACTTTGCCCCCCCTGCACAAAACCTCACCAAACTTAGCAGAACCGATCTGACCATGCCATATACTTGTTTTGCTAGGTTTTGTGAGGATTTGTCTGGGGGGGAGAAGTTTTAAGCCACCCAAAAAGTGCTCTAATTATGGGTTGAGCAACTTAACCATAACTACATGGCCTCTACCACAGGCCCAGTAATAAACACATCCATTAGTTAAAATATAAAGAAAAAAATTGCATTTAAATTTGTACAAAGTGTTCAGAATTAATACAAACATTAACATAACGTCATTAAATCCCAAATCTAAACATATTCAATTGAGGAGAGTATTGCTCACATCCGCTTGCAAACTCAGCCATCAGATCATTACCAATATCTTCATCATGGACATCTTTAAATTTGATATATTTAGAGCTAACCTTTCAGATAATTACTTCCTGCAATTTGAAGAGTCCAAGATAATGACACTCAGACCACAATAGGCGTACATTCAAATGCTCTCTTCCCTTGAAGCCACGCTCTGTGTGTATATCTTGCTGTTGCAAATACCTCGTGCCTTCATACAGGCTGCCTGGGGTACAACATGGCTTCCCTCACATGGCAGATTCCTGCCTCTTTTAATATAGGTTTCAGGGTAATACGTATTAAATGCAGAGTATTAGGACAAAGTAACAAGTAACGAAGTACAGTTTAATTTGCTTTTTTACACATAGGACACAGCCCTGATCCCGTGTCAGTCCATGATCTTGTGAAGAAGGCAGTTTGTAAAATCCCTAAATCCGACTTATATACAAAGAACGTTCAAATGAGGGGACAATTTCACCAAGATCGGAATTATAACAACCCTGCCTTTCAGTAGACAGATACTCTGGACCATGCATCGGAGATGCTGCGTTCTTCTCCAATCGTATCATAATTCTTATATTTGCATCCTCTTTCAAGGTCAATATAGTTTGCTCAGAGATGGCCACAGGAAAGTCCCATAGCCTACTGTATCCTAATGGGGTAAGGACGTGTTTGACATGGACAGCCCACTTACAGCTTTCGCCCCCATTTAATGATATTAAACTTATTAAAGTATCTCAGTAAAGCCCCAGATCCTCTGTGTTCCATATTCTAAGCCAGTACAAGAACGTCTTGAGCGCAATTTGATCACTAATCAGAAGAGTGCATACTTCCAAGTGAACAAGGGCTGTTGGGGCACTCCTAAGTAAGAGTACCAGTTTTCTTAAAAAGGTGTTTTCAATGACGTTCAGTTTTCCAACATGGGCGTACACCCAAAGCTGAGAGCCATAGGCAGAAACTGGAAAAGCCTGTTTCTTATATAGTTCCAGAGCCGGGGAGATTGCACAGTTCCACGGTATTTATCCAAGTTTTTTCCAGCTTTGAACATCTGTTCTAACCATCCACCTGACTCATGAAATCTGACTCCCAGATAATTAAACCACCTGACTTGTTCCAATTTAATTCTGTTAGCTTTGATTGTCAAATTACTATATTGAAAACCATGACTTTTGTTTTGCCACTATTTAACTCAAGTTCCCTGTACTTTGTCATGAATATATTTAATGACTTAGTCAGTCCTTGTGGGCTTCATCAGCATAAGAAAGAGCATGGTATTTATTTAATGCCAGCTTTGCACAGTCCAGACATTCCCTTTCTAGTGCGTCAATTATTTCCTATATATAAATGCAAAATAAAAGGGGTGCCAACACACACCCTTGTCTCACCCATCTATTGACTGCAAATGATCCTGCCCGTTCGACTCCCAGGCCATAGAAGATACTCCCCCGGTTTTCAGAATATAGCAAATTATTCAGTGTTACTAAATGTGATGGTGTGTTTCAGGTTGATAACATTTGCCACGGAATGCTTCTTGAGACTAATTCAAAAGCTGTTCTTACATCCATAAATACTGCATAAATCCTCATTTTATACAGTACTTCAGGATCAAAACAAAGAGCAGAAAACAATGATCTGCAGTCTCTCTATTATGTGTTTATTTTATTTTATTGTTCATTTATAACCCGCTTAATACCAGCGAGTGGTTTCTCAGCACGGGATTGGTATTCAAACTTGTGTGGTGCCACATGGACTTGCTTCCAAGACAAACATGTTGCCCCTGAGCTGTCCTTCCTCCCCAAGGGTGAAATTAGGGTGAAATCCAGCCTGGAAGTCAGAAATCATGGAGTTGTCATCCACCCATCCTTGCAGTTGAGTTAAAATCACTTTCCAAAATGTCTTACCCGCACAGCCCAGGAGGGAGATAGGGCGATAATTCCCTGGTAAATCCCTACCTACCTTGTTGTAAATCCGGACTATTATCACATCACACAAGGATTTTGGAATAATCCTTGCATTTATAACTGTGTTAAATATTTTACACAGAATCAGGGCCCGTATCCCCACCTCACCCTTATAGAGGTCTATTGGAACGTGATCAGGTCGCGCAGTTTTTGCACTTTTTTAAGTTCTTAATGCCTCTTCCACTTCCTGGACTGAGATGACAAAGCCACCGGTACAACATTATGATCGAATATATCGTCCTGCAAAGAATTAACAGGCTGATCTGAGGTTTCATGAAGGCCAGAGAAGTGAGCCCGCCACACAATAGAAGATATAGAGCACTGTTGGGTTTGTTCACCATTTAACGCTTTGGTTACAATAAGTCTCCAGAATGCAATGTCATCTTTATCATCAGTAGCCTTGTGAAGAGCACTCCATAGCCCACAAACAAACTCTCTCTTCTTATCTTTAATCAGGGGTCCTAACCGGACTATCCAGTCAATTTGCTTCGGTGGATTGTTCATTTCAAGCCTTCTGTAAAGGGATCTATACATGATGCTAGAAAAGAGTTAAAAATGTGTCATGTGTATTGGTACTCTTGTTCAGCAGAGAATTACCATAGCATTTCAGTGCTGGACTGCCCATGTGGGGGGACAAAGGCTGATATGCAAATGGATATTTCCCTTCTTTGAAAGGTACAGTGAGCTAAAGTGTGTCTGCGGACTCTCGAATGGGTATCTTCCAAAAGAACCGGTTAATTGGCAATGTTTGTTCTCGCAGAGGGGCGCCCGTAGCTACATTTTGATTATTTCAAGGGCCTTACGTCTAGTCACCCTAAGTTTTGCAGGGTCTTCAAGATGTGGACCCCTTGCTCACTGTGCTCAGAGAGGCACAACTATAGCTCACTGATGAGGCCCAACAAGGTTGAAACACTTGTATGAGGTTGCTGTTGGTACTCTTGTTCAGAAGGGAATTGCCATAGCATTTCAGTGCTGGACTGTCCTTTTTTAGCGGGACAAGGACTGATATGCAAATGGAAATTTCCCATCTGTGAAAGGTACAGTCAGCTAAAGTGTGGCTGCGAACTGTCAAAAGTGGGTACTTTCCCAAAGAACAGCTCAATGGGCTGTGTTCGTTCTCGCAGAGGATCCGCCCTCGACTACATTTTTAATATTTCAAGGGCCTTAGGTCTAGTCACCCTAAGTTTCCCAGGGTCATCCAGACGTGGACCCCTTGCTCACTGTGCTTCGAGAGGCACAGCTCCACCTCACTTATGTTGCCCAACAAGGCTGGAACACATGTATGGGATTTCTGTTGGTATTCTTGTTCAGAAGGGAATTGCCATAGCATTTTGGTGCTGGACTGCCCATGTGGCAGGACAAAGACTAATATGCAAATGGATATTTTCCATTTGTGAAAGGTACAGTGAGCAAAAGTGTGGCTGCGGACTCTCAAGTGGGATACCTTCCCAAAGAACAGGTCAATGGTACGTGTTAGTTCTCGCAGAGGGCAGCCGTGACTACATTTTGATTATTTCAAGGGCCTTGGGTCTAGTCACCCTAAATTTCCAAGGGTCATCCAGATGTGGATGTAACGCTCACCTGATTCCCGTAGAGGCGCCGGTCTTGATTGGGTGTATACCGTATCTTCAAAGGTGATGTGTAACACACGGCTGGCTCTTTGGGCTGGACCTCTGTGCGCTGTATGTCTGACTCGAAGGGTAAGATGTCTGCAGATAGAAAATATGGGATTAAGGAACTGGGTTATTGAATGTCTCTCTCTTCTTCCCTTTCTCTTCTCCTGTAGAACCCCAAAGGTTAACGCTCTCACCTTAGGTAAGTGAACGCTGTGCTCTCCATCTGCCTCGGGGCAGGGTGCTGTAACCAGTTTCTTCACTGGATAAGGGGAGCAGGCCTCTTGACTTCAGAGGACTGCTGTCTGTCGTTTACTGCACGAACGGTAAGTTTCGAGTAATTCTAATGTCTTTAAAGTCTTTAGTAATGATGTCTCTTGTTTTGCAGGGTTCCGGCGATGGCAGATGACGGGCTGAAGTGAGTTGAAGATGGAGCCCGTGTGATGAATAGAAGCGCCTGGAAGCACGTAAGTAAGGGCTTGTTGCCTGCTTCACGATGCGCTCTAACTGTCTTTTTATTTTGCAGGTACAAGTTCGGAGCGGCTGCAGGGTGCCGGAATACCCACTGGGTTAGATGTGGAAAGGAGTAATGGCACGTGAGTATTAAAGTTCCCCAATGTCTTTAAACGCACCTTGTTTTGTCTTTCAGATGCGGGATGCAGCGCCGAAGGCCTCCGGAGCGTGCGAAGAGTTGGTAAGCTTTTGTCTTTCAGATGCCGGAATGCAGTGTGAAGAACTCCGGAGCGCACAAAGAGTAGGTAAGCCTTTATCTTTCAGATGCCGGAATGCAGCGCGAGGCGTTGGTGACAACCGATGGACTAGGTAAGTGAAGAGCTGTCACTGAAGACCGTAATGCTAACCTGTTCTTTCTTGTCTTTATAGGTGTTGCTGAAGACTGGATTCAGGATGGTAAGCCTTTTTCCTTAGGCCCAGGATCAGATGCAGAAGACACGATGAGCATTCTGCTGCAGAGGATGCAGAATAACGCAAAGCAAGATTCATCCATCGGGTGTGGTTTAAATAGCCTCCTGTAGTGCTTAGGTGTCTCCTTCCACAGCCACGCCTAGGTAAGAAAAGAGTTCCTGCTTTCCAGAAGAGTTCCAGTGTTCTGAATCTAGGGAGTGGCTCCTGCCCCACCCAACAGGAAAAGTAGTTCCAAACAGAAGAGGATCAGAGGCTCAACTGGCAGGCAAGTAAGCAGCATGGTCTGCTGCAGGTAAGTCCACCCAAGCATTATGAGCCCGGCGCTTCCAGCGCTGGGACTGGGCATATTTATGAGCCTGGTGCCACTGGCGCCAGGACTGGGTCCAAAAGGTCCCAATTGGGACTGGTTGGCACTCGGAACCTGGGTTATGGATCTGCTTCCAAGGGAGTTGGGAAAACCCTGACCTTTTGGAAGCAGAGATCATGACAGTACCCCCCCTCAAGGCCCCTCCCAAACCGGGCTTCTCCGGGGGTTTTGGCTTGTCAGGAAATGTTTGGTGAAATCTTTTGATTAGGCGAGGAGCGTGGACATATTCAGCAGGTTCCCAGGATCTCTCTTGGGGGCCGTAGCCTTTCCAGTCAATTAGGTAAAATAGTTTAGATTTGGAGATCTTGGAGTCCAGAATGCTTTTGACTTCAAACTCGAGTTCTCCATCAACTAGGATAGGTTTTGGAGATTTAGTTAGTCGGGTTTGAGGTTGCACGGGTTTTAATAGAGAGACGTGGAAGACCGGATGTATCTTCATGTGCGGGGGCAAGTCCAACTTGACCGCTACTGGGTTTACTATGGTAGTGATGGAATAGGGACCAAGGTATCTTGGGTTGAATGTGCGTGGCCCTTTTAGAGGTAGATATTTGGTGGATAACCAGACTTGATCCCCTACTTGATATTGAGGGGCTTCCTTCCGATGTTGATCTGCTCCTTTCTTGTATTGTTCTTTAGCCCTTTGAAGGTGAGAAACAGCTTCCTTAAAGGCTTGGGTGATTGTAGAATGCAGGTAGTCTACTGCTGGTGTTTCAAGATCTTGGAGGGGATCCAACTCCGAGATTCGAGGGTGACTGCCGTACAAAAGAAAAAACGGGGTTTTCCCAGTTCCCGAGTGGACAGAGTTATTGTAGGCATATTCGGCTATCCAAAGGATGTCTTTCCAAGTTTTTTCAGTTTGTTGCAGCATGCAGCATAAATACTGTTCCAGAGTTTGATTGGTCCTCTCGGTTTGTCCGTCGGTCTGAGGGTGGTGACTGGTCAATAGTCTCACATCAATTTGAGCCGATCGACAGCAACTTCGCCAAAAATGAGAAATAAATTGACTACCTCGATCCGAAATTAGAACCGAAGGAAAACCGTGCAGTCGGACGATGTTTTCGAGAAATTCTCGGGCCAGAGTTGCTGCTGTTGGCAAGCCTTTGAGCGGAATGAAATGCGCCATCTTGGAGAATAAGTCCACGATTACTAGAATCGTATTGTATCCGGAGCATGGAGGTAGATCGGTGATGAAGTCCATAGAAAGCGTATGCCAAGGGCGAGGTGGGATGTCAATAGGGCGTAAGAGGCCTGCTGGTCTTTCCTTTTGACTCTTGTTTTGGGCGCATACTCCACAGGACATTATAAAGTCTCTGATATCTTTTTTCCAAGACGGCCACCAGAAGTAGCGCTTGATCTTTTCTGAGGTCTTGGCCATACCGGGATGTCCTTCCATTAAAGAATCGTGATAACAAGAGATTACTTTTTTCTGTAAATCTGTGCTGGGTAGGTATAATCGTTCTTGGAAATACAATAAGTTGTCCTTTACTGCAAAGTCCTTTCCCTGCAGATGCCAATTCTGTATGTCTGCTGGAGTTACAAGTTGCCTGGCTTTATCCTTAACTTCCTCTATGGATTCTGTGGCGATTACACCCAGAATTCTTTGTTCGGGAATGATTGGTACAGGTTTAGGGTTGATCACGTGTTCTTCCACTCCCATCCGAGAAAGGGCATCAGCTTTACCGTTCTTTGTACCAGGTCGATAGGTAATTATGAAGTCAAACTCGGCAAAGAATAATGCCCAACGGAGTTGTCTAGAGGATTGGGCTTTTGCGGTTTTCAAATATTGCAGGTTTCGGTGATCCGTAATCACAGTAACGGTGTGTCGGGCCCCCAGCAGATAATGCCGCCAAGCCTTAAAGGCAGACTTGATAGCCAGAAGGTCCTTGTCAGTAATCGTGTAATTGATTTCAGGAGGCGAGAATTTGCGGGACCAAAATGCCACGGGATGCAACTGATTGGTTACGGGTCCTTTTGTGATAGAACTGCCCCCATGGCAAGGCTTGAAGCATCAGTTTCCACGATGTAGGGGAGTTCGGGGCGAGGGTGTTTTAAGATTGGTGCAGAGATAAATTTAGTCTTCAAATCCTGGAAAGCTTGTTCCGCCTCGGTAGACCATTCAAAACGTTTGTTTTTCTTTAACAAGGCAGTGATGGGCTGGACTATTCGAGAGAATTCGGGGATAAACCTGCGGTAAAAGTTAGCGAAGCCTAACATGCTTTGCACACCTTTTACGGAGGATGGTGATGGCCATTTGAGAACTGCATCGACCTTCTTTGAATCCATACGCACTCCGCCAGGTGATAATATGAATCCCAAGAATTCAACTTCAGTCACGTTGAAAACACATTTTTCCATTTTAGCGAAAAGTTTGTGTTGACGCAATCTTTCGAGGACCATTTTCACGTGTTTCCGATGTTCAGATTCCGATGAAGAATAAACGAGGATGTCGTCAATGTAAACAGCAACACACACATCTATGAGCTCTCTGAGGACATCGTTCATAAAATATTGAAAGGCGGCCGGGGCATTGCAAAGTCCGAAGGGCATGACCTGATATTCAAATAGCCCATACTTGGTGCGGAAAGCCGTCTTCCATTCATCGCCCTCTTTTACTCGTACCAAGTGGTAAGCTCCTCTAAGATCCAGCTTTGTATATATGCATGCTTTTCTGACTTGGTCCCGGAGTTCAGGGATCAAAGGTAACGGATATCTATTCTTAACGGTGATCTGGTTCAGGGAGCGATAATCTATACAAGTTCTAAGGTCTCCTTCCTTTTTTGGAACGAAGAACAAAGCTGAAGAAGCAGGGGACTTGGAAGGACGAATAAACCCATTTGCCAGGTATTGATCCAGGTATTGTCGAAGGTGAAGGTTCTCAGGCTCGGTGAGGGCATAAATTCTACTACAAGGAGGAGTAGATCCAGGAATCAGGTCTATCTGGCAGTCATAAGACCTATGAGGAGGTAGAGAGTTAGCCTGATCCTTCCGGAAAACATCTTGGTATTCTAGGTATTCGGGAGGTAACTGGGGAGTCTCTGAAGAAATTGCTGCCAGTGCAACACCAGGTGGAGGGTGACAAACAGAGACACATTCTGGAAACTGGACCGTTCTTGCTCGCCAATCGATCAGAGGATTGTGTTTCTCTAACCAAGGTATTCCTAGAATAATCTGAAACTGAGGGGCCTTGATCACATCGAACACGATCTTCTCATGGTGTCCATCTTGACTTACTAGCGTCACCTCTTGAGTGGTATGCGTTACTGGCCCGGAGGCTATCTCCGTACCATCCACCGTAGTAATGACGTCCTTTACAGCCTTGGGACAAAGAGTTAGATTCATCCTCAAAACCATTTCATGATCCACATAATTGCCGATGGCACCGCTGTCGACGTAAGCTTCAATTGCATGTAATCGATCCGGATTATCAGGGCTAATGAGGACCATAGGTATCACGAAATGCGAGGTCACGGAACTGGTTTTCACGCTCGGCAAGAGGACCTCTATTCTTGTCGGGCGAGGTTGTTTCCCTGCTCAGAGTTTGTAACTTTGGTAACTGCAGCTCCTACTGCCTTCTTGGCAGGTTTCACCGGACAGTCTCGAAGAAAGTGCCCTGAGTTTCCGCAATAGAGGCATAATTGCAACTGTTTTCTCCTTTCCCGCTCCTTTTGTGTTAGAGGACCTTTCAGACCCCCTATTTGCATGGGTTCCCCGGAGTTTACTCCTTTGGAAGGAGTTGGCGGTTTGGAAAATACTCGAGCATCAAACTTGGAACGATCGGCCTTCCTGTTCTGCAGTTGGTGATCTATTTGAACGACTAAGTCTATATAGTCCGAACAATCTTGTGGGGGATTCACTACTTGGGCTAACACATCTTTGATCTCTCCACGTAGACCTCTATAAAACAGCGTAATCCTTTTGTCCTCAGGCCATTGAGTTTCCACTATCAGTCTGTTGAAAGACGCAATATAAGCCAAAAGGTCTTGATTACCTTGTTGCAACGAAAGAAGCTCATTGTCCAAGGCCTGCCCCTGTGAATGTCTTGCGAACAGTTTTTCCATACTGAGCTGAAAAGCTTGAAAATCATGGAGGACCGGATCATCTTGATTTACTAGAGGGATCGACCAGTCTGCCGCATTGCCACTAAGGTACGAAAGCACGAAAGCTACTTTAGCTTGATCAGTTGGAAAGGCTGCTGGCCGGCATAAGAAATGCAACCGGCACTGATTGATAAATACTGCAAACCTCTTTGGGTCACCAGAAAATCGTTCGGGCGGAGCCAGAGGTACATTCCCAGGTAGGTTGATCTGCACTGGATTCATAGAGGATGTAAAAGGAAGATTTCCCCCAGATGCGGGTAACGGGGTCTGTCCGGCTTGTGACTGTAGCAATTGTCTAGCGAGATCATCTGTTCGCTCCTTGGAAATAATCAGTTCCCTTCTTAGAGCGTTCGTTTCCTGATGTGCTGCATGCACTTCTGCCCTTAGTTCCCCAAGTAACTGGGCTAGCTGGTCGGTATCCGAGGTTTCCATAGCGCCTGGACGGGAGTTTTGTGGTAGGCTTTGCGTTCTGTAACGCTCACCTGATTCCCGTAGAGGCGCCGGTCTTGACTGGGCGTATACCGTATCTTCAAAGGTGATGTGTAACACACGGCTGGCTCTTTGGGCTGGACCTCTGTGCGCTGTATGTCTGACTCGAAGGGTAAGATGTCTGCAGATAGAAAATATGGGATTAAGGAACTGGGTTATTGAATGTCTCTCTCTTCTTCCCTTTCTCTTCTCCTGTAGAACCCCAAAGGTTAACGCTCTCACCTTAGGTAAGTGAACGCTGTGCTCTCCATCTGCCTCGGGGCAGGGTGCTGTAACCAGTTTCTTCACTGGATAAGGGGAGCAGGCCTCTTGACTTCAGAGGACTGCTGTCTGTCGTTTACTGCACGAACGGTAAGTTTTGAATAATTCTAATGTCTTTAAAGTCTTTAGTAATGATGTCTCTTGTTTTGCAGGGTTCCGGCGATGGCGGATGGCGGGCTGAAGTGAGTTGAAGATGGAGCCCGTGTGATGAATAGAAGCGCCTGGAAGCACGTAAGTAAGCGCTTGTTGCCTGCTTCACGATGCGCTCTAACTGTCTTTTTATTTTGCAGGTACAAGTTCGGAGCGGCTGCAGGGTGCCGGAATACCCACTGGGTTAGATGTGGAAAGGAGTAATGGCACGTGAGTATTAAAGTTCCCCAATGTCTTTAAACGCACCTTGTTTTGTCTTTCAGATGCGGGATGCAGCGCCGAAGGCCTCCGGAGCGTGCGAAGAGTTGGTAAGCTTTTGTCTTTCAGATGCCGGAATGCAGTGTGAAGACCTCCGGAGCGCACGAAGAGTAGGTAAGCCTTTATCTTTCAGATGCCGGAATGCAGCGCGAGGCGTTGGTGACAGCCGATGGACTAGGTAAGTGAAGAGCTGTCACTGAAGACCGTAATGCTAACCTGTTCTTTCTTGTCTTTATAGGTGTTGCTGAAGACTGGATTCAGGATGGTAAGCCTTTTTCCTTAGGCCCAGGATCAGATGCAGAAGACACGATGAGCGTTCTGCTGCAGAGGATGCAGAATAACGCAAAGCAAGATTCATCCATCGGGTGTGGTTTAAATAGCCTCCTGTAGTGCTTAGGTGTCTCCTTCCACAGCCACGCCTAGGTAAGAAAAGAGTTCCTGCTTTCCAGAAGAGTTCCAGTGTTCTGAATCTAGGGAGTGGCTCCTGCCCCACCCAACAGGAAAAGTAGTTCCAAACAGAAGAGGATCAGAGGCTCAACTGGCAGGCAAGTAAGCAGCATGGTCTGCTGCAGGTAAGTCCACCCAAGCATTATGAGCCCGGCGCTTCCAGCGCTGGGACTGGGCATATTTATGAGCCTGGTGCCACTGGCGCCAGGACTGGGTCCAAAAGGTCCCAATTGGGACTGGTTGGCACTCGGAACCTGGGTTATGGATCTGCTTCCAAGGGAGTTGGGAAAACCCTGACCTTTTGGAA
Source organism: Ambystoma mexicanum (assembly GCF_040938575.1). Classification (NCBI taxonomy): domain Eukaryota; kingdom Metazoa; phylum Chordata; class Amphibia; order Caudata; family Ambystomatidae; genus Ambystoma; species Ambystoma mexicanum. The sequence continues at coordinate 628,924,393 of NC_090927.1, read as the reverse complement.
GCAGAGATCATGACAGTGGACCCCTTGCTCACTGTGCTCAGAGAGGCACAACTCTACCTCACTGATGATGCCCAACAAGGCTGAAACACATGTATGGGGTTGCTGTTGGTACTCTTGTTCTGTAGGAATTGCCATATCATTTTGGTGCTGGACTGCCCATGTGGGCGTGACAAAGACTGATATGCAAAAGGATATTTGCATTGTGAAAGGTACAGTGAGCTAAAGTGTGGCTGCGGACTCCCGAGTGGGTACCTTCCCAAAGAACAGGTCAATGGGCCATGTTCGTTCTCACAGAGGGGAGCCCATGACTACATTTTGATTATTTCAAGGTTCCTAGGTTTAGTCAAGCTAGGTTTCCCAGGGTCATCCAGACGTGCCCCCTTGCTCGCTGTGCTCAGAGAGGCACAGCTCCTCCTCACTGAGGATGCCCAGCATGGCTGAAACACATGTATGGGGTTGCTGTTGGTACTCTTTTTCAGAAGGGAATTGCCATAGCATTTCGGTGCTGGACAGCCCATGTGGGTGGGACAAAGACTGATATCCAAATTGTTATTTCCCATCTCTGAAAGGTACAGTGAGCCAAAGTGTGGCTGCAGACTCTCGGGTGGGTACATTCCCAAAGAATAGGTCAATTGGCTGTGTTCCTTCTTGCAGAGAGGCACCCATGACTACAATTTTATAAAAAGAGTTGTACCTTCTGATGTCAGATTTCAATGTCTTTTCTGGAAGAGTGTAGAAGGGTTCATAGGAAGGACAGATACTAGAGGCACTTATATTCTGATCCTGCTGCATTTTTGAATTACTGGCAGGGGAACTATTATCAGTCTCCCTGTTATATTCAAGAAGAACTGGGCCCAGGAAATCCCCTGCAACAAAAAATGGAAGATCCAGCCATTGGACAAAGTTTTATTGTTTTTATTACAAATTCAAAGACAGGGATTGCAGTGTGAAAAATGTGATATTCTCCACACTCGCTCGCTGTCCTTGAGCCTGTCATCCGGTTTTGTTAATAAATGACAGCCCAAAATGAGGTTACATCCCACAAAACCTGACAGGGGTCGGGATTGGTTAGTAAGGGGAACTATATACACATTCTTTAAGGAGTAAGTGTGATTATTGCAGAAACCATGGGCCTCATTCCGAGTTTGGAGGTAATCATGGTGCTTTTAGCGCCATGTCACCTCCAATACCGGTACCAAGTCCGCCCTCGTTCAATGGGGACTTACCAGTCTATTCCGACCTTTGCAGGACTGGTAAATCCCCATTGAAAAAGCCATTCCCCATTCCCATTTGAGCCCCCATACGGCTCAATGGGAAGGCGCTAATAACGGTACCGCAAATTGCGGTACCGTTATTAGCTCAAAAGTCCCTTAACGGGTCTCGTCCTTAACCGCTAAGGGAACTCGGAATAGGGCGCAAAGGGATTGCCGGCACTGGTGTCCTTACTGGTGCCCGGTATCCCTTTGCGCCCAACTCGTAATGAGGCCGCACATCTGGTGGCTCCTCCTGAGACAATCTCCAAGTGATGCAAATGCAAAGTTACAGGTTAGTGTGAGGTGAATGGCTGTTGCAACAAAGTGTAAGCTTAACATGCAAGGTGGTTAGGGATTGGACAGAAGGGGTCTTCTCAGCTTTGGAGCTTTGGAAAGTTACCGGTCCAAGAGCAACTATTCAAGGTAGTGGGAACAACCCAGAAAGTGCTGTATGTTCTCAACAAGTTACCATCTTCGATCTCCTAGTCCTTAAGACAGAACATTCGGCTTTGAACCTATATTACTTTTGTACAATCCTGCCTTCAGTTCAATGGGAACTGTCACCTCAGTCTGGCTCAAATGAATAGGCTCTGTCTTGTGGGTTCAGATTACATGTGTAGGGACCAAAACATGGATTTCTCCTGCCTGAAAATATGAGGATTTTCAGCTTGTAATCCATGCAGGTGTCCTAGCTCTTCTGTCAACTTGACACTTGACTCCTTCTCTCAGTGTCCTTGGTTTGTGCACAGTGGTTGCAATGGAATCCTGCTCTGCGTGCTTTGGTAGGATCAGCCTGTCAGTTTTCTCTGTGTTCTGGAGTCCTTTCTACCTTTCCCATTCACTCCAATGTATCTGTTTCTTCCATCCTTATTTGCATGGCCGCCCATTTTAGTTGCATTTAAGCATCAGCAAGCAGTTCATATGTATTCTTGTGCATCTTGCAGTAGCTGTCACAAGCTTCTTTCTTTCTCACCTGTTTTTCCTTGCTTGTGGTCTTCTTGGGGGCGCTTTCCTTCTTCCTCACTGTTCGAGACTTGTACAGGTAGGGGCGTGAGTCTTCGGGTTCCAGCGTGAGGTACGCCGGCTGCTTTTAGCAGGATAGCGTTCACTATCCAGGAGTGCTCAGCGACGGGATCCAGGAGGGACGAGGGTCAGGCGTCCTATGCTCTGTGAGTGCCCGGAAGACGGCGGCACCAAGCACAAGATGGAATCCGGGATGAGGGGAGATAAGGCTAGCGGAAGAAATGCAGGAATCAGGAGAGGGTTCCAGGAAGAAAAAAAAGGGGTAAGGAACTGGAAAAAAGTACGATACATGGACTCGAAAACACACGTCTAACATCTCCAAGCAGTTGCGTTGAGACGCGCATAGCCGCGGGGGCGTGCCTGTTTTCTAGGAAGCAGAGCGTTGCCCATAAAGACTAGAGCACAGCGATTCTCGGCCGTCGGCCATGTTGGAAGAATCACTGACCTCATGCCGCGGTGCATCGTGGACCACAAAGTCCAGAAGGGCCGGAATCGGTGGTTCATGACAGTAGCTGCGTGGCAAAGATGTACGTGTGCCAATCCTCTAACTATGTAAGTTATAAGCATGCTCTTCATGTCTGCCAGCAGTAAATCTAAGTATCTACGTAACTTTGTGTAGTGGTGTCTTTGTGCTTCATGTCCAGTGCGTCTATGTCATTGGCCCTCATTCCTAGTAGGGCGTTAAGGGATCAGGGGCACCTATAGGCAGACCGGTGCCGGTAATCCCTTACCGCCTTACTACGAGGTCCCTTAGCGGGTCCCTTCCTAAACGCCTTGTCTGACCAGGTATTAAGGATGGGACCCGTTAAGGGACCTGGGCGCAAATACGGGCTTGGCATACACCGGCCCGTTATTTGCTCCCTCCCCATTTCCATTGAGCCCTACGTGGGCTCAATGGGAATGGGGAATGGTTTGGTAAATGGGGACTTAACGGTCCCTCCAAGGTCGGAATGGACCGGTAAGTCCCCATTGTACCAAACCGGAGTCAGTACCGGTATGGGAGGCAGTCATGGCGCAAATAGCACCATGACTCCCACCATACTTGGAATGAGGGCCATTGTGTCAGTCATGACGTTTTCAGTGTCCTTCAAGGGTGCAGTCAGTCAACTTGTTCTATTGATTGCATCTGTATCGCTTCAACACTGTCATCGGGATATGGTCTGAATGGTTATCTGAGTGAGTAGCGCTTCCCACACCTGCAATACATCAATGATGGGAAGCAAGGTGCCAGGAACAATGTTCACCTCTCATTTCTCTGTCACCAAGGTGAGAGCGGGATGAGTGCAATGAGGGCCATGTTCAGGTCTCCCTCTTCAACCCCCCCATAAATCAACTCCAGGTCATGTAGCAGCTGTTTACCTCGGGTTTGCACCACACCCATCTTCCCCAATAGTTGTGTCGATCTGGGGCTATGGAGAACATTGTACTTGGCAGGAACAGAGGACACTGCTTCAGGTGTGATAGCAATAATTTTCATCCCCATTGTCTTTCCGATGGTCTGCTTAAATTCTCCTATAGCTACTTTGATAACACAAAAGGCAAATAGTAGTAGCACGAAGGCAGCTATCAGTATCTTCAGTCCACTGGCCATCCATTATGGTATCCAGGAAAAGATGTATGCCAGCCAATATTCATCTTCTTCTATTTGGTTTGTCACTGCCTCTATTTTTGCATGCAGGTCTGATAATTGCATGATTGCCTATGTAAGTGTCCCATTCTTTCCATCATGGAAGGGCATGTACGTTCAGCAAGAAGGCCTGATCGTGGTGCAAACTCCTCCTTCGATAGCTATCCTCCTCGTCTTGGGAGGATAGCTCATGGGCAATGTGCTCACCTTGCAAGCAAAATTACACGGAGCAACACAGGTTCGATCCCCGGGTCAGCATTCAGAAACCTCTGGGTATTAAGCGCGTTATAAATAACCAATCATAGCATATCACATCATAGCTGTGAGGAGATCCAGAATGTATCTGTTCTGTAAGTCCATCAGTCTGACAGCTCTTAACTCTTCTTTAATAGCATTGAACCCCTTGACTGTCAAGTTTATCATCTGCAACAATTTGCATCTAGTGATCTGGAGCCATTTGGCATTGATGTTGGCCTGAACTTCAGGAACAACTGATGCAAAAAACATCTTGGTTCTGCTGAACAGCCTGTGTTCTGGTGGTATCACGTCTAATGCGTCTCCCATCCTTGTCGACACATAGTTGCAACTCTTTTCTCTTGTCAGCTTCATAGATCTCTTCTTCCTTTTGGTGTGTGTTCATTTTGGGAAATCCATCTACCTGTGTGTCTTTTCAAGGTACTGACAGTGCTGGTATGTTCAGTTGCACCAGAGATCATATCCCTCCCCAGTTTGGTGGTATTTGTATGTATGCCTTTGACCAGCAGGCCCAACAGTGATCCATTAGCACTCCGTTACTAACCTTCATGCCCGCTATCTTCAATATTTGGTTGCATCCTTTGTTCTCTCCACCTTTCACTGGACCATCATTCTGGAAACACAAGGAAGCATTTTAGAGTGATATGATGGTCATAGGACCTGTTTTGCGCTCTACCCAATTGATACGTTTTGCACTTGCTGCCCATTCCTTGAGGCAATCGTAATTTTATTTCTGCACCACTTCTACCGGGACTGTCAAAAGTGTGTGTGCTTTGCACTCTACCATCCCCTCCTTCCATCCTTCTCCTGTGAATATTTGTCCATATACCAGCAGCGGAGGTCTCTCCCAGCATCCTGGCATCCCTCCCTATCTCCCTTGGTCCTGTCTTTAGGCATCGTAACTCCTTTTGTGTCATTATTCTGGCTTCTCCTTTGTTTGGGTCATCACAAACGTATTCTATTGTCTTATCTGTGCTCCAATAGTCATCTATCATTTCTTGATGTAGCTATTTTCATATGGGAACGTCGTCTGTGACATCCATCTTAGTGTGGCCCATCTTCCTTGGAATCGGCCTCTTTTTTGAGCAGAGCGATAGGTGCATGAGGAATTGTGCACTTACTGTTGTGATTTATGCAGCTATGAATGTTCAGGAAGATCTCATGGCATAGGGGAAGAGCGAGCACACATAGCAGTTCTCCTTTATTGTCTCTCTCCCCACCATGGTCATGTGATGGTACCACACGTTGTTAGACATGTGGGTCAAATCAGCCTGTGTATTCAAAATCTATATCTGAGCTTTGCCTGAGTCTTTTTACTTCTCAGGCAGCGCCGGTTACTCTCCCAGACTGGGCTTCAGTAATAGTAGGAATAGTGGTTGCGTTAGCATGTACTATCGGTGTGCATGATATAATACAACCTTTTGTAATGCAAAGAGGGTAAAGAGGTAGAGACAACAAAAGACAAAAAATAGCAACACAATAGATCTTGTCACAACTTCCATTTTCTGTAAGGCTGCACGCCCCCTGTATTGTCCATAGAGTTCATAAAACTGCTTGAAAAAGTCTTTGAGGATCATTGTTATTATCAATCAGGCTCTTCTGCAGTAGTACTGATTCAATGCAGCAAGAAACAGTTGTTCCCAAACCAATCGTATTTTGGCCCTAGTAAGCAATACAATAACAGGTGTGTTGCTTGTGTTAAAATTGGATAGGTATGAGCCACGTAAAGAAAGAAAATATAAAAGAACACCTTAGGTGGTCTCATTTGTCTGGATATGGCTACAAGTTTGGAAAAGTGCTCCCCAACATTTGTGCAGGAATGAAATTATTCACCAAAATCAATCCAAACATTGACAATGATTACTTAGTGCAAGAAAAGTACAGTTGGCCTCATTACAAGTTTGGCGGTAAGTGGTAAAGTTTGCTTCCATCAACTTTACCACTGCACCAAATTACAGGTTTGGACATGGAGTGGAGGATTTGCCTCCAGGAAAATCCTGGAGGTAAATCCTCCAACTCACCACTGAAAAATCGGCATAATCTGTGGAAATACTGTGACGGTAATTCCACCAAAAAAGTCTGGGGATTTACACCACCATGACCACTTGCAATCCACTGTAATCCAGTGGTATTTCCATGGTAACAGTAATTCATTTGGCCGGTATTCTGGCACATATAACTCTGGATACCGCCCAACTCGTAATGAGGCCCTTTGTGGCTAATCATGCTTTTCATTTTAATGTCTAGCTCTAATCTTTGATAGTTTCTGTATTTGCTGTTATGTTTCTTCTTTTTCTTTCTTTTCTTCTTGTATCAAATGATCTATGTGTTGGGCCGAGGGGGTCTTGCCTCTGCAGGGCTTCATGTCTCAAGGTAGTTCCAATACTTTGTTTCTGCTAGCTTAACAGTCAGTTGCTTATTATACAGTAAAGGGTCCATTGACACTGGGTTTATACCAGGACCTGACAAAATTCTGTAGGGGTACTCGGTCTCCCGGATAAAGAAAGGGTTGCCTAAGCAGTTTAGAGTGTTCTACTGGTGCGTTTTCTTCATCATCTTTTTCGACCTCCTCTGTAAGGACAGAAGCTGTTGAGAGATAAAAGAAGCACTAGCGATCATTTAAGCAAGATATTCACGCATTTCATCACCCTGGACAGTGGTTGTAATTTGGGCATCTGTCAATGCTCTAGTGTGAGGAGCAAATGAGAGGAGCATGTGGCACCCTGTCACCACTTCAAGAGGTGTTAAATGGTGGTCAGATCCATGCTGATTATGCAATGCAAATAAAGCTAAGGGCAGTCAATGTAGCATCCCATTTTTAACGTTGCTTTTATTTTGGCAATCTTTCCTTTGAGCAAACAATTGAGCCATTAACAAATCTCATTCGCTTGTGGGTGAGAAACACAGGTAAATGCATGCTTATTCCCCAGCAGGGCTGTGGTGTGCTCAAAAACTGTTTACCAATTGAGGTCCATTGTCTGAACACAGGACCTTGCATACTCCCCATTGTGGGAACACCTCTCTGGCAAGGAATTTCACAGAACTGAGGGCAGCGGGGTGTGAGCATGGACCAGCTTAGATCCAGCGAGCAAAAGGGCATACCACTACAATCATATACCTGTACCCCTGACACACTTGGATCATGTGAAACATATGTTGGTGGCCCTAGACATCAAGTGGTAGATAGGGCAAAATCTACTAAAAAAAAATCGTAGGGAATCTACCACTGGAAAATTAGAAGAAAACATTGATCATAGTGTTGTATCTGATTCACTCAGATTGGGGATTTTACATTCATTGGGCCTCATTATAAGTTTGCTGGACCGGTAACTACAGTACTGGTAAGCTTGCCGGTGCCGTAGTTACCGGACTGACTAACTACAAGTTCAGCTCACGGTGCTTTTCGCCGCCAGGTCTGACCTGGCAGGAGTTCCGGCACCCGCGAGCAGAGCATGTTGCACGCACTGGCACCAGTATAAATGGTGCCGGTGCATCCAACCCTCCCATTCCCATTGAGCCCTATGCGGCTGAAATGGGAATGGGGAGCATTTCATTCTGGTGCTTGCGAATGGGCAATTACCGGGTCCAGCAGGGCCGTAATGACCCGGTAATTGCCCATTCGCGGGCGTCAGAATTTTTTGCAAGTTTGGCGGCAGCCTGCCGGTTTTACCGGCAAGGCTACCGCCAAACTCATACTGAGGCCCATTGTCTCACTTACCACCATCAAAAGTAAAAACACTCTCTGTACACATAGGAATAAAATGACATAGTTTTTATTTTATATTAGTGATCATTATTTCTTTAATAAGTTAAATAGTCTGTCATGGTATATATTTGCACCATGTGAAGAAGGTAAAACCATATTTTACAAAAAGTAAACACAAAATACATTCACCCATGTACCAATATTTCAATTGACATGCAGATCAATTTGTAAGGAAGTATCTAAGTGTTTGAAAAAGTAGAACATATAAAAGAAATAGTGAATGATATAATGTTGGGGTAAGACCCTGCCAGGTTTGGACAAAACCAATCTTCCCCAATATGTGCTGCAAGAACATCCTTGCTAAGGTGAGTAGGATAGGGGAGTAGTGAAGTAGGATAGTGCATCTGCGTAAACGCAATCTGCAACAATGCCCAGGGAATCACCAGCTTTCATGTGATTTCCGCTCACCAAATTGCATCAGTAGGAGATACTGAACACCTTCTCCTTATCCATAACTCTTTCTCCTCTGCTGGTACTCATCCCTGTAATTCTACTATTTGGGTTACGGGTAATAAACTATAGCTCTCTCACAATATCAAGCTAAGCGGGCAAATGTGTGCATTAGGTAGGGTCCCTCATTCCGAGCTTGGAGGTAAGTACAGGTACTTTCCAGCATGGCGGAAACTACGAGTCCGGCCTGGTGACAGACTGCTAATTGCGGCGCATTACGAAGTCACAGGCATGCGCTTTTCGCCATGCCGGAAAATTACCTAGCGGCATGCCGCTAAATGACCCGTAAAACCCCCTACCGGCATGCTGCGAGACGTACTTAACAACACCACCATGGAAGCAGCAGCGTCTGTAAATAACGGTGACCGTAATTTACGGATCCCATAAATTACGGTCACCGTAAAACAACGGAAGTGGAAATAACGTCATTGCACAGGAACAGGAAGGAGCGCGGCGGCCATCTTTAAAAACACAATCCATTTCCATCCTCATCGGGCAGCACCCCTGGGAGTAATCCGAAGTCTGGGAAAGGACCGCACACCTAGGAACATGCCTAAAGCCCCAAAGAAGTCTGAGGACCGGCTCTGCAAAAAGAGATTCAGCTCTGAAGAGCTTCAGGCAATGGTGGACAACCTGGCGGAGCACGCTGATGTCGTGTTCAGCACCAACATGCGTCGAGAGGCAATAATCCGCAAGAAAAACATCTGGGCAAAGGGTGAGCGCAGTAGGCACCACCCCCCACACCCCCAAGGACTGCCGCAAGCGGTGGGATGATTTGCGGGTGCGGGTGCGGAGACTCCTCTCCACCAACCGGAGTCTGGCACTGCAGACCGGAGGGGGCCCAAGTTCCCCAATGAGACTGGAGCCATGGGAGGAGACATGCACTTCATTGATCGGGACTGAATCGATAGAGGGCGTCGGCGATATGGAGTGCGGGGCAACGGCGTCTGCCGATGGAGGTGTGTGTCCAAAGACAACACTGGCCATGGCATTTACATGATGTATACTCCCCCAAGGGCCGTCAAAGGCACCTTGTCATGCTGCCTCCCCCCCATCCAAATAATTCAGAGCCAACTGCCACGCAATCAAGGGACAAGTGCAAGTACATAACGCACATCAACCATAGTGCACTAACTTGCACATCCCATTATGCCCACTGTGCCGCAGGTTCGGCAGTATGTGAGCCAGACTGCACATTACCAGGGCAGGATGAGTCACTCCAACACCTGCGTCCATGTCATACAAATGCTATGTACTAGTGCTGTTGCAACGCCCAAAAGGCCACAAACCCCAAATGACTGAAATGTGAATGCAGCCATCAATGTAATTAGCGTCTCAAACAATCACTCATGTCGTCCCTCTCTTCTACCCCCACAGACACTGAGCATGAGAGCGGGGAGCCAGAGACAAGCCGTCCAACCACCTCCATGGGCAGAGGCAGGTTCTGACGCATACCAGCCCGGACAAAAACAGACACCCCGGCTTCCCAAAGGTCAGTGGAGGATGCACCACCCCAAACCCTCCCTGCATCGGCGCCTGCCACAATGCCCACCCCAGGGTCGGAGGAGTCTAGCATTGCTGGGGATGTGGCAGCTACAGCAACCCAGGAGAATGTGCACAGCCCCTTGTCCATCTGTGGGGCATCCGAGCAGGAGTTCTACCCCACAGTCTACACCCCAGAGCCCAGCAATGTCCCCCAGTCATCGTGCAGTGACTCTGGGGAGCCTGAAACAGCTGGCCGTAGTGCACGTGCCGATACACAGGGAGATGCTGATCCTGGCCCCAGTTCCCCAGTCGAGGACATGCCAGGGCATGTAGGCCCAATACCCTGCAGGGATGAACAAGCATCAATGGATGCACTACGTGCAAGTCAGCTGACTGCCCTCATCACTGGGTTCATGGAGGACAACCGCCAGGCCAGGGTGGAGTGGCTGGATGAGCTCAGGGAAATGCGTCAGGCAGTCACAGAGAGCAGCAACAGATTATGTGCCGTCCTTGGACGCATCGCAGATGCCCTTGAGGCTGCGAATACCAATCAGCAGCCTCAGCAGGAGGACACGCCCTCATCCAGCCTTCCACCCCAGCAAGCCCGCCGCGACGCACTCTGCGTTCCAAATGCGGCGCCGCGAAATGCATCCCCCAGGCCCCGGGAGCATGGATTAATCGGCATTGCTGCCACATATGCCCTTAATTGAGAACACAGGACTACTGTTGTGAAGTTGGGCGGAGGTGGGTGGGTGGTGAGGGTTTGTTGTGGAGTTGGGGGTGTGGTGGGTGGGGAGGTGGAGGGAATGTTCACACTCATCAATTTATATTTTCAATAAACTATTGGAGTTGCAAAGTTTAACCTGTGTGGACATTCATCATTGAGCATGTGTATAATGACGTCTGACAGTGCATGGTCTACAAGTATACACACACCCAGTGCCCTGTGAGCCCATGTGATGCCGCCCTCTGCTGACTTGTGTTATGGTTATTATGTCCAACTAATGTTTGCCACACAACATGTCCCTCCCGTGCACCGCCTCCATGATGCTGTCTTGCCCCTTCCTCCTCCTCCTTCACTCCATCTTCATCTGGTGCTAGCAGTCCCATGTCAGGGGACAGAGCCACATTCCAAGGGATGCACATTTTGTCCAGCTTTACACATGACATGGGGGTCTTGGACACCACATTGCAGTGGATGGGTCCCCCACCAGTCGAGCTTTGGCAACTCATATGTGCCTTATGCAAGCCAGGTGACTGCTTCATCTGCACGCATGCACGGGTATGGCCAGTATTTTAGGGCTCACTGCTCCTGTTCTGTGGGTTTCTGACAGGGGTCCCGTACCATGGTGTCAAGGGACAGCCACCAACACCTGCATGCCTAGCCAATTAAGGTAAGTGTTTGGTCTGTCATAGTGGAGAACTGAACTTGTCTGACATGGCAGCAGGTCATTGATGCCCATACGCACATGTCGATGGATGCATTCAGCCCATTCATGGCCACAATATGTGGCCAGTGCAATGGAATGCTGTAGGGGGGCGCGTCTATGAGATGGTCCATGAACAATGGCATGCACATCTCGTGGTACGTGCTTCGTTGATGCATGCAGCAGTCTTGATGTTCTATCCATGAAGTGCTGTGTACTGTGTGAATCCGTAGTTGGGTGTGTTGGCTGTAGTCAGTGGCTCATATTCGTCATACTGCTCTGACCCATACTATGGTGAATTCCACCACTCATATGGGTGTGCCGAACCGGTGATGTGGTGTGGTATCCCTGCTGCCCTTAGTTCAATCCACTCCCAGGGATGACTCTATGGTGTGGTGACATGCTGGAGGCAGCCACATGATGCATATGCAGAGTGTCTTCCTAAATGCCCTTACGGTTGTGGGGGCCGCCAATGAGTGGTGCATGTGTTGTGGGATTTGGCCTTGTCAGATGTTGGTAATGTTGTCTTTGGTGTGTGCCTTACTCCATCGATGTGGGAATCTGTACTCATGTGCCGTTACACTGGTTCTGTGGCACGGTGTTTGGTGGGGTGAACATTGTGCACTGGCTTCATCATTTTGACCCAGTTTGTTCATGCAGGCACCCACCTCATGGCACCAATGCACTGACATGACATAGTCAGACGACTCACCAAGCAGCCAGGCACGTCATCCTGCATGTCGCCCGATGCGGCACGGTAGCGTGGAGTTCAGTTGGCCATTGAGTCATGAGTTGTTCCTTAATGTCGGACCCACCCATGTGTGATGTTCTTGCTTGCGTTGTATTCCGTCTGCGCGTTGGGGGAGTGGTATTGCTTGCAGTTGCGATCTGCTACCTGCATGCCATGCTGATCCTCCTAATCCACGTGGGTGCTGTCAGGGGCACCCATGTAATTTGGCATGCCTGCCAATGCATGGGGCCAACTTTTGTGTCGGATATCTCCTCGGTAGTCCATGTTTGGGATTTGTAGCCCCTTGTGTGCTTGGGGAGGTGATCCAGCACTTGTTTCTGCATCTGTGTAATGGACGGTTGTGACATGCCATGCATGGGCCCCACTGTGTGCTGGTAGGTGCCTGTGGCATGGGTGTGGGGCACCGGCAACACCTTCAGTTGTGCCGGGATAGCGGTGTGTATTTGTATGCTGCTCGGTTATCTCGTTATTTTGCGTCCCAAATATGGTGGTGATGGTGTCAGAGTCAAGCTGGTAGAGGGTGTGTATCTGCTCAGGGGTTTCCTTGAGGGTCCGGACCTGCTGCGTGGGAATGGGGGCTTCTGGGGTGGTGACGGAGGCTGCACTGGTGCTGCATGCTGGGCCTGTCTACCCCTCCTTCTCCCCCTGTGTCTCCTCAGTGAGGGGGCCTGGTGTTATTGGTGTAGTTCTTGTGGTTGGGCCCTTGCTGGCAGGGCCTTCTGCTTCATGTACTGCTACCACTATTGGTCTCATCTTGGTGTGGGAGGGGGTGTGGTGTGTGGGTGTGATCCTTTTCTGCTGTGGCAGACTCCATTGCCTCCACCTGTGCTGATTGTGTGCACCTGTGGCTCTGGGTAACACTGCTCAGGGTTCTTTACTCCTTCTCTGAGATCCATGTATGTACTCCATGCCGGTAAGGTACTTTACGGCCTTAAGGAGGCCGTTATTTACGTGTGCTCCTTACTTGTGATCAGCTCCGGTTTACTCCATGCTGCTAATTTCGGCATGGTGGGGCGCGCGCGACCCGAGACCGATAATTACGGCATCGTAGTTTACTATGCAGTAAATAGCGGTCTGACAGTTCATAATAGCCCGTAGCGGAAAGCGTTGCCGGTAATCCTTTACCGGCATCGTTTTTCCCTTACCTCCAAGCTCGGAATGAGGCCCTGGGTGTCAAACCCATTTATTTCTGTAAAATATGCTGCTAGATTTGCTTCTGTGTCTGCAGCTTCATTGCCATCGGAAAACATGTCCTCCTCCCTCATGTGTGCTTGGCATTTCACAACCGCTATGGCTGATGAGAGTTGTAGTGCGTCTATGAGTCTGGCCAACAGAGGTGCATACTTCACCGATGTGCCATCAGCACGTCGATAGCCCCTCCTTTTCCAGCGTTACAGTCCTACATGCACTGCTGATGTCACGTAGGCGGAATAGGAGTACACAGTGATCTCCTCATCCTCATGCACTTCTAATGCCATTATAAGAGCTACTAATTCTGTTGATTGTACTGGAAAATGCAAAGGCAATCTTGCGCTTGCCACTATTTTAATGGTTCCACTTGTTTTCAGCTTTACTACTGCCGTCCCAGTCTCTACCCTGTTATCTGGACTATGGCTGAAGACCCGTCAATAAAGAGTACCTCTCCTCCTTTGAGGGCAGTCTCTCTTGCTCTGGGGATGTCGTCATAGTGTTCTGTGTATGTGTTACAGTCATATACATAGATTCCCTCCTCTATTGGCTCTGCTATGAATGTAGCCTGCTTTGCGACACTGCATCTCACTACTTTTATTGCTGCATTCAAAAATGTTTACCTCATATCCAGGTGCTCTCTGTGTGGTCAATGTGTTCTTGGATTTTTCAAGAATAGCAAAAAGGGCATGTTCCACTTGCAACTTGGTACTTCAGCCCATTGTGACATTTGCGGATTTATCTACTGCAAAGGCAGCAGCAGCCAATGATTGTTTGCAAGGGTAATGTACTCTTTTCACTGGGTCTAAATGCCCACTATAGTAAGCTGTTGGTTTGTGCCCTAAGGTTGTTTTTTGTGTGAGCACTGCCGTCATCACTACTCCATTGGAGTGTGGTGTAATGAAGGCATGGTATCAAACACTGAAGACAGACACAAGTGATCACAGTTCAAGGGGATTTTTTGAACTTCAAATAGGTTGGTTGAACACCTATCTAAACATAAATCTAAGGATGGGAGCAAGCTACAACCCTCCTGGTGGAGTCTCTGTCCAAATAAAAGGGCCTATACTAATAAACCTATTGCCAATCCTTAATTCGAAATACAAATGGTATGGGATAACAATGTATGCAAAAGGAAAGTGTGCAAGAAAGAATATGCCAGGATGGTTGAGAAGCTGGCTTCCCTTCTCCACGTTTTCAGCACGGGGTGAGGTGGCACGTATGAGCTTCACACACACTCTGGCTTCTTGGCCACGATGTGACAGTACAATATATAGGCATCAGGGCCTTCTACCAAACTCTCTCTTCCAATGACAGTCAGCGGGCCTGATTTAATAAACAAAACACAAAAGTTCCTTTCCTTTGTCAGGGTTTTCACATTCACAATTTCACAAGTGGTCTCCCTCATTCGGGCTTGGACCACAAGTCCCCTTCGTTCGGGCTCAGACCCCTTTTCCACAATGTTCACAATTGGTCGCCCTCATTCCGGCTCGGACCATGGATCCACCTTATTGGGCTCAGATCATTTTTCCACAATGTTTACAATTAGTCTCCCTCGTTCAGGCTCCAATCACAGATTCCCCTTGTTCGGGCTCAGATCCCCTTTATATCAGAATCGAAGACTTTCGAATGTGTGATGGGTTTTGCTTTAACTGTCACAGGACCCCTTCGATTCACTTCACACAATTGTTCTCAAGTTTAAACATTCAACAGCAGTTTAGCTTTACTTGCGTCTTTCATCAGATGCAATTAACAATGTTAATTCCAGCACTCGTTGTACAATGCCGCTTGCAACCTTGACTTCCACACAGACTGGTCTTGCATCGGTCTCCCCAATTCACCGGCTGTGTTGATCTCTCTGCTGCTTCTTTGTTCGTGGAATGAAGGACGATACCACAGCATCTGCTGCTCCTCCCCGTGTTGGGCCCTTGGTATCTCCGATACACAATGCAGGGTTCTTCAGCACGGTTTCCTAGCCTTACGCTTTCTGCCTGGAAGGATAGTTGAAAGTATCAGCTTCTTGCCGAAAAGGTCAAGGGTGCTTCCCTCCATGGTTTTCTGTCTTTCTCCACTCATTCAGCTGCTGACTCAAAACTGCAGTACCTTTGTGTGCTCTCGTGCTGTGCCTTTTATCCGTATATGGACATTTAATGTCAGTCTGGTGTGAGTGATTCTTAGTAATTGCCTGACCTTGTCTAACCATAGAAGTTGGACATGTCAGGTTCACGGCTTGGGTGTGAGTCCATTTTCTCCCAGAAATGGCTGTTCGTGTGAAAGTGTTTGTGCAGGAAAAGGGGGCGGAGGGTAGAGTTTCCATATATCCTACATGGTAGGATGGGGTAAAGATGTTACCAGGAAGAGAGGGATACGGCGTCTCACCATCAGGCATCCAACTTCCACTCCCCGAAGTCCCCTCCCACACTGGTCCACCCCAGGATCTGGATCCAAAGGTGATGGCTATGCCCTGGCCACCTGAGAGAGACATCCACAGGGATAAGCGGGTGAGAAACCTTCTGGTTTCTCACAAACCCTTCCCCTATGCAATATAGTCGAATCTGTTTCACAGGGAAACTGCGAAAGGAAATTAGCATTCCCTTGGCCTTTGCCTTTCGGTGTTCCTAAATATAAAGATGGGAGCAAGCTACGACCATCAAATAATACTGCAGCCCTAGTAGAGTCTAGTCAAAATAAAAGGGCCTATACTTATTAACATATTGCCAATCCTTACTTTTAAATACAAATGGTGTAGGAAACAATGTTATGCAAAAGAAAAGTGTTCAAGAAATGATATGTCAGGATAGTTGAGCAGTTACCTTCCCTTACCACGTTTTCAGTATGGGACAAGCCGGCACACTCGAGCTTAGCACATACTCTGGATTCTCTAGCAGGAGGATGCAGTTCAAAACCTCAGTATCAGGACCTTCTGTGACAAAGTATCTTTGCCATTCAAAGTCTCTTATTATAGAGGGCCTGATGGGACAAACAAACATTAACGATGGTACCACAGCGACTGAGGCTTCTACCGACTGGACTAGTCATGTAGGAGGAGTGCAGGTACCTCCGACACACAACACAGGAATCATCAGACCGGTTTCCTGGCCTTAAGTTGTCCAATATCGAGGTCTCTCTAAAGTAACAGTTTCTTACCAGATAAGTCAATGGAATTTCTCTTCTTGTGAACCCCTCGTAGTTTGCAGTCTCAAAACTGCCGTTTCCTTGTGTGCTTTCCCTCGCTCAGAGTGTGCTTTCGTGCTTCGCTTTTATCTGTGTGGGGAAGCACAATGGAAGTCCGTGGTGAGTTATGGTCAGTAATTGCTTGATCTCACCTGACCATTGTATTGGGACTTGTCAGGTATACTGCTCGAGTGTTAGTCTGTTTTGTCATGTGAAAGTGTTTGTGGAGGAAAAAGTGTGCTTCTCTGAGGGTTCTCATGATGGTATAAAGATGGAAGAGATGGTCTTCCCAAGTCTTAGTCTAAGCCCCACAGAAATTGGAATAGGGCTGTAATATCCTGTCCATAAGCCATTGGAAAGTGGCTGGTGCCCCATGCAGGCCAAAAGGGGGGACTTTAAACTGGAATAGTCCCACATGCATTGCGAAAGCTGTCTTTTCTTTATTAGATCCATCTACGGGGACCTGCCAATATCCCTTGGTCAAGTCTTGGGTCGATAGAAAGAGGGCTCTTCTGAGTTTATCTATTAACTCATTGATGCGCAGCATGAGATAGGCATTGAAGGTGGAGATGGTGTTAACCTGCCTGAAGTCTATGCAAAACCACCAGGAATTATTTGGTTTGGTTACCAATTAAATAGGGGAGGACCATGGGCTGGAAGAAGGCTCAGTAATATTTGGCTTCAGCATTTTTTTTAACTTCCTCTACCTCTTTTTGTTTTTGGGCTTCTGGGAGTCTGTAGAGTTTTAAATGGACCACTTTTCCCTTAAGAGTTTTGATATAATGATAAGTACGGTGTACTTTCTCTGGTTTTTCACAGAATACATTGGGGAATGCCATGACCAGGTCTTTTAAGCCTTTTTACTTCTGTCTAGATAGTTCTTGGGGAATAAGGTCTGAGTCGTCCATCTCCTCTGCTATTAAACAAGACAATATCAAGGTGGAGGTAGTGAAAGTATTTTCTGTGCACTCCTTTAAGAGATTTACACGGTAAAGGTGGGTCTTTTGCTTCTTATCAAGTTGGGCTATTTTATAGCTACAGGTCCCTGTTTTCTCTAGTACCTCATATGGCCCATGCCACTTTGAGACAAGTTTATTTTCAGAAGTAGGTAAGAGGACTTATACCTTTTGTCCTACTGAAAAAAAATTAAATTTACTTTCTTGTCATAGGCTTTAACTTTTTCCATGTGAGTTTAGACTAGATTTCGAACAAGGTTCATATGCTCTCCTAATCGGGTAGCTGTTTGTGAAAGGGGAATATGTGCCTCTTCCCTTTCTTACCAGGTCTCCCAGAGCATGTCAAAGACATCCCTTGGTTTTCTACCGTAAAGCAGTTCAAAAGGAGAGAAAGCAGTGGATGCCTGAGGGGTCTTTCTCAGTGCAAATCCAGCTGATGCGGATAGCCACGAAACACAAGAGGTAATAACCTCTTAAATAACAAAGGCGGACCTCAGCCCCCAATGAATCCGACCACCCAGGATCAACCTGATGCAATAGAGACAAGCTGTACTTTAGACACCCCCAATCACCCACCAGCCTAGAAAAAGACCTGTTAGGTCGAAACACGTGTGGGCACCACTTGTTTTTCCATCAATGGATGAATCCAAGGAAATAATAAAAATTTGGAAGTAATGATAACAAGCAGCTTTGTGGAAATTACATTTTTCATTCGCCAATGAAGCAATGGGTTAAATCCCAGCATAGCTAACAGCACAAGCGCCAAATGAGTGGAAGCTTTAACAAACTTTGCTTATTTCAAATGGAGTTTTGCCATGATTCTGTAGGAGAACCTTTACTTCTCCCCGGAAGTCGGGATCTGTGATGCCTGCTAGGACATCCAAACCAAACTTCCAGGCTAGGCCACATTTTGGGGCCAGTCTTATACAACAACCCTTAGGGGGTATTAGGATTAAGTCCATGGGAACTCTCCCTCTTTTCGCTGGAGGAATATTAGTGTCTATGCTACTACAAATGTCAAAGCCTATGGATTCTTTCATGGCGGTGGAGGGATGTGAGGCTCTGTGACTAGGTTTCTGGAATTTTAGGCTCCTATTTTTGTCTCAATTGAGTCACATCCCACTACTGACACCACATGTAAGGAAGGCATGGTATCAAACAGTGAAGACAGACACAAGTGATCACAGATCAAGAGTGTTTATTGAACTTCAAATAGGTTGGTTGAACGCCTATTCTAAATCTAAGGATGGGAGCAAGCTACAGCCATCAAATAATAAATAATGCAGTCCTAGTGGAGTCTCTGTCAAAATAAAAGGGCCTACACTAATAAACATATTGCCAATCCTCTTCTAAATACAAATGGTGTGGGATAACAATGTATGGAAAAGGAAATTTTGTTTGTTTGTTTATTTATTTGTATTGCGCACCAAACCCGGAGGTATCAGGGCACAGAGGATACAAGGAGATTCACAGCTTAGTTTACAGAAATAAATTACACATGGCAAACAGATATGGAACAAAATCAGGTACAGGTAACAGTTGCGAATCAATACACACAGAAATGGGCATATGATCAGGGAGTGCTATGTTAAAACATAATGGCAACATCGTAGCGGACTGTATACCAAGCGGTGAAGGAGGCCAGGCCTTAATGATCTGTTGACTTGCGCCAGTTAACGCAGTTAAGTCTAAAGTTCTGGTACGATTGATCTTCTTGGAGTGAGGCCGGTAGGGAGTTCCATAGCTGGGCCGCTTTGACAGGAAAGCTACTGCCTTCAACCATAGATAGTTTATATCTGTGAATGGACAGGCAATTAGTGTTGCCTAGTCTAGAGGGTTTGGTAGATGTCCTTCTGTGGAATCTCTCAGAGAGCTAGCTGGGAGCGGCATTATTCAGAGATTTATGAATAAGTGATGCAGTTTTTAACTGGATTTCATCGTTAGTTTAGAGCCAGTTGTTTTGTCGCCTAATCTCAGATATATGATCTCTCCTAGCTATGCCAAGGGCCGATCTGAGGGCATTATTTTGGAGGGTTTGGATTCTCCTGATGATCGATTTATTGGAACCAATGTAAAGGTCGTTGCAATAATCCAGCCTGGACAGAATGTGGGCTCTGGCCAGGGTGATGTAACTGTGTAAGCGGTAGCGGAGGCCAGGGCATTCACTCGTTTGGTAAAGGAGAGAGTGGAGTCGAGATAAAAACCTAGGGTTTTTACCAAGCTGGCCACTTTGATGAGGTTACCATCAATCATGAAGGAGGAATATTCATGGCCTAGTTTTTTGAGATTGGTGGGGGTGCCCAGGATGATGAGCTCTGTTTTATCATCATTCAAGCATAGACCGTGAGTTCCCATCCCTGCCTGGATGATGAGGTAAACTCTATTCACCAAGGCCAAATCCTTAACGTAATCCCCCGAAAGTGGGAGGAGAATCTGAGTATCATCTGTGTAGTTGGTGTAGGTGATACCACGATGGTCCAGATCATCGAAAAGGGGCTTAGTGAATATGTTGTACAGTGTGTGAGGGACGCAGGATCCCTGGGGCACTCCACAGGTAATGGGAAAAGGGTCTGCCGCTGGTGAAGGGGAGAAGACCCTCATAGTCCTATCACTTAAAAATGACTCAATCCAGACTACAGCTTCCTTGGAGAAGTGTGCGGCTGAGTCTAGATAGCTGCATAAGACCTTGTGCTCCACAAGGTCAAATGCAGCTGAGAGGTTGAGGAGGAGAAGGAGGACTGATTTTGTCTTGTCCCTTAGCTTGTCGATTTGGGCCTTTAGGTCAATGAGGGTGGTGTCTGTTCCTTGTTGGGGGCAGAAACCCGATTGGCAAGCTACTAAAAGGTGGTGTAGTAGTGCCCCCCCCCCCGGGTCTGGATCCAAAGGCGATGGCCATGCACTGGCTACCTGAGAGGGCAATACACAGGGATTAGCTAGTGAGACACTGTCTGGTTTCTCACAGTGGGAACAGGTAGAATTCATCACTGTAGTCAGGAATCCCTAACACTGGGACCGTGCATATTGCTCATTTTAGTACCTCAAATGCTTCTAACATCGCCTGTGTCCATGTCAGTTTACCACCCCCCCCTCTGGGCCTCCCAGAGCCCACTTAAAAGGGGTCTAGTGTGCTGTAATTGAACACCCAGGCCCTGCAATATTTACAGAGACCCAATCATTGCTGTATTTCCCTCACAGTCTGTGGTGGTGGTGTCCTAAAGATCACCTCTGCTCTTTCTGGGGTTACCTTTCTACCTTCTTTTGATATTGACTATCCAATGTATAAAACCTCCTTTTGGCAATATTGCAGCTGTGCCTTTTCCACCTTGTAAACTTTCTCTGCTAGCACTGTCAGCAACTGTAATGAGTCTTCCCAACACTGTTATTCTGACCTGCTACATACCAAAAGGTCGTCCATGTATTGAATGACTGTGCTGTCAAAATCTTTGTTCCCTAGGCCAATTTGGAAGACCCTATTCAATATGGAAGGTGATTTACAAAACCCTTGGTGAAGCCTTGTGTGCTTCCACTTTTTATTTCTATATAGATTTGACATCAGATCTTGTGACTCCTCCTGAAGTGGGATAGAAAAGAAAGTGTTCTTCAAATCTATCACTGTGAAAAGGACCGCTTCTGGCAGAATGCTACATAATGTTGTTGCTGGGTTAGGAGCTAGTGGGAACTCTGCTTCAACAATATTGTTCAAAGGGTGCAAGTCCTGAATAAAATGCCACAATCCCCACATTGCCTTATTTATTGGGTACACAGCTGGGTCACACTGTGATTCTGAAGGCCACAAAATCCCTTGCTGCACTAAAGTCTCAAACATGCATTCCCTGAATAAATGATATTGTTTTGCCCTTGGTAGGATTGCCCCTGACTTGTGCTTAATTTTGACAGCTCCCACTCCCTTCAACAAGCCAACGTCATATGGCCTGTTGGTCCATAAAATGCTCAACACTTGTCCTAGGTCTTTTCAAGAAATGTCGCTGGGGACTTTTTCAGTAGGGCCATTCTCTGTGGTACTTCCATATAATGAATTATCATCCAATAGGTAATGCTCATAAAGAACACTTTCTCCAAATCTCAATAGTCATCTGCGAACAACTCTTCATCCATCAAGTCAGTCAGTCTGTGCCCTTCTCCAACTGTGGTCACTGTTGTCCATGCACATCCTGCATCATCAGTCCCATGTAATACTACCCTCTCGCCCTTCACTATAACTGTCTTTAGTTCTAGTGGGAACACTTACCCCTCCTCCTCGTCTAAAGGAATCTCTGGTCTGAACAAAAACTCATTGGGAAAACAAAGCTGTTTTCCCTGTATCCCTGGAAGCCATGCTTATAAAACTTTAACTCCATATTGGCATAACTCGGGGTCCAGAGCCACCCCTGTCCTTACAGTCTGACCTCAAAATGCCCGGATGAATTTTTGTACGTTCATGTAGTGAATTCATAGGGTGGAACATACTATCCCCTGCTCAGTGAACGAAACAGTCATTGTAAGTCGGCTCATCATATCCCTTCCCATTATGTTGATTGGTGTCTGTTGAGAATATAACAGTAGCATGGTAAGGTCATGTTCCCCTACAGAGATTGGAAGTTTGTCAGTGAGAGGAACCATATGCATAGCCCCAGAGAATCCTTGCGCGTTCATGGCAATGCCTGACATTGGGCTTCTCCCTTCCCTAACACAGGATCTGCCCCTCTGTATCCACCAGAAAAGAAAACATCTTGTCACCTATGGACAAACTTGCATATGTTTCCTCGTTCCGGTTGATTGTAACAGATATCATTGAACACATCAGGTCCCGCTGTGGGCTGTCCTTGTCATGATCTCTGCTTCCAAAAGGTCAGGGTTTTCCCAACTCCCTTGGAAGCAGATCCATAACCCAGGTTCCGAGTGCCAACCAGTCCCAATTGGGACCTTTTGGACCCAGTCCTGGCGCCAGTGGCACCAGGCTCATAAATATGCCCAGTCCCAGCGCTGGAAGCGCCGGGCTCATAATGCTTGGGTGGACTTACCTTCAGCAGACCATGCTGCTTACTTGCCTGCCAGTTGAGCCTCTGATCCTCTTCTGTTTGGAACTACTTTTCCTGTTGGGTGGGGCTGGAGCCACTCCCTAGATTCAGAACACTGGAACTCTTCTGGAAGGCAGGAACTCTTTTCTTACTAGGAACTCTTTTCTTACTTAGGCGTGGCTGTGGAAGGAGACACTAAGCACTACAGGAGGCTATTTAAACCACACCCGGTGGATGAATCTTGCTTTGCGTTATTCTGCAACCTCTGCAGCAGAATGCTCATCGTGTCTTCTGCATCCGGTCCTGGGCCTAAGGAAAAAGGCTTACCATCCTGAATCCAGTCTTCAGCAACACCTATAAAGACAAGAAAGAACAGGTTAGCATTCCGGCATCTGAAAGACAAAAGTTTACCAACTCTTCGCACGCTCCGGAGGCCTTCGGCGCTGCATCCCGCATCTGAAAGACAAAACAAGGTGCGTTTAAAGACATTGGGGAACTTTAATACTCACGTGCCATTACTCCTTTCCACATCTAATCCAGTGGGTATTCCGGCACCCTGCAGCCGCTCCGAACTCGTACCTGCAAAATAAAAAAGACAGTTAGAGCGCATAGTGAAGCAGGCAACAAGCGCTTACTTACGTGCTTCCAGGCGCTTCTATTCATCACATGGGCTCCATCTTCAACTCACTTCAGCCCGTCATCCGCCATCGCCGGAACCCTGCAAAACAAGAGACATCATTACTAAAGACTTTAAAGACATTTGAATGACTCGAAACTTACCGTTCGTGCAGTAAACGACGGACAGCAGTCCTCTGAAGTCAAGAGGCCTGCGCTACCTATCCAGTGAAGAAACTGGTTACAGCACCCTGCCCCGAGGCAGATGGAGAGCTCGGCATTCACTTACCTAAGGTGAGAGCGTTAACCTTTGGGGGTCTACAGGAGAGGAGAAGAGGAAAGAGATAGGGACACCCCAATAACCCCAGTTCATTAACCCCATATTTTCTATCTGCAGACATCTTACTCTACACGTCAGGCATACAGTGCACAGAGGTCCAGCCCAAAGAGCCAACCGGGTGCTACACATCACCTTTGAAGATACGGTAGTCGCCCAGTCAAGACCGGCGCCTCTGCGAGAATCAGGTGAGCGTTACAGAACGCAAAGCCTACCGCAAAACTCTCGCCCAGGCGCTATGGAAACCTCGGATACTGACCCCCTAGCCCGGTTACTTGGGGAACTAAGGGCAGAAGTGCATGCAGCTCGTCAGGAAACGAATGCTCTAAGAAGGGAACTAATTATTTCCAAGGAGAGAACAGACAATCTTGCTAGACAAGTGCTACAGTCACAAGCCGGACAGACCCCGTTACCCGCATCAGGGGCAAATCTTCCTTCAACATCCTCTATGAATCCAGTGCAGATCAACCTACCTGGGAATGTACCTCTGGCTCCGCCCGAACGATTTTCTGGTGACCCAAAGAGGTTTGCAGTATTTATCAATCAGTGCCGGTTGCACTTCTTATGCCGGCCAGCAGCCTTTCCAACTGATCAAGCAAAAGTAACTTTTGTACTTTCGTACCTTAGTGGCAATGCGGCAGACTGGTCGATCCCTCTAGTTAATCAAGATGATCCGGTTCTCCATGATTTTCAAGCCTTTCAGCTTAGTATGGAAAAACTGTTCGCAAGACATTCACAGGGGCAGGCCTTGGACAATGAGCTTCTATCGTTGCGACAGGGTAATCAAGACCTTTTGGCTTATATTGCATCTTTCAATAGACTAATAGTGGAAACTCAATGGCCTGAGGACAAAAGGATTACGCTGTTTTATAGAGGTCTACGTGGAGAGCTCAAAGACGTTTTAGCCCAAGTAGTGAATCCCCCACAAGACTGTTCGGATTATATAGACTTGGTCGTTCAAATAGATCACAGGCTGCAGAACAGGAAGGCCGATCGTTCCAAGTTTGATGCTCGAGTATTTTCCAAACCGCCAACTCCTTCCAAAGGAGTAGACTCCGGGGAACCCATGCAAATAGGGGGTCTGAAAGGTCCTCTAACACAAAGGGAGCGGGAAAGGAGGAAACAGTTGCAATTATGCCTATATTGCGGAAACTCAGGGCACTTTCTTCGAGACTGTCCGGTGAAACCTGCCAAGAAGGCAGTAGGAGCTGCAGTTACCAAAGTTACAAACTCTGAGCAGGGAAACGACCTCGCCCGACAAGAATAGAGGTCCTCTTGCCGAGCGTGAAAACCAGTTCCGTGACCTCGCATTTCGTGATACCTATGCTCCTCATTAGCCCTGATAATCCGGATCGATTACATGCAATTGAAGCTTACGTCGACAGCGGTGCCATCGGCAATTATGTGGATCATGAAATGGTTTTGAGGATGAATCTAACTCTTTGTCCCAAGGCTGTAAAGGACGTCATTACTACGGTGGATGGTACGGAGATAGCCTCCGGGCCAGTAACGCATACCACTCAAGAGGTGACGCTAGTAAGTCAAGATGGACACCATGAGAAGATCGTGTTCGATGTGATCAAGGCCCCTCAGTTTCAGATTATTCTAGGAATACCTTGGTTAGAGAAACACAATCCTCTGATCGATTGGCGAGCAAGAACGGTCCAGTTTCCAGAATGTGTCTCTACTTGTCACCCTCCACCTGGTGTTGCACTGGCCGCAATTTCTTCAGAGACTCCCCAGTTACCTCCCGAATACCTAGAATACCAAGATGTTTTCCGGAAGGATCAGGCTAATTCTCTACCTCCTCATAGGTCTTATAACTGCCAGATAGACCTGATACCTGGATCTACTCCTCCTTGTAGTAGAATGTATGCCCTCACCGAGCCTGAGAACCTTCCCCTTCGACAATACCTGGATCAATACCTGGCAAATGGGTTTATTCGTCCTTCCAAGTCCCCTGCTTCTTCAGCTTTGTTCTTCGTTCCAAAAAAGGAAGGAGACCTTAGAACTTGTATCGATTATCGCTCCCTGAACCAGATCACCGTTAAGAATAGATATCCGTTACCTTTGATCCCTGAACTCCTGGACCAAGTCAGAAAAGCATGCATATATACAAAGCTGGATCTTAGAGGAGCTTACCACTTGGTACGAGTAAAAGAGGGCGATGAATGGAAGACGGCCTTCCGCACCAAGTATGGGCTATTTGAATATCAGGTCATGCCCTTCGGACTTTGCAATGCCCCGGCCGCCTTTCAATATTTTATGAACGATGTCCTCAGAGAGCTCATAGATGTATGTGTTGTTGTTTACATTGACGACATCCTCGTTTATTCTTCATCGGAATCTGAACATCGGAAACACGTGAAAATGGTCCTCGAAAGATTGCGTCAACACAAACTTTTCGCTAAGTTGGAAAAATGTGTTTTCAACGTGACTGAAGTTGAATTCTTGGGATTCATATTATCACCTGGCGGAGTGCGTATGGATTCAAAGAAGGTCGATGCAGTTCTCAAATGGCCATCACCATCCTCCGTAAAAGGTGTGCAAAGCATGTTAGGCTTCGCTAACTTTTACCGCAGGTTTATCCCCGAATTCTCTCGAATAGTCCAGCCCATCACTGCCTTGTTAAAGAAAAACAAACGTTTTGAATGGTCTACCGAGGCGGAACAAGCTTTCCAGGATTTGAAGACTAAATTTATCTCTGCACCAATCTTAAAACACCCTCGCCCCGAACTCCCCTACATCGTGGAAACTGATGCTTCAAGCCTTGCCATGGGGGCAGTTCTATCACAAAAGGACCCGGTAACCAATCAGTTGCATCCCGTGGCATTTTGGTCCCGCAAATTCTCGCCTCCTGAAATCAATTACACGATTACTGACAAGGAACTTCTGGCTATCAAGTCTGCCTTTAAGGCTTGGCGGCATTATCTGGTGGGGGCCCGACACACCGTTACTGTGATTACGGATCACCGAAACCTGCAATATTTGAAGACCGCAAAAGCCCAATCCTCTAGACAACTCCGTTGGGCATTATTCTTTGCCGAGTTTGACTTCATAATTACCTATCGACCTGGTACAAAGAACGGTAAAGCCGATGCCCTTTCTCGGTTGGGAGTGGAAGAACACTTGGTCAACCCTAAACCTGTACCAATCATTCCCGAACAAAGAATTCTGGGTGTAATCGCCACAGAATCCATAGAGGAAGTTAAGGATAAAGCCAGGCAACTTCTAACTCCAGCAGACATACAGAATTGGCATCTGCAGGGAAAGGACTTTGCAGTAAAGGACAACTTATTGTATTTCCAAGAACGATTATACCTACCCAGCACAGATTTACAGAAAAAAGTAATCTCTTGTTATCACGACTCTTTAATGGAAGGTCATCCCGGTATAGCCAAGACCTCAGAAAAGATCAAGCGCTACTTCTGGTGGCCGTCTTGGAAAAAAGATATCAGAGACTTTATAATGTCCTGTGGAGTATGCGCCCAAAACAAGAGTCAAAAGGAAAGACCAGCAGGCCTCTTACGCCCTATTGACATCCCACCTCGCCCTTGGCATACGCTTTCTATGGACTTCATCACCGATCTACCTCCATGCTCCGGATACAATACGATTCTAGTAATCGTGGACTTATTCTCCAAGATGGCGCATTTCATTCCGCTCAAAGGCTTGCCAACAGCGGCAACTCTGGCCAGAGAATTTCTCGAAAACATCGTCCGACTGCACGGTTTTCCTTCGGTTCTAATTTCGGATCGAGGTAGTCAATTTATTTCTCATTTTTGGCGAAGTTGCTGTCGGTCGGCTCAAATTGATGTGAGACTATCGACCAGTCACCACCCTCAGACCGACGGACAAACCGAGAGGACCAATCAAACTCTGGAACAGTATTTACGCTGCATGCTGCAACAAACTGAAAAAACTTGGAAAGATATCCTTTGGATAGCCGAGTATGCCTACAATAACTCTGTCCATTCGGGAACTGGGAAAACCCCGTTTTTTCTTTTGTACGGCAGTCACCCTCGAACCTCGGAGTTGGATCCCCTCCAAGATCTTGAAACACCAGCAGTAGACTACCTGCATTCTACAATCACCCAAGCCTTTAAGGAAGCTGTTTCTCACCTTCAAAGGGCGAAAGAACAATACAAGAAAGGAGCAGATCAACATCGGAAGGAAGCCCCTCACTATCAAGTAGGGGATCAAGTCTGGTTATCCACCAAATATCTATCTCTAAAGGGGCCACGCACATTCAACCCAAGATACCTTGGTCCCTATTCCATCACTACCATAGTAAACCCAGTAGCGGTCAAGTTGGACATGCCCCCGCACATGAAGATACATCCGGTCTTCCACGTCTCTCTATTAAAACCCGTGCAACCTCAAACCCGACTAACCAAATCTCCAAAACCTATCCTAGTGGATGGAGAACTCGAGTTTGAAGTCAAAAGCATTCTGGACTCCAAGATCTCCAAATCTAAACTATTCTACCTAATTGACTGGAAAGGCTACGGCCCCCAAGAGAGATCCTGGGAACCTGCTGAATATGTCCACGCTCCTCGCCTAATCAAAAGATTTCACCGAACATTTCCTGACAAGCCAAAACCCCCGGAGAAGCCCGGTTTGGGAGGGGCCTTGAGGGGGGGTACTGTCATGATCTCTGCTTCCAAAAGGTCAGGGTTTTCCCAACTCCCTTGGAAGCAGATCCATAACCCAGGTTCCGAGTGCCAACCAGTCCCAATTGGGACCTTTTGGACCCAGTCCTGGCGCCAGTGGCACCAGGCTCATAAATATGCCCAGTCCCAGCGCTGGAAGCGCCGGGCTCATAATGCTTGGGTGGACTTACCTTCAGCAGACCATGCTGCTTACTTGCCTGCCAGTTGAGCCTCTGATCCTCTTCTGTTTGGAACTACTTTTCCTGTTGGGTGGGGCTGGAGCCACTCCCTAGATTCAGAACACTGGAACTCTTCTGGAAGGCAGGAACTCTTTTCTTACCAGGAACTCTTTTCTTACTTAGGCGTGGCTGTGGAAGGAGACACCTAAGCACTACAGGAGGCTATTTAAACCACACCCGGTGGATGAATCTTGCTTTGCGTTATTCTGCAACCTCTGCAGCAGAACGCTCATCGTGTCTTCTGCATCCAGTCCTGGGCCTAAGGAAAAAGGCTTACCATCCTGAATCCAGTCTTCAGCAACACCTATAAAGACAAGAAAGAACAGGTTAGCATTCCGGCATCTGAAAGACAAAAGTTTACCAACTCTTCGCACGCTCCGGAGGCCTTCGGCGCTGCATCCCGCATCTGAAAGACAAAACAAGGTGCGTTTAAAGACATTGGGGAACTTTAATACTCACGTGCCATTACTCCTTTCCACATCTAATCCAGTGGGTATTCCGGCACCCTGCAGCCGCTCCGAACTCGTACCTGCAAAATAAAAAAGACAGTTAGAGCGCATAGTGAAGCAGGCAACAAGCGCTTACTTACGTGCTTCCAGGCGCTTCTATTCATCACACGGGCTCCATCTTCAACTCACTTCAGCCCGTCATCCGCCATCGCCGGAACCCTGCAAAACAAGAGACATCATTACTAAAGACTTTAAAGACATTTGAATGACTCGAAACTTACCGTTCGTGCAGTAAACGACGGACAGCAGTCCTCTGAAGTCAAGAGGCCTGCGCTACCTATCCAGTGAAGAAACTGGTTACAGCACCCTGCCCCGAGGCAGATGGAGAGCTCGGCATTCACTTACCTAAGGTGAGAGCGTTAACCTTTGGGGGTCTACAGGAGAGGAGAAGAGGAAAGAGATAGGGACACCCCAATAACCCCAGTTCATTAACCCCATATTTTCTATCTGCAGACATCTTACTCTACACGTCAGGCATACAGTGCACAGAGGTCCAGCCCAAAGAGCCAACCGGGTGCTACACATCACCTTTGAAGATACGGTAGTCGCCCAGTCAAGACCGGCACCTCTGCGAGAATCAGGTGAGCGTTACAGTCCTATTGTGGATATAAAGTCATCCCCATACCTGAAAAGGGGTTGGCCCCCACCACGGTCGCTCCCCCTGGTTTCCGTATGGGAGTCTGCATCATGGAGTCTGCGTGTCTTGTGGCTACAGCGTTCTGATCGGCTGGTGCTTGCTGTGCTGTTTGTGGTGATTCTGTGCACACTTGTCTCTGTGGTATGTACACCATGGGCTGTTGTGACTGTCTTAGTGCCTGTTGTGTTGGTGTGATTTGCATCGCTTGTGTCTGTGCCTGCATGCAATCTTGGGCATAGTAGTCAGGCCGTTCGGCATGGTATATTGGCTGGTATGTCATCACCCATTCTGCGGAATTCCACCTCTACTCCTACATAGTTGCGATATGTGACCCATTCAACTGCACATCCAACATTGAGGTGGACCCCCCATGGATCTCGACTGTCCACCCTTGCCGCCCTGCTGCTTCAAATACCCAAATCCTCTTTCCTGGGGCACCCCTCCTCTTCCTCATGACCTATAGTTAGCATCTCCTCTTCCCTCGAAACTTCCCCTGCCACCTGTTGTCATTTTTGTGTGTTCTGAGAAACTACTCCATCTTCGCTGACAACATCACCCCTTTTATTGTATACTTTGATAGCTCCTTCTGTACTAACTTTTCCTCCCTCTGTTTTCTGTCCTCACATTTCTTCCTTGCATTCTCTTGCATTAGTAGACAACAATGTACTATTGTCAACTGAATTTCTGACCATGGCTTCATCTCCAGCCCCACAGTTTTTCTAGTTGCTTCTGTATTTGCTCTGGTAGCCCTTGGCTTAATATGTGATAAAATAAACCTACTGTTTTATCCCACCTTTCCCGCATATTGAGACGCCAAGGAACTTGTATCACCTGAATGTATGTAAGTGAGTTTTCGTCCTCACACATTTTGCATGCCGTAATCTTACTTATGAGAGATATGTCTGGGTACTGTACTCTCAGAGCCTGCCATATGGCTGCTCTGCAGTTAATAAATGTTACACCATTGTATGCCATGTCCTGTTCTGTCACTCTGCGGTACCCTGCCCATTTCCAAACAGTGTCAGCTACCTCCCCAAAAATGGCTGAGAGTAAGCCCACTGCCAATGTCGTTCAAGGCATCAGTCTTTCAAACTCATATATCCATTTCCCCACTCCTGCGACCAACGAGGGTAACTTACACCTCAAAATATCTTTGTCTATCTGTTGCCACTGCATATATTGTGGATGTCTGCAACCCTTTTCTAGCAATGGAAATTGTGTAAGTTCTACTCTTCTGTCATGGTTTCCTACGTCTTTTGTGGTAGTAAATGCTCTCGTCATACTTGCTCTTTTCCGTAGTGGTATGGCTCTCTGTCTTTTTCCATATGGAGTACATTTGTCTGTGGTATGTCATCTGCCTTTGGGACCATCAAAACGTCCTTCAAGTTCCACCTTGCCCTTCTCAATGCCTTCCTCTCCACCTCACATTATCTCCCACTCAGGGCTTGCTTCCCAGGAGAGGCAGCGTGCCTTCCTCCCATTGTCATTGTCATATTCCTCGAAATCCTCATCTGACCCCAAGGTTCCCATGCTATCTTTGCTGTCCTTGCCCCCTTCATCTTTGAAATTAAGACTCCATAACCATCGTTTCCCTGTTGCTCTGTCCAGTGAATCGATCTCACCCCTCAATGGGGACCCCGCTATACTCCTGCTTGCCTTAGGGGCAGGGGTGCTATTTCTCCTGCTCCTATACAGTATCCCTATTATTCGTGTATACTCTATATCCCCTCTTCGTCATCGCCATTTATGCATTTTGACCCCTTCATTATGTCTTATATCTCCTTGAGGCCTCTCTCTCTTTCCCGTTCCTGTCTTCTGTCTCTTTCTTCTTCTTCTCTACGTCGATGCACCTTAATGAGCCTATCGATTTCCAGTGTCCTCTTTTCTCTCTTCACTTGCAACTGCTTTTCCTTTTATTCCTCACCCTTTCTTGTCGCCTTTTCCTCTGCCTTTTCCTCTCTCTTTCCTCCCTTTCCTTTTCTTCTGCTTTCTCTCTCTCTCCCTTCTCAACCACTCCTGTTTCTCTCTCTCTTCCCTCTCTCTTCTATTCACTTCCTCCACTATCACTGCCAAGTCTCTGTCCTCTTCCTCTTTGACCTTGTTTGTCTGAGCTTATTCCTCAATGCTTCTATGCTCTACTGCATTGCTTCCGTCCAATTTGAGCAATATCTGTCCTCTTACCCACTCTTTTGACAGGACTGCTTCTTAGTTATCCCCACTACGTTCAGATATCCCTTTATCATACCCGGTCAGCTTCACAAGCAGGTCACTGAGCTCCTTGCGGTCATCAACTTTAGCCTCTATTCTCTTGTTCGCTTGTCTCGCGCTACTAAGAGTGTTTTTGTTGCTGTACATAGGTGGTGAATAAACAGGATTGTTATACCTTGCCGTTGCTTTTAACTCCTTCAAAGGGTAAAATCCTTGGTTTTCTGTCATAGGGTCTATGGTTTGAGTAGGGGGAGGAGGAGCCATGGGTTCCACATCATGCTGGCTCAGCATCCACTCCTTCTTCGGTGGGTCCTCTTTCCTATCCTCAAACATTTTCCATAGCTGCAATACAGCTAATCGGTTACTCAATGGTTTCCCCTCATATGTGGCACGTAAATACGTGGTCATGTGTTGCAGCACAGATTTGGAAAGACTGCCCTCCTGGGGATATGGCTTTGCCATTTTGACCTCTGTGCCACAAGTCCATTCCATGCTATACTTGCATATTTTGTCTTGATATTGCGGAAGGGACTTGCACAAGTGTTTAAAGGGTGTATCACCCATGGTGGCACATCACTTTCTGACTGCCAATACTTACTTGACCTGAAGATGGGATTTTCTGAACATTTCAGCACTTTGTCAATTTATATATTTCACAATTTTCAGCAATTCTTGATCAAATTCTCTGAAATCATAACAACTCTCGAAATATTCCACCAGCCTCTCTGGCTCACCAGTGCCAACAACAGAAGCATGTTCCGTGCACCACATACACTGTATTCTACACCCTTAAGGCCAAGCCACAATTCTGTCAAGCGCTCTTCGAGCCCAACCCAAATGGCATGACACTCTTTGACAATTTCAACATCATCTCGTCAAGCTAAAAAATGTAATTTAACTTTCTAAATTCTACCTTTTTTTCTGTTGTTGTTTTTCTTTCTCTTCTTTTTCTCTTACCCGTGCATCTGTGGCCCACTACGGGCCTTCAACCCCACATCAACGCATCATGTCCTATTTAACAACCTTGCATGTGGCGTCATGAGCCTAAGGTGCAAATCCCAATACTTTGGGGGTAATTCATAGAATTTAGTGCAGAAGCAGCGCATGCAGGCATCGCCGAAAGGGACCGTGCGCCAGCCGCGTGCACCAAAACCCATTTTCACACACAGTGTATTCATGGATACTTACATCCATAACCAGCCGTGCCGCAGTGTAGCGCAGCGACCTTGCAGCAGTGCCAGTTACGCCCTCTACCCTGCCAAAAACATCACACAAATCCCCTATATGGTGCATAGGCCAATGGACCAGCATACGGCGCCCAACCATGAAAACGTGCTAAAAACGCCACTCAGCCCTCACGCGACAACCCAATTGCATGTAAAACTCCTCATGCTTCCCTCGGAATACGCATACCCCGCTCACACCAGCAAAATTGCATGTAAAACTGCCTGCGCACTCCTCCGATTATGCATACCCCACTGACACCAGCAAAATCATGTGTAAAACTCCCCACGCACCCCTGGAATACGTGTACCCCGCTCGCACCAGCTATATCACGTGTAAAACTCCCTGTGCACCCCTCGGATTACACGTACCCCGCTCGCGCCAGCAAAATCGTGTGTAAAACTCCCTGCGCTCCCCTTGGATTATGCATACCCCGCTCACGCCAGCAAAATCATGTGAAAAACTCCACGCGCACCCCTCGGATTACGCGTACCCCGCTCGTGCCAGAGAAATCACATGTAAAACTCCCCACGCACCCCTCCGATTATGCGTACACCGCTCACGCCAGCGAAATCGCATGTAAAACTCACTGCGCACCCCTCAGGTTACGTGTACCCCGCTGGCACCAGTGAAATCACGTGTATTATTCCACACGCACCCCTCGGATTACGCGTATCCTGCTCGCGCCAGCGAAATCACATGTAAAACTCCCGCACACCCCTCAGATTACACGTACCCTGCCCGCACCAGCGAATTTGCATGTAAAACTCCCCACGCACCCCTGGAATATACGTACCCCGCTCGCGCCAGCGAAATCACGTGTAAAACTCCCTGCGCACCCCTCGGATTACGCATACCCCGCTCGCGCCAGCAAAATCATGTGTGATTCTCACTCCTGTACCCCCAGATTCAAGCAGCAGTGTGGTGAGGAGCCACATGCACCCCCTGCAGCCAGACCACACCACAGGGGTCAACCCTACACCCCTCCCCATGCCCCGCAGGCAGCCCATCCACCCTCCCCATGCCCCGCAGGCAGCCCATCCACCCTCCCCGTGCCCCGCAAGCAGCTCATCCACCCTGACCATGCCCCGCAGGCAGCCCATCCACCCTCCCCGTGCCCCGCAAGCAGCTCATCCACCCTGACCATGCCCCACAGGCAGCCCATCCACCCTGACCATGCCCCGCAGGCAAACCATCCAGCCTCCCCATGCCCCGCAGGCAGCCCCTCCACCCTGACCATGCCCCGCAGGCATCCCATCCACCCTCCCCATGCCCCACAGGAAGCCCTTGGGAGCCCCGAATCATGCCTCCCCATGCCCCCCAATTGACTCATGGGGACTCATGTCCCCACCACCCTCCCATTGACAGGCACCTGCCAGCAGGCCCTGACTTATGACCCCCCACCCCCCAATTGACAGGCACCTGCCAGCAGGCCCGACTCATGTCCCTCCCACCCACACCCCATTGACAGGCACCTGCCAGCAGGCCGCACTCATGTAAAATTGACAGGCACCTGCCAGCGGGCCCGACTCATGTCCCCCCAAACACTGCGTCATAACTATACAGACCCATGGCCCTAAAGGCAACCCAAATCCCATCCCCCCACCCTCCAGTACAAACACCCAACGATCCACTGCACCCACTCCCTAGTAAATTACCCATTCCATGACAGTCTGAAAAGAACCAGCATGCCCATCAACAAATGTCCTACAGAGCCACACAGCCATGACTTAGCCAATGCTCATGGAGACATGCACAAAATAAATCATAGTACACCACACCAATAATGTTGAATCATGAAATGTATTAAAAAGTAAAACAAATGACAAAAGGAAAACCACACATGCAAATGAAGAAATAAATAGTGCAATAAGAAAAAGAAAGTCTAATCCAAGGAAAAAAACTAATCCAAAACATGAAAAAATATAAGTGGTCCATACCCAAAGTCCATAGAAAAAAATCATAAGTTGAAAAGCATAAAAAAACGTTAATCCATGTGAACATCTAAAAAAGAAAGTATGTACATGTCTGGAAAAATTGTAAATGAAAGTCTGTAGGGTCCATTATCCCAAAACAAAAGGAAACCTACCTAAAACCCTATCTAAAATACAACTATATACAAAAAGTGGAGCAAAGTCTATGAACTCCAAATCATAATAAAAACCAAATGAAACCTAAACCTTAATAACTATATACAAAGGCGGTGGGCTAGTCAGACAGCTCACTTATTGATGTCCTGGGCCAGGGCATCATTGAACTCCATGCCGATGTTCCGGAGGCGGGCCTGTTCCCTGCCCTCGAGGTCTCACAGGGATGCAGCCCTGGCCTCCTCCAACTCCCTGCGAGTTGCCTCAAGGCACTCAGCCTGCCTCAAAACCCGGTGATGGAGTTCTCTGCCCTGACCATTGTGAGCCGTGCCCTCTCCGCCCGCCACTGCTCTGCACCTATTCACTGCCCCAACCACTGCCACACGGAAGACACTCCCAATCCTGGGTCCTCCTGCCCGCCAGCCGATGCCTGCCCCGATGATGTAGAGGGCCCTGAGGACACATGCCTCCTATGCCGAGCCTCCCGCCGCCTTTCTGCTGCCTGCCGCCACCACCACAACTGCCTCCGGGTAGATGGAAACATCCAGGGCTGTCGTGCAGGTGCCCTGCTTGTATGTGCCTGCACATCATCCGTTGCCAGGGGTCCAGTTGCTGGGATGACCACCTGTGCAGGAGCTCCGACTCCCGACTGTGGCAGGGATGGGATCTCCATGAGCCTGGCTGCGTTGGTTGGGCAAGGTCTACAGGGGGCCCTCGTGGCATCTGGGGCGGAAGACGGCACGGAGAACGACTGGCGTATAGTGTGCACAGAGGAGGAGAGGGCCGGAAGACAGAGCGACACATGGAAGAAACCCTCGACCATGAGCCCTCCCAGTTGGGCCACATTGGCACACATCTGTATGTGATGATGTGCGTGGGCCCTCAAGGAAGCATGCACGTCATCACGAATGTCACGTGTGTGCAACGCAACATCAATCAGGACGGACTCAATCCTGTCACGGGTCCCCACGTCCGCAGGTAGAGGAGTGCCAGATAATGTGGACCTCCCCCCTACCTGCATATGGGCCTGGGACTGGGCATGCCTGCTGGTGCATGGTGATGCAGTCACAGTGTCAGGAACAGTGACATGCACAGGCCCCTCGGTGTCGACCTGTGTAGCCTCCTGTCCCTGCCCCTAGACTGCACCACAGGCACCAGTGGAACCACCCCCACCAGGCCCCATGTGCGGCTTTGAAGCGGCCTCCTCCTCCTCCGTACACACCACCAATCTGGATGGCTCTGCACCATTTTACACCGTCGCCCGCCCCTGTGGGGGCTCACCTGCCCCTTCTGCTGCAGACATAGTGGCGGACACAGCACCAGTCCCCTCGCTCCTGGGAGGGTGGCTGGGCCTTGCGTCACCGGCCGATGGAGGCATCCCTGCCACCTTCCTCCACAGTGCTGTCTCCGCCTTCTTCTTCACTCGCCGCTGTGTAAAGGGAGACATTGAAAACAAGCATCAGGGTACTGTACAATAGTCCCCTAGACACAAAGCAATAGCACATGAGTGGAACTGTCAAATGTCACTTCTATCATGTCCCTCCACAACAAATGGGTCAGTGCAGGCAACACATGCAGGAACAGGCCTGGCACATGCAACAAACAGTTGCATCCATGTCCAAGGCACCGTAGAAACATCCAATGGTGGGCTGAAACTCACATGGAACATGCTGATCACATGCACACACATCACCGGAGGGTCATGCATCTGGCCCGTATACCCCCAGACACAGTGGATACAAGGATGACTAGGCTGTATCAGTGAATCAACACATCGTCACGGACATGTGTCATGCATCCATGGCGTTTACCATTCGCTCACACACTACTCAGACACATGGACATGTACACCATGCATGTCCATGACAGCAGCACCCAACTCTCACACCCCAAACATGTCCAAGTACAGACACAGGCATGCATCCATGTGTGTATTCCGCATGCTGCTCTGCATGATGCATTGTAACACATACACCATCCATGTGGGTCATGCCTGACTGGACTCACATGCAGCACCATCATGTCCCTGCACACACACATCCATACATGGCCCATGTCACACATACAGCCATGTAGCTAGCTACCACCACACTGCAACATGCACTGTTTCAAAAGGGAATGCATGGGCACTTACCGCTCAACTCCAGACAGGCCTGCATTCTGAGAATCTGGTGGTGAAGCACTGGGCGAATGCATGTTGGCATCCACCAGGATGCCAAATTCATTTGCACTGAAGCTGGCAGCCCTCTGCCTCTCTGCTGGGGGGTTGCCACTGGTGCCGGATGGTGTTGCGTCGGACATGGCAACCCCTCAGGCAGGTGTGGGTGGGAAACTGGGTCCGGGGGCTGGGCTGTGGAGCGATGGAACACGAGTCGGGAGTCTTCTGTTCCAGCAAGGGTCGCCACAGCAACTGGACCCCTGCAGATGGTTGATGTGCAGGCACCAAATGGCAGGGCATGTTGGCAGCAGGCAGGCAGGCAAGCAGGCAGCAGCAGATGGCTTGTAGGAGGCTATATTTACCTTCCAAACTATTTGTAATTTAAACAAACCGGCAGTGGCCACTGTCCTCTGCAGAGAAAATATGTATATGCCACATTCAGGAACATGGTGACAGTGGAAACGCTAGAGAGATACATTTTCTGATGGCCTTAAGATACCCATTGGATTTGCCAACACTGGACGTGCAGCCTGTCGGCGTCTGCTCTTTCAGTATTCTACCAACTGTGCCGGCCCCATCTTGATATCCAGAACGCCAGTCGGAAGTAAGAAATGCATCTAATCGCATTTGTCATCTTTGCACGATTTACCCTTCATAAGTGTACATGTCAGTCAACAAGAGAACCCAAGCTACGGTTACTCACTTCAAACAATAAAAGTATCCACCCCACTATACTGCATCGCAAAACATATCTAACGTCCACTCAAGCAACAATGACCATATATAGTAATGTTATCATTCTCGCTGCAATATGTTTCTATTGGTGCACATTGTCCTTCATCAATTTTGATACCATATGTGGGGGGCACCGATAAATCTACCAGTACAAATACGCTATCCAAGTGCAAAAGAGGCAGAGGACTATCCCGAGGCACAATGCCAATTTAACCTACTTATGCAAATGTCCTGCCACCAATATACACCCCTTTGTGTATATCCCAAATCCTGTTTGACCCTATTAACTGGGCCCCCGAGGACTGGCCCAGATGCTACACCAAAGCAGGAAAACAGTACACACACCAGAATCAAATTTTTCCTGTTAGGAACAATGCATTTGATAGGCAGCGCTCCACAACTAATAGGCATGATTCACTAAAATATGCGCACAATATGATTCTGCTATTTGGCTAATCTGA
This sequence comes from Ambystoma mexicanum, assembly GCF_040938575.1. Taxonomy (NCBI): domain Eukaryota; kingdom Metazoa; phylum Chordata; class Amphibia; order Caudata; family Ambystomatidae; genus Ambystoma; species Ambystoma mexicanum. The sequence goes on along the minus strand of NC_090927.1, from coordinate 628,886,158 downwards.
CATAGTGTGAGTAATTATAAGTGCAGGTTAGATACATGTGATTACTCAATTTGTACACACGAGTAGCTCCTGTGTGATTCACAAACCGCTTTAGCCTGATGGTTACCCCAATTCTAATACGCACAAATGTTCCTAGTCATTGGCCAGTCTGCATGTGACTTTATACTGGTCTGCCCATAAGACTAGAAGTAAGTACAGGCTAACATATCTGCAATAAACTCGATTATCCAGGTTTAACCCACAATTCTCTTATATCTTTTAACAACCAGACATCGAAGGTTATTTGCTGGCAGTCCCATTGATCTACATGTATTCATGAAGCATTACTATATCTAACAAGTAATTAGCTGATTCCTGGAAAATCCACACTAATTGTCATCCTTCATTGATAGATTACAACTCGTGTCAAAATGCGTACACATGTATATATTGACATTACGAAAAAATATCAAATGCATGGTCTGAGTTCAAGCCATGATTGACAGTCCTGAATTCACATATTAGTTTGAGCTCCCGATCTCCACCGCTTTTGGATGTTGTTACTATCAAAAGTCACACACAACTCAGGTCCTCTATCTTATCCAATTGATGACTCTTTTGACAATGTGAGGCAAGTGGGTATTTTGCTTCCTGGCTGTAAAATGTTCTCAGATGTTCCCATATTCTTGTCTTGAGCTCCCTGGTATTACTACCAATGTAGAGAAGTTGGCAGACCCAGATGATAAAATGCACCATGTATTTCGTTCTGCAATTAATGATCTGATGAATTTTATAGGACCCCGAATGGCGAAATTCTACTTTATCAGTGTTTAATACATACGGGCAAACAGAACAGGTGCCACAATTGTGGAACCCGACTGTCTGTCTCAACTGTAACCAATTGGTATTGTAACTGGGTACATCTTGCATAAATGATGGACTCAACAATGATCTTAGGGTTGGGGCTTTACTGTAAGAAATGCTGGGTTTGTCAGCCACCCAGCCTTTCAAATCCTTATCGATGTGTAATACGTGCCAGTGTTTGTTCAGAATACCAAACAATATATGACTGATAAAGCGAAGCTTGTTGGTTTCAGTGGAACACACTTTATTCTTTGTTGTCAAAAGAGAGGATCTGTATATTGTGGCCACCTGCTGCTCTGTGGGATGTATTTACCCATGCATCCGAGCCATACCTCAAAACTGTGCAGTACTGACATGGAAAACATCATGATGGCCAGAGCTTCCCAGAAAATGCACAGGGAAATGCATGAAGAATAGGCTGCCACTCATTTTTGCCGATGTTATGGGCACAGAAGGACACTGCCTAAAACCACCATTGGACTACCCACACAGTAGTCTGAAACCATTGGGAATGGCAATGCTGATTGCCAAAAGCAAACCCATAACTGTTGGGAATTCATTTTCTTAAATCCCAAAAAGGGGTGCAGTACCAGTACTCACCACTATCCAAAAGCCGGCGTTTTAAAACCACCAGATTTTACTTTTTTGTAGAAAACTGAATAAATGAACCCAAAACAGGCCAAAGAAAGACTTACTGAGAGGTGGATCCAAGGTAAAGTTATATTCTGAAGTGACTTGAAGGTTTATAACAAGACTGGCTGAGCTGGGGATTTCAGCGGTTTAAGTAAATTTGGACTGAAAGACATTAAAAATCTCAAGGTTTAAGAGAAATGAGTGACCTACTTTGAGTGTCACATAGGTTGCAATTGTTTAAATGTCATAGTTTTGAACTTAGAATCAGCATTCTAGCTGCATATGTAAAAAAATTGTCTTGACTTAAACTGGGAAACAAAAAGTGACATTTTATCTGAAACCTGGCTTAAGGAACTGAATTCTGCCTGGCAACTACCCCCATCAGGAGTGAAACTTGAGTCACAGCTGTGTTCCCAGGCCTAGCTGCCCTTTTGCTGCTCACACCAAAAGGGATATGACACTTCCCTGATTGAATTACGTGGGCTCTGCAGGAAATTGAACAAAGCCCTGTCCTGACTCAGGCAAATGTTTTATTGCAGATGTCGTAAAACAGCTTCCTCTTGGCAGAAGCTGGGAGTGGCAGGGTCTCTGAGCTTGCCAGAAACTGGAAAGACTGGTTTCTGTACCATGTGACATGAAAAGACACACCTCTATAGCCAGAATATGGTTTTAGAAAAAGATGAATAACTCATAGAGCGGACATGTGAAAATTGTATAAATGACACCATAATTCTTGTGATTTTTCTGCCCACATTTTAAGAGGTTTTTAGAACCGGTGGCATGTTCAGGGGGGTTTTAGCGGAAAAGAGGATATTACTCAAAATGTGTGCATGTGAAAAATCTGACACTTCATCAACTAATGTCCATACTCCTTGCGCACATGTGTGTAAATTTGGGTCAATGTCCGGAATTGCAAAATCAGTTAAAAAGTGAAATATGTGCCATTTCTGAATGCAAGCCCCCAGGAAGAGCAAAGTTTGGACAGGGTATATCTCCTGTGATATGTGATGTGTGCATGTAATTTTAAACCAATGTTTACCTGTGCAAATATGTCTTTTGTTATCAAATCTAGATTTGTGTGCAAGTTGACAGGAGGAGTGGACTCTCTGCAGGCTGTAAAATGACATCACTCTGACACAACTTAGCTCCCCCAATCAAGTGAGAAATGGAAATTTGACCAATGGCAAGTGGAGAGGGGTAGGGTCTAGTGATGCTAGAACACACCCACATTCTAAACACATAAAAGCAGACAGACAGGACAGATAGGGACTTTCAAATCCATTTGCAGCTGGAAGCTCTGCCGGGAAAATCCATACTTTACCTCCATCAACCTTCAGAGAGCAGACATAGAGACTTCAAATCTATCAAATTTCCAGAACCAGAGAGAGAGCAGAGCTGACCCAGATCACTGTTAGCAGAACCAGAGAGAGCTGACCCAGATCACTGTGAAGTGCAGAGACCAGAGGCGAGTCTAAAACCTGACCAGATCCATGGCGAGGCCCATTTCACTCAAGAATATAGTGTGAGTACCTAGAAAACTGTGCAGAACCAATCTCCTAGTTAAAATAATATAATTCAATCTAGCTTAATCTAAGTAGAACTGTCTCCTAACTGTCACCTGTCATTTGCATAGCTGTCACCTGTCATTTTCTAGTTGCAAGCTGCACTTGTCTTTTTGAACTTTAAAATTTCAAATCTGAAAAACGACCTTTATTTAATCGCTCATATCTCCGTGACCGTTTGTGCTAGAGACTTGCAGTAACTTTCATCTGGAAGCTGAGATCCTAGGCTTTCCTAGGACCCCAAAACGATAGTGATAGTCCTTGTAGTTCCTCTGTAATCGCGCCAGACGCATCCGCGAATTTTGCCGCGATTTGAAAATTTCTCCACTTGCAAAAAGATAGCTGCTTTTGCTTTCCTCTGAAAAAAAATCGTTTGCCTCATAAAAACTATCCCTGCATCACTGCTAGAGTGAGCCTGAGCTAATATTAACTTGATTTCACTCACCCTGAACCTCTAAAGGGAATTAAAAGCATTTTAGCATATTTTTTTTCTTCATTTCCAGCACATTTAAAAGCATTTTGCCTGTGTTTTCAACTTCTGTAGTCTAAGTTGCTGGGTGAACTGAATTACCTTTGAATTGCATTTCTGAGAACTGTGTGCTTCCTTCCATTTCCTTGCATTGCATAAAAGGGGGGTGAATTACCAGAGAAAAGTGATTACATTGTTTTGTTGAAATCATATTGAGTATTTTCTATACTGCATTTCATTCATTCAACCTTGCATTTCCTTGAACCCTATAAAACATTCTCTTCCACATTATTCTTCTGTCCCTATTTACCAGTGTGCTATCTTATCCATTTCATGTCAACTCCTTAGTGATTATAAAGAAGTGTGCTAGTGCCAGATTCTCCGTTGTTAATCTTTATCATATCAGATTAAGTGTGATATTCAATTATTAATTTATTATAAAGTGTGATAGATATATATTGCTTTACTTCTCAAATAAACCTTTTAATTTGCAAAACAGAACTACTTCTTGGCTCAGTGGGGTCAGGAGGATTCCAAGAGAGGGGTGTTATATAGGGGTAGTCATCCAGAACGCATGAACTGGACATAAAGATATATCAATAAGGGTTTTCATTCAGTATTCTAGACTAGGCGTTGACTTGGCTGTAGTGCTGAATTGAATCCTCTTACAAATTGGGGGCTCGTGCCGGACGTTTGGGTTAGATCTACCATTTGTGCAGATTAATACAGTGTGCCAGCTGACCAGATACACATATCCGGTCGGATCACCACGCTGTGTTACGCTGTAAAGCATTCCTCAAAAGGGACACTCCAAGAAAAGTTCTGTTCTGCAAAAATAAAATACAAACTTCTGTAAGTCAGGACAGAGACCAATCTCTAGAATGACGACCTTAGTAGACATGAAAATAGCCAGAGAGCACTTCTTACATAAGTTATTTGTGAGAGGTGAATGGGCTGAGCAGGGCCAGGAGGCCTGGTTGCAGGCCATCACGCGACAGGCCACTGAAACAGAGTCAGACTTATGGAGAGATCAGGGTCCATTACATGTGGCCCTGAGTGAACTATATATGGCCCCTAAGGCCAAAGATGAACACGACAAGATTGTTAGGATAGCGGCATATTTATATTTATATATGGGAGCCATACAGAATAAATGTGTTGAAGGCCATGATCTGGCAAAAAGGCAACAGATGGCGTTAGAGAAGGCCCAATCTGATCTGGACTCTTCTGAGCAAAGGCTGCACAGAAGCCAGGAGTCAGAAAATGAGACCAGACAGTACATCACTAAAATAAAGGAGGATATGGATGTGCTGCAAAAGGAAAAGTCAGAACAGGATACCAGATTTCGGGCCTTGCAGAAGGAACACCAAGAAGGTTTGGACTCCCTACTGCAAAGCCAGAAAAAGCTGGAGCAACAACTGGACTTCAACAGGGTATGTGCTGAGCAGGTAGTCACCCTGCAAGGCCACCTAGATAGGGAAAAGGCAGAAAGCAATAAACTGATTCTGAAAGACCTGGATACCCAGGCAGAGTTTGATGAAGAGCGCCGGAAAGCTGGTGCCCTTCAAAGGCAGAGGGACGACCTGGCAGCACAGATGCAGGCTCTCAGTCAGGAAAGAGACACTTTAGGCCAGGAAGTCTGCCACTTAAAAAAGGAAATTGAAGAAAATCACCTGGCCCTCCAGGGGCTGGGTGACCTCCAAAAAGAACACCAGAACTTGTTAGGGCACACCAGGAGGGTGGAGGATGCTCTAGCAAGAAAGGAGCAGGCCAATAGGGACACAGCTCAGGAGGTAACCCTCCTGCAGCAAAGACTGGCCCAGTGCTCCAGGACCAATCAGGAAACACAGAGAGAGAATGAGGCTCTCTGCCAGCACAATGATAGGCTCCAGCAACAGGTAGCGATGCAGGAGAGACTGATAGAGTCTAGTAAGGCCTTAACTGAGGAACTGAAGGCACAAATGCAGGCTCTTGCATTGCAACAGGGAGCAGGGGCGGATAGAGATGAGGTTCGCTGGGAAATGGAAACTCCGGAGCATAACCTCAGGAGCCCTAGTACCAGAGGCCCTCATACCTCTCAGTCCCTGGACTCTGCCACCCCCATGTCCCCTGGCACACGTGAGCACAGGGCCACAGGGATGGCAGATTACTATCCAGCCAGAAGCATGGGGCTCATAGGCCAGTACCACCCAGGAATGGAGGGGCGGGCATCCGGGTATGGGCACCCAAGCACAGTGCAATTTAATGGGGAACCCCAGGAGAGTAGGCCCATTAAGGGCATCCTGAAAACCTCTGCCCAGTTAGGTCAGTGGGGGGGTACCCATCAAATCCTGGCCGCAAGGAGGAATCTGAAGACTCCTCTGAACTGCGCAGGACACAGGAGACCAGGTCCCCACATTCGGCCAGCCATTCCCAGGCTCGCAGAATCCGGGAAAACCTGGAAGAGCAGACAGGAACCTCTGGGAGCAGTGCCTCTGAGTCAGAGGAGGAATGGAAAAGGGTTACCCGAACCAAAAAGGCCAATAAGGCAAAAAGGGCCTTGCTTAAGGACCCCTTAAAGCAGATTAAGGCGATCAGGAGCGTCATCACGCCTTACCATAAGAACGCTAAGTATTCTGTTTGGGAGCACTTAGAGTTGTTTGAGCAAATGATGGAGACTTTCCATTTGAAGGACAGCCAAAGCTGTATTCAATATGTAAAGTGGACCTTCTCCCCGGAATACTCCAGTTTCTTTGCGGGGCTGGAGGACCAAAATCATTTAAGACGGTCCACCTATAAGGCTGCCATCTTGAAACAATTTTCTGTTCACAGAAATCCTCAAGAGGCCCGCAAGGCAGCCTACAATTTGCAATGTGGGGAGGATCAGGCCCCACAAGAATTTGTGCAAGAACTGAAATGTGCTTTTGCGCAGACCACCAGGAGGGTGCGCACAGACAGTCGAGAATTCATAAATACATTTTTTCATGCCTTGCCCAAATACATAATGACCCAGCTCGTGAGGGATTTTCACGAGAAAAGATCTTTAGACTGGGTCCTTGAACAGGCTACCCGGATCTATGAGGTGCAGAAACCGGTAGATAGCAAAATAATGCTCAGAAAAACCCCAAAGCCAACAGCACCCCTGCTGCTGCCAAGGTGGCAGAGGTAAAGGTCACCCCCGTTTTAGAGTTGGAGATGGGGGGGCCTAAAAACCTACCTGCACCTAATAATGCTAGGCCCAGAAGGTCCTCGGGCCAGTCACAGACAGGGAGCCAGGGAGACAGCCCCACAAATGGGGTCCCTCGCTCTCCTGATTATGTAAGTCCCTGTTACAAGGGAAATCGACCCATCCTGGGTTATGTGTGGACTCCTCCAGCCCAAGGGGGGGGATCCAGCCAAGCACCTAACCCAGGGAACTTCCCTCCCAACTTCCCACAGGAGGGCAGAAATTCTCCAAATCCTGGGCAGAACTTTTTCCCCAGGTATCCACCCAATTTCCAACCCCAAAATCATCCATCCTTCCTTCCCCAATTCCCTGAGCCCAGACAACCTAATCCGGGAGAGGGGAGGCCAAGGGTGGAGGGGTACCCAAATCTTCCCAACCCGGGGTATTACCAGAGGAGGGACAGCTACCCTTCCCGGGATCAGCCCAGGGGAGAAAACAGGGCCCCGTATCAGCCTGAACGGGTTTCCCAGTTAGAGCGCCAGGTTCAAAACATGGCGCGGGATCTGGGTCACATACTGAGGGCTCAGCAGAACCCTCAGATCGGCATGCCGGCGCAGAACGCACCCAACTCTGGACCTGGTGCCCCAGAACATTGACGGGGGCAGCACCCCGATAACTCACCGGTTCCCAGGGAGGAGGCACAAAGGGAAGGGGGGTGTAAAGCCTTGGAGGAAGCTTCCTTCCTCACTTGTAAACAGCCCCTGGAAACCCAGGAACCGGAAACAAAATCTCCTGCCCCTGAAAGTCTGCCTCCTAAGGAGCAGAGGGGTGGTAGGAGAAACAAAAGACCCAAACAGACTCAGTTTGAGGAGGAGGTACAGGTCTTCCAATTTGAGGGAGAGGGATCCTCAGAGGATCCTGGGAAAAGGATCTTCTCCTTCAGAGAGGGGGGAACTCCTCCCAAAGAAAAATGGGTCCCTAGGGATGCAAATCCAGACTGGGGAGATGTGGAGACTGAGCTACCGCCGCCCACTATCTCATCCCAGAACCAACAGCAAGAAACTCCCCTGGTTCAAACCCATCCTGGTGACTGCCTCCAAAAAGGGGGGGGGCGGCCCGGAACCGGAGCCAGGGGAACCCACAATGGCTCTGATCTCCAGTTGCCAACTTTTTCTTTCAGATTCCCAAGGCTCTCCACAAAATTCTGCCCAAATCTCTTCGCTAGCGATGTCCAAAACCAGAAAGTTAGCCCACCAGTTGTCCAAAAATGTGCATTATCTGTGCCCCCTTGAGGAGAAGGAGGGAAGATATTATGCCCCGGTACAAGTACAGGGGCAGGGTACAATTTTGGCACTGGTGGACACTGGATCTCAAGCTACCCTTCTGTCCAGAAGGGCCTTTGATGAACTAAATGCAGGAAGGGGAGGCAATTACCGAATTCCTCTCACCTCTCTTCCTGGACAACTCCAGAACTTTGACGGGAAGGAAATTCCCGTCGAGGGGACTGCAGACTTGGACATTAAGATCGGGCGACACAAGGTGAAACACCCGGTCATAGTAGTGACCCCAGAGGGCACCCCTTGTTTACTGGGGAATGACCTCCTGAGAAGGTTGTCACCCTTAATAGATTGTGTAAACAAGGTCCTCTGGACCCAGACTAGCCGACCAATAAAATTAAAACAGAGTGTCAACCATGTTAGTTTAAACGGCACCTGCCACATGGTTGAACAAAAACCTGACCAAGTAGAATTTCACTTCCAGAATAGCCAAATTCCAGACGTGACAGTAATAGCAGTAGGACAACAGACTGGTGATGGGGGGTCCTCTCTATTTCTGAAAATCAACCTTCCTTCCAGTCTAAAGTGGTACTCCACGCTGGAAGGAAACACTCTGAAATTCTATACTAATCCACAATCAGAAACTCCCACTCCTATAGTCCAGAAAGATGTGAAATCAGCTCAGAGCCTGGCTGATATTCAGCAAATTGGAGAGCAGTTGTTCATCCCTGTCCAGTTAAATGATGGGAAGGACTCTGTTCTCGCTCGAGTGTGTGTGAACAACGGTAAGAGCTTCATCAGCGAAGCCATGTTCCGCCAACTCCCAAAAGATCCAGCCATTCCCACCTTCAAACTGATAGACAAATGGGAAATGGACCTGGAAGCACCTAATTCCAAACATCTCCTGCCAAGCAGGTGTATGCTCAAAATCTCCATTGGCAACAAGAGCATTGTCCATAATTGTTGGGTCGTGCGAGACGTCCCTGCCGCCTTTTACTTAGGCAGTGACATTCTCAATCGCTTTGCCATTAGTTTGGACCTAATAAACTTCAAAGCTTGGTCCCGATTAGCGGATAATCCCATGGGCTTTGATGATCCAGAAAAAGCATTTAGGTCAGCTCAATTGCTACCTTATGCAGTTGAAATTCAGATTAAAGAGGAAGTCACCATCCCAGAAAGGACCCGACAATTCTCCCTGGAAGTGAAAGTTAAAAGAGGACAACATTTGAAAAACCCTGATGCTTACATACATCTAAATGCTTCTCTCCAACAGCAAGGGTTAGGGGTAAACCCAACACCATTAGTCAACATAGAACATGACACCATTCCAATAGAAGTGGATAACAGCGACTTAAAGAGTATTACTCTAGCCGCAGGCACCATTATTGGAATGGCGGTTGATGACCGACATTTCTCCATTGATCTTGGAAATGAACTGTTAGGGCCAATCCCCAAGGACTGCTTTGACAGTGACAGTGATGACAACACAACACCAGACAGGATTTTTACCCGGCATGGGGGGAACTTCCTGGTGTATACTTCCTGCCCCTATGGTAAGGAAGATGTTACTTGTGACTTCAGGAGGGATGAGGTGATTTTCCAGGTCCATGAGGGCTGCCTTTCCCACCTGAAGCCTCCAGTCCAAATCAGCACTCTGACCAGGGACTTCTCCACCCAGCTGGAGGAGGCCGCTGAAATAGCCAAACCAGAAGTCTTTCCAGGCTTCAGGCAGATGGTGGAAGAGAGAGTCAACCTAGCTGATGCCTGTGTGACTCTGGAACAAAAGCAAAAGTTGAAACAAGGTTTCTTGGATTTCCAAGATCTCTTTGCAGTAGACTCATATGACTCTGGTCGCACTGACATCCACACAACAACAATCCCCACGGACCCTGGCATGACTCCTGTGTTTGTGAAGCAATATCGCTTGCCTCTCGCATCAATGGAGTCCCTTACTGAAATAATTAAGAACATTGAGTCCCGGGGAATAATCCGTCCAGTCCACAGCACCTTCAATAATCCGGTGCTGGGAATATTGAAGCCAAACGGCCAGTGGAGACTCTGCGCTGACCTCAGGGAGCTCAACAAACGGGTCCATACTTCCCGATGGCCTCTGCCCTACATTGACCAAGGGCTGGCCCAGATTCAGGGGTCACAGGTATTCACTGCAATAGACCTGACCAATGGATACTGGACTGTGCCTGTCAGTAGGGAGGACCAATACAAACTGGCTTTTACCTTTGGGGGCCAACAGTATACATGGACCCGGACGCCCTTCGGATACCTTAACTCCGGTAATGAGTTCAATATTTTCCTACATAAGGCCATGCCCGACCTGGGTGCAAGGGGTAACCTGGCTTATGTAGATGATGTCCTCATCAAAAGTTCATCTGTGGAGGAACACATAGCGGAGATCCGTTATGTTCTGACCCAGTTGAGAGCCGCCGGAGCAAAACTTTCCTTTCAGAAAGCACAGTGGTGTAGAACCCGTGTTAATTTCTTGGGGCATGAGATTACTCCCCAGGGTCTCTATCCCCAGGAAAAGAAAGTGGAAGCACTTCAGAAACTGAAAGACCCCACAACTCTGCGGGAACTAAGGAGCCTCCTTGGACTGACTAATTACAGCAGAAAGTTCATTGAGGGCTACGCAGAGATCACCAGACCCCTGATTCATCTCCTGAAGGGGGGGGTCAAGTGGGAATGGGGTCCAGAACAAGCCGAGGCAGTAAAACAACTCAAAAGAAGCCTCTCACAAGCGCCTTGCCTAGCTTACCCTGTCAGAAACAAGGAGTTCTTCCTGGAGACGGGGTTCTCTAATACGTGCTTGACGGCAGTATTATACCAAAAGCATGACAAGGTCAATAAAGTAATCTCATATGCGAGCAAAACTTTATCCTCTGTGGAGGAGAAATTCAACGATTGTGAGAAGGCACTCCTGGCGACGGTGTGGGCATTGAAGAATTACCGTCCGTTTATCCAGGGGGAGCACATCATAGTGGAGACTCCACACCAGCCTCTGCAATATCTCCAAAGTGACAGAATCCGGGCCGGAAATGTAAGTAATTCCCGAATTACTTCCTGGATTCTGTCAATGCAAGGCTTTCCTGTGGCTGTCAGATATGGCCAAAACAAGAAGAGTCCCCTCGCGCAAGGTCTGGCTGACTTGCATGATTGTGCCAGAGAAAACTGTCTCGAGGACGAGAGTCTAAAAATAAAGGACAATACAGAGGCATACCTTAATTCCCCACACAAAGTCTTTGAAGAGGACAATTGTGAGGGAATGCCCACTGTCTATGTGGATGGATGCTCTTACCATGTTGACAACAACGGGGAGAAAGAACTGGTGGCCGGCGTAGGGAATGCATGGGTGAATGAGTTCCCAGAACCCTCCGCTGGATACAAAATTGGTCCCCGAAGTAGTCAGGTGGCAGAATTGATGGCTGTGCATCAGGCCATCCTCACTGCTGTCCAGCATCAACTCCACGAACTGGTCATAATCACAGATTCGGATTATGTACGGAACGGGTTCGTGGAGCACCTGGTTAATTGGAAAACCAGAGGCATGTTATGTGCTAACAACAAACCCTTGAAACATGGGAAGTTGATCCAAAACATTGATGATCTGGTCACCTCGAATGAGATGACCATCTATTGGAAAAAGATCAAGGGTCATTCCAAAGTAGAGGGACCAGACAAAACTGGAAATGACTTAGCTGATCAGCTGGCCAAAACCGGGGCCATCCAAGGGGATCTAATTGAGATTGAGTCCCTGTTGGGGGAAATCCAGGTCACTGCTATCACTAGGTCCCAGACAAATGCTCACAACGACCTTTCAATTGCACAATGGAGTAAGGAGACCCCTGATGCTGATTTGATTACAGCTCAGAAGGGGGATCCAATAATTGATAAATTTTACCAGCACCTTGAGGACCCTGAGAACTTTCCCCTGACGGATACCGATTACATTGGGAAAGAGGACCTAAGAGTGTTGATGAAATGTCCAAAAATGTTCCGAATCCAAGACGGTTTGCTGGTAAGGAAATCCAAAGCTGGCCACGATCAGTGGGTGGTTCCTACCTCATTCCAAAGCCTGATGTTAAGTCACGCCCATGATGCGGCCACCGCCGGTCATAGGGGGTTTCACACAACACTGGAAATCTTAAGAGAGGTTGCATACTGGCCACACATGGGGCAGGACCTCGACCAATACTTGAAGGGGTGTCTCGTGTGTGCACAATTTCAGCCATCATCCCTCACGCACCGCGCGCCTCTCCAAAAGCGGGGGATGACACTGCCATGGTCAGATTTACAAATCGACTTTGTAGGCCCCGTGATTCGCTCTGCTAGGGGGAATAAGTACATGTTGACTGTCACATGCTTGTTCACCAAGTGGGTGGAATGTCTCCCAGCCCCAAACTGCAAGGCAGAAACGGCAGCTGCCTTGATGATTAACCACATCTTTTCCCGTTTTGGTCTACCTCAAAGGATTGAGTCAGACAGAGGTAGCCACTTCACCAGTGAAGTGATGACAAAGATGTGGGAGATACTGGGGGTCAAGAGAAAGCTGCATATTGCTTATAGACCAGCTTCTTCTGGAGCAGTGGAACGCTACAACCGGACAATTGTGAGCATCTTAAAAAAGTTTGTGGCAGATTCTGGGCCAAGTTGGGATATCCGATTACCTCTGGTCCTAATGGCCATCAGATCTACCCCTTCATCTGCAACCAAAATGTCACCATTTGAGTTGATGACTGGGCGCAAGATGGTGCTTCCGCAGCATTTGCTCTACAGGACCCAAGAGCAGACACTGATAAATGCCTCCACAACTCATGAGTATGTGGAGAATTTAAGGAAACACCTTCAACATGCTTTTGCTTATGCTCAGCGGAATCTAGAAAGATCAGCTGATAGCATGAAGACCCACTATGACCTGAAAACTTCCAGGAAGGAATATCAGGTGGGAGACCGGGTCTATCTATACAACTTCCAAAGGAACCAGGCCAAGCAGCGCAAATTTTTGCCTACATGGAAGGGACCCTTTGAGATCATCGACAAGATCTCTCCTGTGGCCTACAAAATCCACATCCCCAAAGGTCCTTTGGCAGCGGGGGAAGACAAGTGGGTCCACATAAACCAGTTGAAATGTTGCCATCCCAGGCACACTCTGCAACAACTGGAGGAATCCTCTGGAATCCTAGCGGGCACTGTCTCAGACTAATTCAGTTCCAACCATAAAACATACCACATCTAGTCTCTAAAATATTGTGATTTGCATGAAACTGTATCTTAGTTATACTGTTTTTTTTTCAAAATAAGAATGTAATGTTTCGTTATGATGAAATTTATATGCCACCCCACTATATCAATGGTGGGGAAGAAATGTCCATGAATAGGTATTGCCGCTCTTCCTTTGTCGTCCTAGGAGAAAGAAAACCTGGAGACGGGACAAGGAGGACGAATTGGAGACCGGGAGCCGAGACGCAACGGGCCCGGGGTACCGCCCAATTTTCCCATTAGGACCGGCGAGGAGAACCGATCGATCCGACCGGATGGAGAAAAAGATGCTGAACTGTGCCATCTATTGGAAGAAGATGAGGAAACATCCCAGGTCTTGCGAGTCCCATTCACGAAATAGAATGGCCATCGCAAGAGGGGGGCTTGTGGGATGTATTTACCCATGCATCCGAGCCATACCTCAAAACTGTGCAGTACTGACATGGAAAACATCATGATGGCCAGAGCTTCCCAGAAAATGCACAGGGAAATGCATGAAGAATAGGCTGCCACTCATTTTTGCCGATGTTATGGGCACAGATGGACACTGCCTAAAACCACCATTGGACTACCCACACAGTAGTCTGAAACCATTGGGAATGGCAATGCTGATTGCCAAAAGCAAACCCATAACTGTTGGGAATTCATTTTCTTAAATCCCAAAAAGGGGTGCAGTACCAGTACTCACCACTATCCAAAAGCCGGCGTTTTAAAACCACCAGATTTTACTTTTTTGTAGAAAACTGAATAAATGAACCCAAAACAGGCCAAAGAAAGACTTACTGAGAGGTGGATCCAAGGTAAAGTTATATTCTGAAGTGACTTGAAGGTTTATAACAAGACTGGCTGAGCTGGGGATTTCAGCAGTTTAAGTAAATTTGGACTGAAAGACATTAAAAATCTCAAGGTTTAAGAGAAATGAGTGACCTACTTTGAGTGTCACATAGGTTGCAATTGTTTAAATGTCATAGTTTTGAACTTAGAATCAGCATTCTAGCTGCATATGTAAAAAAATTGTCTTGACTTAAACTTTCTGAAACCATTGGGAATGGCAATGCTGATTGCCAAAAGCAAACCCATAACTGTTGGGAATTCATTTTCTTAAATCCCAAAAAGGGGTGCAGTACCAGTACTCACCACTATCCAAAAGCCGGCGTTTTAAAACCACCAGATTTTACTTTTTTGTAGAAAACTGAATAAATGAACCCAAAACAGGCCAAAGAAAGACTTACTGAGAGGTGGATCCAAGGTAAAGTTATATTCTGAAGTGACTTGAAGGTTTATAACAAGACTGGCTGAGCTGGGGATTTCAGCAGTTTAAGTAAATTTGGACTGAAAGACATTAAAAATCTCAAGGTTTAAGAGAAATGAGTGACCTACTTTGAGTGTCACATAGGTTGCAATTGTTTAAATGTCATAGTTTTGAACTTAGAATCAGCATTCTAGCTGCATATGTAAAAAAATTGTCTTGACTTAAACTGGGAAACAAAAAGTGACATTTTATCTGAAACCTGGCTTAAGGAACTGAATTCTGCCTGGCAACTACCCCCATCAGGAGTGAAACTTGAGTCACAGCTGTGTTCCCAGGCCTAGCTGCCCTTTTGCTGCTCACACCAAAAGGGATATGACACTTCCCTGATTGAATTACCTGGGCTCTGCAGGAAATTGAACAAAGCCCTGTCCTGACTCAGGCAAATGTTTTATTGCAGATGTCGTAAAACAGCTTCCTCTTGGCAGAAGCTGGGAGTGGCAGGGTCTCTGAGCTTGCCAGAAACTGGAAAGACTGGTTTCTGTACCATGTGACATGAAAAGACACACCTCTATAGCCAGAATATGGTTTTAGAAAAAGATGAATAACTCATAGAGCGGACATGTGAAAATTGTATAAATGACACCATAATTCTTGTGATTTTTCTGCCCACATTTTAAGAGGTTTTTAGAACCGGTGGCATGTTCAGGGGGGTTTTAGCGGAAAAGAGGATATTACTCAAAATGTGTGCATGTGAAAAATCTGACACTTCATCAATTAATGTCCATACTCCTTGCGCACATGTGTGTAAATTTGGGTCAATGTCCGGAATTGCAAAACAGTTAAAAAGTGAAATATGTGCCATTTCTGAATGCAAGCCCCCAGGAAGAGCAAAGTTTGGACAGGGTATATCTCCTGTGATATGTGATGTGTGCATGTAATTTTAAACCAATGTTTACCTGTGCAAATATGTCTTTTGTTATCAAATCTAGATTTGTGTGCAAGTTGACAGGAGGAGTGGACTCTCTGCAGGCTGTAAAATGACATCACTCTGACACAACTTAGCTCCCCCAATCAAGTGAGAAATGGAAATTTGACCAATGGCAAGTGGAGAGGGGTAGGGTCTAGTGATGCTAGAACACACCCACATTCTAAACACATAAAAGCAGACAGACAGGGCAGATAGGGACTTTCAAATCCATTTGCAGCTGGAAGCTCTGCCGGGAAAATCCATACTTTACCTCCATCAACCTTCAGAGAGCAGACATAGAGACTTCAAATCTATCAAATTTCCAGAACCAGAGAGAGCAGAGCTGATCCAGATCACTGTTAGCAGAACCAGAGAGAGCTGACCCAGATCACTGTGAAGTGCAGAGACCAGAGGCGAGTCTAAAACCTGACCAGATCCATGGCGAGGCCCATTTCACTCAAGAATATAGTGTGAGTACCTAGAAAACTGTGCAGAACCAATCTCCTAGTTAAAATAATATAATTCAATCTAGCTTAATCTAAGTAGAACTGTCTCCTAACTGTCACCTGTCATTTGCATAGCTGTCACCTGTCATTTTCTAGTTGCAAGCTGCACTTGTCATTTTGAACTTTAAAATTTCAAATCTGAAAAACGACCTTTATTTAATCGCTCATATCTCCGTGACCGTTTGTGCTAGAGACTTGCAGTAACTTTCATCTGGAAGCTGAGATCCTAGGCTTTCCTAGGACCCCAAAACGATAGTGATAGTCCTTGTAGTTCCTCTGTAATCGCGCCAGACGCATCCGCGAATTTTGCCGCGATTTGAAAATTTCTCCACTTGCAAAAAGATAGCTGCTTTTGCTTTCCTCTGAAAAAAAATCGTTTGCCTCATAAAAACTATCCCTGCATCACTGCTAGAGTGAGCCTGAGCTAATATTAACTTGATTTCACTCACCCTGAACCTCTAAAGGGAATTAAAAGCATTTTAGCATATTTTTTTTCTTCATTTCCAGCACATTTAAAAGCATTTTGCCTGTGTTTTCAACTTCTGTAGTCTAAGTTGCTGGGTGAACTGAATTACCTTTGAATTGCATTTCTGAGAACTGTGTGCTTCCTTCCATTTCCTTGCATTGCATAAAAGGGGGGTGAATTACCAGAGAAAAGTGATTACATTGTTTTGTTGAAATCATATTGAGTATTTTCTATACTGCATTTCATTCATTCAACCTTGCATTTCCTTGAACCCTATAAAACATTCTCTTCCACATTATTCTTCTGTCCCTATTTACCAGTGTGCTATCTTATCCATTTCATGTCAACTCCTTAGTGATTATAAAGAAGTGTGCTAGTGCCAGATTCTCCGTTGTTAATCTTTATCATATCAGATTAAGTGTGATATTCAATTATTAATTTATTATAAAGTGTGATAGATATATATTGCTTTACTTCTCAAATAAACCTTTTAATTTGCAAAACAGAACTACTTCTTGGCTCAGTGGGGTCAGGAGGATTCCAAGAGAGGGGTGTTATATAGGGGTAGTCATCCAGAACGCATGAACTGGACATAAAGATATATCAATAAGGGTTTTCATTCAGTATTCTAGACTAGGCGTTGACTTGGCTGTAGTGCTGAATTGAATCCTCTGACAGCTCTGCCTTGTCCAAAATGTCTGTAGGGTATCCCCTAGCCAAACATCTGGTTCGTAGTGTGTTACATTCCTTGAGATAGACAGAGCTCTGAATACAATTGCGTTTTGCTTTAATGTTTTCCCCTTTCTGGATTTATGTTATGTTAAGTAAATTTATATAGCGCACGTTCACCTGAGGGCATGATTGCGCTCACCAGACAAAAAGATATAGCAGGATACATCAGGCAAGATTCAGAACAGAAACGTCTTCAAAGCCCTGCGGAAAGAAAGATGGTCAGAGGTGGCACACAGGGACAGGGGGAGTGAATTCCAAGCATTAGCCACTGCTATCGAAAAGGCATGGCCACCTATACACGAAAGTCTTATAGGAGGGATTTGAATCAGGAAGGCTGATTGCAAACAAAGGAATCTTGGGGGAACATAATGTCACAATAACCAAAACTTGATCCAGAACACGGAAGTTGAACTTGAAGAGTAGCCGAAGAGTTCTTCCTACCAATGTTTCCGTTTGTACTTCCGAAAATAGATACAAAGGAATCAATCAGCCGAAAGATAGAAAACACCACACCAGACTCCGCAGGACGTTTTTTGATAGGAAACAGCACGCCAGACTTCAGAAGACGCCACCACACCGTTGCATGCAGAATAGAGAGAAACTAAGGTCACCCCTGAACAAAAGAATTGTATTGCTATATTTTAGTCTAGAAAATAGCAGCAAGAAGAATGACAGTAGCCTATATAGCAATAACGTAACTCAATACAAGAATCAAGAATCGACTTACCAAATTGCGAGGAGTGAAAATTAAGAGCCAAAGGGGATCTCTGCACAACCCAACCTACCCCTGAAAACACGACTGCACAAGGACGCCTAGGCGAGTGCAGGAGTCTCTAGTCCAGTGCCTGTCCTACGGAACGAGGACACCTGTCGATTTAGCGCCAGTAATAAGTCTCTAGTTCATGCGCTGAGTTTTGGGTTGTGCAGGTTCTCTCTGGTGTCTGAGTTCATTTCCTCCAAGAGTTGTTCCACAAATGTGTTGATGGAAATTTGATGAAAGTTCAGTGTGCCAATGCTGAGTTCCAGGTGTGATGGTGATGATAAGGCGCAGGTGATGAGTAGTTAAAGAAGGCAACAAGAATGGTCAAAAACGTTCCGAGTTCGGCAACTTGCAGGCAACGTAAACTTGAATTCAGAAAGCAGAAGCGTGGTCAAAGACGTTCCCAGTTCGGCAACTTGCGGGCAGTGTATACTATATTCAGAAGGCAGAAGGGTACTCAGAACGTGGGCCATATTCGATAACCGGGAGGTCTTCAGAAAGGAATTCAGGAAGGGTCAAGGACAGGAAGGGTCAGAACAAGAAGTACCTAAGCAGTACACAAGAGTTAGCCAAGATTTCCAAAGCAAAATCAGAAGCGGCGAGTGTGGCAACCCGGAAGCGTTATATCGGGTGACCGCGAACTTGCCGAACTCCGCCTCTCCGAGAGCAAGTCATGTGACGAGCATGGAGAGGACGCCATAGTCGCCATGGCAATCTCGCAGAGTGAGTTTTAGAAAAGAGAGCTCGAGTCCAAGGAAACCATGACACGGAATGCATGCGTGTATAGCGTCATGACAAGAATAGGATCTTTTCTTGCGATTAGAAGCTTCAGGTTTGTGTGATGATAAAGAATACTTTTTTGGACCTTTTAAACTGTGGTTTCTGGGGCCAATCCTGACACATAAGGAGGGAATTTGGTTTGCAAATTCTGAACGCCACTTTTATAAAAATCTCTGTGCACAATACAGAGTGACTTAAAAAGGACATGTTTCTCGACCGGAAGCCAGTGAAGCTGGCAGAGAAGGGGCGACATTTGAGCGTGAAAGGAGGATGAGTTACTGAAAGAAAGTCCCTGACTGGTAGCATTGAAGTAAGTTACAAAATCTAACAGTGCACCCTCAGAGCCCCTCCAAATCATGATCACATCATCAATATATCTGCACCATAGTTGTATCAGTGGCCGAAATTGATGGTCAACAAGGGCATATGTTTCTTCAAACTTGTGCATGAAGAAATTGGCTAGGGCTGCAGTGTAACTTTCGCCCATAGCAATACCAACTTTTTATAAAATTGACCATTGAACAAAAAACATTACTGCTCAGGGAGTACTCTTAAAGTTCTTTTAGCATTTCAATATGGGTATGAAAGGAAGCAGATACGTGTTGATATGTGTAGTCAATACACTCAATTGCTAAATCATGCTGTATAGATGTATAAAGAGATTTAACATCTTGAGTGACCACCATACAATCAGCTTCCCACACCAGATTTTCCAATATCTGTAGGACGTCCATAGTATCATGTAAGTAGTTGGGGATGAGGATAGTCTCTTTGAATAGTGCATTGTTAATGTACCGAGAAAGTGGCTTGATAACCCATCCTGTGCTGCTCATTATGGGCCCAACTCCTAGTATGCGATCAAAGGCTTTATGCATCTTAGGCAAAACATATATTGTACGTATGATGGGGGCCCCACAAACAAATATAACCTATCCTCATCTGTCAAAAGGCCTTCCCTGCGCCAATTGTTAATAAGACTCAATCCACATGAAGAAATGGATTTGGTAGGATTGGGGATAAATCTAATGTTGCAACCTGGAAGTCAGATGGTTGTCAGCCATTTCGACATAATCTGGACTGTTGAGCACCACAATGTTCTTCCATTTATCTGCTTCATTAATGATCAATTGTTGGTTAGTAACAGGCTTCTGCGGGGCTTCTTTTTCTTTTTTCATTGAATTGGATTTCAAATCATGGTTGTTTGCTTTCGCTTTGTACTCTAGACAATGTATGTCCCTGGTTGAAAAATATCAATGCCGTTACTCCCTGAAGATTAGGGGTACATTTTGATTGTTTTGTCATTTCTGGGATCTTGATATTCTGCTGCTCTATGTTCAGGGTGCTCATCACCTCCTGAATTGAAAGATCCTGAGCGTTTTCCTTAGCTTCTAGGGACAAGAGTAAATGAGTGGATGCAATATTCTCCATGGTGATGTCCGAGATAGGTAAACTCTGTGCAGATGGAACGCATTCCTTTAATTTACTTTAGTTTCAGTTTATGGGTACATTTACATAACTCAATCTAAATGTCAGTGTGGTCATTGGAAGATGAAGGTGTGAATGAAAAACCTTTTTTAAGCAAAGATATTTCTTCTAATGAGAGATTATATGAGGAGAGATTAAACACCAAATTATTTACCTCCCCTGCCTCTGCTGTCTCAGGTGCCAATATTTTGTGGCCTGTCTTTCTGGCTCTGGATCGTTTCCTCTTAGTATGTTGCTGTCCTCTCTTGCCTCATATCTCTCATCCTGTGTTCCAATATCTTCCTCCAGGGGGTCTTGAAACCACGCATGTTGTAAATGTGCCCTCTGATTTCCCCTTTTGTACCTCTGAATTTGGTCTAAAAAAGTAGTTTGAACCAATGTATCACTAACACTCAAGGCTGAAGGCTTGTGGCTCCCTCTGGGCTCATTTGACCATGAATATCTGGATCACTATTTATATCTGCACTAACCGGTGAAGAAGCTGCACTACTTTCCAGTGATCTAAAGGGATCATCATATTTAGGTTGATAGGTAACCACCCCATCGTCCCTGTAATCATTTTCATTGTGAGAACATTTCCTAGATTTCCTTAGTTTAACTTCATTCTGGTGTTGTCTGAGGATGGAATATATGGTTTTATATTTATCTTTAAAAGTTATAGGTGCCTCCATCTCATCAATTTCTTTTTTAAGGGTGTCAAATTGCACTACAATTCTTGCTTACTCTCTTTTTGTGTGTTCAACCAGCAATTGCATCATTGTTTTAGAACTAGCAGTGAGATCATCTTCCATTTTGGTAGCTAACTCACTGACATGAGGGTTATCAAAGTCAGGTAAGATCAATATCCTGAGACCGCTTGGAATTTATTTTTGATCACGATGTTGTTTCATCATAATCATCTCACAAAATGTTTTTATCTAGTCTTTTTAGTCTGATGAATTTATGCCGTCGATCTTCAGCTTGCTGTGGAATATTCCTAAAATTGTGTCATATTGAGCCCTGTGGGGCAAATAGAGCTTTAATATCACAATCTCTGGTGAGCAGGTACTCAGCAGTTTGTTCCATATTGTAAACTGGATCTAACATGTAACAGCAGCAGCGGTTCAATACTAAGACATAAGCTAAGATAGTAGCGGCACTTAGATTTTGAACCTGCTGCGGTAGAAAGGAAGTGCGACTTAGGCATTTTCAAGCTGGCAGGACCCCTCTTCGAACTGGCAGGATCCCTGTCTGTCCTTCTCTTCCGCTGCACTATACTTCCCCTCTCTCCTGTTTGTCTTTGATTAAAAATACTCTAGTATTTATGAACCTGCCGTGACTTCAACATTGTAATGGCAGACATCCCTTTACAGTGCCTAGCTCCCCCCCTATTCTCTGGGGGCGTCTCCTGTTCTCCTGAGAAAGTGTCAAGCCTTCCCAGCATAGAACAACATCAAAGAAAGGCATCACGAATTGGGCATAGCATCTGTTGTGGGTGGAACTCGTAGCTCAGACAGTAATTCGGCTGAGACAGCTATTTGTGTCACAGAAAACCAGTTGATAATAAAAATTACATCAGATTAAATTTGACAGTTATATTTGTATGTTCCCGTTAGGCCACTATATCAAACTAGCTATAGTTTTATACATTATGTGTAACCAATTCTTATCGCAGGCTTTTATATATAAATTTAATTGTGGGTGCCCACTGTTAATGGCAGACCATGGATTATGGAATCATTTGGATTCCAGCAAGCTGTTTGAGGAATGTACATGTTATTCTGGGGCTGCAATCTTGCTAAATCACATTGCAGCTGCTGATGTAATTAGGCGGGGCATGGAACAAGTTCACATGTGTACTATACTTTTTGTAGCATAGAGCTTTGGAAAGTGACACCTGGTTAGCAGAGCTCACTTTCTGGTGGAGAAACCAGCATTATTTTACACTGCAATAATCTAAAAAGCTTGCGATTGCAAACCCACACAGATCCAACTCTACCACAATGGGAATACAAATACAAGTGTAAGATAAGTCATGAATGAGGAACGCTAATTACACAGCCACAGTAGTGGCTGTGTAGTTATGGTTAAATTGCTAATCCCATAGGAAGAGCACTTTTTGGGCGGATTATAACTTTGCTCTCCTTGGATGAATCCTCATCAAACATTGTTTTGCAATAAAAGTATATGGCCCACTGTGAATTATTTTTGCAAAGTTTGGTGAGGTTTTGTCCAGGGGGGGCAAAGTTATAGAGAGGGGTCCCAAAATGTATTTTTTTCCCATAGACTGAATGGGGAAAAAACTTTGTGCATGCCTATAGCCCAAACCGCTGGACGGATTTTCACCAAATTTGCGGCAGGAGCAGCGGCTTGGTCCCGAAAGCATGCTTTTGTAAATTTGGTGCAAATCCGTTCAGTATTTATTTAAAAAAAGACCAAAAAGTAGTTCACAAAAAATGTGTGATATCTATGTCCGCTCCGCAGACACACTTCCCTGTTCGCTCCGCGGACAGGACACCGATTGGCTAGTCAGCTTGCGGCATGTCCGTGGACATGCAACGTGTTCACTGATTGGATGCTGAAGAGCGTGAAGTGCGTCAGATTTTTGGAAACGCCCGCCATCTTGGATTCGCGGACAGCGGCCGGTGTCCGCGGACATCACGATAAAAACATTTTAAAAAAAACAACATAGCACTTGTCAAACTTATCAAATAATCTCTGGGGATGTGAGGGTGATGAGGATGGGATGGGATATGGTTGGAAGAAGCAAAAAATTGGTGTTTTTTGCCACGAAAGTCCACAAACAGTTTGGATGTTCGCGAACAGTCCTTTGCAGGAATGGAAGAAGAAGTGGTTGATTTCATCTTCGCCACACAAAGCACTTGAGAAGATTGTGTTTGATAAAACTCTATCATGAGATCTGAAGGGACTCACAGCATTCTGTCACATGGGAGATTTGGAGGTGTTCCACAATATGTGCCTAAAGTACAGGCCAAAGAGATTGCATTTTGGCATTCAAGGGATGGAATATAGGACATTACTAGCGGTATTAGCGCATATCGAGAATGTAGGCTGTGACCAATCAAGGACTGCGGGAAACTGGGGTGCTTCGCTAAAATATGGCCTTTACAAAAGAAGCAAAAAATGGGTGGTCAAGCCAGTATATGATGAAATGGAATTTGATTTTGCAAAAGATCTTATTATTAATGTTTTGGAGATGCATAATCATGGAATTGCATGCGATTTTGTTCCGAGTACACATACATTGCCACAAAACATTGCCAACGTGCCCTGTCCACCTAAAACAGAGCTTGTGGAACAGTTCATATCCAGGTACAAATGATTACCATCTGTTTTTTTTTATCAACAATGTTTTTAAGAACTGTCCAATAGTTTTTACAATTGCCTTACAATCCCAGAAAAGGGATGAGACCTAGGCTACATAAGTGAAGGGGTATGTGACCTAAGCAGAGGTGGGGCTATTGCTAGACATACTTTGACTCATTTTTGTGTACCCTCAACTCCAATTTTGGAGTAGGGTGCATTCTGTCATTGCAAAGTTTCCCCTACCCTCAGCAGTGCCACGATCATTGAGCAAGGATAGCCCCCACATTTTTCCTCCTGTGCCCGTGCATCACAATTCTCATGGATGCAGTGAGTCAAGATGTTGCAAACTATGAATGTATCTTCATTCTGAGTGAAGGTCACCAGTTTTGAATTTTTGCTCGCAAGCTGAGGAAGCCCACGCATCGCACACACAGTATAAGGTTCAATAGTTTTTTGCCCAAGAGAGAAAGGGACCATTACGAAAGGAATTGAATCAAAGGAGGGGTGTAATAATGTAAGATATGATAAGGTTATCCATTCCAAAACTGGACTAAGGAAAATGTAAATTCAGGTTATGATAAATCATTGGTGCGAACAGAGTCTGCGTTACGGTCTGAGTTACGCCAAGAGAATGGAAATGCCGAATATAATGTAAGTTTGACTTTCGACGATTTTATACCCGAACGAGCATCAACTTATCATTAGCTGACAATTATTGCTGGGTTACATTCTACTCGTTTGTTCTGTGTGGCATATTGCAATGAAACGCAAGTACAACCTTTGTGTGTTCTGTTCTTTCTACCGGGCACATGGGCAGTCCAGCATCGAGATGCATGTAGGTTCAACGCTAATATTTCATTAAAATGCCATCTATGTGCACGTCAAATTGTAGCATCAGCTTCCTATCCTGTTTAGAGTTATTCACAGACAGTCAAAAACTTGAAATTCAAAAGGTATAATATTTGTTGACGTTGCTATTCTAACATGTTCTTACAGTACTTACCTTAGAATTCAATTGCATCTTATGATACACATACATAAGGGAAGAAGCAGGCCTGAAACACAGCAATCATTTCCATGCGTAAAGATAATCACGTTGATCTTTACGCATAGACAGTGGCTCATGATACTGCCTTTTGTTTACTTAATTTACTCTCCCTGTATAAGCCCCACATTTGTATACATTGTGGTCTCTTAATGTTTTGTGTGTAGTAGTACAAGCATGTAGTAACTGATGCATTATTACCTACTTAGTATATGTTTCACAGTATGCAAAAGTGTGATGCAGAAGCATTCACCGTTTTACTATCCAACATGGGAAAATTAGAAATATTACATTTCTATGGTGTATGCTGCAGCCAATGCCTATGTTTCTGTATGAGTAGGTTCCTGTTCTAGAAACAACACTGCAATGGAATGTTCTTTGAAGCAATCAAGAAGCATAATCAAGTATGTAGTTCATCACACATCTCCAGAACTCCCCTGACACTTTTTTGCCAACATTACATTCACAAACCCTTGTAGGGACTTCCTATGAAAATTAAATACACTTGTGATGTCATCAGTGATGTCATCAATCATATTTGTGATGTAATCTTTGATGTCATGGGTGTTATTCTTAGCAGTGCACGGTGGTGGCGTGAGTTATGGTTGCTTAGATTACCATAACTGGCGAATTTCAGGGGTTTTTCAGTTTTACTTGGAACCATAACATCCCTTTAACAATGTTTTTTTCAATGAATTTGATAGGTTTTTAATAGCGCAACTTAACCATAACATCCCTTTAACAAAGTTTTTTCATTGAATAATGTATATGCTGATAGTTGGGTGTATAGAACAGTCACCACCACACACTACTGCTAATTGTGGTTTTTTGTCGCATTTGTGTCATTGTAGACAAGTGTGCCTAGAAGAGGCCCGTGTGGTGCTGCACGAAGCGTGTGACATTAAAGGAACCCCAGTAACAAGCAGGTATGTGGGTTATTATGTGGTCTATACTGCTGGATGTTGATATGTACTAAGCATGGAAAAAAGATAATAGCAAACTCTATATATGTATATGGGCATGTGTATCCTTTGATACAGGTCTATTCATTTCCGTACCCATGGTTGGGGGTTTTAATAAGATGCACAGTCCGAATTAATAAGGATTGGATGAATAATGTGTTCAGATTGAATGGGACGTTTTTACTGGCAATAGAAGCAGGTAAAGGACATTGTATGTAGCAAGTTACATGCTACTACACCGAGGTTTGATGAAATAGTTGTTTCACTAGCTTAAATAAATGTAAAATTGACATAATGAATTTAGATTGTGTGATACCAATGAAGTGACCTAAGGTTTTTTAATTTGTTTTTTTAATAGTGGTTCAATGACAATTACCCTTTTTGGAATCAAGCTGTGGTACACTGAATTTAAGAAAATATTCCCCTGATGAATGTCGGACATAATTTGGTCTTCACAACAAACATGTTGGGTCTTAGTGTAACACACAACAAATGTGCTTTGTCAATGTGAGATAGATGTATTGTTGTGTGAATGAATGTCGATGACAAGAGGCAAAAGTTAATTGCACTTTGATGGTAATACGTGTTCATCTTTTTAATTCAGCTCAAAAGGGTAAAATCCGCAAAGGATACTTTTTGTACTAAATGTAAAACATTTTCTATGAAAAGATTTTATACTCGATGAATAATCTAAATAACATTTTGTAATCGTTTTTGATACATAAACATTCCAGCAAGTGTGTATGTTTATTAGAACCAAAAGGTCACTGAAGAGGAATGGATGCCATGTGTGGTTGATTCCTTTATTGAAAATAATGCATGAGGAACGCACCAGGGGTTATGAAGTCGTTATGGGGTAGTCCAGGGATGCGTATTAGTCTCTTTTCTTTATCTTTATACCAACTCCCTATCCAATTATCTAGAATAAAACACCTCTTATGTTACCAGAATGTCTTGTAGAAGCATTCCATTGCTATTGTACACAGATGATTCTGTCTTCATTGCCACAATTCATTTGCTTTGCAGTAATTGGTGTCAGTTTGTACTGTCTATATGCATGCTCAGATTGTAGCAGCAAAAATGAATGCAAATCAAATAGGATGGCGGTTGCTAAAAGGAGAAAAACTTGCAAATCCACCACATTAGAGAGAGTAAAATCTGATGCTTGCAAACACTATGATTGTCTAGGATTACAATCTTCCGAACGGTGAAAATCCATCCAATATTTTTTTTTATAAATGACCAAAAAGTAGGTCACAAAAAATTAGTGATATCTATGTCCGGTCCGCGGACACACTTCCCTGTTCGCTCCGCGGACAGTGTCCTGATTGGCTAATCGGCTTGCACGGACATGCGACGTGTTCGCTAATTGGATGATGAGGAACGTGAAGTGCGTCAGATTTTTGGAAACGCCCGCCATCTTGGATTCGCGGACAGCAGCCGATGTCCGCGGACATTGCAGTAAAAACATATGAAAAAACACAGCATTGCACTTTTCAAACTTATCAGATAATCTATGGGGAGTTGAGGGGTGATGAGGATGGGATGGGATATGGCTGCAAGAAGCAAAAAAAACGGGTGTTTTTTGCCGCGAAAGTCCGCGAACAGTCCCGATGTTCACAAACAGTCCTGTGAAAGTTCGCGAACACCTTAGCATTACAGGGTTGGTGAAATGCAGTTCTTGGATGGCTTATAGCTTTGGTGCCACTTAATGGAACTGCATTCTGAGTGAGTATGCAAAGTTTGGTGGGATTCTGTCATGAGGGGGCAAAATTAGAGGGGGGGTCCCAAAATAATGTAAAGGCTTATAAATGAGGTGCCATTTGACAAATCCTCACTTAATTTGGGAAACTGATAATACATTTAGATATGAATGTTTTTCTGAAGTTTGGTAGGATTTTGTGAACAGGGGGCAAAATTAGAGGGGGGTCCCAAAATAATGTAAAGGCTTATAAATGAGGTGCCATTTGACAAATCTACACAAAGGTTTGCAAAAAGATTATAGATCTAGATTTAGATGTTTTCGTAAAGTCTGAATGGATTTTGTCAAGTGGGGGCTAGGTTATATGACGATTGTATGTGCATACATTTGACACTTTTGAAAAAATAAAACATGGGTGGATTTCCAGCAAACTTGCGTAAGGAGCATTGGCAAGCACCTACAAGCATGGTTTTGCAAATGTGCCAGTATTTTATTATTTGACAAGTGTCATAATGTAGCTACAAAAAATAGCAGTATACCTTTAGTGACTGAGGGGTAGCCTGTGGCCATGGGCAGTGGCCAGATTGTCCAGGTCATGGAATAAGGTCATGATCTGGACAATCTGGCTACTGGCCATGACCACACGGGACAAAACATAGGATTAAAGGGGCCATGTCCACTTTGGACTGGCTTTGTGGTAAAGTTATTCGAAATTAGGATAGATTTGAAAGTGAAGAAAAATGTGCTCATGGTAATATGGTCATAGGTTTCTCTTTTTGCTTTCTGCAGGCTGCTATGGAAAGCGAAGAGGGGCCCTGTATGGAACCCTCTCCCTCCCTTTCCATGGTGGCCATCCTAGAAAGGATTTTCCTTCCTACACGGCGTCCCGGTGTTGGAAGAAAAATCCTAATTTTTAGCACCCCGGGTTCCCGCTTTGGGAACCTACAGTGCTAATGGCCTTCATCCCCCATTTCAGGGGCTGGAATGGGGGGATAATGGTCCAGAGACCTTGTTATCAATGACATTTGTGATGTCATCTTTGATGTCCTGGGTGTTAGTCTTAGCAGTGCACGGTGGTTGCGCAAGTTATGGTTGTTTAGCTTACCATAACTGGCGAATTTCAGGGGTTTTTCGGTTTTACTTGGAATCATAACGTCCGTTTAACAAAGTTTTTTCTTTGAATTTCATAGCCAATTTATTTGCCAACCAACCATAGACTTTAGGGGCTCGGTCCCATTATGGAGCGATAATCATGGCTGCACCGCATTCCTCTACAGAGCACCCAGCAGCTTTATTTATTATATGAAAATAAGAAATATTAATTTGGTTTCCACAATACACATCAATTTAATCAACATGATGTGGAGAAGCATAGCTCATGCGCACTCTTTATTTTATTAAAGTACTCCTTTCAAAAGTCATATCTTTCATCATGCTATGAACTCATGTTCACTTTCACAGAACACAGTGAACACCTATTCATGTTCACTATCACAAAGATGGAAGCTGCCGCTACAAACGTCCACAGCGCTGTATGCTTTGTGACAGGCACTGTATACTCATCCTGTAGCTGTGGGTCAGCCTCCAGGCTTCATTGCGTTAAAAAGCTCTCTCCTACCGGCAAGTATTTCTTTTCACTTCTTGCCTTTGGGGTCACCCTATAAGGAATAATCCATCCTCCCCCAGCAGAGTATGACAGTGAGCTTCCCATGAAGTATTTTGGTCTCCCTTTCCTGGGTTGATTTCAGACTGAAAGTATTATCACCTAAAATCCCAGGATTACCCGCCTCACCTGGAGCCCTTTGCAAGCTCTGGCTTCTATGTCCTCCTCCTTCTCTCTAGCTCCATCCAGGTTCAGATGTATGGCCCTCAGTAGCCCTGCAGCAGCTTGTTCTCCTTTTCATCTGGTTTCCACCAGGGTCTGAGATGTAGCCCAGGGCAGGCTCGTGCTTTAGTCACTTTCTTTGATTCTCTCAAGGGGCAGAATCACAATCTTGAGCAAACTCAAGGTTTCCTCCCTTTGTGGCTCCCTGGTTACACCTTCTTTGTATTTATTTGCATTTATTTGAATTTATATAGCATCTTAATCCAAGACGCTTTACAAGAGGAACAAGTGAATACAACAAGCAATACTTGACACTGAATCTAAACCAGAAAACAGTACAACGAACAATTTACATTTATGATGAGGCTAAGTACTAATAGAGGGACAGAAGGTAAGGTAGGAGGAGAGGGTGGAGGTGGGTTAGGTGGTAAGAGAGAAAAAGATTGGTGCTGGGGGGAGAGTGGAAGAGATAGGATTTTAGAGAAGTGCAAAATAAGGATAGGAGGTGATGGAGCGGACGGGAAGAGGAAGGCGATTCCAGTGGAAAGGTGCAAGAAGTTGGAAGGAGCGGAAACAGGAGAGGGCGCAGGGAGCAGGTTGAGTAGAGAGAAGGAAGAGATCTGTAGAATGGAGAGAACGAGAAGGAGTATAGAAAGAGAGAAGGGAGGAGAGGTACAGAGGGGCAAGACCATAGAGGGGTTTGAAAACTAGGCAGAGGTAGTTAAATTTGAGCTGGGAGTGGAATGGGAGCCAGCCTAGTGAGTTAAGAGAAGAGGAGATGGAGTTGTGAGGTGAGAGGAGGCAGACGTAGCAAATGGCAGAGTGGTAGACAGATTTGAGGGGGGAGAGATGAGAGTAGGGGAGTCCAAAGAGAAGAGTAGAGCAGTAGAAAAGTCTGGAGAAGCGGAGGGGTGAGATGAGGAGTTTAGTAGCTTGGAAGGTCAGGAAAGGACGAATTTTGCAGATGTTGTAGAGGTGTAAATGGCAAGATCTGGCAGTGAGGGAAATGTGATGAGAAAGAGAGAGGTGGGTGTCAATGTTCAGACCAATGTAACGGGCAAGAGGATAGAAGGGGGGTTGGAAAGGAGGAAAAAGAATACAAGGAGGAGGGGAGGGAGGAGGAAGAGTGTTGGCAGGGAAGAAAAGGAGTTCAGTGTTATCTGCATTGAGAGTAAGGAAGTGAGAGGACATCAAAGATTGAATAGCCAAGGGGTAGGAAGAAAGTTTATGGTGGATGGCAGGATAGAATGAGAGGAAGAGCTGGGTATCATCCGCATAGAAATGATGTGAGACATCAAAGGAGGAGATTAAAGGAGAAAGGAGGGATCTTCCTCCTGGATCACTGTGCTGACTATGTCATCTCCTGTTACCCCGCCCTGGGTTCTTATGTAGTGTTTTGAATTACTCTGACTAATATTCCCTGGATTGTTTTCACTCTGATTGTGTTCCTTTCTTGCTATGTAATCCGCCCTACCCCAAGTTATATCTCTCTCCCTCAGTGTTGTTCTTCCAATGCTAACTGAGGTATGCATGTGCTGTGCCTTGCATCCCCACCATTCCTGATTGTTTGCCACTTTTCTGCCGCTGGCACTCACTGACAGCTTAAACCCACAGTCTGCTATTTTAAAATCACACATAAATGTTCTCCTTGTGCAGCACTGCCGGGTTCCCTGTCTATCTCCTATGGAAAGGGTAAGTGTGTTTGAGTGAACATTCTGTCGCTCATGTAACAGTGTTCCGCCAGATATGTCAATCACCCCTGTTTTGGGGGTTAATGGTCCACCAGCCCAAGCCTAGACAGGCCCGAGCGAAGCAATGGCCTCGATGGGAACTGTGGGCCATTACCGACAATGTGTGCCCCCGACAAGGGGATGATAGCCATTCCCACCCCAGGGTTTAAATGGTTTAATTTATTTTTGGGGAGATGGGCTCTGCACTTATTGTGCAAGCCCTTTTTCCTGGATGACCGCCACCATAGGAAAATGGACGTAGGGCCTCATCTGGAGTTGGGTGGAGCGCTAACAATGCAGCGGTAATGCTATTACCGCTACATTACCGCTCCGCCCAAGCCAGAGTTTGGGGGAACCTCGGTGCATTCACCTCCAGCTATAAGCTGGAGGTGAATGTGCTGATTTTCCACCAATTTTCAGTACAATTACTGCAGCACAATTATGCCATAATAATTGTGCTGAAAATACCCTATTGAGTCCCGTGGACTCTGAAAAAATGGGGATGTACCCAACCACCGCAACTTGTGATCCAAAATAGTGCGGTCCAAGTTGATCCATAAAGCTAATTGCATTGGGCTATATCCCGGCGGATTTACCGCTGGGACACCGCCCAACTTGTAATGACCCCCTTAGTCTTTTGCATTTATATTTACGGGCGGGAGGAGCACCGGAACCGGAGCCCAAAGCTCTGGTCCAGCAGGTAAGTGGGGGGAGGGGGGATGGGGAAAGAGTTACATTTGTTTTGGGGGGTGGGGAAGATGGTGGGCACATTGGGTGGCAACAGGGAGAGGCTCCCTGTTGCCTCCCGACAAACAATATGGCGCCACCTGAGAAAGTGGCATGACAAAGCCGGTGGTACACAGTGTATTCTCGCCCGCTGTTCCAGCCTCCTGATTGGCTGAACACTCTTTCCCGGGATCCTGTCCCTCCCTTCCACTCTACTGAGGGAGAGTTGAAAACATGTGTTCTCAATATGTGGTGTGACTTAGGACGTCTTGATTGCTATGGGGCATTATGTGGGGAAGGGAACAGTAAGTACTTTCCTCACATGTAATTCTCTGGAGCAGTGGGGTGACTGACATCCGCTCTACTTTGAGAAAGCTGGTGCTTACCAAGCACAAGATGTTGTGCTATGGGGATGGCCTATGGGAGATCCCCTTTATGCAACCCCCAGGTTGCTCATCCCAGCATCCGTGGACATCCCTTGTTCACAGTTTCTCCCTAGTTGCTGAGTCCAAACCCTTTGATGTGGCTTCTCCAAATGGCACGAGTTAATTTATATAATACTAGTTAATTAAAGAACCATGTAAGTGTATTATTTATTTCCGTTTAATAAAACATACATGTCAATAGACTACTGATTACATATCATAACTGTTTGCCTGCAAACAAGATTTGTGTCAGCCTATTAAGAACGAAGCAAGCAATTTGTCAATCTTTGTTTAGGTTTTTAAGCGTTTAAGACTGAAAAAGTTTGATTGTGGCGTAAGCTCCAGTTGACTCATCATACCAAGATGAAAGATATGAGTTTTGAAATAAGTACTTTGAAAAAATAAAGAGTTCAACATCCACACGAGCATATCAAGCACATGTGTTATACTTAATTATTATTTATGTATTTGTTTATGGTTTATATAAACCTTTACAAAATAGTACATCAAAAGAAATAAAACTACATTTCAGAATCGAATAAAAAACATATCGTACATTTGATACATACTTGAGACAAGCAGACATTTTAAACACCTTCGGATAAAATTTCACAATTTAAGATCACAAGATAAAAACAAACAAATAACAATTACACCATAACAACCATAATAATTACTAACCAGATCAGGAACAATTCATATAAAGTTGATCCTATAAACCTTAAAAGAATTCTTAAGATTCCCAAAATATGTAAGTTTGTTTAAACCGATATTTCTTATTTATATATAAGGTTTGAACATAAGAGGAAAATTCATTATAATGAGTTAAGATAAATCACAGAAATTTTTTCAAAACGCCAAAATTCTCAGTTTTAAAACAGTAGATGTGTTATGTCTAATTTGATACCATAAAGATTCTGTATCAACTGCATGAAGATGCATTACAAATTGTTTGAAATATAAAATCCTTTGTTTTAAAAGAGCTGGACATTGTTATAGTATGTGCTTCAAAGTTTCTTCGGTCCTTTCTACCTTACAGTATTTACACCACATCCATTCGCCATTCAATAGGTTCCATCTTTTTAAAATATAATTTGTTTTCAAGATATCAAAACGGAACCTCATAAAAGAGTTTCTAAAATTCCGTGAAGGGTATTTCACTAAATAATTCTCAAGAACGGGATAACATTTCCAAAAAGAGTGTATCTGATTAAGGGTTTTAGATTGCAGGACCGAGTCCAAAGTCTTTTGCCAATCATTACTTTGAAGTATAAGTTTCACTTTTTGCGGTTTACTTATCAACATCTCTATAGTTACTCCTATATTCAATAGTGACTCTTCAATTACAGATTTTAAATTCACACAAAAAGGGTTAGATCGATCTTTTGCTGCAATCATATATAGAGATGAGGTATCATTCATCAAACATTTCCTCCACAGCAACATTTTTCTCCATATAATAATTGAATGTAAGGATTGCAGACCAAACTTAATATCCAACTTTCCCAAATTACCTATGTTTTATAGCAGCTGACCTATGATCATCCACGACAGACCAGGCTCTTTAACAAGTCCTCGGGGTCATTACGACCCAGGCGTTAACCATGGCGCTATTAGCGCCATGGTTGACGCCGGAATCCGCCATGGTGAATGGCGGAATTACCACTCCATTCCAAGGTTGGCGGGGCGGTAATTCCCCATTCACCATTGGCCCTTCCCCATTCCCATTTTTGCCCCATAGGGCTCAATGGGAATGGGGAAGGTGGTAATTACGGTACTGCAAATTGCGGTACCGTAATTACCTCCAAGGTCCCTTTGCGGGTCCCTTCCTTAACGGCTGGTGAAACCAGCCATTACGGTAGGGACCCGCAAAGGGACCTCGTAATTGGGCGGTAAGGGATTACCGGTACCGGTAATCCCTTACCGCCCGGGTCGTAATAACCCCCCCTAGTCAGCTCAGAGAGTATAAAGCAGGTAAAAAGGATGCCCTGGGTCAAGAAGAAAATCACCCAAAGGGAAGCCAGTTGACTCTCCTTTGTTCCAAACTACTCCATCCGGTTAGTCAGCTATTCATTTATTTGCGCACTGATTTGTCAGTGTTGTTGAGCAAAGGCAAGTCCTTCTCTGAGACTCTACAATATAGCAGACGTTTTCCACAATTAATAGCAGTGCATTGCATAAACATGTGGAAAGTACAATGTGGAAGATTTCTATGGCATACAGCGAGTTTAAGGCAGCCGCTAATGATGACAAAACATGCATCACCTTTATCAAATTTAAGCACATTTTAATAAGACTCAACTGCTCAAAAATGTTACATCGGCAAAAGATCTAAATCAATCTGCAAAATGTGCTGAGAATGAGGGTGATTCTAAGGCATGTGTCTGGATAACGGGGGAAATGTACATTAAAAAAAATAATGGCCGCAGTAAGTGATAAACGCTTATAGAAAAATGTGTTTGCTACATATCTAGCAACATACACTCATGTAAAAAGACAGCTTAGAAGTGTGTGGCCAGGTAAATTATAGTCATGTAGGGAATGCAATGCTGAGTTCAAAGATGCAAACCATATTCACCTTACATGCTCAGTGCGGAGGTACATCGCATAAATGTAGTTCGCTGACATGTGCAGTGCAAAATCTCAACCAAACGTGCACATTTCAATGTGTGATATATTTCTGCACATGTCACGTCATGCGGAGCACAATAGACATGGTTCAAATTTCCAGGATCTTCGAGAAAACGAATGATTTCATGCCATTTTAGGTTTATTTTAAAATGGTGAGGCATTCAAAAGAGGCCCACCTGGACACAACATGGCATTTTGCAGATTTAGGAACTAGATTCAAAACTGCAACACACACGTAATGTTGATGCTAATACCAGATTCTGCATTAGCAAAACAAGTTTGTAGAAATTAGGCACGACCTTTTCCGAAAAGGCATGCCTCTCTCTACCACCTCTTTGTAAAGTTAGGATCTGTGTATGGGTGAGATGGCTTCTTTCTGACTGCAGTCAAGGGAGACAGTGCACATATTGTGTAAATGATAAACCCTGAGAGACTGTCCCTATATCTGTCTGAAATGTTTCCAGTGTCTACTCTCTTACTCTAAGCCCTTCTCCTCTCCTGCCCTAAAATTAGATAGATATTGCTTATTTGCTTGAGAATGCATGTTACCGTTTAGGAGAGGGTGACCCTGGGTCGAGGGGAGAGGAGCCCCAGCTCCATGCGATATGCTGACCCTCTAGGTATAGCTTCACCCAAAATCTGGACTAAAGATACAAGCAAAATAGCATGTGACTCACTGCACTTGACATGACCAGGCTTCTCATTCCTTGCCTGCGGGGAACAAGCATGTGTTCTCCTTTGTGATGGAGACATCCGCTCTAGAGCCTCGTGCCCTGCTTTGTTCTTACGTTATCAAACACAGCTTTCTTATGATCCCAATTTAGTAAAGAGCCAGAGGTACCGCATATTCCAGTTTGAAATGCTGTTTGATTGCCCATCCAACCCCCATCACTTTCCTGCAGTTGCAACATTCCCTATAATTCAAAGAATTGAACTCCCTATGAGTACCTCCTCACCTCTGAGATATCCTCTTAACCTACCTCTCTTCTGCCTTTGCACTAACATTTTCCCCTCGCCTCTAACCTGCCTTTTCTTTTCAACAGCCACATTACGCACGCTAAGATGTACACATGGTGGCGCAAGATTTGAGCCCCATTCTTTCTTTATCTCAGTTATGCACATTTTAGCAGACACAGTTAGAAGGCTTGACCAGGGACAGCTAAACTGACACTGCTAACCTTGTCACAAATAACTTGTGTGAGGTTTGCCACAGAATTGCTTTATGTCTGCAAATTCATAACTCTGTCTCCACTCTAACACTTCTTCCATCGTTGTCACATCCCCAACATGTGACAATGTACTACCTTTTGTAGTTAGAAATGACTAATGTTGATTGTCCTTAATCTATGTAAATCCCCCATGTACTGTCCCCGGTGACTGTTCCATTTACTCGCCACCACAACCTGGTCAGAATGTCACTCAAACTCACCCCATAGTAGCTCACTGCTTCCTGTCAAATCTGATTTATTATCCATTGTACGTTCTTTTCCGATCAAAAGAGCATTATTTCTCGCTGTATACAAATAAATAAAATAAGTAAACAAATAACTTTGAGGAATCCCGACCACACCTTTCCTGCTCCTCATCTCATCGACCACCCCAAGAAGAAACCCATGCTGAGTTTCATCAACATTCCGAAACAGGCAGGGCTGGATTAAGCTTCCATGTAAGGCAGCCTGCATTCACACGCGAAACCAATGGAAAGCAGGGTATGATGCATCATGGATTCACAAACGGAATCAGTTTAGTTTGGGGTCAAAAACAGAATGGATTCAGAGGGAATCCAGTTTGTTGCAGGATCCAAGGCAGCATGGATTCACAGTGGACACCATTAGAATGCAGGGTCTGATGCAGCATGGATTCACAATGTGAAGTATTGTATTGTATTGAATTTGTCATTTATATAGCGCTCTTTCCCCATTTGTGTGGCCTCAATGCGTAGTGCAATGCATGATCTGGGACAGCATGGATTCACACGAAGAAGAACTGTATTGGGAATGCAAGATGATTGGACATGCCAAACACATCAAACTGCTTTATTTGGCTGGTTCTGGAGTTAGATTTAGCACTTTGTTGCTGCAAGATCTGATTAACGGCCCTGTATATGGCACTACTGTGATAACCCTGAAGGACACAGGCCTGTGGGCAATGATTGGTATCCCATTCCCTTTTTGTCTGACCCATGCCTACCCCCGATCACTCTATGGCCCTTTGAAGTGGCTTGCTCACAATGCAGCCTGGAAAAAAAACGAATAACATTTTCAACATCTAAAAAGGGAGAACCATTATTGTAACATGCAAAAAGACGCTTAACATTATTCCATTTAAAAAAAATAAATAAATAACCAAGCTGAAAAACTTGTTTGAAAGAAATGTGGTGAACGGGATGTGAAACTGATTAAGACAAATGGAAAGTTAATGGTGGTAAATTAGGTGGTTCAAGTGTGGTTTATGTAGGTCCCCAAGAGTAACCTATGGGATTGGTTCTGTTTGATTTCATTAGTGGCAAGCAGATTTTGTTCTCAGATTCCACGTCCCGCTAATGTGAACTGCAAACAAATTGGTCTATTCTCATAAAATGAATCATGCACAAATGTTAATGAAACCATTATGGCTAAAGATGGCAATCAAATTGGCTTATGAAAATCTATCATTGACATAATCAAAAATAATCTGTCTAAGCAAATCACTTTCAATTCGTAGTTTGTTTTTTGATTATGTTCTCCTTGCCAGATGAGTCCTCACCGTAGAGAGTTTGTCATCATCAGTGACAAGTAGATGTGAAGGGCAATACACAGATGAGGAAAATTCTCTCTGAGGTGTGACAGCCAGGGTGCTAGGGGGCTGACTGTCACTGTGTTCCCAGAACATAGCCAAAAGCAATACATATGTTTTAAGGGTTTTATTAAAAAGGTGCTCAAGTAGATATCATAAGGTGTCAGGATGCTTGAAAAAAATCAACAAAAAAAAATATCATGATGATGGCTGCATGTTGCAAGAGGGGTAAGTGGTGTTCTCAAGAAAGGGTTCGAAAGAACCATGATGCTTCCTCTTGCTCCAAACAGTGTATCAACAAATTCAAACGTCAGGTGGCAAGGACTAATCAAATGTTCCAAGATCTTCGTGTGTGTCTAAAGAGTCCACAAACCCTTTCCTCCTCAAGCAGGGTGTCTCTTCCCCTTTGGGGTTTGTATTAGGTCAAAAGACCTTTTAAAAAAAAAATCGAAAATGAGCGATTTAGAAAGGCCGCTCCGTCACGCTTGAGTGCATGCACGGGCTGACAGGCTCTGTGAGCCCCAGCCGTTGATGTTGTGGGAGCGAGAGGTGAGTTTTGGTCTGTATGTGTGTGTGCATGTTTGCACGCATGTGCCTGTGTGCTTGTGTGTGGGGAGGATGCATGTGTTGAGGCGGGAAGGGGCTGGTGGGAGGTTGAAATGGGTTATTCGGGGGGTGGTTCAACCCTCCCCCCTCACCCCGATTAATGAGAGAATCAGCCGGAGAGGTTGAGGGTGTAGAAGGAAGGGGGCAGTATGTTATGTTTCCACATTTTAAATCCAACACAAAAACTGCCCAAAAAAACCCGTCTTTTTTGTGTTCGGGCTTTAACATGTGGAAACATGACAAAGATCCCTGGGCATTCCAGGGAAATAGGCAGTCTTGTCTTTTAACCATCACCTTCGACTGCAGTGGTTCCAAGGTCGCAAACCTGTTGTATGGAGGACCATATACAGAGCTGCCTAGGGGGGTGCACGCACCAGTTGCACAAATAACAGTGAGGTGCAAAAGTCAAAAGGTGGGTGATATCTGGTGTGATGACGTCATTGAGTGCGGCACAGGTAGTATAGATCTAGGTGGTTAAGATACCGGAGATGGCACAAATAACAGTGAGATGCAAAAGTCACGTGGTGGGTGGTATCCGGTGTGATGACGTCAATGAGTGTGGCACAGGTAGTATAGATCTAGGTGGTTAAGATAGCGGAGCTGGCACAGCACAATAAGTCCCACGGGGCAGCAGAATGTAGGGTGTGTAATCTGTTTAGTGATGGGGTAGCTCGCGTAGGACATAGGGATGGAGGTACAAGGTGTCTTAAGGTGTTTAGGTGTAGGGAGGTTTGAGCAATAGCCATGTTTTTTAGGCCCGCATTAGGAAAGCATTTTTGCAGACAGCTCATGATAAAGTGCTGAAGGCTTTTTGTGACAGCAGGGTTTCTTTTTTGAACATTCAGGAGAAACAATGCGCATAAATGTTGCAAGACTGAAATTTACCAGGAGAAAGCAGTCCTAGCAGAGCCTTTTTACTATACTTTATTTATTTATTTATAAAAGGCTCACACAAGGCCCACAGGCATGAGAGCGCGAACATAACAAACAATATAAAACAGAAACCGGGGGCAAGGTATCAGTGGGGAGTAACTACAGGAAAGATCAGTAGAACAGAGTTGTCTTTAATCTGCTTTGAAACCTGGGAAACGGAAAGACCGGCCCTCAGGTCGAGGGGAAGGACGTTCCAGATTCTTGTGGCCGCAGAGGGAATAGACCCCTGAGCGCAATGGTCAGCTTGGCCCTGAATACATCTAGAAGGACAGAGGTATTATATCTCAACACATTTTGTGTGGGCTGCCAGGTGGCCAGTGTAGAGCCTTCCTGGCCTCAGAGATATTATCTTTTCTGTGCAAGCCCTCCAAGGCGCGTAACGCGTTATTTTGCACTGTCTGTATCAGTACGATTTCTCCTTCGCCAATACCTTCCATTAGGCTGGAGCAATAGTCCAGTTTGGCATCAATTATAGCACGGGCAATGGTGGCACAATTATTGCTATTCAAAAATGGTCTTAACTGGGATAACAGTTTAAGATAATAAGAGGAGGAAGATACAAGGCTATTCACATGTGCCTTCATGTTAAGTTCTTGAACTAAGATTATACCAAAGGTTTTCACTTTGGGAAGTGTAGCAATAGCACAGCCCGCTATCTGAAATTCATGAAAATCAGTACTCAGCTATGTTAACTGGGCTGATGTGCTAGTTATCATCAACTCCTGTCATTTAGGGCTAAACTATTGTCTGCCATCCAAGTCTGTATGTGAGCGTAAACTGAGTTGATGGTTTCTGTATCTATAGTATGATCACCCAAAAGTGGTATGACACTCTAAGTATCATTGGCATAATTTATGTATGTTACACCATTGGCGTCAAGCAGTTTGAATAAAGGCTTAGTGATGATGTTATACTGTGAGGGGGACAAGCAGGAGCCCTGAGGAATGCCGCATGTCACCAGTAATTCATAAGCCTTAGCGTTGCCATGAAATACCCTAGCTGATCTGACCCAGTTGCCCACAGCTGGCAAGAAAGAGGAAGAAAGTAAAAGCCTAGAACCCAGCGTAGCATGGTTAACTAAGTCAAATGAGGCAGACAGATCTAAGAGCGAAAGGAGAGCTCCACCCCTCTTTTCAATGACTTCAAGAATGTTGGCCTTCAAGTCAAGTAGGGCTGATTCTGTGCCATGTGCATCGCAAAATCCCAACTGTCGATAGCCCAAGATGTTATATTTAGACAGAAAGACCTGTGCTTGAATATAGGCAGCCTGATCCAAGACATTAAGCAGGAACGTGTGGAGCATTAGGACCAGGAGATGGTTTCATTTAGTGATTTAAGGAATAAGCAGCACAGTACATGGCTTTACAATCAATATGGGGCACACATCCAACTGGGGAAGTACTGCAGGGAAATACATAGAACGCCCACACGCACGCAAACAACACATATTCATGGAATCGAATACGGGAAACCCGCGCACGCCAAAAGACGCCCATAGGCGTCAACACGTCCGCCAAACAAAGGCAGGCGGAAGCGTCCCCGTACACAGTATAAAAGTGCACACAAACAACAAACTCCTATATCCAGCTACGATGAACGCCCCATTTGTTGCACACTGATCGTGGGACACCGCAAGAGGAGGAAAATAGCCAGGGCCCGCATTTTTTCCCCCGGACTAGCCTTTTTGGGATGCCTGACGACCAGGTCTATGGCAGGTATAGGTTTTCACCCCGTATCATCCTAGACCTGGTCAGGGAGTGGGAAGATGACCTTACATCACCCACCCTGTGCTCCCAAGCATTGAGCCCCTTGGAGAAGGTGCTCAATGTCCTGCATTTTTTGGCCACTGGGTCATTTCAGCGGACAACTGCCATAGTGGGGTGGTCTCACAGGTCACGCAGTCACGCTGCCTACACCAGGTGTTGGCAATCATCACTGCGCGCCCCTCAGTCCGTAGGCACATATACATGCCCAGAACACTTGCAGAAAGGCAGGCCGTCGTCCAGGACTTTTACAGGGTGGCACACTTCCCCAAAGTGCTTGGTGCCATAGATTGCACCCATGTGGCCCTACATCCACCTAGGACCACTGAGCACATCTATCGAAACCGCAAGCACTGGCATTCCATCAACGTGCAGGTCGTATGCGATGTAAAGGGAATCATCAACTTTGTCTATGCAAACTACCCTGGCTCTACCCATGACAGTTTCATATACAGAATGTCCACCCTGAGCCGGGCCCTGGAAGCTGGGCAGCATGGCGACACATTGCTCCTAGGTGAGTACAAATGCCTGTGCACATGCATGCATGTCACACACAGTCAAATACACAAACCCCAATAATCACAACCATTATCACCTCCCCAGGGGACAGTGCCTACCCTCTGAGCAACCACATGATGACGCCAATACGGAACCCCACCACACCACCCCAGGTAAGATACAACGCTGCCCATATTGCAACCAGGGCATAGTGGAGCGCACATTCGGAGTGCTCAAGTCACGCTTCTGCTCCCTTGACCGCTCTGGCGGCCAGCTACTATATGCATCCCCAGTAGTGTGCGGGATCATTGTGGCAGCATGTGTCCTGCACAATGTTGCAACACGGCGGGACATACCGATGGACATGGTGGTGCCCCCACATCCCCAACCACAGGCACAGGCGCTTCCCATGGGAGGGGAAAGGGCACGTGGCAGGGAGCCCGGACCCAGCTTGTGGCCACATTTTTCACCTAAACTCCCACCCCTGCGGAGTGCACACAGGCCTGGCACATAACAGGTGACAATCGATCGTGACAAAAAGACAGTCAACTGTCACAACCTTACTACCCTGAGAATGTTGCCACGGAAGTGCTACATTGTGTGCATCCCTAGCTACTTAAACATAACCAATCCTGTGTGACCAAGAGGAGCACATGCAAGGTGTGTTTCACACACCCCCGCAAAACAGGCCATAACAATCCCTGGTATGTCACCCAAACCCTCCCAACCCACATCAC
The DNA here is from genome assembly GCF_040938575.1 of Ambystoma mexicanum. Classification (NCBI taxonomy): domain Eukaryota; kingdom Metazoa; phylum Chordata; class Amphibia; order Caudata; family Ambystomatidae; genus Ambystoma; species Ambystoma mexicanum. The sequence goes on along the minus strand of NC_090927.1, from coordinate 628,844,346 downwards.
CCTTGTCTGCCACACCATGACATGGCATTGTTAAGCGGCTTCACTTCAACACTACAGCTAAGTCAATGCCTAGTCTGGGATGCTGAGGGAAACCCTTATTGATATATTTTTAGGTCCAGTTCATGTACTCTGGATGAAAACCCTTATATCACACCCCTCTCTTAGAATCCCCCTGACCCCACTGAGCCAAGAAGTAGGTTTGTTTTGCAAATTAAAAGGTTTATTTGAAAAATTAAACAATATATATATATCACACTTTTATAATAAATTAATATCTGATAGTACACTGAGACATATGATGTGGATCCACAATGGGTAATGTTACAGTGGTACACTTGATTACTTAGTAGTAGTATAGAGGATGAGGTAGCTGAAAATGCTTTATGGTTTCAAGGAAATGGAAGGTGGAATAAAATGCAGTACAGCAAATAAACTTGATATGATTTCAACCAACAACAATGTAATCACTTTTTCTCTGGCAATTCGTCCCCCCCTATGCAATGTAAGAAATGGAAGGAGATGGAAAGAGGAGCACACAGTTCTCAGGAATGCAATCAAATACAATACGAAATTCAGTTCCCCCCCAGCAAGCTTAGAGGAAACAGGTAGAAGTTTGAAACACAGGCCCAAAATGCTTTTAAATGTGATGGCAACGGATGGGAAACGGTGTTAACTGATTTTAAATTCCCTCTAGAGATTCAGGGTGAGTGAGAGATGCTTGTTGGTATTAGTTCAGGCTCACTTTAGCAATGCTCTATGAGTTATTACCAGGTTGCAAACGGATTTTAACAAAGGAAGGAATGGAGCTGCTATTTTGACAAGTGGAGAAATTGAGCCAAAATCGCAAATCGCGGTAAATTACGCGAGTGCGTAAATCGCGATTGGGGAAAAAGTATAGGGAGTAGGAAGTCGGTTCTAGGTTCGGAACCGACAAACGGTTCCGGAGATACAGACGATTTAATAAAGGTAGATTTTCGGATTTAAAGTAAAACTCAAAATGACAGGTGACAGCTTGCAGCTGCAGAATTGACAGGTGACAGTTGTGCAGCTTTACAAATGACAGATGACACGATTTCTAGGAGGCTGTTCTAATTAGGTTAAAATAGTTTGGATTAGATTATTTTAACTAAGAGATTGGGTTCTGCACAGTTCTGGCGGATACTCACTCCTAATTTTGAAATGAATGGGCCTCGTCACGGATCTGGTCAACACGTCCAGCGGCGGTTCTCTCTGCTCGGTGGGTCAATCAGGCACCGGTTCTGCTTACAGCGTCTGGGTCAGCTCTGCTCTGCTGGTCTAGCCTCTCTGGATACAGCGGCCTCTGGTTTTGGATACTGCTCTGCTTTCCGGTCCGGATCAAATGGATGCTGCATGTAACACTGCTTTCTGGGTACTGGCAAAGGTTCTTGGCAAAGAATTCAGACAGCTCGCCTGGCTGTGGAATAGATTGCAAAAGATTTTGAGGCCTGCTGACAAATACGTTTGCTTGCAGTGGGCCTTCTTGGTTCAAAGTTCTGTAGTCTCTGTTTAGCTTGGAAGTCTAAGTATTGGATCTCTGGATGTGAAGTCGTCGGTCAGCATGCTCCGCAGCAAATGGAATTGAATCTCTCTACCTGTCCCAGCAGTCTCTTTTTATGTGTTTTGGAAGTGGGTGTGTGCGTGGCATAACTGGGCCTGCCCCTCTCTACTTGTCATTGGCCCAATTCTCCCCTCTCCCATGATTGGGGGAAGGAAATGGATTGTCATCATGATGAGGTCTGTTTATGGGTCAGAGGATCCTCCCCTGGTCAATTTGCCCACAAATCTATATTTGATTCAAATACATATTTCCCAGATACACAATTTGTTGAAATTTCATGTACACATTATATATTCCTTATGGTCCATGCTTGTTCGCCTCTGATCTTCCTGGGGGCTTGCATTCAAAAATGACAACATTTTGCACTTTTTGACTGGTTTACCAATATCGGACATTTACCAAAATTTACACACATGTGCGCAAGGAGTATGGATATTAATTGATGAAGTGTCAGATTTTTAACGTGCAGACATTTGGAGTAAGACCCTATTTTCCACTAGCAACCCCCAGCATACACCACAGGGTCCTAACACCTCTTAAAACGTGCACATAAAAATCACAAGAATAATGATATTACTTATATAATTCTGACAAGTCCGCACTATGAGTTATCTATCTTTTTAAAATTATGCTCTGGCCCAGATGGGTGTGGTTTAGGATCCAAAGCACATGGGGGAAGCTTCTGCCTGTCCCCGCCTCCAGCTCGGGTGGCTCCTAGAGGCACTTCTCCTCCCACTTCTCCCAAGAGGAAGCCACTTTACGGCCCCCCCAATATAACATTTGCCTGAGTCCATTGTTCAGTTTCCTGCAGTCCCCAGGTAATTCAATCAGAGAGGTGTCACCTCCTTTTTGTGGGGCAGCAGAATGCAGCCAGGCCTGGGAACACAGCTGTTGATCCAGTTTCAACTCCTGTCGGGGGTAGTTGTCAGGCAGAATCCAGTTTCATTAAGCCAGGTTTCAGCTAAATGTCACTTTTTGTTCCCAGTTTTCTACATTCAGATCAAACTGACAATTTTTACACATGCAGCTAGAATGCGGATTCTAAATTCAAAACTATGACATTTCAACAGTTACAAACTATGTGACACTCAAAAGTAGGTCCCTCATTTAATTTAAACATTTCGATTTTAGTGGTTTTCAGTTCAGTTTAACTTAAGCTGCTGACCTCCACAGCTCAGCCAGTTTTGTTATGAACATTGTTTTGGGCTCTTTTTCTTTCCAGATTTTGTATGCACACAAAACTTCATTCTGCCAAATGTCTGCTGGTGTTCAGGGAGATTTTTGAATATCCTGCAATGTTTGAAATAGGCATTTTGAGCTTGCATTCAGAGAAACCAAGGTGATTTCAAAGGGCTTTTTAAGCTAACAGGCACTGCTGTTTTTCATTTGGCACACATTCCACTCATGGCACCCCTGGCCCATCACGCTCGCACTGGTGGGTGGAAGGTTAGGCGACCATTTTGGTGTGCGCACCAACTGTGCGGTTCTCCTGGATTCTGGCGCACATGTGGGCTTTTTGCACATCTTGGATTTTCTAAGCCCACAGCACCAAATGTTGCAGCTTAATGACTCAAACGTGGGTCATTACACCTGACAGCATGCAATAGCAAAAGGCCAACACGATACCAATAAGATACGACGTGACATGTCATAAATGAAAATTGGCACGAGACAATGATGCCTGACATGGAATCAGATGAAATGACTGACCAACAACCTCCCACACATACAAAGTCAGACACAAATGATTTCCACCAGTCGTAGCATGAACACAACACTGAATGCCTGTTCACATGCACATTGGGCATGTCAAAATCCCTACTCCCGAACCTGTGTGCTCTGTGTTTCTCCTGCAACACACTGCTCAGCACACAGCACATTGAGCAGCCATTGTGCTGCAGATACACCTTGAGCATCACATGAAAATTACAAATCAAATCAATAACCAACTGACGCATGTACAGGATACCCAAATGGTAATAGATCATGTGCTGCAGGGACACAGCAGGCCCGAGAATGCAATCTGTGTGCACCTGTGGCCATGGAAGGGTGGTTGTACGTGTGGTGGATCATTGTGCAACTGTGTGTGTCATTAGGGACATGCATTCAATATATGCATGTGAAATAAAGTGACCCTCAGTGTCCTGGACACATCATATGTGAACATTGCCCGTGTGAACACCCCAGCATGTCAAACCACACCAATCCCCTGACACCTGAAAAGTAAAGTCAACACAGGAACAGGCATTGACCAGCACAACACATCATGTACATAGTACCCCACAATTACAATGTCAGAGTGCCCAAAACACTGTAGTCCAAGCCAACTGTCCAACCACAAAAGGCCATCCCTCATTTACACATCACTCTGACCTTATGAACAACTGTGTCTGGGGTATGTAGCCTTCTTCCTTCAAGTCTACCTGGCTACAGGATCACCATACCCCTTGGTCTCCATGTTCCAGGTGGAGTGTAAATAGGGTCCAGCCCCCTCAGAGGCCGCCTTGACTGGTAAAAATACCAAAGCGCAGAGAACTCCAAGGAGCCAAACCCCACAAACCAGGGAACAAGCCTGTAGGCACCAAGAAACCCAGGAAGAGTCTCCAGTAGATGACTTGAAGTAGCAGGAATTGTCAAAGCACATGTACAAGCACAATGAAAGAACAACCAAGGTAGCACAGTTGAACTATGGTCCTACAGGATGGGTACCATTTACGGTACATAACATAAAATGAGGATGCAACAACTGATGGGTAGTGTCACAGCTCCGGTGTCCAGGCGCAGGAATGGCACGAACCAACCACCCCCTCCGTGGTCTGTGCGCCTGCAAGGTCAAACTTACACAGGCCTCTGAGACCCCGGCGGGGAAGGAGGGACAGGGATATGTTGTTAGGACAGGCATTGGTATGCAGGATAACCGGAAAGAGGGGAGGAGAGGGGAGTCGGTTTGGCAAGGGAAAGTAGTCAAAATACAAAAAAAACAATATTCACAATAACACATACTCAATCTGAGAAAACATGTTCATCATGCACATTGTACCAAATGAGTCAAATGCAAGCCAAAGAGAGACTTATCTCTGGGGTGCGTGCTGGCCTCCTGCCTGCGCACTCTCAGGTCTGGTAACAGGAGCAGTTCAATGCTGCAAAGAGAGCATGAGTTACTAATCTGAATGTGTGTTAACACCACACACACACAACACCATCCATGCCCCAAAGTAAGTGACTCCTCCACAAACAAACACTCCTGTCTGCTGCTTTGTACCCATACGTTAGCTTGGCCCCCTCATGGTTCATACACTGTCAATGCAGTAAGGCAGGCGCATGTGGGCGTGCGGTAAATGGAAGACCAATGCGTCAAGAATCACACATGATACAATGGTCCCTGGGTGATTTGCTACACGCGTATAGTGAGGTGCAACTTCAGTACAAGTTGTGTTTTGGCAGCCGCGGATTTCAATAGCTAGTGCAGGTGGCAATTTGTAGATGCAAATGATATGCACTGCACACAAGTCTGTGCCTCGCAGGGTGTCCCTGTGTACTGTATCAGTTTCTGGCTAGGAATGCTACTGCCCTAATAACTCTGTTTCAATGGAGCAGGGGGTACTCGTGGATATGTTTGATGGCCCCTGCGTGTGCCCCTGACAACTTGTAAAGCCACTTTGCATTTGGCCCTCAACGCATGTCAGCTGTACTGTGCGCTTCTCCAACAATGCCTGGCAAAGCTCCCCAGCACTGGTGCTACTTAGCATGCATGTGCAAGTGGCCTGGTGGAAGGTTGGCTGCGGTGTGGGCCCTGTGCTGCTCACCTTGCCTGGAGCTCCTGGAAACACGTCTGCTTCTGTCGGACATCTGAGCACAAGCCCTGTGCTTCTGCTTGCGCACACATGCACACGTCTGCACCACCGAACGTGGCCAGTCATAAGGATTACTCGTCCCTGTGTCTGCTGGAAAAGGTAGTGTGGGGGCTCATTTTCCTGCAGAAAGGGCATAAAAGATATTAATAAGGCTCAAAAGTTCCCTGTGTGTGTGTTTTCATGCTGGTTGTCACTGGGCCAGGTTACAGACCTACATCCAAACTCCTCCCACCATCAGTGTGACTTTGACAGGCCAAGGGTGCAGGCTACTGTCTACAGCATGAAGGGCATCAAGCACATATACAGGCAAGAAAATAACATACATCACAATCCACATCAATTAATGGAGACATTAATCACGTACTCACCCAAATTGATTACAGACATGGGGTGGATAAAACGCTACAAATCCCCACTAGGGGTGTTAACACAAGTAGTACAGCAGCAGACAGGCCACAGTTATGACAAAAGTCCAAAGCCCTTGTGTAAATGTTTGTTACACCAAACCATCCTATCAAGCACATGGATAAGGGAAGCAGGAGTGGCCTATGTGAGTCAGGACCCCAAGCTGCAAACACATATACGAGACAAGGTGGAAGGGCCCAGCTGGAACAGACAGTGGATGCTTTCAAAAGCCACAAAGCACCACACCGTCACATGAATGCACAATAGACAAACAATATTAAACTATATTAACTAATTAAACTAACAATGAACAACCTACATAACCTAATTAAAATAACTATCAAATAGTCGATATTAACTAACTAAACTAAAATCAAAAATCAAAAATGGCTACATACGGTTGGGGGGAGGCACCCAGGAGGAGGGAGGTACAGGGTGCACCTCAACACCCACATGCGATGATGTTGAGACAAAAGAAAAACCTCCATGGGCTCAACTTCTGCACAGCCCAACCTGTGTGGGAGATATCTAGTCGTCCGAGTCAGCCTCTTCCTCAAAAGGTTGACGTGGCACAGGAGCCCGGACACGCCTAGGCACAGCTTTCCCCTCATTGGCAGCAAGTCTGCCGGACGGGTGAGTCTGGTTCTGTGTGGCGATTACACGTAGGACAGCATGCAGAACCTCCCGTGATACACGCGCTTCCTCTTGCAAGGTAACACGTGTAACACAGAGTTCTTCTGCGCGGCCTGGCTGGACAACTGATGCACCTCCCGGCAAGCACGTAGCTCAGCTGAGATGGTATGCTCAAGCTGATCAAACCTCTCCTCTGACCGCACCCTCTGGGACATCAAGAGGACACCCAGAGTGGATCTGAGGGACTCATACTCAGCCCTCAGGGCCTCCATGTGTGCCTCTGCGTGAGCAGCAATTGCTTGATGCAAAGACAACATTTCAGGCTGGCGTATCCTGTCTGAGGCCGCCATGTCCAGCCTGAGTGAGCAGACCGTGGACTGTGCCACCCGCTGCTGGAGAAGCACCTGCCTAGCAGTGGGGAGCACGGATTGGGCCACACGCTCCATGCTCTCAGCAATGTTTTCCATTGCTGCCCCCTGGCGTTCTAAATTGGCAGTCATGTCTTGCTCCCACTCAGTCAAAGACACATAGGGGCATGCATGGAATGCACATGGAGCATGAATGGGCACTCATGTCCCTGCGGAGAATCTGCCATCTGCACAGTCCAAGTGAGACAGCCTGCATGAAGGACAGAGGATGTACCCCACTGCATGTGTCTGGCCGGTTGGCTGGTGAAAGTTTGCATGTACGCACGAGGCTTGAACAGGGCATTGCACCACGGCAAAATGATGCACACCAGTACAATGATGAAATTGGGGTCCAGGGGGGGTGGAGGGGCAAGGGAGCATGCCTACGTGGAGTACCCGCATGCAGGCAGAGGACACATGCACGTCAGTCATGCAATGACATAGTCCCAGTGCTGAGAGGAAGGACACCCCAGGCTACATGCAGAAGGGCCAGTGAGCTGGAACATGGACTGGAGGGGCATCCGGGTGACTAGCATGTGAGTAGGGTGCAAGTGTGGTGATGAGGACAGTCCCCGTCTGCTCTACATGTCCACCATCCTGCACAGCAGGCTTGCATCAGTGAAGCATTTCATGACTTGCACATGAGAACCATGTACACATGACATGTAGTGCCAGTCATGCACAACACATCACACAAGTAAAACATACATGGCCTCGACAAACATGCAACAACACTCACTGGACTGGGCATCAAAGTCCTGCATCTCTCCCACTCCTTCGACCAATTCTGGTGGTATGAACTCCACAACGAGTGACTTGTGCGGAGTGAGGTCTTCCTCCTCAGGTGCTGGCCCACCGCCAGTCACCAGAGTCATGTTGTAATTTGAGGCATGCTTCGCCTTAGCGCTGCGTTTGAGGTCATTCCAACGCTTTTTGCACTCTTGCGCCGTGTGCACCTCATGGCCGAATGCACTCACATGTTCCGCAACTTGCTTCCAGTGGGTATCACGATGGGCAGACGTAGTTTGACAATTCAGCCCCACTAGCATGTCACAGTTGTGGTGCCGCACGTAGCCCATGAGGAAGTCCAGTTCCTGCTTTCAGAAAGGCTTCTTCCTCAATGTGCCGGAGGCCGTAGCTGTGTCTGGGGTCCCAGCCTGTACTGCAGGTGCAACCTTCCTCCTCTTGGACGCTGGTCCGGACCTTGGCTGGCAAATGCCGCCCTGATCAGTATGGGCAGTGGCGCTGGTGGCATGAGCCAAGGGAGTGGCAGGTGGAACATGGAGTGAGGCCCTGACTTGCGTCAGTAGCTGCTGGGTGCCCTGGAATGGACCCTACGCAGCAACATAGCTGTGCTGGGGTCATTGACCGGGACTATCCTGGTTGGTAGACTCACAACCGGGGTGTTGTCGGCTGCATCTGCCCCTGCACTTGCCAACACCCGGCTGGTCGGGGCAGCAGATGACATTGCTGCCCCAGGGACACGTGCCTCGGTCAGGGCTGCCCTGCGTGCACCTATGGTGTGCCCCCTGACCACCAGGGATTCTGCCATGGACTCTTCAAGTGCCAACGCAGCGTGCGCTGGCGGACCCTGAGCCTGGGTGGTGGTGTCCACAGCTGCACCTGCAGCTACCACTACCCTTGGGCCCGTGGCAGTCGATGAAACGGACTGCCGGGTCACATGAGCGCCAGTGTTAGATGCATGAACAGCATCTCCTGGAGTCACAGGGGGTGGTGGCATGACTGCACCAACACGTGGCACAACATCGTGCCAAGCTGCTGCACCCCTGCCTCTTCCCCGTCTGCAGCCATCCTGGACACCCTGGAGTCCCCCTACTCCCTGGTCACCCCAGCCACGTCCCTGACCATGCCTGCCACATGGAGTACGCCCAGCTCAGGCGCCCCTCACCTTTCGTGGCCTCCCAGCCATGGCACATATGGAGTAGTGCCGGCACAGATGGAGTAGTGCCAATGGGAGGTGTACACGACAATTGTCCTGGGCAATTGGGGTGAAGGGGGTGGGATACAAGATGTTAACAGCACCCCTGCACCTGCAAGGCTGTATGTGACCCCTGTGATAAAGTGAAAGGTCACGCAACGCTCAGGCACCCCAAAACTGCAGTAAAACCGTGCACGGAACCCCGGTAGCCCACGTGTTTGGAATTAACCCCCCGCAGTACGCGGTGGCACCCAGGGACATGAAAAACACATACACGTGGGACACGCGGGCTACTATGACCTCGAAAATGAGTACGTGATACACAGGGGCACCCGCAGTGGGAAAAATAGCATGCGCGACTCACCGTCAGACTAGCGTGATAATGAAAAACATGCGTAGCCAATACCCCCGCCAAAAGAAGAGATAAGTAATTGATAGCTGTGAAGTTGTGATGGCACGCGAAACCACACGAAGTAGCAACACACACGTCGGTCTCCACGAAAGGCATGTACAGCAAACTGCTCGCCCCGATCACCTTTAACCCGTGCTGAGGGAAACGCCCGCGCACGTCATGTCACTTACGCGCTTAGGTCCTTTCCTCTGATTACACGCATTAACATGCGGACGTGCTGTTTTTTCACGTACCAAATCAATATGAACCTGTCACGAGGGAAACGCCCATGCGCGTAATGTCACAGACGCGCTTACGCGCTAAGGGCCTTTCCTCGAATTACACGCTGACAAGCAGTTTTTTCACATGCCAAATCACTCCGTATCAAGCTGGCCATGCGACAACGCACGGAAGACCACGCTCATGCCCAGAAGGCCATTGTCCTGCCCCAAGCACGGTCCCACCTGCCATCTGCTGCTGCCTGCCTGCCTGCTGCCCAGGTGCCCTGCTATTTGGTGCCTGCACGTCAGCCATCTGCAGGGGGCCAGTTGCTGTGTCTACCCCTGCTGGAACAGAAGACTAACGACTGGTATACCATCGCTCCACAGCGTTCCACAACGATGGTGTGAAGAGGGCATCATAATGCCCCAAAGCTTGCTCCACCAGGATACCAACTTCCTTATTGCTGAAGCTGGTAGCATGTAAAACTCCCAGCGCACCCCCAGAATACACATACCCCTCCCGCGGCAGTGAAAACGCATGTAAAACTCCCCGCGCACCTCTCAGAATACACGTACCCCGCTCGCACTAGGCCTATCACATGTAAAACGTCCCACGCACCCCCAGAATACATGTACCCCTCCCGCTGCAGTGAAAACGCATGTAAAACTCCCCACGCATCCCCAGAATACATGTACCCCACTCGCACAACGCCTATCGCGTGTGATACTTCACGCGCACCCCCCAAATACACGCAGGCACCCCATGCACCATGGGCATCCCCCACAGGCAGCCCACGCCACGGGGGTGATTTTTCTCCGCTATATACCTGGCGCGAGCGGGCTATGTGTATTCAGAGGGGTGCGCGGGGAGTTTTACATGCGTTTTCGTGGATGGGGGGCTGTATGCTGGTCCACTGGCCTTTGCGCCATGTACTGGATTTGTGTGCTGGTCATGGCACACAGGGCGGGGTTGGGGGCGTAATTGGCGCTGCTGCAGGGTTGCTGCACCACTCTGCGCCACGGCTGCTTATGGATGTTGTAATCCATGAATACGCTGTGCGCTGAAATGGGTTTTGGCGCACGCGGCTGGCGCAGAGTGCCGCACGCGCACACTGTGAGCCAGCCGCGTGCGCCACTTGTGCGCCGAATTCTATGAATTACCCTGTTAATGTTCTGTAACCATATAAATTGAAATGCAGGGATGGTACTCTTGGGTCTGAACAATTCTTAGTTAACTCTTGGCCTTTCTAGTGCGGTACGCTTATTCGCGATGTCATTCTGAATTTTCTTGATCCTATTCACTGTAGCATCCTGAATACCAGCTTTTATCTTTCTTGACTGAAGGAACAGATGGACAGGAGCCTTCTAGCTCTTTTAGAATCTTAAAGTGTACTTTCGACTCAGAGCTAGCATTTTAAATCCTCTAGTCATAGGAGCATTTTTTTCCGGAATAATGGCAGATTTATAGACCTTATCTGCAGGATTATGTCTGGTCCTGTTTTCCTCTGAGTTTTTTTTTTCCACAGCTCAAAGGCTTTACGTTTAACAACTTTTAATTCTTGAATTTCAGACGAATACCATACTTTAGTATACTTTTTCCTAACAAGACAAGTTTTTTCTGGGGCACTATATAAACTGCATTAAACAGCATATTTTGGAATTCCTCTGCATGTTCACCAGCTGATTGAAAATTGGCCAGAACATTCAGTGTTTCTACTAAATAAGGTGCCATTGGTGCAACAGAAGGTCTACACATATTTTGAAGATATAACAATCCTTTCGGGCTTAGATGTTTTATACAGTGACATGGGGACAAGGTTAAAATGAATCAAAAAATGGTCTGACCAAGGACAAGGGGTCAACTCTAAGTAGTTAATAGTAACATTGTAACTAGTAACCCAGTCAAGTGTTCTGCTTTTTACATGAGTTGCGGCAGTGGCATGGTGAAGAAAATACTCATATAATTCAAGGTGGACTCAATAGTAGCCACCATAGAGTCAGAACTATTAAAAGTGAGAGATCTTCCATGATAGCAACTTTCGATTATGGCTTGAGCAAGGACATCAACATGTCACAAAATTGAAGAGGAAAATCTGACATTGTGGTTGGAGGACGATATATGAGAATGAGGTTATTGGTGGTGTTATGATCAAATAACAACTTAACATATACAGTGTACAAGCCCAACGGGCTTATGATATAAACTTCATGTATATGCAGAGAAGCCTCATAAATGATAGCAACTCCTCCACCTCGGCCTGATTTGCGATCTGCTCTCAGAATCTTGTAACCAACAGAAACAGCCAGGGACAGCATGGGGCAGGCTGAATAATGTAACCATGTTTCTGTTATTGCCACCAATCTCCAGTCTTCACATTATTTTCTTCCACTATCCTATGTAGGTGGTCCAATTGTTTCTCTATGAATCGATATTTCTTATCCCTCAACTGTTTTTTATATGCATATTTTTGTTCATGGAGGGCTTTTATACTCGATAATGCCTTCATACTATGTGATAATCTTTCTCTGATCTGGCTCATTGACCATTTTTAGTATAAGCCCTTGCATCTCTTGTCCATGGAAAAAGATCTTCCAACTCTGCTCCCCACTTTCCTTATACTACCATACCATCTCCAGCTTAGGCTCTGAGACCTACTGCCATGCCTCTTTTCTTTGCCACACTACCACCATGTAAAGCCATTAAATGCATTACTCATCATCCAAGTGATAGAGTTACAGGGGCGTGCACCCCAGAAAGAGAAGGAGTTGTGGAAAAGGAGGGGTTGCTCACTGTCATCCACAGATTTGGTGTGGAGACAGAACAGTACAGGAAAACTAGTGAAGCCCTAGAAGCTGCTTTCAAACAGCACTGGATCAGCTGCATTACCCATCACATGTCTCAAAAGATCCTGTTGCTGTAGAGATTAACAAACAACGGTTTGTGGCAAATTTACAGGAACTGGTAACTGAGTTTGTAAATAATTGTGTGACATGCCAGAGATTCACAGCCGGTCACACACTCAAAACGGTGAAAGCAACATTGTCACGCATATAGAGGTCTTTTTGACATTCACATATTGACTATATTGAAATGCAGAATAGGTGTAGCTCTTATAGGTATATGATTGTAGTTGCATGCCCCATTTCACACTTCCTTGACGCTAGCCCTTGAGCCCATAATGATGCCAAATCAACGGCAAAATTCTTAGTACGCAAAGTATGCTGCAGGTGGGGAGTATGCAAAATGTGGAGGAAAATGTTTTAAGGAGATAGCCTCCTTGCTAGGCAAATAGTAAGGTATGGTTGGGAATGGAGGATCTGTGCCTAAAAGCTTGCATTGTCCATTCAACTTTCTATATTCTGTATATTTTAGGTCCATGACCAATTGTCAGCAATACCTGGTCCCAGTACCATCGGCGTGATTAATTGCTTCATAATTTTCTTCTCAATTTCAAATGTCAAAGAGCTATTTCCAAAATTGAAGAGGCAGAGCGCAGATGCTCCATTCCCAACCATACCTTACCGTTCACTCTATGTTTAAGGTCCTTACGAGTGGTCCTTGGGATAGGAGTGCGCAGCTTGCCATTGGACCTATCTTTCAGAGGTCATAGCGCATTTCTACAAGGATCGTGCCCGTATATTGATTTTTCTGCTCCTTACTAGGCATTACGCACAAATTGTGCTCTGCATACCATTCCCAATCCAACTGTCGTGTTGAGCACCTCAAAGGCCTGCTTACACAGAGCGCATTGTCAAGTTGTCAGACACACTTGGCAAGAACTGACTCTACTGTTTACCTCTTGCTTTGTTTGCATTATGAAATTCTCCTGGCACAGATCATCATTTGACTCTGCACGAAATTATCTCTGGCAGAAAAATGCGTGCATCTCTCACTCCTGCGCGTGCACTTTTTGGATACTAATAGTATTGCGTAACTCCTGGGAGAAGAATGTAAGGTGTATTTAAATGAGCTGAAAACATCTTTAAAATATATTCCACACCAGATCCAACCACATCAAGGCAGGCCTGCAGACCTGTTGTCATTTACAGACAATACATCTGCCCTAGAGCCTGAGACATTTGCAGCACAGCTTCCTCTCTATCCTGGGGGAAAATCCTGATCAGGAACTTCACAAGGTCTTGGAAGCAGCCAAGATTCACCAGCCCTTCCACAGTGACATACTGCACCAGAACAGCAGTGAAGGTGGCTGAGACACGTCCATGGATTCATCGTACAGATGTCTGCCGAGACAAGGCCTGCGCTCCCCTTGCAGGAGAAGAAAGGGGGGCCGACTGATGGGAAGTATAATCCAATTGACATTGGCATTTGTATACTCATTTTGCCCTTAAAGAAGATATGATATGATCATGTATTTGTATTGCACTCGCCGGTGAGCAGTCCAAAAGAGTTGCAGCAAGTTGAGATTGCAGGAAGAGTAAAGGGATTGTATAGCATATGTTTTTGCAGTGTCGTGTTTTTGTTTTTTGTTTTCATTTTTTTATTTTTAGCTGGAGGGGGACAGTTTTCTCCTAGTAGGAGTAATAATGAAGGATTGAGCAATAGAAGAAAGAGTCTGCAAATGTATGGTATGATCACAGGTGAATGCTGTGGCGAGAGATAGCTAATGACACATGTTATGTGTGCTCTCTCATTCCACATGTTACTGGGGCCCCCAAGCTCTTTCTCCCTCAAGGGGTATCAGTTGAAGAGGGGGGGCTGTCTGATGCATCTGGCGTTATGGAAAAGAAGGGGTCTGTTCCAGGGACATACAGTCACTATCCCCTGGATGTATGAAGGGGAGGAAGTGTATGCTCATAATGTTTGAAGCTTACAAAGATGGCAAATGTAGGGGCCACCAAGCACATAATATTGGATTATATAACCAAAGGGGCAAGACAGTGGGAACAACTGTTCACAGCCCACAGCAGACTAGTGTGCTCCAATGCCACAGGGCATAGTATCCCATGGTGCCCTACCAGACAATGAATGCGGTTTGAGATGTCAGTTTTCCATGATGAAAGATGGGAGAGGTAAATGCTACAATGTTTGGTGAAAGGACTGGTAGGGCTTGAAGAAAATGGGGTAAAAAATATGAATGATAGTTGTCGGATATTTTGTAACGAGCATGTCCAGCCACTAACATGGATAGATGAGAATAAAACACCTTTACCCATAAGGGAACTCACACAATAGGCTTTATGTTTCAGATGCAATAACTCGATATACTTGGGGACCAATAAAGGGTGCCAAAAGGTGATGATGTTGCCATTGTTGAGGAATGGGACTGCAGCATTGATGCCCTTCTGGTGTTTATGTGGGACCCAAACATATGACCAGCTTCCTCTGAACTCGGGGAGGGGAACGTGAACCTGCACAGCTCTGCCCTTGTGGTGGCCCGCGCAGAGCTAATTTCATGAATAAAGATTTACACTGATAAATAAAGATTTACACATGCATAAAGTATTGAGCAGGGGTGCACACACACACAATTTGCATATACTTCACAGGGACAGCCACTACTGTTCCCAAAAGTCATCCGATAGCCTGGTGGCCATTCCATTCAGCAACGCGTCTACATTTTTCTCGTCACTTTTGCTTCCAGGGGTCCAAGCAGCAGTAAACTGAAAGTGTTTACAAATAACCCATTATGAAGTATTACAGTTGGCGAACTCGACGGGGAAAGGACTGAATGCAGTGAAAGAGGAGACTGTGAGGCTGGTGGCATTTCCAAACTGGCACATTTTAGATTTGTTGACAGCAATGGAGGGGTGCATTTGTAACAAGATAGGCAGCAGCTGCTGAGAATGTGTGCCTGCAAATGATGCAGCAAATGGAACCTTGTCCAAGGCTATTAAAGAATAGCACACAGTCCACGAGACCATGATAACAGAAACGAGCACAGCAACACTTTACTATTGGCTCAACACTATCTTTTCCTGGATCCCCAAGCGGTTGTCTTATGTTTTTAACATAACTGTCCCAATCAATGTTTTGTTACTAATCACCTTATGTGCATGTCAATTAGGGCTATGAATTTGTATGGGAAACAGGGGTGGGGGGACATATATGTTACCCCTGAATGTTGATGGGGCAAGGGAAGCTCCACTCCACATACGACACATACAAACACAAACAGAAATGCCTGAATGCAGCCCCCTGGGCTTGTTCACAATGCCACCCCAGTTGTAGGCCTTCTGAGTAGATTGTTCAGCGCAGGAGGATGCGTGTTTGATATTGGATTGATCCACGGAAGACTATGATGCACAAGGGGAGAGCCTACGCAGGGTAACAAGGATATGGATACCAAAGGAAAAAAGCAGAGAGCTAATGGCAAAGAATGTCTCAATCGATAAATTGATTGAAGGGGGGGATGTTGTAAGGGTCCAGCTAAAGCACTGATAAGGGGGCTGCACGTACCAATTGTGCAATTAACGTGGTGGCGTAAAAGTCACGTGGCAGTTGACATTGGAAGTGGAGATGTCGTTGACCATGGCACAGGTAGTATAGATGTAGTTGGTTAAGATACAGGAGCTGGCACAGCACAAAAAGTCCCACCGGGGAATGGTATTGAGGGTGTGTATTGTGTTTGTTGATGGGCTAGCTGTAGCAGCGTGGGCAGAGGGGTGGGGGTGCAAAGTATCATATGGGCTATAGGTGTAGGGGTTTTTTGAGCAATTTGTGAACATTAGAGAAGCCGTGTTCTGTAGGCCCACATTAGGAACACGTTTTCACAGACACCTCATAATAAAGGGCTGCGTGTCTTTTGTGACAGCAGTGTTTATTTTTTGAACATTCAGCAGAAACAGTGTGCAGAAATGTTGCAAGGCTGAAGTTTCCCAGAAGAACGCATTCCTTGCATAGCCTCCCCATGAGATACTTTCAAGGCCATTGAGCCAGGTACCTGGTGTCCAAGAAGAATCGACAGGGAAATAGAAATTAAATAAAGGTTATTAAAATCCATCCACATTGTAGTATAGTTTTTTCAGAGTACACTTGGCAACAAGGCTTGAAAATGGAACTGGAGACAGACGGGGCACGTCATTGGTTCAACTAAGTGAGACTGCTATATCAAAATGCCATGTCCAATCATTATGCAGCAGTTTATCCATTTGTATATTGAGCACCAACCAACAACAAATGAGTGATTTTGACCGGTCAGCATAATCACGTAATTGAGGGGGGAGGTGAGAAAAGTTTGTGACATCACAAGAGGTGTTAAGGTGATTTTGTGCCAAGAAATTATTTATCCAATAAAGGTCATGTCCGTAGAGGACACAGTTAACGTATTCTGATGAAGCCTTGTCATGGTAGCAAGGACAAATTAAAGGGGCGAGAGCGTGCATGTTCAGCAGGGGTTTTGCCACATATCACGCAAGTGTAATGGAGAAAGAGAAATAAAGACAAAATGTTCCCTCTGGCACTGTTCATTATTGTGGCAATAAGCCTCGAGACGGTGGGCCAATACCGCCCCAGGTAATTCCTCCGCCTGCTGAGCTGCTGAGCCATTAGCTGAGTTCCTTGACAAGATGACTGAGAGAGCAGTCCAAGACCGCAAAGCCCTGAGAAATGGGAGATCAGCAGGCTCTAGGCCAAAGATGGGAACGATGGCTCAGGAGATTTGAGAACTACTTGGCTGCACATGACAAGAGCACTCCAGAGAAGTTTGCTAGAAGGCTGCTTCTGAATTTGGTGGGGGGCAAAGTAAAGACCTCATTCCCACTTTCCCACCTAATGAGGTAAAGACATGTAAGGGATTTAAAGGCATTCCGCACATATTTTGATCCACAGTGAAATATCGCCCATGAGAGACACACGTTCAACGCGGCAAGTCAAATGAATGAAGAGTCGAAGTACGCTTTTGCAACCTGGCTGTGCAAACTGGTGGCCCATTGTGAGTTTCACAATTTCACAAATGAGGAGGACATCAGATTACAAATCATAGGAGGATGCCACTCATCCACCTTCAGAAAGAAATTGCTCTGTGAACCCCTTCCCCTCGCTACCATTCTACAAATGGCACGAACAGAAGTGAGAGCAGATTCCCAATCAGCGTGAATAGAAACAGGAAAGGGGTCAGTGGGTGAACAAGTGTATCAGGTCAGACAAGGTGGAAGAGGAATGCCAATCGTCAATCCACCTGCACGAAGGTACGGGACAACGGGAAGATGTTATAAATGTGGCCTACCATTTCCGCAAGAAGAAGGGGTAAGGTGTCCCACTTTTGAACAAAAGTGCACAAATAACGGAAGAGAAAATCACATGTCCAGGGTGTACAACATGCCACCAAATCGCATTCAAGGAAATGGCAGCCCAGGCTGTAGACCCAAACCTAGTATGCACCTGTAAGGACCCAGAAGAAATGTGGATGCAAGAAGGAACTTGGTGAAGCATGCCTGACAAGCCACGGACTGTTCTCTGTCACCCACACCTTCCCAAGAAAGAAGCCAATGAGATTATGCGTACATGATCACTCATGTGGTGACTGCCCCGGAAAGAGACATCAACATTAAGGTGGGGCAATATCCAGCCAAATTGCGTCATTGACAATGGCGTCACTCTAAATATCGAGCTCTGCAAGATGGCGCATCCACATACGTTGACGCCATCCGTGCTAAAGGTTTTTCAGTGGGCTGCAAAAGGACCCGTTCGAATTCATGGAAAGTTCACAATGGAGTGAAGCTACAAAGGGCGACTCGCCATGGCAGAACTGCACATCCTTCCGGGGGAAGTACCGGGAAGCAATCTCCTATGAAGACCGACGGCCCTAGAGATGGGAATTTCCACTGTAACGTACACCATGAAACATGAGGTGCCAGTCAGAGAGCGATTTTCGAAGCTATTCAGAGGAATCGGGTGTTTGAGAGGAGAACCAGTAACTCTTCATATTGATAGGCCAGTCGCCCAAGTTGCCTAACATCCCAGAACGATACTGATTTACCTGCAATCACAAGTTGAGAAGGAAAGCAAGTGTCTGCTAGAGGAGGACATAACAGAACCAGCCTGAGGTCCCACTCCTTGGATTTAACACGTGGTGGCAGTGCCCAAACAAGGATCATTTGACAAAATGTGTCTATGCGTAGATGTGAGGCAAGCAAATAAAGCCATTGAATATGCAAAGCATCCATGCATGCATCGGGCTGATATGATTAGCTTGCTGAACAGAGCCACAATATTCACCAACTTGGACCTATACAAAAAGTATCACCAAATCAAACTTGATGAACAATCACGATACATTACGACATTTGCAACTCATGAAGGACTATTTCGCTCCAAAAGACCCGTTTTGTTATATCATCCGCAGCTGAGATCTTTCAGGAGAGCATCAGGAGAGGGATTCATCACATAAAAAATTGTTTTAACTAGAGTGATGACATTTTGGTTTTTGGAAAGGACAGGGAGCAACATGACCAACCTGTACACGAAGTGTGCATGGCGTTATCCCAAGTAGGGTTGGCATTAAATTCTGAGAAGTGTGCGTTTTACAAAAAACACCTCAAGTTCTTTGGGCACATGTTCTTGCTAGGAGGAATGAGCCCTGACCCAGGAAAGGTGGAGACCATCACTGATGCCTCTCCCCCACAAGATATAAGTGAGGTGCAGTCATTTTTTGGCATGAGCAGTTATTGCAGCTGATATCTTAAGGACTTTCCCACCATCCGTGCCCCCCCTGAGGCAGCTCACCAAACAGGGCAAGGAGTTACAATGGGATTGCCACTGCGAAGAGGCATTCATACACATCAAAAAAGAGATTGGATCAGCATAGTGCATGACCTATTTCAACCCAACCAAATGTACCGAGCTAATGGTTGATGTTAGCCCGGTAGGCTTAGGTGCCATTCTGGCCCAGCACCGTCCAGGGAGACACAGCCCAAGAGCGATTTTTGTGTATGCCTCCAAGAGCCTCTCAGAAGTAGAACAAATAAACTCCCAACCATAAAAGGAAGGACTTGTTGTAGTCTGGGCCTTTGAACACTTTCAGATGTTCCTGTTGGGAAACCATTCACAATTGTCACAGACCACCAAGCACTGACCACCATATACAGGAATTCCAAATTCAAGATACCTCCCAGAATCAAGTGATGGGGATTTCGACTGCCGGACTTCAACTTCTCAATAATCCATAAACCAGGGAGAGAATACAATCCAGCGGATTTCATATTGTGTAACCCCCTCTCAAAGAAAAGGAGTTAGACATTGATAGCAGAAGAGTAAATTAACTTTCTCACTCAGCAGGGACCACCCAGACCACTCACGATGATCATGGTGTGGGAGCACACTATCATGTGCAGAACACTACAGAGAGTGAAAGAGCTCATCATGTCTCAGAGGTGGAGAGAGTCGGATGTGGAGAGTTGAGCGGTGAGCAAGAAAGACATGCAGGCTTTCAAAAATGGGAAGGAGGAGCTGGCACTGACTGCTAAGAACATCATAATGCGAGTAAGTTGCATGGTCATACTGACAGACCTACGGCATCAAGTGGTGGACCTAGCACACAAAGTGCTTTCCAGGAATCGATGCCATGATAGAAGGCATGATAGGAAAGAGTCCCCTGTGTCAATGGACAGACAGAACCAAACCCCCAGAGTCTGAGATGCCGGATGCCCTAGGAAAGCATGTGGCAGTAGATTTCTTCGGTGCGTTCAGATGTGGAAAATACTGGATGGTGATGATGGATGAATTCTCTCAGTTTTCTATCATGCAAATGGTCGCTTCCACAGCAGCAAGAACTTTCCTCTGTGAGCTGGATAATATGTTCTCCGCGTGGCGTGTTCCCGAAGTTCTCAAGTCAGATAATGGACCGCCATTCATCATTCTAGAATTTGGAAGGTTCATGAACCATATGGCATCAGGCATTGGAAAATAACACTGCTCTGACCTTAGTCCAATGGAATGGTGGCAAAGTTTATGGGAAGTCTCAAGAAGGGACTACATCAGAATTAACTGAGCAGGATGGTGCTGAACCAAGTAGTATGCAGCATGCTTAGCGGCTATAGGAACTCGCAGCACGGGACGACAGGGAAATGTCCCTCCGAGCTTGTGTTCCAGAGAAATGTGAGAACCAGGATTCCCCATCCACAGGCGCCTCAAAAAAGCAGCCTCATGGCATTGCAGAGAGAGCACGCGGTTAAGAATCAAGAGATGAAGTTATACTCAGACGAAAGAAGGGCCAGAGCTTCCACGCTACAGGCAGGAGACAAAGTGCTTGTGCTACGCAGACAAGAGAGAAAATGTGAATCCAAATTTGATCCAGCACACCTGGTGATCTCTCAGATAAAGGAGTCGATGGTGATAGCCCTATCTCCGAGATGTGTGATTACACAAAATATATCCCAGTTCAAGCTATATCGTGAAGGAGAAGAAGAAAAGACTGGAGAGGAGAGTGAGTTTGAAGAGGAGCAGGACAAGTCAAGAGGAGAGAATTCAAGGGGTATGGGGGTAGGTCCAGAACTGGAGACTCATGTAAGACCCTAGTGGTGCATTAAGAGGCCAGTATGATTGATTGAAGCAATCTAAGATGAACTGTGAGTAGAGTGCATTTGTTTGCCCAAAAGGAAAAGTTGTGTCCAGAGAGGACACAGTTAAGATATTGTGATGAAGCCTTGTCATGATAGCAAGGACAAATGAGAGAGGAGAGAGTGCGCATGCACAGCAGCGGTTTTGCCGTCTACTGGGGTAGTCTAAGGGAGAAAGGGAAATAAAGAAGACGTGTTCCCTCTGGCTCTGTGGTGTTAATAATTGGCACGCATTTTCTGCATTACACTAATACATCAAAGGAATGGTCCTTTGATGTTGGAGGGGACAGGAAATGAGATATAGTTTGATATAGGGGTCTGACATAGTTATACCAATCAGCTCCTGTGACCTGCCCCAAAAATGTAATTAAAATGTTGTATGGTCTTTTTGGAATTCATGTACAATAGGTATAGCCATAGTGGGTGACGATGAGCTCATGTCATTCAGTTCAGTTCCACAGTGCTGTCTGAACTATAGTTCCCAGCTGTATGGGTCCAATATATCTGGGTTACTTTGTGCTTGGTGTATGATCCTCTTTGGATTACTTCCTTAGGATTACTTTTTGGCAAAGCTGCCCTGGTACAGACCTATCAATCCTAAATGGATAGGTGTTTCCAGGTTGTCCCTGGCTGCTGCCACCTAGATCTTCATTATGGTGGTCTCTCTTTATAGAGTGATGGGAGATTTCTGTTATATTGGGCACAATGCCAACGCTTGTGGGATGGCCTGGTGTGGCCTGGTAGAGTTTGAAAGAGAAGTGTCAACCTTTTCTACCCTTTCACCAGCATCCCCTCGCAATGTTCTGCATCTGGCCTTTCTCTGCACCGTCTAACGCTACAAATGTTAATAGCTGTATATAAGAGGGTATTCCATGAAACAGTTCAATTTCAAATTTAAAGCAAGGGGATGGTAGGTCCAGCTCAATGGTCCTGAGGATGAGTTACTGTGGGTGTGAGCACACTCACAAGTATATTTAGATTGTATCATCAAACATATTTTTGGACTGTTTTCTGACCACTCATATGTAAGGACTAATCGTCATTATTTGTTTGGATTAATAAAAGGAATGATTGTTAAAATGCTCTACTACATGCATTGCACAAAACTGGATTTTTAAATATTAACTATAAATCGATGATTTATTGTTGCCCACCTGGATCAATGTAATGATTTGCACAGTCTGTCGTTGTATTACTCCTTCTTTAAAATCACGATTATGTGTATTCCAATTTTTGCATAATTTCAATTAGATTAAATCTGTGTCCCGAAATAGTGTTTGGTATCTCTGCCTATTGTGTAATTAGTTTGAACTGACCAATCAGTATTAAAAGGATTTTTTTTTTGCGTGCATATAGTTCATACAAACCTTTAGCACAGTAAGATTTAAGAAAGAGAAATGACATTACAAATATACAGTTATTCATACAAAAACACGTAATAGATTAAAAAAAAATAACTCATGCCAAAACCGAACTCCATAAAAGTGATCAATACATAAATTACAGAGATTAACAAAGGGAAATGGTCAATAGTGCAAATGCATGAACATCCATTTGTAAACATTAATAAGCGTCCTCATTAAAGGAGATACGACGTAGCATTTCCTTCCATATATGGCAGACAGCTCCTTTATAGACAATGGATTCAGCCCTGTATATCAAGCTCCAAAACTGATCACCTTCAATGGAGCTGATATCAGTTACAAGCCCGCCATAGTTGATCTGGTAGCAGGGTCTTAAGAAGGGGCATGATGTGAGCAAATGGTGAGCCAATTCAGCTCCAAGCCACAAAGTCAGCAAGTACTATTTTTGCAAGCTAGTTTAATCCCATGGCCAGTATGTTCTCTGGAAGGGAGAATAGTAAAACACAGATATATGATGAATATGGGATATAGTGAGAGCACATCTTTGTTAAGTAAGTAGGAAGATGACCATGACGGAATCAGTGCATGCTAAAGATTGCATCATTTGCCTTATTACTTAAATGAGAAATATTGGATATAACATCAAAATCAATAGTCAAAATCAAAAGGACTTTCATAATTAAGGCGGTCCTTCATGTACTCGGCTCATAAAATAATGTTCTCAATGATGTAATGTAATGCTTGTCTCATTAACTTGGTAAAATTACACACCTCAAAAGTATTTCCACTAAATAGGTGTGTGTGGGTTTGTGTTATTATCCGTGTGTGTGTGCACGCACGCGCGTCCGCGCTCAGACCCAGATGCAATGCCAAGGTGAAAATTACTATAGCCTTGATCAGCCTAAATCTGTAGTCCACAGCACTCTGTCAGGTGGAAAAGGCTGGTGTAGGGCAGGTGAGTCAGGGGTGGGGCACTTGAGTGGAACACTGCTTTTGAAAAAGATGGTGCAGTAGGGGTTCATCATGAAGTATACTGTAGATTATTTTCATTTGTGTTATGTGCATTGCATAAGAATATGCCACAGCTCTTCAACATGTACTGTAAAAACAGGCATAGATAATATAAGAAAAATTATAATAAACAAGTAACAAACACTGCACACATTTGTCGCCAGTACTTATTTCAGGTGCTTATTTAATGCACCCCAAACGGAATTCAAAAATATGGAACTAAATCAAATCCTAAACAATACATACACACTCAATAAGTGTCATAGATGTAAAGTTAATGACTTACTGAACATATTAATAGCAACTGTGAGGCAGATTTCGTCCCAAGATGCAGGTGATCTAGGTGCCGCCCAGTTATTGCGGTGCTTGCCCAGTTGGTGATCCTTTCAACAGGTCCACATCCTTGTCCCCAATCTATTACAGATGCAGCAAGTAGGCTTTCAACATTGCAGCCTGAGCCACTGCCTCTTCAGAGAGTGATTGGTTCCTGAGCACTGTGATTGAGGGGACGCTGACATCACACTCTGTTCCCAATCGCAGCTGCATGTGGCCAGGGCCACCACGTAAATGTGTGATTTCTTCCGCGTCCTTTGAAGGTAAGGAGCCACCTAGTGCTAAAATGATAACCAGAGTATAAGCAGGCTCTACACCATGTGCATCTGAGATATGCCGGGGCCAACTTAGAGTTGAGATGTGTGGTCGATGTGGCTGATTGACACAGTAAAAAAATTATATGTACAAATGTTTCTCTGAGGTACTCTACGATTATGGCTGTACATGAACTTGGGGCATCCTTCTACTCTGAAGAAAGGGTACTTGTCTTAAAACCTAGTATGGCACATACAAACTCCAATTTATAAATGTACCATGTACATTTCTGACATAAGAAATCCCTCAAAGAATTGAAACAAGTTCAGGGAAGTTTTGTTGTAAATGCAAGTGTTTACAACCTTCAAAGCAACATTACATTCTGGTACCTCATTTAGTAACCTCAACGAATTCTAAGCTAGGCATAACTTAAAGAATTAAATAATCAATTTTGCATGTTGCGTCTTTGAATGGTATCAGCAGTAGACTGCATACCCAAGCCAAAATGCGTGTTTGGTCAAACATTGTCCTGAATGAATTACTGTATTATTCTATAGCTGATTTAATTATTTAGGCTGTTATCGAGTGAATCAAGTAGTTTCTCCTCCTTGACTACCAGTACATGGTAAAAGCTTTGTCTGTGGCTACAGATTAATTTCCCCGTAAGATTTCACTGTGGGATATGTGTTACTGTCTCCCAAATTTGCAGCTGGTCCAGTCCTTAGAATTCCCTTGTACTTTAGGGGTTATCCCTGGACACAGTGCAGCCTTATCAAAGATGGCAGCCATTATGAATAGGTCGACGCTACACCATACAAGTAATTATGCATTAGCCACCATTGCACAAGCCACTGTCTGAAAATCCAGTTATACGCCCGTGGGCCCAATCCAATGAGCAGAGCTGCTTCTCTTGGCTGAAATCTCTCACTCAATAACCGTCTGAACGTATCTGCAGGGTGCCTTTCACATACTATAGCGAGACTCCATGATGACCACAATCCACGACAGATATTTAGTCAAGACCAGCCTCCCTGGCTAGGCACACAAATGTCCCTCTGCAACTCAAGAAGGTATTTCAAAATGTGCCCTGGAATTGGTCACGTCCACCATGGAGCTGCTGGCAGGCGGGGCTCTCTCATTGAAAGAGAAAGTATTGTGTATTATTTGTTGTGTTGGTACACATAACAAACTGTTGTCTGGTTAGAAATTGGTGATCCACAGACAGGTTGGCAGGATCGTTGGCGAATTTGTCTGGGAATGTTGTGCTGCGGGGAGGTGGTCTACATATGAGAAGTACTCTTAGTGATGAGGTGTGAAAGATGGGGCAGGTAAGAGAGAGCAATTCAAAATCTAGCTGTTCTCAATAACGGTCGCTGAAACTCTGATAGAATCTGTCTCTACTAGTTCTTTTACCCCCAACTCCATTGAGTGCCATCAGCACATGTGATCTGTATTCAGGGCTTAGTTTAGCTTGGTTATCAGAGAGCCACGGTTCTGTCATGAAGAGTAGACACATGTGGTCCTTGGGAAGCAGGTCAAAGATGTCAGAGGAGTGCTTGGAGAATGTTCGTACATTAATGATATGATATGATATGATATTTTATTTATATAGCGCCTATACAGAATGTGTTTCAAAGTGCTTCAAAGAAAGGGAGGGAACAAGGGAAAATACAATGACATTCTTACAGGCCATGAACAGTAAGGATGTGAAATTAACTATCGTACTCGGCCTGACGACATTTCAGATAGTGCAAGAGCTAAGACATAGATAAGGAACGGAGGGGGAGAGTGGGAAGGAAATGGAAACAGACAGGCGACTACCGTACTAGGCCTGACAACATTTCTGGTAGAGCCGGAGAAAAGCACGAGGTGAGGGAGAGGGGTGAAGAAAGGTAGGGGTGGAACAAAACAAGTGACCATCATACTAGGCCTGACGACATTTCAGATAGTGCTGGAGAGGGGTGGGGAGGAAATACCAGCAAGGGGAGGGGGGAGGGGGGAGGAGACAGACGAGGTTGCTATCATACTAGGTACAGGGACAATTTTGATAGAGTAAGTGCATAGAAGAAAGGAAGGGGAGGAGATAGGAACAGGGAGAAGGGAAAGGAGGAGACAACAGAGAGTTAGCAGTCAAAAGAGTGGAGAAGCAAGAGGGGAGAGTGAATACAATTGCAGAAGTCAGTAGTAACACATAATGTTGCAAGCCAGGATAGAAGATGAAGATGGGAACAGCATGATTCAGGGCCACCATGAGTACAAGATGCAAAGTAAGTCCAGCATGAGAGTTGGGAAAGGGTGATGCGCCATGAATGAATGAAGTCCGTAAAAGTCAAATTCAGCAATGGCCACAAGACGGTGATGGTGAAACGAGAATTTATCAGGACATACTCCTGCAGAAGTAGGCTTGAGGGGGGTGAGGGTGGAGCAGGGTAGAAGAATCAAGCAAAACAGGAAACACCTGTGTGCGAGAATGGTGGGGGCACAAGGGAACATCACGGGGGACCAGCGGGGATGGGGATGGCCTGTGGGGACAGAGGGAGTAACACATGTTGCTGCATGCTTACCTGCTGTCTGAGCAGTGGTTTGGCCCTGCGTCCTCCTGGTCCGAACAGGTTCAAAAAGGAATTGCCCTTTTCTTCGTCTGCCCTTCGCTTAGGATGCCCAGGCGAGAGACTCCCTTGATCTAATAGTTAAGAGCAGGAAGGAAGAGGCAGGGCAAAGAAGGTGGGTGGTGCTTAGGCCAGGTGACCTAGATCAACTTGCACCAGCTCCCCATCTGCAAAGGAAAAGAGGCTGGAGGGCTCCTTAAGTAGGGAAAAAGAGTGGCAAGCAGGAAGGTACCAGGTGGGCAGGGTTTGCTGAGTGGTGAAAAAGAGCAGCAAGCAGGAAGGCACCAGGTTGGCGGGGCTTGCTAAGTGGTGAAAAAGAGCGGCAGGCAGGAAGGCACCAGGTGGGCGGGGCTTAGGCCAGGTGACCTAAATCCACTTGCACCTGCTTCCCATCTACAAAGGAAAAGAGGCTGGAGGGCTCCTTAAGTAGTGAAAAAGAGTGCCAAGCAGGAAGGTACCAGGTGGGCGGGGTTTGCTGAGTGGTAAACAAGAGCAGCAAGCAGGAATGTACAAGGTGGGAGGGCTTGCTAAGTGATGAAAAAGATCGGCAGGCAGGAAGGCACCAGGTGGGCGGGGCTTAGGCCAGGTGACCTAGATCCACTTGCACCTGCTTCCCATCTTCAAAGGAAAAGAGGCTGGAGGGCTCCTTAAGTAGGGAAAAAGAGCGGCAAGCAGGAAGGTACCAGGTGTGCGGGGCTTGCTAAGTGGTGAAAAAGAGCGGCATGCAGGAAGGCACCAGGTGGGCAGGGCTTGCTAAGTGATGAAAAAGAGCGGCAGGCAGGAAGGCACCAGGTGGGCAGGGCTTAGGCCAGGTGACCTAGATCCACTTGCACCTTCTCCCCATCTGCCCATCTAATCAGGAGCCACCTGGTGTCAATCGATCCAGGGTGGGTGTGGTTGGTCGGAGGGATATTGAGAGGTCGTTGTGCTTTCCAAATTCAAGAAGGCGCAGTAGGATTTTCTTGGGGTCTTGCTTATCTTTGTGGTGTGGATTGCCTAGTGATGAATGGTGTAATGAGCACAGCTTATTGTGGCTATGGCCATCTGTTAGATGGTATTGTTGCCTGGGATGACAGGGATGTGGTCATTGAATCGACATGGTGTCCTGTGTCTTTGCTTTGTGATTCAGTAAGTGTTCCAGTGACCTTATGAGGAAAAGCAGTGGGGCCCTTTGGGATCTGTGGTGGGTTGAGCTGGAGGAATGTCACCGTCACTATACATATGTTTCCTCTTCTTTTCTTCATGTCTTATCCTGCTCTCTTTGCAGTTCGTTGGCATGTTATTGTGCACCTAGTATATATGTAAGAGCAGGGTGGACATGGGGGTAGGATGGATAAGGAGTGAAGAGATTGCACTTACATATTGTTTTTTTTCTAAGTCCAGACCTGAGGATAGTGTATTGGGCTTGTACTCTTTGAGGTTTGATCAGTGAGAGGTTCCCAAGAAGAGGGCCCAGTGCTGTGCAGTTATAGTAACTTCTTGGGTCTGATCTGATTTCAGAATGAGTTTGATGGCATTGTAGGAAATGTTGTAAACAGGGCCAAAGAAGGTTAGCGGCAGCCAAAGGAGTGGGGTGTAGGTACAATCTCCCCATGCAATTCGGTAGTCAAAGGTGAGGCAGTCTAAGTTTGTCAGTGTATACATTTAGGCACAACTTCTCTGCTGGTGGTGCACTGAGTGAGTTTAGTTATGCATGTGAAAACAGTGAGTTAACCTATCAGTGCAGGTGCACCTGTGAGTCAATCAGATTGTGCATGTGGACGCAGTGAGTTGGTCAATCTAGGCGTGCAATTGCAGCAGAGGGCCAATCTAAATTTGTCAGTGTATACATTTAGGCACAACTTCTCTGCTGGTGGTGCACTGAGTGAGTTTAGTTATGCATGTGAAAACAGTGAGTTAATCTATCGGTGCAGGTGCACCTGTGAGTCAATCAGATTGTGCATGTGGACGCAGTGAGTTGGTCAATCTAGGCGTGCAATTGCAGCAGAGGGCCAATGTAACTATACAGGTGAGGAATATGAGACAATCTGGCTATGAAGGGAAAGACAATGAGGCAGTTTAATTGTGCAGGTGAACAACATTGAGGCAATCTAACTATGCATGTGAACACAGTGAGGCAGTCTGCCTATGCAAGAACATACATTATGGCAATTTGTTTATGCAGGTGAATTCAATTAAGCAATCTTTCTATGTAAATGAACATTCGGTTTATGCAGATGAACAGAGTGAGTTAATCTACCTTTGCAGATTATTTAAAAAAAATAGTTCTATCGGTGCATCTAAGCATAGTGAGCAAGTCTATCTATCAGAAGAATACAGTGAAAATATCTGGTTATGCAAGTGAACACCATGAATAAGTCGATATTTTCAGTTGGATACAATGGGACAATGAGTCATTGTAGTTAAGCGACAGTGCCTCAATCTATCAATGCAGGTGAGAACGACGAGACAAACTACCAATACAAATGGATGCAGTGAGGCAAACTAAGCAGATGAGCGTATTGAGGCAATCTATCTATGCAAGTGAACAAATGAAGCAATCGATTTATGCAGATGAACAAAGTGAGTCCATCTATACATGCAGATGAATACAGTGAGTCAATTCTTCAATGCAGCTAAACAGCAGGGGCTCAATCATTCTATGCATGTGAATTCAATGAGTCAATCTATCAATGCAGGCGGATACCGTGAATCAAACGGTCTAAGCAGATGAGCACAGTGAGTACGTATGTAGGCACAGTGAGTCAATCTAGTTGTGTAAATGCACACAGTGAGGACATCTATATAAGTAGGTGAACACATGAGTCAATCTAGTTTTGAAGGTGAACACAGCAAATGATGTATCTACCGGAGTGGACACAATGAGTGCGTTAATCATTGCAGATAAGCAACAGTGAGTCACGTTATCGGTGCAGCAGAACCCAGTGAGGCAATATATTGATGCATATGAGTGCAGTCAGTCAATCTATCTATGCAGGATATGGATAGGCTTTTTCATTTCAGCGCTAAACATTGAAGCAATTGAACATATCAAAGTGGCTTGTTTTGTATTACTTGATGGGAGGTCAAGCAGTAATTGTTCAAAGCTTAACATATTTTGGAAAGCCTTTAAGTAACAAATAAAATGTATCCTTAATTGTGGAGTCAGATTAAATGCATTCCCTTTTAGTTGACCTAATTATATCAAGGTTTGATATTAAATTACTTTTGGAAAGAGTATAACAAACGCTTTTAATGCAATTAGTTATATATTTATTAGCTCTTACGGATTGTTTTGACTTACAAATGGTGGATGCATTCCTATATATACATGGTTTCGTTAAAAACAGACTACATTTAAGTGTGAAAGGTGACCACAAACATTGGCATACCCTGTACCATGCCCAGTGGAGGCAGCCATATGTTCAGATCGTTTTCGCTATTTTTGTTGAACCGTGACATTTGTGTCCAAATAAGTCTGCTAATAGTGCTACCTAGTTCACAGAATCAGCGGCCTTAATGGCTGTGCATGCAGGGCACATGGTTAATTGATGAAAAGCAACAGTGCACATGTTTTCTACAAAGCACAAATGATCATGATTGATTATGAATGGTTATTTAATACCCGGAGGTTTCTAAGAGCGGACCCGGGACCGAACCTGTGTTGCTCAATGCATTGCCCCTCAGCTATTCTCCAGAAACAAATAAGTGATCATAAGCTCCGAGCCCAGTGCCTGGTACACATAGAATGTGAGGTGACCAGCTGTACATAGGGCGGGCATGATTGGCCTAGTGGTCCACTACCTTGAATATGAGGGACGAACAATGGCATATGAAGACACAAAGTAGATGGCAATGCCTAGTCTTAATGTGTCTGGCTGCTAAGGCCAAGAGTTCCCACAAATATCAAAGCACTATCGTTACCTATGAGTCCAACGCATGGCTTATGGTGGGAGAACAAACGCAATTGATGCCAACACTGGGTCATAGTGGTAGTATTTGGTTTGCTATCACAATACTTGGCATTTGATCGCATGTCCTGACCGTATGATGCCAATGAATGGCATATGATGTGAATACCTACGAAAATGGTCCTACTATCCTATTATTTAACAAATGAGCAAATTAACCTACCATTTCATGGTTTTACCAGGACCATTCTAACTGTGTATAGATATTTAATTCCACACCCTAAGCATACATGCATTACCTCTTACAACCCACATGTGCAAATCATACCATACAGCCAAACATTAAAAAAAAACGCAGTACCACAAAAACTCTTGATAATATTAGGTTTTGTAAGCACCCCAGGCCAGATGCCACTCACATTATCAACCCCAGGCAGAAGAAGGGCCGTTTCGATCCTGTCAGAATTCAAACTTGCAAAATGCAGGCTGGCCACCTGTCAAAGGGGAGCAGTTAAGCTGTGCGGTGTCCTCAGGTAGAACCCAATCCACACTCATCAGCTCTCCATCAACTACACTAATCGATTAATAGACATAAAACAAACCAGACCAACTGGCTACGCCAAGGCTTGTGGGTAAAGCTCAAGTCGGAAAGTGTTAAACTGATTTCCATATGCAATACAAATTCCTACTGAAACCGAAGACTACAGGTGGCAACGCCCCACTACAGCTGACAAAGAATCTACAATGTTTTAACGCATGGAAATAATATTTGTGGTTGTTCATTTATTTGCTTATTCATTTCATGTTCACATGTAGCTCCTAAACTGTATTGTGGCGGAAGGCAGAGTCTGTTTCTATTCAGTTATTTAATGTAATGTATCCCGGAACTAACAAAGACAAAATGTACCTTTTGTATTTACTGAGAAGTTTCATGAGGAAAGTTGTTTTTACCATGGCATGCAACACACAGTTAAATTCACAGCTATACCAGTTTTGCAATCGTGTGCAATAACCATTCAACGTGGTAAGCCATGAATACGGTTTCATAAAATTGAGTTTGAATGGTGTGAAAGAATCACATGACAAAATCACCTATGAAACAGGTCAAAGAAATGTATAGAACATATTTGGCACTGTGGGGGATCAAGCTGTTGATTCGGGCCGAGAACAGGTAAAAGTGAACTAGCTTCTCTCAGGGAAGAGGTGTTGAGCAAGAAGGATGTGTCATGCAGCGAGAAAAGAACACGGAAGAATGAAAAGGAGAAACGCTTCATTGATTATGAGAAAGTGGAATCATAGTTTTAAGACTTCAGCGTTCAAGTCATCACACAAACATCCACCGTTAGGCAGAATTGCATGCAGTACCCTCTGGGATCACCACATACAATTAGAACTACAGGTGTAATGTAAGCGATATTCAATCAACACTACAGCTAAGTCAATGCCTAGTCTGGGATGCTGAGGAAAACCCTTATTCATTTATTTTTATATTCAGTTCAGTACTCTGGATGACAACCCTTGTATAACACCCCCCTCTTAGAATACCCCTGACCCCACTGAGCCAAGAAGTAGGTTTGTTTTGCAAATTAAAAGGTTTATTTGAAAAATTAAACAATATGTATATATCACACTTTTATAATAAATTAATATCTGATATTACACTGAGACATATGATGTGGATCCACAATGGGTAATGTTACAGTGGTACACTTGATTACTTAGGAGTAGTATAGAGGATGAGGTAGCTGAGAGTGCTTTTATGGCTTCAAGGACAACGCAATGATGAATGAAATGCAGAACAGAAAATAACTTGATATGGCTTCAACAAAAGGCAATGTAATCAATTTTCCTTGACAATTCACCCCCCCCCTATGCAATACAAGAAATGGAAGGAGAGCACACAGTCTTCAAGAATCCCAACAAATCACACTTTATAATGCAATACACAGTTCCAGTTCCCCCAGCAAGCTTAGAGAAAACAGGGATGAGTTTTAAACACAGGCAAATTACTTTAATGTGGTTTGCAAGGAAGTGAAAAGGTGCTAAAATTGCTTTTAATTCCCTCTAGAGGTTCAGGGTAGGTGATGGCTACTTTATATTAGTTCAGGCTCACTTTAACAATGCTCTATGAGTTATTACCAAGTTGCAAATGGATTTTAACAAAAGAAAGAATGGAGCTGCTATTTTGACAAGTGGAGAAATTGAGCCAAAATCGCAAATCGCGGTAAATTTCGCGAGTGCGTGAATCGCGATTGCGGTAAAAGTATAAGGAGTAGGAAGTCGGTTCTAGGCTTGTTGGAAAGCTTAGATTCTAAGCTTTCAGAGGAAAGTTAAATCTCGTTCCAAACGGTTCCAGAGATACGGATAGTTAAATAAAGGTAGATTTTCGGATTTAAAGTAAAACTCAAAATGACAGGTGACAGCTTGCAGCTTCAGAATTGACAGGTGACAGTTGTGCAGCTTTAAAAATGACAGATGACACGATTTCTAGGAGGCAGTTCTACTTAGGTTAAAATAGTTTGGATTAGATTATTTTAAGTAAGAGATTGGTTCTGCACAGTTCTGCTAGGTACGCACAATATAAATTTGAACTAGGCCTCGTCATGGATCTGGTCAACACGTCCGGCTGGGGTTCTGTCTGCTCGGCGAGTCAATCAGGCACCGGTTCTGCTCACAGCAATCTGGGTCAGCTCTGCTCTGCTGGTCTAGCCTCTCTGGATTCTGGATGTAACACTGCTTTCTGGGTACTGCTACAGGTTCTTGCAAAAATTCTTGGCAAAACTTCAAACAGCGCGCCCGGCTGTTGAATAGTTTGGTAGTTTTGAGGCCTGCTGAAGAGGATTCAGCTGGTGGATTCAGGCCTCTCTACTACAAATTCTGGAGTTAATTTCTGCTACAGGTTCTGGAGATTGATGGATTTGAAGTCTGGATCTCTGGATGTGAAGTCGTCGGTCAGCATGCTCTGCGGCAAATGGAATTGAATGTCTCTACTTGTCCCAGCAGTCTCTTTTTATGTGTTTTGAAAATGGGTGTGTGCCTGGGCCTAGCTAAGCCTGCCCCTCTCTACTTGTCATTGGCCCAATTCTCCCTCTCTCCCTTGATTGGGGGAAGGAAATGAGAGTCAGAGTGATGCTGTAGGTTTTATGGTCAGAGGAATCTCCCCTTGTCAGATTGCACACAAATCTATTTCTGACCCTAATACATATTTATCTATGTACATTTTTCTAATATTATAGGTCCAGTTAACATATTTTCTGTAGCACCAAACCATCCGATCCCTGTCTTTGTACGATGTTGTGTCCACTGATGATAGAATTCTCCCCTTTTCATCCAGATAACGACCTCTAAACCTTTCCAGATTTTACACAAATGTGCACCAGGGATATGGGATACAGATGATAAAGTGTCAGATTTTTTACATGCATACATTTGGAGTGAGACCCTATTTTCCGCTATCAACCCCCCAGAATACACTACAGGGTCCTAACGCCTCTTAAAATGTTCACAGAAAAATCACAAAAATAATGATATCACTTATATAATTCTGACAAGTCCGCACTTTGAGTTATCTATCTTTTTAAAATTATGCTCTGGTCAAAAAGGGGTGTGGCTTCCCACATCACAGGGTGGAATAACTGGTTTATCCACTTCCCCCAAGCCAGCTTGTTCACAGAGGCACAGCTGCCCCCCAGTTTCTTCCAAGAGGAAGCTATTTTCAACTCCTGTCGGGGGTAGTTGTCAGGCAGAATCCAGTTTCATTAAGCCAGGTTTCAGCTAAATGTCACTTTTTGTTCCCAGTTTAAATCACTTACAATTTTTACATAAACATTAAATAATTACTTCCTTCAAGTCATTTCAGAATATAGTTTTACATTGTATCCACCTCTTAGCAAGTCTTTCCTTGGTCTGGTTTTGTTTCATTTGTTCAGTTTTACACAAAAGTCTGGTGGTTTTAAAACGCCGGCTTTCTGATAGTGGTGAGTACTGGTAATGCAACCATTTTTGGGATTAAGAAAATGAATTCCCCACAGTTCTGAGTTGCTTTTTTGGCAATCAGCATTGCCATTCCCAATGGTTTCAGGCTACTATGTGTGTAGCCCAATGGTGGTTTTAGGCAGTGCCCTCCTGTGCTCACAACATAGGCAAAAATGGGTGGCAGCCTATTCTTCATGTTTTCCCTGTGCACTCTCTGGGGAGTTCTGGCCATCATGATGTTTTCCATGCCAGTACTGCACAGTTTTATGGTAGGGTTTGTATGCATGGGTAAAAACATCCCACAAGCCCCCCCTCTTGCGATGGCCATACTGTCCTTTCGCTGATGGAACTCGCAAGATCTGGGATGTTCGCCTCCTCTTCTTCCAATTCCATGGATGGCACAGTTCAGCATCTTTTCCTCCCTCCAGTCGATCAATCAGTTCTCCTTGCTGGTCCTGATGGGAGGATCGGGCGGTACCCCGGGCCCCTCAGGTCTCTGCTCCCGGTCCCCGGTCGTCCTCCTTGGTCAGTCTCCATGGTTTCATCTCTCCTAGGATGATAAAGCAAAGCGGCAATACCTATTCGTAGACATTTCTTCACCACTATTAATGGTGTGGCGAACATATACATTTTATGAATCAGAAGATATGAACATATACATTTTCTTTTTTAAATTAGGAGACAAGAACATATATATATATACAAGGATCACAGAATTTTATATGCTATATGTGGACTATTTTAGGGTTTGAACTGAATTACTCTAGAGCGGCCCCCTCTGGGATTCCAGTGGATTCCTCCAGTTATTGCAGAGTGTGCCTGGGATGGCAACACTTTAGCTGATTTATATGTACCCACTTGTCTTCCCCTTCCGCCAGACTGCCTTTGGGGATGCAGATCTTATAGGCAACAGGGGAGATCTTGTCTATAATTTCAAACGGTCCCTTCCATGTAGGCAAGAATTTTCGCTGTTTGGCCTGGTTCCTTTGGAAATTGTATAGATAGACCCGATCACCCACCTTATATTCCTTTCGGGTAGTTTTTAAATCATAGTGGGTCTTCATGCTCTCGGCTGATCTTTCTAGATTCCGCTGAGCATAGGCAAAAGCATGCTGAAGGTGTTTCCTTAAATTCTCCACATACTCATGAGTTGTGGAGGCATTTATCAACGTTTGCTCTTGGATTCTGTAGAGCAAATGCTGGGGAAGCACCATCTTGCGTCCAGTCATCAACTCAAATGGTGACATTTTGGTTGCAGATGAAGGGGTAGATCTGATGGCCATTAGGACCAGAGGTAATCGGATATCCCAACTTGGCCCAGAATCTGCCACAAACTTTTTTAAGATGCTCACAATGGTTCGGTTATATCTCTCCACTGCTCCAGAAGAAGCTGGCCTGTAAGCAATGTGTAGCTTCCTTTTAACCCCCAGTATCTCCCACATCTTTGTCATTACTTCACTGGGGAAGTGGCTACCCCGTCTGACTCAATCTTTTGAGGTAGACCAAAACGGGAAAAGATGTGGTTAATCATCAGGGCAGCTGCTGTTTCTGCCTTGCAATTTGGAGCCGGGAGACATTCCACCCACTTTCTAAACAAGCATGTAACGGTCAACATGTACTTGTTTCCTCTAGATGAGCGAATCACAGGTCCTACAAAGTCGATTTGCAAATCTGACCATGGCAGTGTCATCCCCCTCTTTTGGAGAGGCGCACAGTGTGTGAGGGATGCTGGCTGAAATTGTGCACACACAAGACACCCCTTCAAGTATTGGTCGAGGTCCTGCCCCATGTGTGGCCAGTATGCAACCTCTCTTAAGATTTCCAGTGTTGTGTGAAACCCCCTATGACCGGCGGTGGCCGCATCATGGGCGTGACTTAACATCAGGCTTCGGAATGAGGTAAGGACCACCCACTGATCATGGCCAGCTTGGGATTTCCTTACCAACAAACCGTCTTGGATTCAGAACATTTTTGGACATTTCATCAACACTCTTAGGTCCTCTTTCCCAATGTAATCGGTATCCGTCAGGGGAAAGTTCTCAGGGTCCTCAAGGTGTTGGTAAAACTTACCAATAATTGGATCCCCCTTCTGAGCTGTAATTAAATCAGCATCAGGGGTCTCCTTACTCCATTGTGCAGTTGAAAGATCATTGTGAGAATTGGTCTGGGACCTAGTGATAGCAGTGACCTGGATTTCCCCCAACAGGGACTCTATCTCTATTAGATCCCCTTCGATGGCCCCGGTTTTGGCCAGCTGATTAGCTAAGTCATTTACAGTTTTGTCTGGTCCCTCTACTTTGGAATGACCCTTGATCTTTTTCCAGTAGATGGTCATCCCATTCGATGTGACCAGATCATCAATATTTTGGATTAACTTCCCATGTTTCAGGGGTTTGTTATTAGCACATAACATGCCTCGGGTTTTCCAATTAACCAGGTGCTCCACGAAACCGTTCCGTACATAATCCAAATCTGTGATTATGACCAGTTCGTTGAGTTGATGTTGGACAGCAGTGAGGATGGCCTGATGCACAGCCATCAATTCTGCCACCTGACTACTTTGGGGACCAATTTTGTATCCAGCGGAGGGTTCTGGAGACTCATTCACCCATGCATTCCCTATGTCGGCCACCAGTTCTTTCTCCCCGTTGTCGTCAACATGGTACGAGCATCCATCCACATAGACAGTGGGCATTCCCTCACACTTGTCTTCTTCAATGACTTTGTGTGGGGAATTAAGGTATGCCTCCATGTTGTCCTTGATTTTTAGACTTTCGTCCTCGAGACAGTTTTCTCTGGCACAATCATGCAAGTCAGCCAGACCTTGCGCGAGGGGACTCTTCTTGTTTTGGCCATATCTGACCTCCACAGGAAAGGCTTGCATTGACAGAATCCAGGAAGTAATTAGGGAATTACTCACATTTCCTGCCTGGATTCTGTCACTTTGGAGATATTGCAGAGGCTGGTGTGGAGTCTCCACTATGATGTGTGCCCCCTGGATAAACGGGCGGTAATTCTTCAATGCCCACACCGTTGCCAGGAGTGCCTTCTCACAATCGTTGAATTTTTCCTCCATAGAGGATAAAGTTTTGCTCGCATAGGAGATTACTTTATTGACCTTGTCATGCTTTTGGTATAAAACTGCCGTCAAGCACGTATTAGAGAACCCCGTCTCCAGGAAGAACTCCTTGTTTCTGACAGGGTAAGCTAGGCAAGGCGATTGTGAGAGGCTTCTTTTGAGTTGTCTTACCGCCTCGGATTGTTCTGGACCCCATTCCCACTTGACCCCCCCTTCAAGAGATGAATCAGGGGTCTAGTGATCTCTGCATAGCCTTCAATGAACTTTCTGCTGTAATTAGTCAGTCCAAGGAGGCTCCTTAGTTCCCGCAGAGTTGTGGGGTCTTTCAGTTTCTGGAGTGCTTCCACTTTATTTTCTTGGGGACAGAGACCCTGAGGAGTAATCTCATGCCCCAAGAAATTAACACGGGTTCTACACCACTGTGCTTTCTGAAAGGAAAGTTTTGCTCTGGCGGCCCTCAACTGTATCAGAACATAACGGATCTCCGCTATGTGTTCCTCCACAGATGAACTTTTGATGAGGACATCATCTACATAAGCCAGGTTACCCCTCGCACCCATGTCGGGCATGGCCTTATGTAAGAAAATGTTGAATTCATTGCCGGAGTTGAGGTATCCGAAGGGAGTCCGGGTCCAGGTATACTGCTGGCCCCCAAAGGTAAAAGGCAGTTTGTATTGGTCCTCCCTACTGACAGGCACGGTCCAGTATCCATTGGTCAGGTCTATTGCAGTGACTACTTGTGACCCCTGAATCTGGGCCAGCCCTTGGTCAATGTAGGGCAGAGGCCATCGGGAAGTATGGACCCGTTTCTTGAGCTCCCTAAGGTCGGGCAGAGTCTCCACTGGCCGTTTGGCGTCAATATTCCCAGCACCGGATTATTGAAAGTGCTGTGGACTGGACGGATTATTCCCCGGGACTCAAGGTTCTTAATTATTTCAGTAAGGGACTCCATGGATGCGAGAGGGAAGCATATTGCTTCACAAACACTGGAGTCATTCCAGTGTCCGTGGGAATTGTTGTAGTGTGGATGTCGGTGCGACCACAGTCATATGAGTCTACCGCAAAGAGATCTTGGAAATCCAAGAAAACTTGTTTCAACTTTTGCTTCTGTTCCAGAGTCACACAGACATCAGCTAGGTTGACTCTCTCTTCCACCATCTGCCTGAAGCCTGGAAAGACTTCTGGTTTGGCTATCTCAGCGGCCTCCTCCAGCTGGGTGGAGAAGTCCCTGGTCAGAGTGGACTGGAGGCTTCAGGTGGGAAAGGCAGCCCTCATGGACCTGGAAAATCACCTCATCCCTCCTGAAGTCACAAGTCACATCTTCCTTACCATAAGGGCAAGAAGTGTACACCAGGAAGTTCCCCCCATGCCGGGTGAAAATCCTGTCTGGTGTTGTATTGTCCTCACTGTCACTGTCAAAACAGTCCTTGGGGATTGGTCCAAACAGTTCATTTCCTAAATCAATGGAGAAATGTCGGTCATCAATCGCCATTCCAATAATGGTGCCTGCGGCTAGAGTAATACTCTTTAAGTCACTGTTATCCACCTCTATTGGAATGGTGTCATGTTCTATGTTGACTAATGGTGTTGGGTTTACCCCTAACCCTTGCTGTTGGAGAGAAGCATTTAGATGGATATAAGCATCAGGGTTTTTCAATTTTTGTCCTCATTTAACTTTCACTCCCAGGGAGAATTGTCGGGTCCTTTCTGGGATCGTGACTTCCTCTTTAATCTGAATTTCAACTGCATAAGGTAGCAATTGAGCTGACCTAAATGCTTTTTCTGAATCATCAAAGCCCATGGGATTATCCGCTAATCGGGACCAAGCTTTGAAGTTTATTAGGTCCAAACTAAAGGCAAAGCGATTGAGAATGTCACTGCCTAAGTAAAAGGCGGCAGTGATGTCTTGCACGACCCAACAATTATGGACTATGCTCTTGTTGCCAATGGAGATTTTGAGCATACACCTGCTTGGCAGGAGATGTTTGGAATTAGGTGCTTCCAGGTCTATTTCCCATTTGTCTATCAGTTTGAATGGGGGAATGGCTGGATCTTTTGGGAGTTGGCGGAACATGGCTTCGCTGATGAAGCTCTTACCAGTGTTCACACACACTCGAGCGAGAACAGAGTCCTTCCCATCATTTAACTGAACAGGGATGAACAACTGCTCTCCAATTTGCTGAATATCAGCCAGGCTCTGCGCTGATTTCACATCTTTCTGGACTATAGGAGTGGGAGTTTCTGATTGTGGATTAGTAAAGAATTTCAGGGTGTTTCCTTCCAGTGTGGAATACCACCTTAAACTGGAAGGAAGGTTGATTTTCAGAAATAGAGAGGAGCCCCCATCACCAGTCTGTTGTCCTACTGCTATTACTGTCACGTCTGGAGTTTGGTTGTTCTCGAAGTGAAATTCTACTTGGTCAGATTTTTGTTCAACCATGTGGCAGGTGCTGTTTAAACTAACATGGTTGACACTCTGTTTTAATTTTATTGGTTGGCTAGTCTGGGTCCAGAGGACCTTGTTTACACAATCTATTAGGGGTGACAACCTTCTCAGGAGGTCATTCCCTAGTAAACAGGGGGTGCCCTCTGGAGTCACTACTATGACCGGGTGTTTCACCTTGTGTCGCCCAATTTTAATGTCCAAGTCTGCAGTCCCCTCAACGGGAATTTCCTTCCCGTCAAAGTTCTGCAGTTGTCCAGGAAGAGAGGTGAGAGGAATTCGGTAATTCTCCCCCCTTCCTGCATTTAGTTCCTCAAAGGCCCTTTTGAACAGAAGGGTAGCTTGGGATCCAGTGTCCACCAGTGCCAAAATTGTACACTGCCCCTGTACTTGTACCGGGGCATAGTATCTTCCCTCCTTCTTCTCAAGGGGGCACAGATAATGCACATTTTTGGACAACTGGTGGGCTAACTTTCTGGACTTGGACATTGCTAGCGAAAATATTTGGGCAGAATTCTGTGGAGAGCCTTGGGAATCTGAAAGAAAAAGTTGGCAACTGGAGATCAGAGCCATTGTGGGTTCCCCTGGTTCCAGTTCTGGGCCGCCCCGCCTCTTTTTGGAGGCAGTCATCAGGATGGGTTTGACCCTTGGGATTTTGGTATTGTCGGTTCTGGGATGAGATGATGGGCGGCGGTAGCTCAGTGTCCACATCTCCCCAGTCTGATTTGGCATCCCTGGGGACCCATTTTTCTTTGGGAGGAGTTCCCCCATCGCTAAAGGAGAAGATCCTTTTCCCAGGATCTTCCGAGGATCCCTCTCCCTCAAATTGGAAGACCTGTACCTCCTCCACAAAGTGGGTCTGTTTGGGTCCTTTGTTTCTCCTACCCCCCCTCTGCTCCTTGGGAGGCAGGCTTTCAGGGGCACGAGATTTTGTTTCCGGTTCCTGGTTTTCCAGGGGCTGTTTACAAGTTGGGAAGGAAGCTTCCTCCAAGGCTTTACACCCCCCTTTCCCTTGTGCCGCCTCCCTGGGAACCGGTGGGTTATCGGGGTGCTGCCCCGTCATTGTTCTGGAGCACCAGGTCCAGAGTTTGGGGCATTCTGCTGTGGCATGCTCATCTGAGAGTTCTGTTGAACCCTCAGTATGTGACCCAGATCCCGTGCCATATTTTGGACCTGGCGCACAAGTTGTGAAACCCGCTCAGGCTGATACGGGGCTCTATTTTCTCCCCTGGGCTGATCCCGGGAAGGGTAGCTATCCCTTCTCTGGTAGTACCCCTGGTTGGGAAGATTTTGGTACCCCTCCACCCTTGGCCTCCCCTCTCCCGTATTAGGTTGTCTGGGCTCAGGGAATTGGGGAAAGAAGGATGGATGATTTTGGGGCTGGAAATTTGGTGGATACCTGGGGAAAAAGTTCTGCCCAGGATTTGGAGAATTTCTGCCCTCCTGTGGGAAGTTGGGAGGGAAGTTCCCTGGGTTAGGTGCTTGCTGGACCCCCCCCTTGGGCTGGAGGAATCCACACATAACCCAGGATTGGTCGGTTTCCCTTGTAGCGGGGACTTACATAGTCAGGGGAGCGGGGGACCCCATTTGTGGGAGTACCTCCTGGACTCCCTGTCTGTGACTGGCCCGAGGGCCTTCTGGGCTGTGAATTATTTGGTGCAGGCAGGTTTTTAGGCCCCCCCGTCTCCAAATCTAAAACGGGGGCAACCTTTACCTCTGCCACCTTGGCAGCAACAGGGGTGCTGTTGGTTTTGGGATTTTTCGGGGCATTATTTTTATTTTCGATGGGCTTCTGCACCTCATATATCCGGGTAGCCTGTTCAATGACCCAGTCTAAAGATCTTTTCTCATGAAAATCTCTCACGAGCTGGGTCATTATGTATTTGGGTAAGGCATGGAAGAACGTATTGATAAATTCTCTGCTATCCGTGCGCACCCTTCTGGTGGTCTGCGCAAAAGCACGCTTTAATTCTTGCACAAACTCTTGTAGGTCCTGATCCTCCCCACATTGCAAATTGTAGGCTGCCTTGCGAGCCTCTTGAGGATTTCTGTGCACAGAAAAATGTTTCAAGATGGCCGCCCTGTATGTGGACCACCTTGAATGGTTTTGATCCTCCAGCCCCGCAAAGAAACTGGAGTATTCTGGTGAGAAGGTCCACTTTACATATTGAATACAGCTTTGGCTGTCCTTCAAATGGA
Organism: Ambystoma mexicanum; assembly: GCF_040938575.1. Classification (NCBI taxonomy): domain Eukaryota; kingdom Metazoa; phylum Chordata; class Amphibia; order Caudata; family Ambystomatidae; genus Ambystoma; species Ambystoma mexicanum. The sequence goes on along the minus strand of NC_090927.1, from coordinate 628,802,242 downwards.
AAGTCTCCATCATTTGCTCATAGAGCTCCAAGTGTTCCCAAACAGAATACTTGGCGTTCTTATGATAAGGCGTGATGACACTCCTTATTGCCTTTATTTGTTTCAATGGGTCCTTAAGCAAGGCCCTTTTTGCCTTATTGGCCTTTTTGGTTCGGGTAACCCTGGTCCATTCATCCTCTGACTCAGAAGCGCTGCTCCCAGAGGTGCCCGTCTGATCTTCCAGTTTTTCCCGGATTCTGCGAGCTTGGGAATGGCTGGCAGAATGTGGGGACCTGGTCTCCTGTGTCCTGTGACGCTCAGAGGAGTCTTCAGATCCCTCCTTGCTACCAGGATTTGCTGGATATCCCCCCCACTGACCTAACTGGGCAGAGGTTTTCAGGATGCCCTTAGTGGGCCTAATCTCCTGGGGTTCCCCACTAAATTGCACTGTGCTTGGGTGCCCATACCCGGATGGCCGCCCCTCCATTCCTGGGTGGTACTGGCCTATGAGCCCCATACTTTTAGCTGGATAGTGATCTGAAATCCCTGTGGCCCTGTGCTCATGTGCGCCAGGGAACATGGGGGTGGCAGAGTCCAGGGACTGGTAGAGGTGAAGGCCTCTGGTACTAGGGCTATGCTCAGGAGTTTCTCTTTCCCAGCAAAGCTCATCTCTATCCGCCCCTGTTCCTTGTTGCAATGCAAGAGCCTGCGCTTTCAGTTCCTCAGTTAAGGCCTTACTAGACTCTATCAGTCTCTCCTGCATCGCTACCTGTTGCTGGAGCCTATCATTGTGCTGACAGAGAGCCTCATTTTCTCTCTGTGCCTCCTGATTGGTCCTGGAGTACTGGGCCAGTCTCTGCTGCAGGAGGGTTACCTCCTGAGCTGTGTCCCTATTGGCCTGCTCCTTTCTTGCCAGAGCATCCTCCACCCTCCTGGTGTGCTCTAATAAGTTCTGGTGTTCTTTTTGGAGGTCACCCAGTCCCTGGAGGGCCAGGTGACTTTCTTCCATTTTCCTTTTTAAGTGGCAGACTTCCTGGCCTAAGGTATCCCTTTCCTGACTAAGAGCCTGCATCTGTGCCGCCAGGTCGTCCCTTTGCCTTTGGAAAGCACCAGCTTTCTGGCGCTCCTGGTCAAACTCTGCCTGGGTATCCAGATCTTTCAAAATCAGTTTATTGCTCTCTGCCTTCTCCCTATCTAGGTGGCTTTGCAGGGTGACTACCTGCTCGGCACATGCCCTATTGAAATCTAATTGTTGGTCCAGCTTTTTCTGGCTCTGCAGTAGGGAGTACAAACCTTATTGGTACTCCTTCTGCAAGGCCAGAAATCTGGTATCCTGGTCCGCCTTTTCCTGTTGCAGCACATCCATAGCCTCCTTTATTTTAGTGATGTACTGTCTGCTGTCCTTTTCTGACTCCTGGCTCCTGAGCAGCCTCTGCTCAGAAGAGTCCAGATCAGATTGGGCCTTCTCTAATGCCATCTGTTGCCTATTTGCCAGATTTTGGCCTTCATCACATTTGTCCTGCAGGGCTCCCATATATAGATACAAATATGCCGCTATCCTGGCAATCTTATTATGTTCATCTTTGGCTTTAGGGGCCATATATAGTTCACTCAGGGCCACATGTAGGGGACCCTGATCTCCCCATATATCTGACCCTGTTTCAGTGACCTGTTGCGCGATTGCCTGCAACCAGACCTTTTGGTCCTGATGAGTCCACTCACCTCTCACAAATAGCTTATGTAAGAAGTGCTCTCTGGCTATTTTCATATCTACCAAGGTCGTCATTCTGGAATTTGAGTTCCTTCCTGACTTACAGAAGTTTGTATTTTATTTTGCAAAACAGATCGTTTCCTTAGAGCGTTCCTTTGAGGGATGCTTTCACAGTGTAAAGCAGCGTGGTGATCTAACCGGATATGTGTATCTGGTCAGTTGGCACACTGTATTAATCTGCACAAGTGGTAAATCTAACCCAGAATTTCCCGGCTCCGAGCCCCCACTTTTGTAAGCGATATTCAATCAACACTACAGCTAAGTCAATGCCTACTCTGGGATGCTGAGGAAAACCCTTATTGATTTATTTTTATATTCAGTTCAGAACTCTGGATGAGAACCCTTGTATAACACCCACCTCTTAGAATACCCTTGACCCCACTGAGCCAAGAAGTAGGTTTGTTTTGCAAATTAAAAGGTTTATTTGAAAAATTAAACAATATATATATATCACACTTTTATAATAAATTAATATCTGATAGTACACTGAGACATATGATGTGGATCCACAATGGGTAATGTTACAGTGGTACACCTGATTACTTAGGAGTAGTATAGAGAATGAGTTAGCTGAGAGTGCTTTTATGGCTTCAAGGACAACGCAATGATGAATGAAATGCAGTACAGAAAATAACTTAATATGGCTTCAACAAAAGACAATGTAATCACTTTTCCTTGACAATTCACCCCCCCCTATGCAATACAAGAAATGGAACGAGAGCACACAGTCTGCAAGAATCCCAACAAATCACACTTTATAATGCAATACACAGTTCCAGTTCCCCCAGCAAGCTTAGAGAAAACAGGGATGAGTTTTAAACACAGGCAAATTACTTTAATGTGGTTTGCAAGGAAGTGAAAAGGTGCTAAAATTGCTTTTAATTCCCTCTAGAGGTTCAGGGTAGGTGATGGCTACTTTATATTAGTTCAGGCTCACTTTAACAATGCTCTATGAGTTATTACCAAGTTGCAAACGGATTTTAACAAAAGAAAGAATGGAGCTGCTATTTTGACAAGTGGAGAAATTGAGCCAAAATCGCAAATCGCAGTAAATTTCGCGAGTGCGTGAATCGCGATTGCGGTAAAAGTATAAGGTTCCAGAGATACGGACGATTAAATAAAGGTAGATTTTCGGATTTAAATTAAAACTCAAAATGACAGGTGACAGCTTGCAGCTTCAGAATTGACAGGTGACAGCTGTGCAACTTTAAAAATGACAGATGACACGATTTCTAGGAGGCAGTTCTACTTAGGTTAAAATAGTTTGGATTAGATTATTTTAACTAAGAGATTGGTTCTGCACAGTTCTGCTAGGTACTCACAATATAAATTTGAACTAGGCCTCGTCACGGATCTTGTCAACACGTCCGGCTGCGGTTCTGTCTGCTCGGCGGGTCAATCAGGCACTGGTTCTGCTCACAGCGATCTGGGTCAGCTCTGCTCTGCTGGTCTAGCCTCTCTGGATTCTGGATGTAACACTGCTTTCTGGGTACTGCTACAGGTTCTTGCAAAAATTCTCGGCCAAACTTCAAACAGCTCGCCCGGCTGTTGAATAGTTTGGTAGTTTTGAGGCCTGCTGAAGAGGATCCAGCTGGTGGATTCAGGCCTCTCTACTACAAATTCTGGAGTTAATTTCTGCTACAGGTTCTGGAGATTGATGGATTTGAAGTCTGGATCTCTGGATGTGAAGTCATCGGTCAGCATGCTCCGCGGCAAATGGAATTGAATGTCTCTACCTGTCCCAGCAGTCTCTTTTTATGCGTTTTGAAAATGGGTGTGTGCCTGGGCCTAGCTAAGCCTGCCCCTCTCTACTTGTCATTGGCCCAATTCTACCTCTCTACCTTGATTGGGGGAAGGAAATGTGAGTCAGAGTGATGCTGTAGGTTTTATGGTCAGAGGAACCTCCCCTTGTCAGATTGCACACAAATCTATTTCTGACCCTAATACATATTTATCTATGTACCATTTTTCTAATATTATAGGTCCAGTTAACATATTTTCTGTAGCACCAAACCATCCGATCCCTGTCTTTGTACGATGTCGTGTCCACTGATGATAGAATTCTCCCCTTTTCATCCAGATAACGACCTCTAAACCTTTCCAGATTTTACACAAATGTGCACCAGGGATATGGGTTACAGATGATAAAGTGTCAGATTTTTTACATGCATACATTTGGAGTGAGACCCGATTTTCCGCTAGCAACCCCCAGAATACACCGCAGGGTCCTAACGCCTCTTAAAATGTTCACAGAAAAATCACAAAAATAATGATATCACTTATATAATTCTGACAAGTCCGCACTATGAGTTATCTATCTTTTTAAAATTATGCTCTGGTCAAAAGGGGGTGTGGCTTCCCACATCACAGGGTGGAATAACTGGTTTATCCACTTCCCCCAAGCCAGCTTGTTCACAGAGGCACAGCTGCCCCCCAGTTTCTCCCAAGAGGAAGCTATTTTACGACGCCCCATTATAACATTTGCCTGAGTCCAAGGACAGGCTTTTGTTCAACTCCCTGTAGTCCCCAGCTGCTCCACCCCTAATCTAATCCGAAAGGTGACAACTCCTTTTGGCAAGGGGAAGAGTGGCTGAGCAGGTTTCAACTCCTGTCGGGGGTAGTTGTCAGGCAGAATCCAGTTTCAATAAGCCAGGTTTCAGCTAAATGTCACTTTTTGTTCCCAGTTTAAATCACTTACAATTTTTACATATACTTTAAATAATTACTTCCTTCAAGTCATTTCAGAATATAGTTTTACATTGCATCCACCTCTTAGCAAGTCTTTCCTTGGTCTGGTTTTGTTTCATTTGTTCAGTTTTACACAAAAGTCTGGTGGTTTTAAAACGCCGGCTTTCTGATAGTGGTAAGTCCTGGTAATGCAACCATTTTCGGGATTAAGAAAATGAATTCCCCACAGTTCTGAGTTGCTTTTTTGGCAATCAGCATTGCCATACCCAATGGTTTCAGGCTACTGTGTGTGTAGCCCAATGGTGGTTATAGGCAGTGCCCTCCTGTGCTCACAACATAGGCAAACATGGGTGGCAGCCTATTCTTCATGTTTTCCCTGTGCACTCTCTGGGGAGTTCTGGCCATCATGATGTTTTCCATGCCAGTACTGCACAGTTTTATGGTAGGGCTTGTATGCATGGGTAAAAACATCCCACAGTAAGCAAAACCAAACGTTGGTATAAGTCTGTACTACACAGTTTCTGGTAGCGAGCTGAGCAGCCAGGCTTATCTCAAGAGGGAATGTGAGCAGTAAAGGATGTTACACAGAGGTCTTACAATCACAGTAGTTCAAGTAGACACTTACACTCAAGGTTTCTTGGTAAAACACTTATAAATGTATTACACAGTCATTTAGAAAACATTCACTAGAAGGAGGCAACTTAATATCATACACAAACACACTTCAGTACTAAACCAATAAGTTTCAGAGTAGATTAGGCTCCCCTGAAATAGGAGCAAAATGGCATTTCAGTCACTTTAAATAGGAGTAAAAAGGCACAAGTTAATAAAATAGATCACACATACTTTCTTAGGCAGTGCAAATTGTTTCAGTTCACTAGAGGGCTCGATTCAGTTCAATAGGCCTAGGCCAAAGTCAATGGGCTAGTGTCTTGTAGAGGAAAGGGCAGTTCTTGTTGTAAATGGTAAAGTCTTTGCCAAAGTTCTCAGAAATAGTTTGTACGAAAAAGAATCATATGTTGAGTCACAAGCTGATTAGGCCTGCAAGTTGGGAAAGTTTCACAAAATTCCACCACGAGAGGTAAGTTCTCTCAATCGGGTTGGCACAGTACCTTGACATGAAGAAAAGATGCAGCTAAAGAAGTTGGTTCTTGGCAGTTCCTGCAGATCTCACTGTTCCTGAGCCTCAGTCATGGGGACAAGATGGAGGACATCGGAGGACTCCTGCACTGCAAGGGGATTGGTCAAACAAGCTGGCAAATGGAAGATCTTCGGTTTGAGTAGCTTTAGTCAAGCACACAACCTTGTGTCCTTCCCCCCGGTTAAACCTAACCAACTCTGAGAATGGTAACCAGGTGGCTTACGAGTTGGCTGACTGTCCGGCAAGGACAACCACCCTGCTGGGTGAGTGACAGATAAGCTGGAATGAATGGGAGAAAATTGTTTAAAAGCAGGTCTCTGGAACTTGGCAAGCAGAGTCGACCACTGGAATGAAAAGAACCGAAGACGAGCTGAAGGAAGATGACTGCTACAACTCCTGGACCATTGGTTTGCCCGGTGAAGCCCTGATGCAGGTCCGGATTGCCTGAAACTCCATCGAGTGAGAAGCTCCTTCAAGGGCTACTGCTTCCCTTGAGCTGGTGGGAACAACCAACTCGTAAGCCACCTGGACACCGTCTCCATACTGGTCGAATTTTCATCAGAGTGCTGTTGAAAACCGGATAGCCAGTGAGAAAGATAACAGTTTGTGTACTTTAAGGCACTCACACCTTAAAAACGACGCTTAGCCAAGCTTGTGGCCTCTTCCCTGGGCAGTGTAGGAACCTCCCAATGTCTTCCTTCTTGTCCCCGACTGAAGAACAGGAACAGCAAGATCTGCAGGAACTGACAGGAACAACTGCCTCAGCTACAGCTATTCTTCATTGATAAGGTACTGTGCAAATGCGGTGTGGAAATCCTTTCTGCTGTGGATAAAGTTTGTGAAACTTTCCCAACTTTGGAGTCTTGTTCGCTACTGAACCGACATATAACTCGTTTCCTGCCAAACTACTTCCTCGAACATTGCCAAAGACTTGTTTACTACCAGTACTGTGCTATCCTATCCAAGAGACTGAACCATTGACTTTGGCCTAGGCCTATTGAATTGAATTGCTAGTTGTTGTGAATTGAAATTATTTAGCCTGCCTATGAAAGAAATTGTGCTTTAATTCTTATAACCATTTTCTTTCTACCCCTTTTGAAAGTTACTAAAGTGCCATTTTGCTCCCACTTCAAGGGAGCCTAACTTGTTCAGAAACGTCTTGGTGTTGTACTGTAGCGTATTAAGATTGTGATATTCAGCTGCTTCTTACTAGTGGAATATTTTCCAACTGACTGTGTAAATAAATGTATATTCTTTTACCAAGAAACCTTGAATAGTGTTTGTTTGAACTACTGTGATTGCAAGTCCTTTGTGTAACATCTTGTACTGCTCACATTACTCTTGAGATATGTCTGGCTGCTCAACCACTGCTACCACATAACTGTGTAGTACAGGTGTGTACCAAAGGTGAGATCTGGTCTTAATTGTGTGTAGTGTTCCCAAAGGGTACTGCATGTAATTCTGCCTAACACTGGTGGCAGCCGTGGGATAAAGTATAGCTGTTACACTGAGATTGCTGCTCTTACCTTTGTTCAAATAACCCTCACAAGGCTAAGCACCACTAGAAAAACAATTGTTTTATCATGCCTGATATGGATAGCTACAGACAGGAGACCCTAGTCATTTTAACAGTTGATCAGCTGAGAGAAATGTGTAAAGCTAGGAACCTCACTGCTAAAGGCAAAAAGAATGAATTAATAGAAACGGTGTTGGAATGTCAAAGTCAAAGAAATAGGTAGGCTGTACCTACTTCTGATGAAAATGTGGAAAATGATGATGAGGATGATAATGTTTCAGAGTTCAACTCAAATGTTATTGATGAGTTAGATAAGGCAGAGGAGTCTCAAGATGTAGGCCTCACTTTACCTCTACCTGCTCTTAGGCCTAATCTTTCGCCACAGGGGCCCTACCAGGTCCAATGATGAGTCCAGAGTTTGTCTTTCTTGAGAAAATGAGACTTGAGTTAGAATTCAAAAGAATCCAAGCACAAACTGAAAGTAAACATCAAGAACTTAAAGTAAGGGAAATGCAATTACAACATGCTCTTGAAATGAAGAAATTGTCTCTTGAGAATGGTTCTCTCCCAGAGTCTTCTAGGTGTTCCAGTCCTAAGAGGCCTCGCATGCCCAAACATGCAGTAAGTATGTATGAGGTTAAGCTTGATATTTTGGATTGGTTGGCAATTTTTGAATATAACCATGGGATTCAGAACATTACAGGGAATCAGCTGATCCCTTGGCTTTTTTCGAGGCTTACCCCAGTTGCATCTGATGTTGCAGTGGAGATGGGAGAAGTAGACAGAATGGAGTATAAAAGTGAGAAATTAGCTTTGATTGCTAGGTTTGGGAAAACCCCTTCCCAGTATCTTAGGAGGTTTAGAACCCTCAAAAAGCATGATGGTACCCCTTGGTCTACCTGGATGGGTGAATGTTTGAAAAACTTAGATGGTTGGATTAAGGTTTACAGAGTTAACACTTATGAAGGTATGAGAAATCTGTTTATGTTGGAATCTATTTATGATGCTTGCTCTCCTGAGCTGAGACAGCACTTGGCTGACTCTAAGGAAATTGATCCAAAGAAGTTGGCAAAGGCTGCTGATTTGTAGGTTGCCAACAGGGCTACTCACAAGGATTCTGGGGCAACTCAGAAGAAGGATAAGGGAAAGCATCACAGAAAGATAACAAAGAGAATTCTAATACCTCCAACCCAAAAGAGGGCCACAAACATAACAAGGGTAAGCCACAATGGAAACCGAATCAGACTAGTGAAACCCCTGGTGCTAAACCAGAGGTGGGTCAGGCCAAATCCCCATTTATAAAGACATTTGGAAAATGTTATGCTTGTGGGGCAACTGACCATGTGAAAGAGGATCCCAGATGTAAGGGTAAACCTTCAGGAGTCCAAACTGTCTCCTTAGCCTTCTCCCCAGAGTAAGAAGTTCAAATGGCAAGTGGAAACTTTCACCTACCGGCTGAGGAACCCATGAAAGTCTCAGACAGTATTTATTTAGTGTCCCTGGGTCTGTGGGTACAACAGAACCTAGATGCCTACAATTACATTCCAGACAATACTAAAGAGTATTACAAAGACAGTGTTCTTGTGAATGGTCAGGAGACCCCTGCCATCAGAGACACTCGGGCCAGCATTACTGTAGTGGGTGAATCTTTTTCAAGGTAGAGGATGTTGCTACGGCGCTCATACAACTCAGTAAGCTTGCTGGGGGCCCTGTCCAAATGCTTCCCCAGTTACCAGCCTTCATCCAGTGCAATGACATGACTGGCAAGTTACCTGTTAGTGTGCAGAGTGAAGTACCTGGGAGAGTCCTGTTGGGGAATGACTTAAAAACTCTTGGAGTTGTATCAAGCACCCCCAGGTCTCTAAGCAAAAGGAAACAGGAGCAGACAAGGAAGGCCAAAGAGAGTAACTTAAGGGGCTCTCCAGGGGAACTAATAGAGAAAACTATAACCCCCAGTCCACAGGACTTACTAACTGCAATTTCTAAAAAGAAAGAGGAAAAAGGGAAACCTAAAGCCTCAAGGAAGAAGTCAGCCAGCACTCCTGTGCTACCAACAAGTACATCCCTGAGAGGACTGTCCAAAGTCACACCTGTGACTCCTCCACCAGCAGAGTCTGAGTGTGAGGCACAACCTAGTGTGGTTGAATCAGCTGCTGAGGAATCAGAGCTGGAAGAGGACCTTGCTCCTGTTGGAGATCTGGAACCTGCAGGCCATCCTGATCTGCAGTCATTACTGGCAGAAGGTAGACACTGCAGGGCAAGTTTCAGCAGAGGTCAAAGAGTGGGTCCTACTCTTAAAGGTGTTTGCCAACAGGCAGCTTCCCAGCTGGAAGGACAAGAGCCAGGGAAGCATAGGTTATACTGGGAGGATGGCCTCTTCTACAGTGAACCTACTGAGTCTATACCTGAGGACTACAGAAGACTTGTAGTGCCCCTGGAAAGCAGACAACAGTTCCTACCCATGAGATAGTTAGCCCATGAGATCCCTTTGGCTGGTCACTTGAGTTTCAAGAAGACTAAGGAGCGGCTTTCTCTGTATTTCTACTTGCCAAAATTGCGGTCTGATGTAGATACATTCTTTAGGAATTGTCACACTTGTCAAACATCTGGCAAGAGTGGAGCCAAGAATGTGGCAACCCTGGTGCCTCTCCCAATGGTGGGACTCCCTTTTGAGAGGGTAGGAATCGACATTGTTGGTCCCTTAAACCCTCCAAATACTTCAGCCAACAGGTTTATCCTGGTTGTAGTAGACCATGCTACTAGGTATTCTGAAGCAATACCTATGAGAACTGTTACGGCTCAGGCTGTGGCTAAGGCCCTACTTGGTATTTTTACCAGGGTAGGTTTTCCATCTCTGACAGGGGATCCAATTGTATTTCCCACTACATGCAGGCCATGTGGAAGAACTGTGGAGTGACATACAAGTTCTCAACTGCCTACCATCCACAGACCAATGGATTGTTAGAGAAGTTTAATCATACAATGAAGATCATGATAGGTGCTTTAGAAGAACCCCTTAGAAGAAAATTGGATCTTCTTCTTCCATGCCTTCTATTCGCTTATAGAGAAGTCCCTCAGAAGAGAGTTGGATTTAGTAACTTTTAGCTTCTCCATGGCCATCCAGTTAGAGGTCCCTTGGCCCTAATTAAGGAGGGGTTGGAGAGTGCTCCTTCCCCCAAGTCAGTGAGAGTCACTGACTATGTGATAGGTCTCTGGAAGAGAATGTCACACATGATGGCAGAAGCATCAGATAACTTGAAAGCAGGTCAGGCTCTGGTGAAGCATTGGCATGACCAGAAGGCTAACAATGGCTGAGTTTACTCAAGACCAACAAGTTCTAGTTATGGTTCTTACAAGCCAGAGAGCCTTACAGGACAAGTGGATAGGACCATTCAAGGTTGTGGGCAAACCTGGAGAGGTCAACTATCTGGTGGACTTAGGCAATCCTAAGGAGGCTCCCAGAGTCTTTCACACCAACCATCTAAAAGCTTATGTCTCAAGACCATAAGTAGGAGCTTTGCTTCTAGCTTCAGCTCAAGAGGAGGAGGAGAGAGAACCTCTACCTGACCTACTCAAAGGACAGCCTTTAGATGAGAAGATAGAAGGAGTCAATCTCTCTTTTAATCTGACACTAGAACAACAGGAGGTGTACAAGTTTCTGTTAAATCAGTTTGCCTCCATGTTTTCACTATCACCAGGCTTGACCCCTTGGGGCCAGCATGATGTTCTCACTGGTGACTGTTTACCTGTTAAAGGCAGAGGTTACAGGATGTCAGATAATGTAAGAACCCACATAAAGGAGGATGTCAACAAGATGCTTGATCTCGGAGTAATTGAGCCATCTACAAGTCCATGGTCTAGTCCGGTTGTGCTAGTACCAAAGGCAGGATCCAAGAAGTTGAGATTCTGTGTGGACTATGGAGCTCTTAATGCAGTCACAAAGACTGATGCCCATCCTTTACCAAGGACAGATTAACTGGTGAACAAACTTGGTTCAGCCAAGTACCTCAGTACCTTTGATCTCACTTCAGGCTATTGGCAAAAGCTCTGACAGACCATACCAAGGAGAAGACTGCATTCTCAAACCCAGCAGGCCTCTACCATATCAAGGTAATGCCTTTTGGACTAAGGAATGCACCTGCAACATTCCACAGGATGACTAACCAGGTTCTGAATGGGATGGAGGACTTCTACATGGCATACTTGGATGACATTGCAGTGTTCAGCCCTACTTGGAAAGAACATATTGACCACTTAGGATATGTTTTGCAGGCTCTGGAGCAGGCCCATCTGACCATAAAGGCTAGTTAGTGTCAAATTGGTCAGAGTAAAGTGGTGTACCTTGGACATGAGGTAGGAGAAGGTGAAATCAGGCCATTGCCTAGCCAAGTACAAGCTGTACAAAACTGGGCCACCCCTACTACTGAAACCTAAGTGAGAGCCTTAGTAGGCCTCACTGGTTACTATAGGAACTTCACAGAGAACTATGGAACCATAGCTTCTCCCTTGAATGTGATCTCCTCACACACCTTTCCTAAAAAGGTCAGATGGAATGATGAGTGCACTCAAGCATTTGAAGGATTTAAGAAAGCCCTTTGTCAAGCTCCAGTCTTAAGAGCTCCTAACTACAACCAGAGCTTCATTATGCAAACAGATGCTTCCAATACAGGTATAGGTGCAGTTCTGAGTCAGCTGGATGAGAAAGGTAGGGGGAACCCCATTTGCTTAATCAGCAGGAAGGTGAAGGAACCTGAAACAAGGTGGGCAACCATTGAAAGAGAATGTTTTGCTATTGTGAGGTCACTGAAAAAGTTTAGACCATACTTGTATGGATCTACTTTTGTGATTCAGACTGACCACCAGCCCTTGAGATGGTTAATGCAAATGAAAGGGGAAAACCCTAAACTACTGAGATGGTCAATCAGCCTGCAATGGTTTTATTTTACCATTGAACACAGGTCTGTGTGTCACCACCAAAATGGTGATGGTCCCTCCAGGATGTTTGACCGACTGGAGCAAGGAGATTCATCCAGGAGTTGATTAAATCCTACTGTCCCTTAGTTTGGGAGGGCAAGTGTTAGGGAGAATTCTCAAGAATGTGCTAATTTACCTTACCTTTTGAGACCCCCAGCAACTTTGCTGGATTTCTAGGATTTTCATTTTTACCTTGAAAGAGTGAGAACCTTTTTTCCCACTCTTTCATGTATTTTTATGTGTGTTTTACTTTTGTGTTCTTTAGATATGGAGTTTTAGGTAAACTCCATAGGGATCATCTTTTTCTTGTGTGTCACACAGCACCTTCAGTGCAGAGGCACAGGGGTGTCTTTCAGGCTCCCCAAGGTTTAAATACCTTCTCTGGGACTGACTACCATCTCCCAGGGTATGTGAAGATAAATTGACTTTACTAGTCCTTTTAAATTCATAGACCCAGCACACATTGTTTTCATATTGAGTGCTGGAGGGGTTGCCTAGCATCCCCTGCGTCTAAGCACTCATGTAACAGTCAAATGTTACCCTTTACTCTTGAAATGGCTGGTGGCAGTGGTTTTCAACCAAACTACCATGATTTTTTCAGAATACGAACACCGGTAGCTAAAAATCGGGTCAGCCTGTTTTTCAATATGGCGCCCATGACCCCTCTGTAAAAACAGACTCCCGTCATCTTTTTTCACTGTTTCTTTTAGGAAAGGTCCTTCTTGTGTTTAACTCTGTGTGCCAAACCAGATTTGGTCCCTTTGTTCGATGCCCTTTGGTGGGCTTTAGTGCTGAAGCCCTCCTCTGGCGCCTGAGTGTCTGGGGTGGACAGGATGTGAGTGAGGTGCCCGAAACTCCCTGTGCTTAGGCTCCTAGGGGACCTGAATGCACTCTGGTGTGATTGGCTGGCTGTCTGTCCGGCAAGGACAGCCACCCTGCTGGGTAAGTCACAGCTAGGCTGGAATGAATGGGAGAAAACTGTTTAAAAGCAGAGTCGAACACTGGAATGAAAGAACCGAAGACGTGCTGAAGGAAGATGACTACTGTGACTCCTGGACCATTGGTTTGCCCGGTGAAGACCTGCCGCAGGTTCGAACTACCTGAAACTCCATCGACAGAGAATCTCCTTCAAGGACAACTTCTTCCCTTGAGCTAGTGGGAACAACCAACTCGTAAGCCACCTGGACACCGTCTCCATACTGGTCGAATTTTCATCAGAGTGCTGTTGAAAACCGGATAGCAAGTGAGAAAGATACCAGTTTGTGGACTTTAAGGCACTCACACCTTAAAACTGACGCTTAGCCAAGCTTGTGGCTTCTTCCCTGGGCATTGCATGAACCTCTCAACGTCCTCCTTCTTGTCCCCATGACTGAAGCTCAGGAACAACGAGATCTGCAGGAACTGCCAGTAACAACTGTCTAGCTACAGCTTTTCTTCATCAATAAGGTATTGTGCAAACGCGGTGTGGAAATCCTTTCTGCTCCAGTGAAAGTTTGTGAAACTTTCCCAACTTTGGAGTCTTGTTCGCTACTAAACGGATATATAACTCTTTTCCTGGCAAACTACATCCTCGAACATTGGCAAATACTTAATCGTTTACTGCCAGGACTGTGTTATCCTATCCAAGACTCTGAACCATTGACTTTGGCCTAGGCCTATTGAATTGAATTGCCAGTTGTAGTGAACTGAAACTATTTGCCCTATCTATGAAAGTAATTGTGCTTTAATTCTTTTAACCCTTGTCTTTCTACCCCTTTTGAAAGTTACTGAAGTGCAATTTTGCCCCCACTTCAGGGGAGCCTAACTTGTCCATAAACGTATTGGTTGTGTACTGTAGTGTATTAAGATTGTGATATGAGCTGATTCTTACTAGTGGAATGTTTTCCAACTGACTGTGTAAATAAATGTATATTCTTTTACCAAGAAACCTTGAATAGTGTTTGTTTGAACTACTCTGATTGCAAGTCCTTTGTGTAACATCGTGTACTGCTCACATCAGATAAGTCTGGCTGCTCAGCCACTGCTACCACATAACTGTGTAGTGCAGGCTTGTACCAAAGGTAAGGATGTGCTTTCACCTGTAGTCTTAATTGTGTGTAGTGTTCCTCAAGGGTACTGCATGTAATTCTGCCTAACAGAGACTAAGCACTGGGAGTTTCGGGCACCTCCCTCACTTCCTGTCCAGCCCAGCCCCTCAGGCGCCAGTGGTGGTCTTCAGTCCTGAAGCCCTCCAAAGGCGTAAGAACATAGGGACCAAACATGGTTTGGCATGCAGAGACAAACTCCAGAAGGACCTTTCCAAAAAGAAACTGCGAAAAAAGAAGACTGTGGCCTGTTTAAACAAAGAGGCTTGTGGGATATATCGACCAACTCAGATGTGCTTCACCACATCACTTTGCTGCATTGGTGCAAGAAACAGCAAAATGGCTGTGCTAATTCCTGTGTGCACCAGGATCTCAAATTTGCATTTTTACAACCACCAAAGAAATTGGCTCCATCACCCTGCCACAAACATTCAGGTGGGCAGGAAAAGAGTACACACCGCAGGAGTGTGCCAGTGTGCTCTTCAATGTTTAACATTGAATTAAGTGAAATAGGCAACATTGCCTTGCTGAAAACCCCAAAATTCCCTTTAAAATGACACCTTTTCCAACCTTTTGAGGCTAAATCCCTCCATGTACTATGTAACTGTTGTGATTGAAAAGGCCCGACCATGCCCAGGAGAAGTCATTGTGCATTAGCAAAACCATGTCTAGTTCCTGAATGACAGGCCCAGTCATTTTAGCTTCAAAAGACATCAACCGCGAGCTTTGTTTTCAGTCTACACGGGAAACGCGTCTATTTGCTTTGCAAAAGTCTCTAAAAATCAGATGTTCAGAGAAAGACTCTGAATAGCTGAGCCATGCCTGTTTAAATGTATCCATGCTGCAGAACAACTCCAAAATCGAATTTAGAAGAAAGAAATGTGAGCAGTTTTTAAACTCATGTGGTAAAATGGGCTTTGATGACTGAAGAAAAATGGCCTATTTCAAAGTAAATTGTTGAGTGAAGGCCTGCTTAGTTAGCAATGTAAAGGGATTGTGTGGCTGATAATACATGCATAGGCTATTTTTATTCCACCGGTTTGTTAAATCAAGACTCAGAAATCAGGAAATAAAGACTTTGAAATCAACTGAGCTGAGTTGGCAAGCTCTAAAAAAAACCTGGTCCTCCAGTTGTTCAAGTTCCAGCCCTGTAACTTCCTTTAGGAAGTGAGGCACACCATAAACTTCCAGGACACCAAAAGTGCTAATTACCAGTTGAAAAGCTTTTTATGGGACAGGACAATGGGAGTTCACAAGCTCATCAGACATTCATCTGCGCTCCAGGCTGGGACAATAGTAGTCTTGGGACACTCACCTGTCAAGTGTGAAGGGCAATAAAACCTTCAATTAAGAGAGGGGATCCCCATCCTGCATGGAAGAAACTGCCAGTTGGTGTTAGCTCTGAAGAAAAAAATGACAGACAATGACTCCCATTTGTCTTAAGATCTTTAAAAAGACTATTATCTCAGCTGTCAAAATTGGTAAAAATGTGGAATTTTCACAGGATAAAAGTGGAATTGTGGGCTGTGTTTGAAAACTTGGTAGAATGTTGACACACACTCTGGAAAGAAATGGTGATATATGTTGCATTACCAGCAAAGCATCCATGTTGCAAATGTCACATTTTGTACATACATCCCTGGGGACAATTTGCATCTGTGTATAAAATTGTGGAATTTTAGGCCAAATCTTTAATGTGTAAAATTACCAAAATGTGTCAGGAAGGTGAAACAAGGTTGCACAGACTGGAGGTTGGGACTAATCTGTGCTGCACAAAATGTGTAACCTGTGTATCTGATTTACTAAGAGGTGGCAACTGCATACATATCTGTTTTTGGCAAAATTGGATTTTCAGTAAAGTAAATGTGGGAGTTTCTAGAAACAGTAAAAATCACCTCATAAACATGACATTACTTTTCTGATAGCTAACCAATTGTGAGCAAGGCAGAGACTATGCCCTTACCCAATCCTATTGTTAGTGGCGTGGGTAGTGAATCCTGCACCTGTCATATACTGTAATGATGTCATCCGGCGTTATAAATAAGGGCCCCTGGCTAGCACTCAGGGCACACACTGATTCCTGACTCTCTTCCTGAATTTCTGTGTGGCGTCTGGTTCCTGTTTCCTTCATCCTGTTTTGATCCTGAGTCCATACTTTCTTTGCAAAGCTACGGCCCATGCATTGCTGTCCCCATTCCCAGCAAGGCCTCAATCTGAAACCTCCATTCTAAAATCCCATTACCCAAATTTTGGGAAGCATCCTGAACTAACGTGGCTTGCCACTCACTGCATGCTGCTGCCATCCTGTGCTCATGATGCACTATCCTATCCAGTAACCAGAAGTGCTACCCGGTATCCAGTCCATGCCTGCTGATTTTGTCCAGCTGTCCTCAGCTGTCCTGTATTAGAACAGATCTGTGTCATGAGCCAGAGCACTGACTGGCCAAAATCCAAATTAAAAGTGGACTGTGAGTATCAATAGGAACCATAGAACCATCACATAACTTGCCTTGTCCCATCCTAATCTCTAAACCATCCTATCCTTACTTTAATAACTTGTAACATTGTCGGAATATTTATTGCAACCCTCTCATTGATTTATCTTGCTAAACGCCATTTCTGTAGTCATTTGTATCTTGTCTTGTAAATCCTAAGCTATCAATCCTATTTCGAGTGATCGGACTGCTGGGCGGGCGCTGGGGAACTAGGGTTGAACTCTTGAATCAACCCTGGAGCTTACTGTGTCCATCTTTGGTATTCTAGCCCAAATGCTCTAGTATAGAGTAAAACTATTCTTGTCCAAATTGATTTTCTTTTCTATTTTCACTACCCGATTTTTCTAAAAACACACCTCATACTACCATGTATATCTCCCTCAGTTTAATAGCTAGAGACTTAATTTCACCTCCTGATTGTACCTATTATCTCTAGCCACACCCCAACCAAGAAATTGCACTCCAAATTATCCCTGTTTTTATCAAAAACCATTTGGTTTATTTCAGGTGGGAATGAGCATTTTTGCAAAGTTTTACACTTGTTATTTTTACTATCAATTGTTTTAAACTTTCCATTCATTTTCCAATTGTATGCTTTTGCTCAATCTATTGCTTATGATTGCTTGTAACTTTCCAGTATTGCTCCCGTAGAGAATTGTACTTATTTAAGGATTTTTGCACACATTCATTGTTTTATTCAGCCATTTCCGAGTGTCATTTTAACATTGCAAGGGTTTCAAATCTGTTTTTCTCTCTTGTTTGGGGAGGGAAGGTTGGATTCAAATTTTGTTTCTTATTCCTCATTCCTGATGACCTGCTGCTTCCTTATATCTATTTAGAATTGATTATTTGTGGGTTGAGGAATATTGCAGGGGGGGAAATCCTAACTTGAGGGCTATCTGTCTAAAAATTCAAAAGTGTCTCTATTCTCTGGTGCCAACTATCTATGTTGCTAACGGGTTAATTTAAGTGCATTGCCTACATTCCTATTGTTATTGTCACCACATTGGTGATTGCTGCCCCATATATTAAAAAGTGTATGAATTTCTTGAATTTTAAATAAATAAATAAATAAATATTACCTTTTTCCCAACCAGCCTGGTTCCTGGTCTACCGTGACCTGGGGTATTTGCATAAGGGGTCTGATATGAGTGGTGTATCTCTCAAATATTGAACCTATATATATAACAAAATAAGCATTTCAGTTGTTTGCTGCATACTAGGCTGAGACCAGGTTGTATCACCTGATTGAAATACTTAACAGGCTTAAGGCGCCATCTTGAAAAACATGGCTCCCACGATTTTTAGCTACCGGTGTTCGCGGTCGGGAAAAATATGGTAGTTCATTTTAAAACCACTGCCACCAGCCATTTCAATCGGAAAGGGTAGCATTTGACTGCTACATGAGTTTCTAGACACAGAGCATACGAGGTAACCCCTCCAGCACTCTGGGCCAATGTCAATGGTTCAGAGACTTTGCAGAGGATCACACAGTTCAGAGTGGTTTGCGGTTAAGTCTTTGCCAAGAGTTTGAAACGAAGTTGGTCGGAAGAAAAGTGATTTAAAAGTGTATAGAAGAAATGACTGGGCGGGAAGGGCCATTGGCGCTATGGCAAGGGTTGGGCGGTGGGGGTGGGTTCAGTTCGATGCTGTTTTGATCTGTTTTTGTTTCTCGGTTTATTATGGTGAAAATAATAAAAAGAAGTTAAAAAAAAGTGTAGAGAAGGACAAGCCCTCGGATTAGCGAAAGATTTCAAACACTTTCACCGCGGTCAGACAGAACGAATTATGGGATTTGAACAGTACCTTAGTAGAAGAAGAATGCTGTAACTGAGGCAGAAGTTCCTGGCAGATCCTGCAGGATCACGGTTCCTGAAGCGAATGTCAGAGTGACAGAAAGGATGACGATCAGAGGGTCCTGCACTGCCCAGGGAAGAAACCAGGAGCAGAGCAAAGCGACGAATAAAGGATGTGCTCCTTAAAACCCAAACAGGGTCCGGTCCTCCTGGCTATCCGGTTCACGGCAGCGATGCACAGCAAATTCGACCAGGGGAGGGAGGCCTTGCTTGGTGTTTGGTGAACTGGTTGGTCCCACCAGCTCAGGGGAAGAAGATTCCTTGCAGATCCTCCCTGTCGTCGAAGTGTAGGAGATTCAGACCTGCAGCAGGACTTCACCGGGAGGTTCAGTAGTTGCAGTAGACCTTTTCCTTCAGCTTCTCTTTGGTTCTCTCGATCCAGTGGCGACTCTGCCTTCCAAGTCCTAGAGACCTGCCTTTTATGCAGTTTTCCCCCATTCACACAGCCTGGCTGTCAATCACACAGCAGGGTGGCTGTCCTGGCAGGACAGTCACCCAGCCAATCAAACAGAGTGCGACTTGGGTCTCCAAGGAGACCCTGTACAGGGGGCCTAAAACCTCTCCCTCACATCCTGTCTACCTAGATAGAAGCCCGCCAAAGGACGGCGAACAAAGGAACAAAACCTGGTTTGGCACGCAGAGTAAAACACGAGAAAGACCTTTACAAAAAGAACTGGTGAATAAACCTAGCCGGAACCAAAAAAAATTAAAAGAGGTCCAGCGGATTAAAGTTTGAGGCTACTAACTTAGCCTAAAACAGTACCAAGGCTATTTTCATAGTCCGCGGTAGGGAAAAAATAGTAGATACCACTGCCACCAGCCAAATCTTAAAGAAATGGGAACAAAATAATGTTCCATGAGAAACAGACAAAAAGGGATAACTACTAACCCTTTCCAGTACTCTATGGAAGATAGTTTGTACTGGGTATGTGAATATAAAAGGCTAATAAAGTCAAAGGCATCTTTACATGTTCTGGGAGCCAGTAGTCAGTCCCAGAAAATTGAGTTTAAAGTGGGAAGTCTGAAAAAGACAACCCTGTGTCATTGCACTATAGGTGCTGTGTGACACACAGTAGAAAGATGATGCCTATGGATTAGGTGAGGCTCCACAGTCTATGAACACAAAAAATTTAAAACACACAGCAAAACACATGTAAGAGTGGGAAAAAAGGCTCACACTCTTACCAAGTGAAAAAACTAATCCTAGAAATCCAGCAAAGTTGCTGAGGGACTCAGTAGGTGAGGGAAATTAGCCATCTGGAAAATTCTCCCTAACAGCAGGCCTAGGTTTTATTGAGAAGCATTTATCAAAGGTGTGCCAGCTGCAATTGGTGGACACAAGGGTTCATGGTCTCCTGGACATTTACGTTGTTCTTCCAAGTAAGGCTAATTATTTCCCACTTTGTAGTCCTGGGCTCTCAAAATTTAATACTGCAAGTTGAGCTTAACCAGGTCTTCCCAAGATAAAAGCTCTGTTTCTAAGGGAGAGGGGCTGATGGCAGGTAAAGTGGACTGATCAACATTTGTTTGTTTGTTTTTTTATTAATTTGTAGTGCGCTCCAGACCCGAAGGTATCAGGGCGCAAAGATTACAAGGAAATTCTCAGCTTGGTTACATCGTAGAAAAAAATGAACTTTACAGATTATATACAGGGTATCATTACAAATGTACATTACATATGTTTCACACAAAGGAGAGTAGGTATCGTTAAAAAATGAACATTACAGTTATATGCAGGGTATCATTACAAATATACTTTACAAATGTCACACACCAGGGATGGTAGGTATCATTAAAAATTATATATGACAGATGTTTACATGTCATACACACAGAAGTAGGGCTAAGTGAAAAGATACAGGTGACATCAAATGTGGCATAGGGAGGGGCCTCTCTATGGGTACTGTTTAGGATCATGAGGGACCGTAATAGAAGACTGAAAGCAGGTGGATGCCGATGTTAGAGATCAGTAGATTTGAGCCAGTTAGTAGAGTTGGATATGAAGCTCTGATATGATTGGTCTTCACGGATTGATGGTTGCAGAGAGTTCCAAAGCTGGGCCGCTTTAATAGGAAAGCTACTGCCTCCTACCTTAGATAATTTGAATCTGGGCACATGGAAGCAGTTAGTGTGGGCTAGTCTTGAAGGTCTAGTGGAGATCCTTCTATAGAATCTCTCCGATAGATAACTGGGGGCAGCATTGTTCAAGGATTTATGGGTGAGTGATGCAGTTTTCAGCTTAATTTTGTCATTTTTGGAGAGCCAGTCATTTAATCGCCTGATTTCAGCGATGTGGTCACTTCTGGCCACTCAAAGGGCCGCTCTTAAGGCTGGCTGGCTAAGAATGAGGGCACTGGCTAGGATAATACAACTATAGTTTGATAGGAAGGGTTTGCCAGTTCTGATAAGTTTACAAATATAGGCCGTAGTGGAGTCCAGGGTGTTAACTTGTTTGGTGACGGATAAGGTTGAGTCGAGGTAAAAACCGAGAATTTTTACCTCATTGGCCACTTTAATGAGATTGCCATCAATTATAAACAAAGCATATTCAGACCCTAGTTTCTTGAGGTTGTTGGGGGTGCCCAGGATGATGATCTCTGTTTTGTCATCATTCAGGCATAGACCGTGGGTGGCCATCCATTCCTGGATGATGTGATACACCCTATTTACCAAGGCCAAATGCTTACCATAATCCCCTGAAAGTGGGAGGGGAATCTGTGTATCATCTGCATAGTTAGTGTAGGTGATACCCAGATTATCCAGATCATCGAAAAGGGGCTTAGTAAATATGTTGTATAGCGCGGGGGAGACACAGGATCCCTGGGGAACACCACAAGTGATGGGGATAGGGTCTGCTGCTGCTGAAGGAGAGAATACCCGCAAAGTCTTCTCACTTAGAAATGACTCAATCCAGACTATGGCCTCCCTGGAGAAGTGTGCAGCTGAATCAACATGAGTACATAAGACCTTGTGGTCCACAAGGTCGAATGCAGCCAAAGAGGTCAAGGAGGAGGAGGAGGAGGGCTGATTTCCCTTTATCCCTTAGTTCGTCGACTTTTGTCTTCAGGTCGATGAGGGCAGCCTCTGTTCCGTGTTGAGGACGGAATCCAGATTGGCGTGCTCCTAGTAGGTGCTGTAGTTCCAGGTACTTCTGGATTTGTGTATAGGTGACCTTATCAAGAATGTTTAAGAGACATGGTACAGTTGTGATAGACCGGTAGTTGGTGGGTATTGAAGGGTCAAGTGTTTGTTTTTTAGCAGAGGGAGTACCCATGATTCTTTAATGTTGGAGGGGATGGTGCCAGATGCAAAAGAGGCATTGATACGTTTGGAGACAAAGGGGGCTAGGTCCCTTGCTGCGTCCTTGATGAGCTGAGCTGGGCAGAGTTCAACCTGGCAGTTAGAGGGTTTGAGTAAGAGTATAATTTTTTCAACCTCAAGGATTGAAGTTTTGGAGAAGTTGAAGCGAGTAGGTGGGGTGTTGAGAGTGATGGGAGTTTTGGAAAGAGAATGTGTGACGTTGATAGGAGAAATATTAAGAGGTGGTGAATTTGCAGATGAATTCAATGATGCTTTTTTTAGGGCTATTTTGTTTTGGAGAGTAGCTACTTTATTAGAGAGCACACGCTGGATACCCGAGCACCAGATTTTGTCTTTGGTACAGGTATCAAGTGTAGAAATGGGGGTTTCCGGCTCTTTAAGTATAGTGAATAGCTCCTTCATAGAAGGGGGAACTGCCTTCTGCTTGGCCTATAGGAGGCTATATGGATGATGTGTGCCATTTCATCTTTGACCTTCTGCAACATTTTGGTAATCAAAGGGATTTAAGGGAAGGCTTATGGTAGGTCATGGGTTCACTGAACTTTCAAGGCACCGTATCCCATACTGTAGGTCCCTGAATCATGTACAGAAGAATTTAACTTTGAGTTCCATGGTGCTGAGAATAGGTGAAATCACAGTGGTGAACCCAGAGTAATGCAGATTGCTCTGCATCCTTTGTATGTAAGGGTGAGGTTTGAAGAGAGTGGAAATACATTCTCTAAGGAATAGGCTTCTGGATAAAGGCGACTGGCAGTTGTGATGTTGAGAAGAATGACAGATCTTGTTTTGCCAATAGAAAAATCATGAATTGAAAGGGAGGGTATGTGTTTGAATCTTGAATTGCTTTGTTTGTTTATTAAGGCTTTGGCAGAGAAAATGTCTGTTTGAACCGCAGTGGGAGCACCCGGGGAATGCCGGGAGTGCTTAGGTAGTGTAAAATGGATTGCCTGTAATTACCTCCAATTAAAGGAATGTGTTGCTTCTACTTGTGACCATTGTTCCTCATGCAGCAAACACAAACAGGGCATAGGATTTCAATGCCAACCGTGGGACACATTTTATCCTAAAAGGCATAACCTAAATTTGAAAATGCAAGTCACCCACTGTGAATCTTACTAACCTTTGTTGTGGTGGGTGGATAGGGATTTGAATTTGCAAATCATTAAAGTTGAAGGAACCCAGGAAATTCCTTTGGGACACAAAGAGCAGGATTGTCTGTAGTGCTTCCACATAAAAGTGCACTGTTATAATGATAAGATATGATATGGCATTTATAACACGCCTATACACAAGTATTTCAAGGCGCGATGAAGCAAGGGAGGGGAAACAAAGGGAGGACAGACAAAGATCCTACTAGGCCAGGTGTCATTCACATCACGCATGTACATAGGAAGTGGGGAATGTGCGGGGGAAGGGACAGTACAGTACATGGCATAGAATAAAAACAATAAGTAAAAGTAACGGCTAACAGGTGGAAAGTGCAAAGGTAAGTGCTGGCATCAGGTGTTAAGAGCTGGTAGTGGGACTATAGGGATATAGAAACAGTCCCCAAGTGCAGGGGTTTCCAGGCAGGCAGTGCTGGTGTGTGTGAACTGGTGGGTGGGGGGACCTGGGCCCGAGAACAGAGGGTGGCCAGGCCACCAGTGCAGATTCAGTTTCAGACAGAAGATCAGCAGGGGAGAGGAGGAGAACAGGCAGAAGCAAAGAGAAAGGTTTTGAGGTGCTTCCAGACCCAAAGATGGTTCTCCTCAAGTTTCAGAGAGGCAGGGAGGCTGTTCCAGAGGGAGGCCCCAGCCGAAGAGAGATCTACCACCCACTTGTTGCATGGAGTAGCGACTGGCCCTGAGGGAGTTGGAGACGTATGAGCGAAGAGCTCGAGAGGGAAGATATTTAGGAAGACAAAGTTGAAGGTATTGAGGCCGCAGGCCCCAGAAAGCCTTGTGGACAATGCAGAGGGTTTGGAACTTGATCCTCTCAGCCTCTGGGAGCCAGTGCAGAGATTTCAGTCCTGGAGAGATACGATCCCTGGGCTTGAGGGCAAGGACAAGTCTTGCAGTCCTGTTCTGGTTTTGGATGAGTTGCAGTGGGCAGAGAGTAGAGGCAGGCAGATTTAGAAAGAGGCTGTTCCAGTAGTCCAGCCTAGAGAGAACCAGAGCTCTGGAGACAGTGAGCTTCTGGGGAAAGGAGAGGAAAGGTAGAATACCTCTGAGGAGGTGCAGGTGGTAGTGTGCCTTCTTAGAGACATCAGAGATGTGAGGAGAGAAGGAGAATGTGGAGTCAAAGATTACCCCGAGGTTTTTAGGTAGGGGCAGAAGGGGGGCCAAGGGCGGCCGGCCAGAGAGCGACAGGAAAGGAGGGAGCGGGTGTGCCAATGAGGAGAATCTCAGTCTTACTAGAATTAAGGCAGAGGCCATTGGTGGCACACCATTCCTGGATAGCAGACAGACAGTCAGAGATGAGAAACGGAGAAGAGGCGGTCAAAGGTAGCCTGAAAATTAGCTGAGTGTCATCCGCATAGCACTGAAAGTTGGGGCATAGAGTGGCAATGCAGTGTGCAAGAATGGCCAGGTATAGGTTTAACAGCCAGGGAGAGAGGTTAGACCTCTGGGGGACACCACAGGTAGAAAAAAAGATAGCAAAGAGGAAGGACCCAAGTTGGAACTGGGAGGGTCGGTCAGTGAGGAAAGAACTCAGCCACGCGAGGGCCTGACCAGTGATACCCAGTTTATCATGGAGACATTTGAGCAGGATGGCATGGTTGACCGTGTCAAAGGCAGAGAAGAGATAAAGCAAGATGAGGACACAGGGGGTGTTACAATCAAGGTTGGAGAGCAGGTCTTCGCGGATGTTCAGGAGGGCAGTTTCCGTGCTTCTGGCAGCTCTGAAGCCAGACTAATGGTCATGCAGACACCCAACAGATTCAGTGTGGAGATTAAGATGGGAGATGGGCAGTTTTTCTAGTTTCTTAAGAAGAGGGTGCACAAGGGAGTGCTTCAGGGGGGTGGGAAGACTCCAGTGTCAATGGAGTGGTTGCAGTAGTCAGCCAGGGCAGGAGCCAGGGAGTCGATGTGGTCCTTGATGGTTTTGGAGGAACAGGGGTGAACCTGTTTAGATCATAGATCGGACTTGTCTAGAAACCTTGTCTGTGGAGAAAAGGGGAAAGGCAGAGAAGGAGGGAGGAGAGAGGGCTGCAGAAGGGCCAGAAGAAGAGCAGGGACTAGAACGAGGGAGGAGAGTGGAGGAGAGTGAGGACAGGATGTCCTGAGTTTCAGAGTTGAATTGAGAGGCCAGTGCCATGCAGAGGGCCTGGGAAGGGACAGGAGAGGTAGAGACTGTGGCAGGATTGGCCAGTTCCTTGCAGATTTTAATGAATATGTTAATATGTATTAGAGAAATTATCAGCTGGAATTCTTCCAAGGGTTTTGTGTCTAAGACGATAATATAATAGACTCCTTTTAATCTTTAACCATTATGGCTCTGAACATGGCCATATAGCTTGTTTTACAGGAGACAGTAAAGGATGGATTGCAGGCCTTCTTTTAATTGCAATTTCTCGGCCATTGATTGCACAGAGAATTAGAGCATGAAGGTGTTGAAAGAAAATTAATAGTCTAACTCTTGTCTGGACACTCTACTACCCACCTACCTTACCTGGTCCATGCCAAACTGGGAGAAAATTGGGGAAAGTATATAAGTAATCCCTCCATTGAACACCTGGAGTGGGCCAACCTCTGATGGCAGTCAGAGAATTTGATTTAGTTTTTATCTGTAAATTGCCAATGCATAATGTTCTGGGATGTCCTCTGATTTGAGCTTGTAGAGAGAAATATCATAAAGGCTGAATTTTGTTTGAAGTTGCGATAGATAGTTTAGGTGTTGACAGTATTGGCTTTACACGTTAACACCCTTTAAATGCTTAGATGACACGTGGTGTATAAAGCAATATCTGTCAGATATTCTGACTGCCTGTAAATGATGGGTAGCTAATTAGCTACATCCTCTCCTTGACTAGTGAGGTGTGTTATTTCTTGCATTTCTGTTAGAAGGTTCTGGGATACATAGTTGGTTGCCCACCCCAAGGATGTCATAGAAGGACCTACTTCTGATGTAAATTCGATAATTGTGTTGAGTTTTTATCTGAAAATTGCCAGCATGCCATTGTGAGAAATGAGCATCTTGCAAGGGTGTTATGATGAGTCTGATGTTATCATAACTCCTTTCCCAGCAGTGACCTCCTCCCATGTCGCCAGGGTACTGTGAGGAATTCAACCATCTGCACAGGGAGAGTGCGCTCGCCTGTGCTTTTTTGATTTTTAAAACGATAATGAATGGTGGGAGATTAGCCTCCCAACATGTGTGAGGTCATTCCGCACACATTTTCCCTGCTCACCGCACGACAAAGGCATAGTCAGATGTACTCCAGGAGGACACAGCCTACAGGCGCCGTCCTCCCATGTCATGTTCAGCTGGAATGTGACAGCCACGGGTACATCAAAGCATCCCAAGAAAGGGGGAAGGCAGCACCTTCCTCCGGGCATGGCCAGCCTAAATAAAATATCAAAGGCTCCATGGATCTGCCTTCCTGTTGTCTAAACTGCTGGTGGCAGCGCATACTTATAGGAGCTAATTGGAACAGGCCTGCATCAGGCTTGAGAGCAGAATGTGTCAACTTGAAGCTAATTCCCACCCCAAAGTATTAAGGACAGGGAATGGCATGTTTGGGTCCACTATTTAGCGTAGGTAACCCCTGTAGAGCGGACCCCATTCAGAGCAACAAAGTATGTTATTTGAGAGAGAAAGGAGTCTGTTCTCACCACAAACTTCAAAGGAGACCTGCGCTTTGATCAAGAGCCACAGAGGGCTCAGTTAACCAAAGAGACACTTTGATCTACAACAGACAGGAAGATGTTGAAAAGCACTCTGGTCCTGACCTCACACATAACAGAAGATTGTTGGTAGGGTCCCAGGATTGATTCATTAAGGTATGCTTAGCCTACATCAATCACTGGGGCCCATTTGGCTTTAAAAGAGGGCTGAGATCCTCACATAGCAGATCACCCAACAACTATGAAAGGAGTTAGAATAAGGACTCATTTGGACCCTAGCTGAAGGTACTTTCTGCCTTACAGCTTCCGCCAGAGAAGAAAGGCCTGGATTTCCAAGAGGGAAGCAAGATCCCTCCCCTAAACATCTCCCAGAGAACAGTGGGAGATACCGGACTCAGAGGACCCATCCAGGAGCTTCAGAAAATAACAAAGCCAGTCCATAACAAAGCATGCGCTGCTAGGTTCTGCCAGCAAGCTTCCTAGGTGGGAAGTGCCAGAGAGTCTCTGAACAAAGGGCAAGGCCGTTGCCTGCAAACACTCTCCTCAGCTTTAGACCATCCACCTTAAAAGATGACACAAGCCCTGTGAAGAAGCTTGCAGAAGTGCCACAACCAGCGGCCATCTTTTAAGGACATTTTCTAGGCAGTCTAGCTCTTGAACCGTGATCGACTGTACCACTGACTGTTGTTACGCTGCAGTCACTAAAGCCATCCGAGACGCCTCGGCCAGCATGCAAGATCTGCCAACCAGCACAGAGACAACAATTCTTGACCCTGAGCCGCTGCGTAGGCCAGCATGCAGCCGTCCGTCCAGCCTTGCTTGCCGAACTGCCTGCTGCCTGGTACCCACAGCTGTCTCCTATCTTGAACTCTGTCATGGGAGCTGCGAAGCGTCCTGGAACTGACTCAACGTTGTCGCGCATCAAGTTCATCTTAAGCACCAGGTACATTGTGGTTCTGTCCCCCTGGTCCTTTTCTGAAGGCTCCTAGTGACATTTACAACCCCTTGCTCCCTTGGTGCTGAATCCAGATAACCTTGACCAGTTAAGACTGATTGCTTTACTGACTACCCTACTGTCAGTATCCAGAGTGCATCCATTTCCTTCGTGAAACTGTATGTCCTCTGTGTTGCTCTTCAGGGTGGGTTGTATTTTGTAGTGTGCTAGAACTGTCTGTTGTAATAATAATAAAGTAGATATTTTTATCCAACCTTGACTGGACAGTCCCTTTTATCATTGGGTAATAATTGTATTTTCGATGTGTTGCAACTAACCAACGATCCACGACCTTGCAGAGACAAGCCTGCCGTTCCATCCACTTTATAAAAAATTGGACAACGAGGTTTATAATTTACTTGTATTCCAATCTGTTTGGATCGCTTCTGGTGTACTAGAGGTGTGAGGCTGATTGATGGTGTAGAAACCTATATTCATCCCTGGACCACTTGTGCCCCGGACTAGGTTGTCCAAAAGAGCAAAATACCACAAAAATTGTGAAAGACACTTTTCCCAATCCCACGTACTCTTCTTACAAACCTAGTTCCCATTGAAAACCCATTGCAAACATTCATACACTGTTCTCAGGAAGAGGAGTGGAGTAATGCAGAGCATGGAAATCCACAAGCACAGGCAGCGCTCTATTGGCAGCGAGCGCAAACCTGTGCCCGGGACATTTAAATCAGCAAAGCAAGAAACATAGGGAGACAGCTGCTGGCAGGAGGGTGTTACTCCTCTCCGTGTGAAAGGAAGGGTGTGGAGCCAACCGGCTCAAGATCCTGAAGGGAGAAGGCTGCTGGAGGCAGGTGACACTCAGTGAGAATCCAGAAGTCAGCAGATGGCTTCTGAGTGTTCCCCAGTGTCGGGGAAGAATGCTTTGATCACCAGAATCCCATGTCAAGCAGACCAGAAAATCTGAAACTTCAGGAAGCAGGAAACTGGTGGAGAAACAGTTGCCAAGCAGAAAGCGGCAGGAGACCATGACAGGCAGACCGTGGAAGCAACAACAAATGACAACAAGAACCGCTTATTCCACAAAGGGACAGAGAGAAAACTGGGGCATATCAGCGGCTAAGCCAAACTGAAATAATTGCAAACCAAGTGAGAGAAGGAATGGTTTATGAAAAAGGATAGAGAAAGACTTAAAGAGCAGTTTTCTAAGGGTAGAAACATTCAAGTTTGTCAATGTATGTTGCAAGTATACGAGAGAGACACTAAATTGAAAGACACAAGAAATATCGAGGCTTAGGACCACAAAATGAAATACGCCAATCATGGGTCAAAAGATACAAATATCTTTATTTTCTGTACAGAATTCAAAGCAAACAGATAGCTATCTGGCGCCCAACACCTCGCAGTGTGTACCAGCAGACACAGTGAGGGGTGAGAGTGCTGGACATCTTAATACAGGCTTTTTTTATACATTTCTTCAATCATTGTCCAGCCCCTCCCCAAACTAATAATTTACATGCTAGGGTCCATGCCCAGTTCACATGACAAATATTACAATATTGTTCAAGGGATTTAACAAGTTTGCATGTCCATGAAGAGTCAATGGCAGTATTGGGTCCCCGGCTCATAGTAAGCCTAGTTTCAAGAAATAACACAATATATTACAACCAAAGCACACGGTTTGAGTTTGCTCTACATTGTTCCGCTGTTTAGATGAGGATGAGGCTTGTGAGCGCAGACAACACTTGGATTGCAGTTCATACGAGTCACAAGGTTTCTTTACATAGAACAGTCTGCTCTTGGTCAGCCTAAATATTGACACAACTCAAAGGTCGTTCTGCTCGGCTGTAGTTGAAAACACAGTCCACCATTTTAGGACACAAGCAAAAGTTAAAATCAAAATGGGGATGGGTCTTAAAATGGTGCCGAAGTTGATCAGAATTCGGAACATTTCAGACGCGGCTTGTTCCGCTGTTTAGATGAGGATGAGGCTTGTGAGTGCAGACAACACTGCCATTCATACAAGTCACAAGGTTTCTTTGCATAGAGCAAAAAGTCTTCTCTCGGCCAGCCTAAATGTTGACACAACTGAAAGGTCGTTTGGTTTGGCTGTAGTTGAAAGCACAGTCCACCATTTTAGGACACAAGGAAGAGTTAAAATCAAAATGGCGGATGGTTCTTAAAATGGCGGCTAAATTGATCAGAAATCAGAACATTTCAGACGCGGCTTTCCGTGCAACGCGAATGGACTTATGCCAATATTCATAACAAGACAGTATTATACGAATACAGTTTAACAAACCCTCCTTTTGGCCTAAGCCAAGAGCATTACTCAAACATTCACCTTATTCAAAACCACACTCCTCAATGTCCGTACATCCTGAATCACATTCTTCAGAAATATCAATTGCCATAACTTTCTTGATAGTAATATCCTTCATTACAAAAGCGTCAGCAGTTTTCTTGGGCACATGTACCTTTGGTCCTAAAGTACCTTTGATTTGTGCACAGCATCCTCCTAACATCGAACATATGCCAGGAAGACATTGTACACAACAACAACAAAACAGTAGAACACCAAGAACTATCATTAAAGACTGCAAAGAGTTTCCAACTGCAGGATCGCAGTAAGTCCCAGAACCAAGCACTAAGATCCCAGTTCCCCTCGGGGATATGTACTTCAGTAATTAAGGTATGCAGATTTTGTATTGTCTTGAATATAGTAGGGGAGGAGTCAGGTACAAAAACACAGCACGCGGATCCCACCAATTTACATACACCACCATGCTCAGCTAGGATGACGTCTAACACCATCCTATTTTGGAGGTTCCACTAATCTAATTGCCTTTTGCTCCAGCATCATGTTATGCAGAATATCGTTGGTCCTATTGATGGTTTTTTCCAGTACCCTTGAAGTCTTCTAATATCCTTGGAGTTCATTATCTGTTCCCAAAATGGCACAAAGGTTTTTGCTACATCACCCATGACTTGTGAAGGAGTATCACCATTCTCATCCCGCCTTAGACGAGCTCTAGAAACTTCAGTGGTTGTAGCCATATATACCCCTGGTAACAAGATACCCAAATAACAAGTACCCTGCCAATTTCTAGGTAACTAAGGATCAGCTTCATTGCCACAAACAAAGTAGACAGGATCTCCTACATACAGTGGTCTGTCCTCACTGGTTAGATTTGCAATGTTAGTAAAACCCTTGAATGTACCCATTGGCTGAGAACCTTCCCTTTGTATACAGAAGGAAGCAGAGTTAGGGCTGTGATTAATTATATAGGAAGGAGGCATGGCAACCCGGTTGCCTGCGGGAGCCATCTTGAAAGAAATCAGCGACTGAAAAGTTCTAGAGGGTCTATCAGAAAGCCTAATAGAAGCAACATTGAGTTTACTTCTATTTGCAAAAAGAGAACATTCCAAAGGTGTTAGGACTTGTTTTTCAAATTCATTTACATTAATCCCATCAAAGTTCCCAGAAATACTATTGTTCCAATGACCAAAGAATAATGCCCTGAGCGAGGCATAGTATGCAGTAGTTAAAGGAAGAGGGTGAATATAACAGCCCAATGCCTTTTCCCCGTGTTGTGGCAAGTGTGAACACACCCAGCAATTTGTTCTGTTCAGAATCGCATGGGTCGCATTCATGATCATTAGGAGAGTATTATTATGATAACCCTGTCTATGTTGGGAGTCTCGAGGAGGAAGAGTGTGCAGATGCACGAAAGGTGGAGACACAGTGGAGATAATTTCAGTAGGTAACAAAGTCTGAAGTGGACGCACCCTTTCCATGTACCAGAACCCAAGGGCAAATATAATTATTAAACAAACAAGTACTGTGATTAAAAAACAGTGGGTCCTCAAGGACCATGATCTCTGACGAACAGATTCTTTGTCAGCCACAAGACCAATAGCCTGCTCTGCACGAGTAGATTTAGGAAGGGACATTTTTTCTCAGAGTCCATTTAGTAGCCTCTCTGTTAGGCTCTTTTAGTTCCTCCGTCGGTGGCTCCTGACCACGTGGCTATCTTGCTTGAAGGTAAATTTGCCAGTCCCTGCCTCTTATTTATTTTTCAGCAAAAGAGTGACAAGGGACTGGCTCAACGATGATTCCTTGTGTGCACTATAAAGGACCAGAGGGGGGTGTCTGTACTTCTGCTCTCTGCATGGTAGAGGAGAGGCACAGAGGACTGCAGCCAAGATTCTCTATTATTGGTACGTGGGCGAGCAATCAAGGTTTAGCTTCTCAAGTGGTGATGCAGGCTGGTTATTAAGTACAGTGTAGTCCCAAGCACCCACAAAGGAATGTCCGCACACTGTATTAGTTAAAACACAGTCTTGATATAATTAATATTCAAGGTTATATACAATATCACGATAACTCACTTTGTACTCGGTAATCTATAATGGCAAATATACAGTTCTACGTGGTACCACAATTACTATTAGATCTCTTTAAAGTGCATCAACTGTACGGTTAAATGTCACACAAATCAGTTCGTAAACGAAACCAACAATAGATATGACGAAAGCAGTTGGCTAGAACAATTGGCAGAATACTGGCCCCGATACCTAGACACAGTTCTGTGTGGAGATCCCCCCCCACCTGGGCAACATGTAGAATAAAGATATATCACAATCCCAGTCCATATATTGTTCACAAGAAACTTTCCAATATTTCTGCAACCCCAAAGTACCTGGTATTGTAGCGTTCCTCGTCAGGGAATCGATGGCCCTTCTTGAGTGCCCTCCCTTTAAGGCAAGAGTCACGGGTCGTCGAACGTCCGACGGAGAACAGGGTGAGCTACGATGGTGAAGTGGCAGTTTCTTTCCTAGCGGTGCTCGTTGATGGGGAAGCGTAAACGTCCTGCAAGGAAGAGGCATGCGGGGCACGTCAGTGTCAATAGTTCCGGACAGAAAAGAGTTTGAAGAACTGTGGCCCAGCAAGGCCGTTGACTCGTCAGCGTCTCTGTGGTCTGTGGGTGGTGGGAAACCCACCGGCAGATGCTCCTCGGTGTGTCAACGGCCTGGCCTTCTTCGGCAGGATAAGGCGGGGGCGGTGTAGACGAGAGCGTCTTTGGATCAAATGTTCTTAGGCAACGGGAGCACGGTGGCTATGGTCGGTGACGGCGGTCGTCGACAGTGGCGGACAACAGTCTGGGTGCTTCTCTTTGGGATTCCCCGGCATTCCCCGTCTCCGGTCGGCAGCCTGTCGTAGGTCTGTCTACCAGGGAGCTTTGGCAAAAATCAGCGGGTGCACGATGGTCCCTCGTAGCTCGAGAAGAGGGCGCCTTACCAGGTCCTCTCTGGGTCAGTCCTTGGAGACACAGCAGCTTTCAGATTGGTGAAGAAGAACAACGGCAATTCTTCTCTTCCAGCAGGGCTTCAAGTTTAAGCATCAGGTTTACTCCAGTTACTCCCCGTAGTGGACTTCAGCTTCTGAACACGATTCCTAGCAGTGAGAGGTCCCCAGATATACTGTTAATCTCCCATTCATTCCACTGGGTCATACTCAAGCATCCAATCACTGCGAAGGGCATTCATGCAGGAGTCAGGGCTTCCCGGCACTTCGGGAAGATCAAAGTAACAGGTGATGAAAGGCAAGAGGCCATGGGGGCCATTTTGTCTCCATCAGGAATCTACCAATTCCAATGACAGGGCTTGGGCATCCCAAAATGGAGGACGCTCAGGGCACCAGTCAATTCAGCATGGAGCTGCCACCAGCCCGTACCCTGCTCTTTGGGCCACACACAGGTGCCCAAAAACATACACTAGTGGCACAGGGTTGTACCCCCACCCATGGGTGCCATAAGGGTATCCCATGGGTCTGTACACCAAAACCAAAAGAGAGCTGCACCACCAGGAGTCCCACATGAACACCTGCGCAGAAAACACAACAGAACACACGATAAAAGGCAGTAAAGGACAAGGATACGGAGGACCGGTCCCTCCGATGCATTTCCAGGATCACAGGCACAGCCAATGCTGTGGTTTAAGTCCAGTGTCTCGGACGCAGATAGTACCTCAAGACTCCAGGTACGGTGTGATCTGTGAACAGAGTGTTGTCACTTCCATAAGGAAGTGATGAAGCAGAAGCAAGATTGCTCAACGGTGAAGAAAGGTCTGAAGAAGAACTTGAAGGCAAAGCAGCAGTCTCCCCAGGCCTCACAGGCTCAAGAAGGATTTCCAGGACCCCATTGGTGTCGGTTAGAACAGACTTGTGATTAGTATCAAAGTGAACAATCTCCTTCTCTTCCCCTTTGTTGTGGGCAGGGGAAAAGGTATCTTCTTGATATGCGTTGCATGAATCCAGTGTCCTTTCCCATCCACTTGTACAGCGGTCTGTGTGGCAAGGAGGATTTGGTATGGTCCTCTCCAGTGAGGTGCGAGACAGGAGGCTCTTTCAAACGATTTGACGAGCACCCAGTCGCCAGGTCAGAGTCGATGACCTGGACCCTCGTATTTTAATGGGAGGGCTCCTCGCACCTGTTGATAAATCAAATACAGGTTTTGAGTTAACTGGTCAAAGTACTCAGAAAGGAGCAAATGCTACACATCTTTTAGCTGCTTGGGTTTGGGTACATTTCAAATATTGTCTGGTCTCCCCATGATTATCTCATGGCGAGAGAGCCCTGTTCTCGACTGTGCGGTCATCCGCATGGACAATAGAGCTATCGGTATGGCATCTGGCCACTTCAAATTGCTGCGCACACAGATTTTCACCGTCATGGTGTTCTACAAGTCCGGCATTCTGAGCGTGTCTGGCCGAATGGAACCATTTATCGATCTGCAATCCCGCGCATACTTGCAGGATAACAGCAGTGACAAAATGTGGACCATTGTCTGACCAAATGACTCTCGGCAAACCAAACCTAGGAAAATATTCCTTCAGCATGGTTTTTGCCATCATCATTGCTATGGCATCTTTTAGAGGAAAAGCTTTGACCCATTTACTGAAAGCGCAAATAACTACTAAAACACATTTGTAATTCTGACAGTGCTCCATTTCAACTAAATCAAAGTGTATAACCTCAAAAGGCATAGAGGGGGGACCAGAACTACCCCTTGTGTTGATGTACCTTTCCCAGCATTATGTTGTAAGCATACCATTCAATTTTGGACAAAACGCTCAGCAGTTTGAGATATTTACATTCACCCAGACAGGTTCTAACAATTTACAAATATTTTTAGCGCA
Source organism: Ambystoma mexicanum (assembly GCF_040938575.1). Classification (NCBI taxonomy): domain Eukaryota; kingdom Metazoa; phylum Chordata; class Amphibia; order Caudata; family Ambystomatidae; genus Ambystoma; species Ambystoma mexicanum. Next base: position 628,767,444 of record NC_090927.1, on the reverse strand, counting down.
TATGTGAGCTGTGCACTAAGCTACAAAAACATTATATTAAAAAAATGAGCCATCGTAACCATAGCTGTGACATAAGCATCAGGCAGCATCCATTTTTGTTTTCCCTTATCTACCCAACAACTTCATCGTCTAAACTTGCTGAACCCTCAGCCCACTGTTTAAGTTCGTCTGGAGTGGCATCAGCCTGAATGTCTTTTATACAACCAATTCCTACGTCCATTACACAAGTGTTAGTGACCTCTTTTGTTATATACATTTTGGAATGCAAATCAATGGCAGTCTGTTTGGCTATTATATCAGCAAAAGCGTTTCCTCTCCCACCACATCATCTGTTACTTTCTGGTGTGCTGCGCACTTCATTCTTGCTAACTGACTGAGTAGGACGTGCAAGTGCTGAAAGTAGCCAAACTATTAAAGTGCCATGTTGTATCTTAGCTCCATGCGAGGTCAAGAACCCTCTCTCTGCCCATAATCGACCAAAGTTGTGAACCACCCCAAAGGCATACTGACTGTCTGTAAATATATTCATACTAAGACCTTTGGAAAGTTCACAAGCTCGAGTCAATGTAATAATCTCTGCGGCCTGCGCAGAATTATGCAGAATTCTTTTGGTTTCCACAATAGAGCTTAATGTAGTGATTGCGTAAGCAGCAGTGGATGTACCATCTGGAAGTTTGAAGCAGGAGCCATCGCAAAACAGCTCCCCTTGTGGATCTTTTAATGGTGTACCATTTAAATCAATTTGACCTTTATTCTCTTGTTCTGTGGTATAGAGGCAGTCATGTGACATCTCGTCACTGCAAGCAATTACTTGTCGAAGAGGCAATAGTTCAGCCGGATTTAATGAGCAACATCTCTTAATTTGGATATGCAGTGTAAATAGAATCAGCTTGTATCTTGTTAATTGTGCTGATGTGAGATGTTGCGTTCTGTTTAATAGAACGTCTACATAGTGAGGTAACATCACGGTTAAGGAGTGATCCAGAGCCATACCCTCACTTTGTTTCACCGATGCAGCGGCAGCAGCAACAGCTCTCAAATATCTCAGCAAAGCGCATGCAGCAGGGTCAAGCATGGAGGAAAAATAACTGCACGGTCTATTCTTCCCTCCATGCTCCTGCGTTAACACAGCCAAGGCGCATCCATCACATTCATGCGCATACAACACAAAGGCCTTGTCGTAATTTGGTGTGCCCAAAACTGGTGCTGAACACAACGCAGTCTTGAGCAGATCAAAAGCTTTCTGGCAATCTATGTTCCACGGTAAAGGCAAAGAAATTCCCTTCTTTGTCAATGCCAACATTGGTTTTATCATTAATGAAAAGTTAGGGATTCACTGTATACAGTATGAAGCCATGCCTATCAAGGCTCTGACCTCTTTCTGTGTTTTTGGGACAGACCTGCTAGAGATGCTTTGTATCATTCAGGTGTCAGTCTTCTCCCCTCCTTTGACAGGAGATAGCCTAAATAGGCGACCTCCTGTCGACAATATTGAAACTTTTTCAATGAAGCCTTATGCCCATGTTCTGCTAGATGAATAAGCAGCAACACGGTGCCCACCTTGCAAGCAACCTCTGAATCTACAGCTAAAAGAAGATTGTCAACATAATGCAACAACGTACAAGTGGAAGGCAACTCAAGTGTATCAAGCTCTTCCTTCAAAGCTCTACTATAAATGCTTGGACTCTCAATGTACCCTTGAGGCCCACGAGTAAATGTAAACAAGCCTCCCCCTAGGGTGAGCCCGATCAAATATCTACTATCAACATGTACAGGAATACTAAAGAAAGCATTCTTTGGATCCACAACACTAAAATGAGTATCTGAAGCTGGAATCATTGTTAATACAGTAGTCACATCAGGCACAATCGGAAATTGTGGAGCAACAATCTTATTGGGCCTCATTACGACCCAGGCGGTAAGTTACCGCCTGGGCCGTGACTTTACCACCATGGCGTAAACTACGTTTACGCCATGGTGGTTGGCGGACTTACCGCCCCATTCCGAGGACGGCGGGGCGGTAAGTCCCCAATCCCCATTTACCCTTCCCCATTCCCATTTTTGCCCCATAGGGCATAATGGGAGTGGGGAAGGCGTTAATTACGCCACCGTAAATTACGGTGGCATAATTAACTCCATGGTCCCTTAGCGCCATGGATTTTAACACCTGCTAAAAGCAGGTGTTAAAAGCGCCATGGCGCTAAGGGACCTCGTAATTGGCGGTAAGGGGTCGGCGCAGCTAACGCTGGCGTAAACCCCTTACCGCCAGGGTCGTAATGAGGCCCAGATAGCGTGCAAATCAATAATAAAACGAAAAGGAATTGCATTATCCCCGTTCTTATGCACCGGTAAAATTGGACTATTACACAAACTTCCTGCAATTTCCTAAATTACTCCTCGATGTACGAAATCAGAAACTATACTCTTTAAAGCTTGTTCACCGTCAACTGAAATCTTATACTGTGGAATATGTGGTAGTTTAACACCTGGTTTCAACACCATTTTAACAGGCTCAATTTGCAAAATACCAACGTCATTATCATCAACCGCCCATAAACATGCCGGAACCTTATCCAATTCATTCAGTAAAGGCCTAATCAAGAATTGTGAAGCAGAAGTTCGTTGAGGTGAAATTGTTAAATGCACTCCATCAGTAAATGGAGAACAGTAAATTACAGCATTCAATTCTATCAAGAGATTCAACCCCAAAAATGTTTTGCCACAATTCATCGTCAAAAGAAATGGACATGAATCGATGAATGGCCCCAATGAAATCGGTACCGGCTGAGAGACCATACTAACCACTGGCGTACCAGAGAACCCTACAGAAATGTTATTCTGCCCTGACAGTGGAATATCTGGAACCCGCAAATGATCAATGGAACACTTCTGTGCTCCTGTATCTATCAAAAATAGATGCTTACTATTCCCCACCTTCATTTCAACCTAGGGCCATTTCTGATCGATGGGAATAGGTACTGGTTCCAGATTCTGGTTCGGACTGTCCTAACGGAACAGTACATCATGAAATGCAAGATACTCAGATAAATAGACAGTCGAAGGATTATCAAAAATGTTTCCATTATTAACACTATGCTGCTGACTATCTTGTGAAAATGACTGTTGATTCTGAGCGAACTGACTTCTACCAGGACCCCCTATCCCAGAACGGCCTCTGGAACGTCTACCCATGGTACCATATATGTTATTCGATAGCTGATGAAGGATCGGCCATTGTGCTTGCCAATGAACTTCTTGTCTGCGATAGGCACATTGGTTCAAGTGTACAGGACCCATCTGCGCTTTACTCTATGGTGCAAACTGTCCACTAAACTATGTATTCCCACCTCTAGTTCCTCTTACTATTTGCTGCAACAATACTTTTGTTTTTGAGTCTCCCTTCTTCTTTTCTATCCTCTTTTTTTCAGTATTGACTCTATTTTCATAATACTGAGCCATATGCAATACTTCAGACTGTGATTTAGCTTGCCAGGAACTTTCGGAAGTCATAATTTGTGATTGGATATCAGGAAACAATCCACGCACAAATTTTTCCACAAACAGCCTTTTTCCTGACTCGGTACTTAAGTCCTGACCGCTGAAATCTGAAAACACTTGTTCGAACCGATTTAAAAAATTTGGTAGCACCCACTGATTTTCCCTGGATACAAGCTGTAAGCTTGACCCAAACTATTCTTCTCTCTGGAACCAAGTCTTCAATTTAGTTACTACTCTGTCTGGCAGTGTCAATATCACCTGTGGCGGTTTCTCACCCGCATTCCTTTCTCCATCTATCCGTATTAAGTTAACCCATGTGTCACCCAGTCCTGCCTGATCGTCTACAGTTCTAATCTGTTTCCATAAATCAGCAGGTAGGATCACAGGGAACATCAAATCTATATCACCCAGCGTGAAAACTAACGAATGCAAGACTGATTCAATTTCTTTATAAAATCCTGTTGGATTTGTCCTGATATCTGGAATCGTTTGTCTAATGGTATTCACCTCCTGTCTAGAAAATGGGACATGCACAAACTGTGAGACATAATGAGCTTCAATAGTAGTGGCTGCTGCGCCTGTTGCAGCATTAGCTGTTATTTCTACTTTAGGAACAAATGTCGGAGGAACCTCCCTCATTGGCAATCGAGAAGTAGGCAATTCTGAACGTTCATTAAGCAACCAGGCTAAATCAAGTTACAAAGTAGTGAAAGCAGTATCAGGCGAAAATGCTCTTTTATAAATGACCATTAAATCTGTGGGACAACAACCCATTTTCTTCATATACTCATCTTGAAGGTACTGTACCATTACCTGTAACACTTTCCTTTGCATAGCGGAGCATACTGACTAAACATATCATATATTTCAATGGGAGAAATTGAAGCATTCGAAATCTATCTAAGCATGTCTCTTGTGTAAATACGCATCTCTTCACTCATTGGTTTACATGAAGGAAGAAATCATTTCTGCACATATGAGGCTTCCACTCCATTACCATCTTTTTCATTATTCTGTAACCGATCTAACTGCCTCATAAACTCAAAAACCCTCTCAACATGCTCATGTACTTTCTCCGCAGTGTCCCTTGAGCGAGCTAGATCATTCAAATCCCTCAACCCCTGTGGGGCACTCATGTCCGTCAAATCACTCCAAATATCAGCCAAATGCATTCCCATCCCCTCTATCAAAATATTCTTTTCAGGAATACTTTCTTGGTGAGTTAAGACAGCTGATTTTTCACCTTCTTTTATATATTTCTTAGCCCATGCATACAATTCTCTCTTTCTAGCTCTAGATACTGTACTACGAGTTACTATCCTTGAATCAGCACTCGCCCCTCCAATCGCTAGAAGCGGACAGAACCACTGGGAAAAGAAAGTTCAGACAAATCTTGTTCAATAGGCAATGGAGACACTACTGCTGGCGGTAAAGATGGAATTAAGGGATCAGCAACTGTCGGAAAGGGCGAGGATGCAGAAGTGGAAATGACAACAGGAAGAGGAGCAACAACTGGAGGAAAGGGTACAGCAACGGGAGGAGGTGCATCAGCAGAAAGAGGTAAAACAACAGGGAGAGTCACATAAGGAGGTAGTGCAGTGGCAACAATCCTACGCTCATTCAAAAGCTTATCGATTAATTTGTCTGAGGTATGAAAATCCTGAGACAGATATGTTTTCTGTACTCCAAATTGAAAATCCCTATCCATACTTTTAATAGATTCCGACTGTTTCTGTTGATCGTATAATAATGCTTTTTCAGTGTTAGACATATGTCGATGTGCGTGTTTCTCTTTACTCTTAAGTTGCAGCATAGCTTCCTTTCTCCAATCCTTAATTACATCAAATGCTGCAGGCCTAGACTTATTCTTCAACAATATAGACTCTAATTAAATCATACGGGCAATTTCAAAACTGCCATGAACTGGCCACTGAAATTCGGAAGCATGTTTAGTTTGTCTGTGGCAAATATTGTTAAATACAATACTGTTGAGGCCGTACTTACGGTACATTAAACTAGCCAGTGAGCCAACAAGTGGCGCCGGTTGACCCCAACCCAAAGATTGTCTGTCTCTGCGGAATAAACCCCTGAAACAGGCAGACAATTTCCCAGGCATCTCAGATCACTAGTGTTACCTGGCGTCGTTTGTTCTTGCAAGTGCAAAACTTCAACCATATCAGGATTCTTAGGAATCGGAGCACAACTCACCTGATTTCAAAATTCTAAGGAGGTCCCATTGGATTACAAAGGATCCTCATGGTTGGCGATTTCGGCAAAGAGCCCACCTTGATATGGGGACCCTCGTCAAGATGCCCTCTCAAACCGTGTGCTCACCGTTCAGGGATCGGATTGTGCAGTACTGTCGAGGTGTCGCGTCTCATAGAAAGGGGCTCCCTTTTTATCACTCTCCGATCCCGGTCTGATAGCTGCATCTTCTTTTCAGCGAGGAGACATCAATCGTGAGGGTCCCTATTCGGGCGCCATCTGAAAGACCAAAGAAATATCGAGGCTTAGTATCACAAAATTGAAATATGCCAATCAGGGGTCGAAATATACAAGTATATTTATTTTCTGTACAGAATTCAAAGCAAACAGATAGCTATCTGGCTCCCAACACCCTGCAGTGTGTACCAGCAGACACAGTGACGGGTGAGAGCGCTGGGCATCTTAACACTGTCATTTTTATATATTTCTTCAATCATTGTCCAGTCCCTCTAAAAACTAGTAATTTACATGCTAGGGTTTGTGCCCAGTTCACATGACAAATATTACAATATCGTTCAACGGATTAAACAATTTTGCATGTCCATGAAGATTCAATGGCAGTATTGGGTCTCCGGCTCATAGTAAGCCTAGTTTCAAGAAAGAACACAATATATTACAACCAAAGCACACGGTTTGCGTTTGCTCTACATTGTTCCGCTGTTTAGATGAGGATGAGGCTTGTGAGCGCAGACAACACTTGGATTGCAGTTCATACGAGTCACAAGGTTTCTTTACATAGAACAGTCTGCTCTTGGTCAGCCTAAATATTGACACAACTCAAAGGTCGTTCTGCTCGGCTGTCGTTGAAAACACAGTCCACCATTTTAGGACACAAGCAAAAGTTAAAATCAAAATGGGGATGGGTCTTAAAATGGTGCCGAAGTTGATCAAAAATCGGAACATTTCAGACGCGGCTTTCCATGCAACACGAATGGGCTTAGGCCAATATTCATAACAAGGCGGTATTATACGAATGCAGTTTAACATAAGTAACCTAAATATGAGAAATCAAGAGACAGACCCTTCAAAGGTGGGAGAGTGAGCAGGAGCTCAAACAAGAAAAGCCCTGGCAGAAGAATATACCAGGGAGCTATAGGATTGTGTATTTGAGAGAAGCCCCGGCAAGAGAGTATACCAGGCAGTTCCAAATACAAGATTACAAAAGCCCTGGCAGGAGAGTATACCAGGCAATCACAAAGGTGTGAATCCAAAATGCCTGGCAAAAGAGTATACCAGGCAGTTGCAAATGTGTAGATGAAGTCCTAATAGGGAAATACATCAGGCAAATTGGAAGTGAATACAATACAAGTAATAGCCTCCAGGCTGTGTTAGTTTAACAGACTTGGAAACCAAAAATCCTGACAGAAGAATACGCAAGGTATTCCAACCACACATGAAAGAAAGACAATCAGTTCTGAAGATACCTTTTGTTGTTGACCCAAAGGAAAGTCAAGAACTGTTATTTGTAAGACAAGAAAGTGACAGAGAATGAAGGGGATGGGAAGAGCCCCCTGGAGCAAGGATATATATATATATATATATATAGTGATGCTGGAACTGCATCGGAGGGACAGGGCCTCCGTATCCTTGTCCTTCACTGCTTTTTATCGTGTGTTCTGTCGTGTTTTCCGTGCAGGAGTTCATGTGGGAGTCCTGGCGGTGAAGCTCTCTCTTTTGGTTTGGTGTACAGACCCATGGGACACCCTTATGGCACCCATGGGTGGGGGTACAACCCTGTTCCCCTAGTGTATGTTTTTGGGCACCTGCGTGTGGCCCACAGAGCAGGGTATGGGCTGGTGGCAGCTCCATGCTGAATTTGACAGGTGCCCTGAGTATCCTCCATTTTGGGATACCCAGGCCCTGCCATTGGAATCAGTTGATTCCTGATAGGAAACACGTTGGCCATGTGGCCTCTTGCTTTCTATTGCTGATTACCTTGTTTCCCAAAGTCCTGGGAAGCCCTGACTCTGTCCCTCCCCCCTGACCGGCTGTTGGGTGGAAGTTCCATATATGGTGTTGTTGTGAAGTCCAGGCCAGACTGGCTGGAGCCTTCCCAGTGACTGTATGTTGTGGGTACACCCTCTGGGTGGGACCTGGGTGAATGGAGTGTGTGACGAATACACATTCTGTGTTGTGGGTGTCTAGTATCTGGTGTTTGACACAATGACTGAGACAGCCCTGCCTGAAACTGGTATGAATGCAGCATGGAGTGTTGAATGGCTGGGTACGTATCCCAGCACACATAACTTGTTTTGTGTGTCTGGAGAGGAGTGAATGGCCTGAATGCACTATGCACCTGATTGGATGCCTGCCTGCATGAATGCCCTTCTGACCGATTGGTTGCCTGAGTGTGACCCAGCAGAATGAATGGGAGATTAACTAGTATATCTGGGGGCCTCTCACTGCTAGAATTGGTGTTCACAAGCTGAAGAGTAACTGGATTGAAACTGAAGCTTAACCTTGAAGCCCTGCTGGAAGAGAAGAACTGCTGTTCCTCTCCTTCACAATCTGAAAGCTGCTGTGTCTCCAAGAACTGACCCAGAGAGGACCTCGTAAGGCACCCTCTTCCTAAGCTACGAGGGACCATAGTGCACCAGAAGATCTTTGCCAAAGCTCCCTGGTAGACAGACGTTCGACAGGCTGCCGACCCAAGACGGGGACTGCCGTGGAATCACAAGGAGAAGAACCCGGACTGTTGTCCACCACTGTGGACGACCGCCGTTGCCGACCGGAGCTGCCATGCTCCCTTTTGCCTAAGAACTTTCAGATCCAAGGACGCTCTTGTCCGCATCGTTGCCGCTGTATCCTGCTGGAGAAGGCCTGACCGTCGATACGCCGAGGAGCATCCACTGTTTCCTGCCACCCAAGGACCACTGAGACGCTGACGACTCACCGCCCTTGCTGGGCCACAGTTCTTGAAACTCTTTGCAGTCCAGACTATCGACACCAAGGTGTCCCGCACGCCTCTTCCTTGCAGGAAGTTTATGCTTCCCCATTAACGAGCACCGCTAGGAACGAAGCTGCCACTTCACCGCCATAGTTCACCCTGTTCTCCGTCGGACGTTCGCCGACCCGTGGCTCCTGCCTTAAAGGGAAGGCACTCAAGAAGGGCCGTCGATTCCCCACCGAGGAACGCTACAATGCCAGGTACTTTGGGGTTGTAGAACTATTGGGAAGTCTATTGTGAACAATATATGGACTGGGCTTGTATCTTTATCTTACAGGTTGCCCAGGTGGGGGGATCTCCACGCAGAGCTGTGTTTAACGGTAGCGACCAGTATTCTGCCAATTGTTCAACCATCTTGCTTTATTTCCTCTCTCTACTGATGGTTTCCTCTTTATTGATCTCTGTGACATTTTGACAGTATAGTTGATGCACTTTAATGAGATCTGATAATATTTGTGGTACCACTGTAGAACTGTATATTTTTACCATTGTTGATTTTCTGAGTACAAAGTGAGTTATTGTGATAGTGTGCATAACCTTGAATATTAATTATATAAAGACTGTGTTTTAACCAATAGAGTGTGCGGACATTCCTTTGTGGGTGCTTGGGGACAACACTGTACTTAAGAACCAGCCTGCATCACCTCCTGAGAAGCTAGGCCTTGATTGCTCGACCATGTACCAATAATACAGAATCTTGGCTGGGGTCCTCTGTGCCTCTCCTCTACATATATAGAGAGTGGAAGTACAAACACCCCCCTCCAGTCTTTACATATATATACTTGAGAAACTTCTTTTTGTGGAAGTTATATCCATTTAATTTCTTTTTAACTTTAAAAAAACACTTAAGTCTAAAGCCATTGGGCCTCATTATGACTCAGGCGGTAAGGGTTTTACGGCGGCGTTAACAGCGCCGACCCTTACCGCCTGAGTACGAGGTCCCTTAGCGCCATGGCGGACTTAACACCTGCTTTTAGCAGGTGTTAAAATCCATGGCGCTAAGGGACCATGGAGTTAATTACGCCACCGTAATTTACGGTGGCGTACTTAACGCCTTCCCCACTCCCATTATGCCCTATGGGGCAAAAATGGGAATGGGGAAGGGTAAATGGGGATTGGGGACTTACCGCCCCGCCAAGGTCGGAATGGGGTGGTAAGTCCGCCAACCACCATGGCGTAAACATAGTTTACGCCATGGTGGTAAAGTCACGGCCCAGGCGGTAATTTACCGCCTGGGTCGTAATGAGGCCCATTATCCTTTTTACTTTAGAATTCCTTTGTTTAGAATGTGAGGGTCAGAATAGTACTTTGAAGACAGGACTTTTTTGTGGACATTCTGAGACCGACAGTTCCTTAGTTTTGAGTTTAGGTGGAGGAACTCAGCTAGTGCAGGGACAGCGAGGCCTTTTCCTGACCCCTTTTATGTTCTAATAAAAGTCTTTAGCCAAAATCATGTCTAACCTCTGCCAAGTATCATTCTTTACTCCTCATAGTGTAGAAGCCCTGTATTTTTCAATGTGTATTAATTAATAACATGATGCAGGCAATTCCAACTCAGAAAGGGCAATTTGCTAATCAAATTACCCTTTCCTAAACCCCATGCCAAAAGCATAATGTACACCTGCGACCTGCTGGATCAGTATCCTGATCTGCAGCACCTGCACTCCCACGGTACAGATTAGGTTCAGGGATCGCAGGTGCCCTCTTGACAGCTGCAGTAATTGTAATTGTAAATGTAAATTGTAATTGTTTATTTGTGAAGTGCTTATACAAAAGTGAAGTGCTTCAAAACGCTTTAAGGCACGAAGGGAACAAGGGGATATAATCGTCATTCTTAGACTGTGAAGATTCTGAATGTTTTGACAGGAATAACTAGCATACTAGGCTGCAGCATTTCTACTGGTATAAGTTCGTGACAGATGGTAGGGGAAAAAAGGGAGGGAGAAAGAAAGGAACATACAAGTCAATAAAGGTTGGTCATCAATGCACCAATGCATGCAAGCATAACCAGCTGAGGGGGGGGGTAGAGGAGCACAGGACAGACACACATGGTAAGCCTAGCACATTCAAGGCCATGCAAGTGCACAGACAGAGGTGCAGGGGAGGGGGAGGGGACAAGTGTGCCCAGACTAGCAGGGGGCAGGATTAAGTGCACAGTGGGTGCCACTCTCAGGGAACGTATTCCGAGTGCAGTAATTCAAGGCTGAGTGCCCTTTCTACGCCCCCAGCTGTTCTTTTACCACTGCAATCTGAAGTATCATGTAATCATTTGGTCCATTACAAAACAGGTAATTAGAGTGACATAGCGATCCTTTCAAACCCATATGCATTTAGGTGCCATTGGTCCCTGTAGTAGTGAAGGATACGTGGTTGAATGCCTGCCCCTGATTTTTGAGCCTTGCTGTTTTGTCTCGTCTTCACATATTGGTTTGTCCCTGTTTTCTGTTGCACCCTTAAGCCTACGGGTCAGTGGTGCTCGATACAAATCTCTAAAGTAAAGTAAAGTAACTACCTAATGTACCAGTGATAGCTTGGGAACAGGGTACCAAACCTGGTATGTGCCTCATAAATTGGACAAATGCCTCATCACCTGATTGTCTCCCTTACTCAAATGAATCCTAGGATTGGATCTACTCAGCCATTGTTATTTTTAATGTGTTCATTAAATAGTACATTAAGTCATGATTGATCTGCTGCTTTTTGTTACATGTTTCTATATATGCTCTAGATCTGGAGTTTATTGTAACTTGTTATTATTATTTCTTTTTATTTATCCCCTCATGTTTTATATTACCTATTGAATGCATGGTGCATATCGCTATGTACAAGACAGACAGAAACATGTGCACTCCTTGATGAACACCCCAAAATACAGCTTCTTGAAAATGACGCTAAGCGGAATCTGCCCCACCCTCCTCCACCTGTTCCAACCCAAGTGAGTGTCAAGGACTACAGTTTGGGCCCATCAGTCCTAGACTGCAGTGCTTTGCGTCACAGCAGCGGAATCATAGGTTTCCATCTGCTCCAGAAAATAGGACATGCTTTTTAGTGGCTGCATTTCTTTATATTTACATTTTCTTGTGGCTCCCTTTTACAGTATTCATTAGAAGGACAAGCAGCGGGCAGGAAACAGTGAATGTGTGCGGGGTTGATTATTAATAGTTTATTTTGCATTGATTATATGTATTATCTACTTCTAACAGCACATATTGGTGTTAGTGTGTTTATTTATTGTTTTTATGCGGTACAGACTCTCAAAAATGCCTTTTTGTTTTTACCATCAAAGGAATATGGGCCTCATTACGACCCTGGCGCTAAGGGGTCTGCGCCAGCGTTAGCTGCGCGGACCCCTTACCGCCAACTACGAGTTCCTGGAGCGCCATGGTCATTTTTCCGCCCGCTTTTTGCGGGCGGAAAAATCCATGGCGCTCTGGGACCTTGGTGTTAATTACGCCACCGTATTTTACGGTGGCGTAATTAACTCCTTCCCCACTCCCATTGAGCCCTATGGGGCCGAAATGGGAATGGGGAAGGGTAAATGGGTCAATGGGGACTTACCGCCCCGCCGACCTCGGAATGGGGCGGTAAGTCCGCCATCCGCCATGGCGTAAAGGGACTTTGCGCCATGGCCGGAAAGTCCGTCGATGGCGGAAAAAATCCGCCAGGGTCGTAATGAGGGCCTATGTGTTGTAGAATGCATGTTGGCATGTAACTTACAGCACGCACACGCACAAAGACAAACCTTTTCTTTTAGATTTTTCTGCATAGTAAATATGTACATACGGAACTTGAACGCTATCCCACAGTACACAGTTATGCACAGTATGGTACATCAACATAAGAGAGCACATTGATCAGAAGGTGCACAGGGTGAGGAGCACTGGTATTGATTGATATGTAAGTTTCCAGGGGCAGAAAGCCTGGAAGGCAGGAAGCAACCCCTGCTCCACCAGGACTATCTTCCTAAAAATCTCTCTTGAAATGAACCTACATACAGTACCCTCCCTCCCTTACCCGTTTAGACACACAGACCTGACTAAGTGCTGACTTTAAAATGTCCTAAAGGAGTCCTTGCATTTTGGATATGCACCTAACTTTCTTCACTGTAAGTCTGAAATAGAAATGCTCCATTGGGTACCTGCCTTAGTGCATGACACCTTAAGCATGACCTATTGACATTCTCCACTCTGGGTAAACAGACATTGGGAATGCCCAAAAAATTGCAAGGTCTTGATGCAGGAGTTTAACATTAAAATAACATAATATAGCAATAGTGCAACCTCACTCAACAGCCACCAAAGCCCCGAATTACAAGGAACAAAGATAAAGGCGCTTTGAAACACAGTCTAGCTGCACAAACGTGTTATAAATGCAAAATAAAGTAAAACATAAAAACACTAAAGCAACCTGGTCTCACCCATAGAGTAAATTTCAATAAAGAGATGACAGAATGTGCAACTGAGTGTAATGTGCTAAGCAAGTTATGCGGGAGTTTCCTTAACCAAAACCCAACCAAAGCTCCAAAGCAAATATTGTTTCCAAAATCATCACTACATGTATTTATTATTTTACCATAAACCAAGAAACAAACACGGTTCTGTTTGCTAGGGAATTCTGAACCTATGCTATTTGATCCCAAGGTGGACTATGTGAGCTAGTCCTGGGTATTTGGCACTGCGATATATGGAATGAGTGCCGATAAATCCTTCGCCAACCAAGCTGCAAGGTTGATTGCGGCTCCATGTATACATACGCTTCACCCCATATAGTATTATTTATGATACAAGTAGAACTTTAAGAAGGGTAGCACTTTTTTCAGTTCTGTACCAATGTAATTACCAAGTGTCACTGTTTGCTGAGAGGGAACTAAACTGTCTTGGCAGAGGTTGGATGTGGGGGAAAGAGTTCATTACCAGTATGAATTTCAGGAATCAAGCCCTACCTTATGAAGGACTCAGAATACTTAGATGGGAACAGGTACGAAGCGTTAGGAACTCAGAAAATGAAATCCGAAGACAGGGTCATTGCCACTGTTACACTGATCACAATACATGCATGGATCCGAATTTCTATTATTACAGATCATCATATGTTTGACTGGTTTTGTACGTAAGCATACAGTATTACCTTTTAGTACTTCTATTCATCAGTTTGTTTAATTAGAAATACATGCACTTACTTACCCTCACTAAAGCATGTACATAGGTGAAATGGATACATTTATGTGATATCAAAAATAAATCTTAATTTCCAACAAAGTATGTATATTTACAGACCATATACATTTTCAGTACAATGAATCTTCTGTTGTGTATTATTGTCAGATTCCTCTATCCTACTAGGAGGACACTACCTTACATGTTTCAGCCCTCTTTTTGGTAGAGAGCTTTCTTCAGGGGGATACTTATTTGTGGGGGTGCTAAGTGTCTGACTGTGTAAAACAGATGAGGCATACTTAGTGATTGCAATGTATTGTATTGTATTGTATTTTGTTATTTATGTCGCGCTCTTTCCCCATTTGTGTGGCCTCAATGTGCTTTGTGGTTGGAACGCCCTCGGTAACAGCAGTCAATCTGCTGGAGTTTCTAAGAGTTTAAGATTAGGAGATGCATGTGAGCATTTTCGCCGGTCTAGGACTTAGGTGGCTGACTAGGCTTGATAAAGCGACCCAAAAAGTTTGGTATTCGCTGTATGCTAGTGGCAGAGGTGCTGATGTACGTCAGGTATTTCAGTATGGACAGCTATATGCGCTGCTAGACCGGATGAGCATAGCCATAGCGGTGCATGGATGTTTGGCCGTGCCTGCGGCCTGTGTCCACAGACGTGTTGTGTAGTATACGTACCGTAGGCTTTGACGTTCTTCGGCTGGGGTGATATTTGTTGATTGCGAATGGCGTGGTCTCATTATTCACGGTCTCTCTGGTGCGAGTGTCTGAGCAGTGAGGAGGGTGAGTTTATTACGGTGTGCCACAGCAAAAGCTGTTGGCTTTGTTGGTGTATTTGTTGGGCAGGAATCATGTTGTGTGTGGGGCGACAGTATGTCAGGTGAGCTGCTGCGAATGCTGCTGGCCTCTGTGTTGTAATTGGTGCATGGGAGTGTTGGGTTTGACAGTCTGGTTTCGGGAGGGGGTAATTCAGGGGGATATTATGGGAAGAGCCAGGATTTTAGGGCCTTTCTGAATTTCATGTGGTTTGCAGTGTTGCGACTGTGTAGGGCTAGGGATTTGCAGATGGTTGGCGCTTGGATGGAGAAGGAGGATCCACCCAGCCTGGAGGAGTTGTGACCTGGGACCACTAGATGCAATGCTGTCTGAGATCTGAAATTCCTTGGGGGCTGGTAGGGGACAATTCTGTCTCAAAGGAATTCTGGTCCGGTGTTGTGGACAGCGCGGTGATGCACATGGCTATAAAGGTACTGCATCGACCAATCGGGAGCCAATGGAGGACTTTTAGAGTCGGGGTGATGTGTTTTCTGGCGGGTAGGTTATTGACCAGGTGTGCTGCCGTGTTTTGGATTCTTTGGCGTTTCCTTAGTTGGAATTCTGGGGCACCGAGGTAGAGGACTTTTCCGTAATCTAGACGGGACAGAATGATGGAGTTGATGGCCGAGAAACTTTGGAGATAGGTGAGGTAAGGGAAGATACACCTGATAATCCATAGATGAAAGAAACATGTTTTAGATGTGGTACTGGTGTGTTGGGGGAGGGATAAATCTGAGTCCAATGTGCCTCCAAGGTTTTTTACCATAATAGAGATTACCGGTGCTTGTCCTAGGAGTTGAGGCAACGGAATCGGTTGTGGAAGGAGGGCTATTTTCCCACAGACTAGGATATCAGTTTTCCTGGGTTTGGGGATGAGGTAGTTGGTCATCATCCAGTTGTATATATCCAAGAGGCATGACAACAGGTCCAGACTGCCTGAGCCTTGAGATGTGGGGATTTTGAGGATGATCTGGGTGTCGTCTGAGTAGTTGTAGCAGGTAAGATTGTATGAGCGGATGATTGCGGGTAAGAGTTTAGGTAGAAGTTGAAAATTAGGGGGGATAGGGTTACTCCTTGTGGGACCCCTTTCCTTACTTCCTTACTGATCATGTTGTGGATGTGAACTGGAGGAGGTGCAGGTTTTGTGATTTTAGATAAAGGAAGAGATCCATGAGAGGGCTGTGTTTCTGATTCCTAGTGGTTGTAGCTTGTCTAGTAGGATGGTATGATTAGTGGTATCAAAGGCTGTGGAGAGGTCCAGCAGGAGGAGTACAGCACAGTCTTCTGTGATGGCTTGGTATGGGACTAATGAGTTTCATAATATGCTGTTCTACATCTATCGACATTTGTAGAAAATACCTACTGGGGTTGTTGGCATGGCCATTCCCACATTTCCTGGAATGGATTGCCTTCTGCACCCATCCTAGTCTTATTCAAGTGCCACCTTTGGGCATAAGGGCAAAAGCTTTTTGTTTGATGCATCCAGTTGAAATGTCGAAAGGTAACTTTGAGGATATCAAAATTGGTGTCTTCCTGTCTCCTGCATGCATGTCCCATTAAATGATGTAGATTCTTTTTTATCTCAGTTTCCTTTACGAGGATCTGAATTATAATTCTACTCTAATACCTTGGTGGTGCCCTAAGTTACCTGTGTTTTGTGGGATAAGGGTGTGTTTTGAAGCACCCCATACATTCATAAACATCCATCCCTCAGTCCCTCACACACAAAATAATGTGCTTTCCTTTCCCAATTCAAAGCTGTTGTTTACCTCCATTATGCATGCTTAGCAAAGCCAAACCATTCAATTCAGTGAATCGCAAAGTCCTCCCACTATGCTACATGCCATGGTTGGATCCAAAGGCTACTTCTCAAAACGCAGACTTTTCTCAAAGTCACTAACCATTATCTACAAAGCAATGTGTCCCTACCAATCTGCATTTAGACAGAAAGGCTTTAAATACCCTGGGGGGTACTGATCATCACGAGAAAGTAATGTCTTCAGATTGAGCCCTTCTGCAGCCTTTCTGCCGGGACTCCAACGGCATCTGGATGTGTCTAATGAACAGTAACTTATCCCTAAACACTACGCATACCCAATACTTTTATTTAACTATAACTGGACCAATTCAATCAATCCAGTCTTGTGTTTTGCCAATGGCACTTTACTGTATGGCACTGTACTCACCTCCTTTCTTTATATACCTTGCAAACCAGACCCAAAAGGGCTTCAAATGTGGACGTAGAGTGGACGTAGAGTGACAGTCCTGCCCTGCTAGAGAGGACTGCACTCCTTTCCTACTTGCATTCACCTGTTTCTGAGTCTTTTCACCATTGTTGTGCTGGTGGGTGTACCCACTGTACAAAAGAGCATTTGTGCCGCGGAGCGGCCGCGGAGTGGACGTAGAGTGACAGTCCTGCCCTGCTAGAGAGGACTGCACTCCTTCCCTACATGCATTCACCTGTTCCTGAGTCTTTTCACCATTGTTGTGCTGGTGGGTGGACCCACAGTACAGAAGAGCATTTGTGCCGCGGAGCGGCCGCGGAGTGGACGTAGAGTGACAGTCCTGCCCTGCTAGAGAGGACTGCATTCCTTTCCTACTTGCATTCACCTGTTCCTGAGTCTTTTCACCATTGTTGTGCTGGTGGGTGGACCCACAGTACAAAAGAGCATTTGTGCCGCGGAGCGGCCGCGGAGTGGACATAGAGTGACAGGCCTGCAGTCCTGGCAGGCTGGGCAGCCAGAGACAGGGCCACCATGGACTCCCCTCCCCTCCTTGAAGACAACGACGGACGATGTCTTCGCAGTGCTTGTCTAAAAACGCTTGCAACAGTCTCCACACCGACAAAAAAAATAATAACTTTGCAAGAGATAACTAATACAAAGCTGGACCAGCCACTACGCACAAAACCAAAAGGGAGACCCAAGGTCACTAAACTGCTGAATACACCACCACCAAAAACCACCTGCATCAACCACACAAACCTGGAGCCGTCGGCTGCTGCGGTGGGGCCTGGCAGGGAGGAGCCCGTGGCCGCGGCGTCCATGGAGCGGGCGCCGGTGACGTTGGTGGCCGGCGTCGATGCGCCTGCCCGGGGTTGGCCGCCCGCTCGCCTGCCGGTGTCGTCTCCCGGAGGGGATTCTGCGCCGGCCAAGGTCGGTGGGGAGGCGGGGGGGCGGGTGCTTTCGCCGGCGAGATGCGGGGGCGACGTGGTCGGAGGGGCTCCGGTGGGGGGTCCTCTCCCGCCAGGCGTTCCTGGTTTCGATCGCAGCCTCCCGCCTCCGGCTGCTCCCGAGCGGGCCCCTGGGGGGGAGCGGGGAGTGGAGGGGGTTGTGGGGGAGCGGGTCCGTGCGCTTCCTCCGGCGACGGACCTGATCCCCGAGCCCCGAGAGAGGGTGGGGGTGGCGAGATCCATGTGGAGACTGTGGGGGGGGTCGTGCCCGCCCAGCAAGTGTCTGCCTCTTTGATCGACATACAGCGACCAGACTCTGCCCAGGAAGCGGACAAGGCTCCGCCCTTGGCAACTATCAGCGAAGTGCAGGCTCTGATCCATGCTGAGCCGAGTACAGGACCATTGACATCTCCGGGGGATGTAAGCCAAGAAACAGATGAGATCCGATCATCAAATAACAGAAAACGCAAAAGACCTGCACAGCCCCACAAAACCGGGAATGTTTCCAACAGAAACAGCATAAAAAAAACGACAAAGGGGCTACAAACTAAAGGAAAAGGCCTAGCCCAGAAAAAAACTGCAAACACAAAAGGTAGTGCTATTATTTTGAGAAACTTTTTCAACCTCAGGCTATCCTTCACCAACGTTGGAAGGGCCGAACTAACTGACCTGGAAATCCTAGAAGCCCTGAATGACTGTTTGCCGGTCTCCAAACAAAGACGGATTGAGTACCCTATACCGCAGGTCCCAATTCATATGGGAAAGGCGGTTTGTGGCATTACTGAAGTGATCAAAGAGCTGACGCCCTGTATCGATAACATCCTAAGCCCCCAAAAATTGACGCCTCAGAGGACAGTGCTACTTCCTGGGGAGCAAGAGCTGGCCGAGGGCCCAGAGAGCCCTCGTATAGTCCAAAAGATTGCAAATGGATCCTCGATTACGAAGGAAAATGATCATCCTCTACCCTCATCGTTTGAAACCCAAGAAAAGAGTGGTGGACAAACGAAGGGCCAAGAGACATTGTTGGCGAAAGGTGACAACCATGAAATTATAATTATAGACACTGCCAAAGAGCCCTTGGAAAACACGCAAATCAAGACGACGCAAAAGGGCAGTCTTCAGTTAAATGGCACACCATCATGCAAACAAAAAACCAACGGTTCAATTCTCAATACTGATCAAGCGCTTTGTGACCTCTCAATGGTGCATGAACCTTGCAGGAAACTGACAGAAGTCACCCAGCTACAACGCCCATTTCAAACGGGTTCTCTGCCAGACTGGCATATTCCTTCGATGAAAGGGCGGCCACCGTTGCCCGTTGAACAAAATCTAAGCACTTCTACGCCATATAACCTGGATGTGCCGGAAATAATGTCGACAGTGTCAATAGCTCTCTGTCCATTTATGAAGCTATACGAAGGTATAAGCGACACATTGAAAGACCACACGTCCATCCAAGCATCATTATTGACAAAATTGTCTTTCTTGGAATCCTACATCATATCGCAGGAAAACATCAAAGTAAGCGAAGTACAAAAGAGGGTTCTGGGCCCAGCGGGGACTGGGCCAGTCCAGGCCCTAAACAGTTCATTTTGCAAAGAAGTTGGCTCCCAAACTGCTCTCACGATAGACCTAACGGAGAGCACAACTGTGCCCTTGTCAGTAGCAAAAGTTAACGCCAAAGGGGGGCAAACGTCGGTGAGGAGCGAAACCCGTCCAGCATTAGAGCCAGTATTCGTTCTACAAAAAAAATGAACAAAGGGTCGTTTAAAGATAACGAAAAGCTAAAAAAATAGACTAGGGGAAAAAACACAGTCGACGGCTCCAGCGTCATTAGCAAACAAAATCGAAGTCTTGAGTGCAAACAAGTCACCAAAGACAATAGAAGAATTTATGCAAGAGGATTTGATAAACTTGAGCACCTACTGCGACGACGAAGTCCTGCAGGAAAAAAGGAACGAAACAACAAGCATAGACTTAGCGACAGTTGAGCCTCGAAACGTTGAAAACCAAAGCAAATTTAATAATAAAGAAGATAACGTCCACAAACTTTACAATAATAGAAGACCGGAGAGCGTAAGAAAAGAGTCATCAAACTCAACTCCTCGATACTCAGAAAATCTAAGCAAATACAACAAAGAAGGAAAAAAAGTTCACAGGATGGAGTACGAAGACGAAAACACCAGAAATGGAAATCGAAAAGAGTCCACAAAGGATAAAAAAGTTGGAAATGCAGCAAGTTCTTCGAGGAAGCAATACAAGAGGCGGGACAGATCGTCCCGCGGCCAGACAACACCAAAAAGACACAAAACATCGTCAAAGGCAAGGCCAGCATACGAAGGGCCTCCTAAAACAGAAATGTCTCAAAAACAGAAAAGTACAATAAAGCTCACGTCCAAAGAGAGACGACAAGATGGATTATGAAACTAGAACAGATTGAGGGAAATGACGACGTAAATACTCTAAATCGAGGGGGTGTACTCGCTTTGTTCAGCTACATTCCGTCATTAGCCCAAATAAGATCCGAAGACTTACTAATTGTGGACCCGAGTCATACACGGAAAAAGGCAGTGGCCCACCTGTACATTGCCTCAAAGAACATTAAAAGTCAACTCGAAAGCGACTCTAACAAACTGCTCAAAATGGGATATGATCTAATGGAATCAACGAGAGAAATCACTTCAAGGACTGGTGCAGTTTTGCCCCGGCGAAAGACCGTTCTGAGCCAGAATCGAGACAAAGAGGCCATAAACCACCTGCAAGATCAAAGGGAGAAAGACAAGGACCTCTGCAAGGAAGCCAAAAATCGTAGTAGAACTGAAAATATTTGCCCTCAGAAACCTTTAGACCACCCATCGGAAGACTATCACGACAGGTCACCAGTGAGGAACAGAAAGTGTTGTGAAAGTGACCATACGTCCTCAAACAGACTCGCTACTAAAGTCCATCCAGACCAATTGAGGTCCAACCCTCGTGGACGAGACGCAAAACCAGCAAAGATGGTGGTTTCTTCCAGCAAACCTCCGGCAAGAAAGCTGTGGGACTGGTTCCCGAAAATGCTGCAAAAACAACACAAAAGCTAGCAATCGATTATCCCGGGGCAAGTCCATCAACAGCAACGCGGCAGAAAACCAGCTACAGGTGGCCTAAAACTCTGCTCCTGGAATACAAGAGGCCACGGGCACCTTACGGCACCTAGTGATGTAAAACTAACAGAATTCGACGTCCTCTGTTTCCAGGAGACCTGGATAATGGAGTCGCCTTCCCTTGACGGGTACAACATCTTTTTGGCTCCTGCAAAAAATGGCTCGAAAGGGCGTCCGACATCAGGAATCTTGACTGCGATTCGATATAACTGCGGCCTGTCTGAAGCAAAAGTTTTGAGAAGTAATCAATCTTTACTTATGATTAGCACACAACTAGATGAGCACAAAACAAACAAAGGTAAAAATGCAAAATCGACATTAGTCATAATGAACATTTACTGGAACCCAGCGGCTGTCGATGCTAGAAATTTCCTGAAAATGATTGAACAAGCCATTGACTCGGCCATAGCTACGCATGCGGCATTACATCTATTGCTGTGCAGGGACATCAATGCTTCCTGTGATAAAAATGACGAAAAAGAACACTCGGCCCAAAACATTTCATCCACAGTCTCAAGAGGGAGGGCATGGTCAAAACTGATGGCATCCAGGGATCTACACAACATGAGTGAGGTCCTAGCCAAAGAAACCTTTCTCCCCACTTGGGAAAATGGCCTATGTAATGCAACAATCAATTACATCTATGTCTCCGACAGCCTGGCGAGACTAACTACGGAATTTGGGGTGACAAGGACCAGCAAAAGTGACCATAACTTGCTGCACGTTACCTGGCAGACAAACCAGATCCAAAATCCAAAGACATTAACTCAACTGGAAACAAACGTCAGAGGAACAAAAATAAAATTGTCAGCGAATGCAATAATCAACCTCAAACGGAAGTACTGTGCTCAAAACATCACTACTCAAGCAAACAAGACAGATTATCTACCGCTCCTAGAGATCTATAAAAAGAAGAGGGGCCCGAAAAACAACGAAGAACCCAGGAAGCATGTGTACGACAAACTCTTGGTTGAAAAGAAGAGAGTCCTTAGAAAAGTGAAGAGGGAAGCCCTCGCTAGAGGTCTCACAAAAACAGACAAGACAGTCATAGAGGCCACCAGGGTGTACAGATCATGGCTCAAACAGCATCGGGCGAAATTGTTCCAGCAAGACGCTGAGGAAATCCAAACAGCTATACGAGGGAACTAAAGCCGAGAATTTTGGTCGCTAATAAACTCAGCCACACCACAAGAAAAATCAACTATAATTAACAACGTAGGTGAATACGAATGGGTGAATTTCTTCAAAACCCTCTTTGCCCTACCAGAAACAACTAGGGCTCCTAAGCAGAATCTCAAATCTGCACAATGGATAATCTTGGATAATGTCGAAGACATAAATTGTCAGATTAGGTCACTTAAGAACTCCAGAGCGCCCGGCCCTGATGGGATTACCAACGTGGATCTAAAGGCACATCCTGAAGAATGGACGGCCTTCCTGTGTGAAATTTTACGGAGATGTGCCATATCAAAATCAATCCCCCCATCATGGAAATCAGCGACGGTGGTGCCCATCTTCAAAAAAGGCAACAAAAGCGACCCGGCAAATTACCACCCAATCGCCTTGCTGGATTGTATAGGCAAGGTGTTTGGGTCCCTCTTGCTAAAGGAAGTTAAGGCGTGGGCTAAAACGGCGCCTTGTGAGGTCCATTTACAAGCAGGGTTCAAGAAAAATGTTGGTACATCTGCAAATATCTTGATAATGAACATCATGAAACATAAAGTCCTCGAAGGAGGCCCACGGATCTTCACTGTCTTCATGGACCTTACTCAGGCCTTTGATCGTATAGACAGAGGCCTGTTATGGGACAAGTTAGAGGCATGGAATTGTCCGCTGTCCATATTAGAACCCATTAAAGAGCTGTATTCGGAGACAAACGTGAGGGTGCCCCTGGATCAACAGGGTCTCTTATCCGCCCTGATTCCAACAAAAAGTGGCGTAAAACAAGGTTGCCCTTTGGCTCCGGCACTGTTCTTGGCATTCCTGGGAGACATCAAGATATCGGAAGAAATGGTGCGCAGTTTCACCCCTAAAATTGGGAAAGAGCATGTGGGAAGGCTCCTGTACGCAGACGACGTTATACTCCTCGACCACACACAAATTGGACTGCAACGTCAGTTGAGTAACATCCAGCAATACATGGAAAGAAACAACCTGGAGATAAACGACAAAAAAACCAAACTAATGTCTCTGTCCAAAAACACTAAAACCACTGGAAAGACGAATCTAGTTCTGAATAAAAACCAGATTGAAAACGTGACGGAATTTAAGTATCTGGGCGGCATTTTTGATAATTCCAAAAAAGAGACTGGTATGCAAAATCTCCTAAAAGAAAAAACTAGAAAACTCATAGCACAAGCAAAAGCTATTGATAGGAAATTTGGTCGATTTTCCTTGATCTTGGTGATCAACTTTTATAAAATGAAGGTGGTCCCAACCTTAGCTTACGGAGCAGATGCGTTGCCTAATATTCCCACATCCATCTGGTCTACCTTAGAGGCAATGTTCTGGCGGTGTATCTTGGGGCTTCCAAAATGCGTGCCTATAGCGTGCATAAGACAAGAACTCAGTCTTCTCTCCCTCGAGGGATCAGTAAGATGCAATTCCATAATGCTCTTCCGGAAATGTCAAGCGGCAGATAGTCCTTCTGTCTACTACTTGATTCTTCAAGAAATAAATTAACAAAAATGTCAGATGCTAAATGACTGGTCAGACCGAATTAAGAAAATCCTTCAAGAAGTTGCACTCGATATGGAGACACTCAACACCAATCCAGTAAAAGTATTGACCAGAGTGAAGGAACTCGATTGGATCAAAACAATTGAGAAAGCGGCTTCAAACAAGCTAACGAGTCACCTGCCGGTGAATATTCGTAAACTAAACGAGCTACAACCACTTGTCAATCAGTTCCCGTCCAAGCAAGCAAGGTCTCTGTTACTAGAGCTAGACTGAACTTGCTATATACAAACGAGATCTTATTCATACGGGGCCTCGCGACTACAAACTCCTGTAGATTTTGTGGCCCAAAAGAAGAAATAGAAACCATACGTCATTTGTTGCTTTCTTGTCCTGAAACCCTGAAGTTAAGATCCTTGTACCTGAGACACATCTTCTCGGACTACGTGCTGCAGGACGAAGCACTCTGTTGGTCAAGGCTAATAGCGGGTGACAAGACCTCATGGCTGTTAGCATCCTACAACATCTTACGCAACTTACAGGAAATCCTGCAGGCTCCTCCAAATGTAGTGGTGTTTTGCTCTCCACAAACGTCTTCTCCACATTAAAACAAAAGTGTCTTCGCTGATAGTTTCATAGAGACTCAGGGCACAAAGTTAGACAAACATTACCAAGTGGTAACGAAAAATCATTCCTTCCTTTGTAAAAATCTTACAGATTAAAAAAAGAAAAAAAAAAAAAGTGTAATCTCGCTGTTTAAATCACCTTGATGCCTAAGTGTTACATTCTGTCCCGTTTATGCCATGGCGACGTCTGGCACTGCATGTTGTGCTTTAGCTACTTTTTATATGAAGTGACTACAATCATATATCTTGCCTTTTGTTGCTACAGAACCCAGCTGGAGAGAGGACACATTGCTTCCGTTAAACAGAGAGACCATGTAGGCTTTCAAATTAGATGGAGGCAGACAAGTTCACACAAATGAGCAGAATACCACCGATGATTGCATAAAGAAGCCAATATACAAGCTGGCAAGTGGCCGAACCTTGTCACTATCATTGTTACAGCTATTGTGGCAAAATATAATTTAATTAAAAGAATGGTTGAGTCTACTGAATAGCTGAATTTGTTTTAAATGTGCATGTTTTTAACTATTCCATTGATGTACGTTTCTATAATGAATTAGATGTTAAAAGTGCTTCATCATAAATTGGGTTATAGTGGTCAATCAAAACAGGTGGTCATACCATTGATGCCTGTTTTACTACTTCACCCAATCGTGGATTTTAAAACACCTATCACAAAGAAGCCTGCTTCTGATTGGAAGCATTACCTTTGTTTTGAAAGGTGGGTGTGGTGCTGGTGCTATTACCGTGACTCGTCAAGGAAGTCTATGGCACTTCAGACCCATAATCAGATGATGAAATGCCATTATCACTAGTGGTTACTATGATGCTGGAAATGCATTTGAGGGACAGGGCCTCCATGTCCTTGTCCTGTACTCCCTCATCATGTGTGTTCTGTTTTGTTTTCTGCACAAGAGTGGGACTCGTGGCAGTGCAGCTCTTCCTCTTTTTGGTTGTGGTGAACAGAGAACCTTGGGATACCCTTATGGCACCTATGGGTGGGAGTACAATCCTGTACCCTCAGTGTATGTTTTTGGACACCTGTGTGTGGTCCACATAGCAGGGTATGGGCTGGTGGCAGCTCCATGCTGAATTTAACAGGTGCTCTGAGTATCCTCCATTTTTGTATACCCAGGCCCTGCCATAGGAATCAGTGGATTCCTGATAGGAGACAAGCTGGCCCCTGTGGTCTCTTGGTTTCTATTACCTGTTACCTTGTTTCCCCAAAGTCCTGGGAAGCCCTGCCTCTGTCCCTTCCCCTAACCGGCTGTTGGGTGGAAGAAACATATTGTGGGGAAGTCCAGGCCAGACTGACTGGAGCCTTCCCAGTGACTGTATGTTGTGGGTACACCCTTGGTGTGGGACCTGGGTGAATGGAGTGTGTGACCAATATGCATTCCATGTTATGGGTGTCTGGTATATGTATGTGTGACAGAAAGAATGAGACAGCCGTGCCTGAAACTGACATGAATGCAGTGTGGTGTGCTGAAAGGCTGGGTGGTTGCCCCAATCCACATTCCTTGTTATGGGTGTCTGGCCGGAAGTGAATGGCCTGAATGCACTGTGAGCCTGATTGGCTGCCTGCCTACATGAATACCCTTCTGGCTCATCCGCCGACTGGGCCTGGCTCAGCAGTGTAAATGAGGGACAGATCTGTATATCTGGGGAACTCTTAACAGAATTGTTTAGAAGCTGAAGTTGAAACTTGAAGCTGCTTATCCTTGAAGCCCAACTAGAAGAAGAAGGTTTGATGATGCTCTCTGTCAATGAAATCCGAAGGCTGTTGTGTCTGTCAAGGGCTGATCCAAGAGAGGACCTGTTTAGGAGACTTCTCCCTGAGCTATGAGGGAACATCGTGCAGAAGCTGATCTTTATCAAGGCACCCTGGAAGTCAGTCCCAAAAGGCTGTCGACCAGAGACGGGGTCCGCCGAGAAACATTGAAGTAAAGCACCAGGACATCGAGGCCGGTGACGTCCATCACCAGTCGACTGGGGTTCGGAGGATTTCCGTGACCACTGGAAGCCAATCGAGTCGTGTTGCCCAGAAGCTGGGACAGCTTGATGCCATGCTGCTCAACAAACTGAGCCGCAATGCTCCACTATTGCCTAAAAACATTTAAACCAAGGGCTCCCTTGCATTCACTGTTGACTGCTTTGTCCTGCCAGAGAAAGTCGAGGTGCCCACACCCAAGCAGAATCTGCCAGTGGGTTTCTGCCACCTGAAGTCCACAAAGATGCTGACAAAGTGAAGACCCAGCCGTGGTCGAGTCCCGATCGTCGACGCCAACGCTGACACTGAGCGTCCGCTGCCGGGCCAACACTCATCACCGAGTCCTCGTTGCGACACCAAACTCTGTCATCGAGGTGCACCGTACACTTCGTCTATGCAGGACGTCTACGATCGATTGTTGATGTTAGGGAGAATTCTCAGAAATGTGCTAATTCCCTTCTGCCTTATAGAACCCCAGTTCTTTTGCTGAACTTTAGGACTTTTCATTTCTAACCTGGAGAGAGTGAGAAGTGCTTCAGTTCACCTAGACTTTTGCTCAATTGACATTGGCTGGCCTGGCTCCCTGAAAGAATCTCCTTACCTCTGACTTTGGGCCTCATTACGACTCTGGAGGTAGCCATGGTGCTATTAGCGCCATAGCTGCCTCCATACCGGGCTCCAATACCGGGTTCCTTCAATGTGGAATAACCAGGTCATTCCAACATTGGAGGACCCGGTAATTCCTCCTTGAAGGAACCATTACCCATTCCCATTTGAGCCCCCATAGGGCTCAATGGGAATGGGGACGGAGCTAATAACGGGCACGTTAATAACTGCCCATTATTAGCTCCCTGTTCCTCTCGCGGGACCCGGAAAGGACGTCTGGTTTTACCAGACGTCTGTTCCGGGTCCAGCAAAGGGAACCTCATAATAGGCGCTCCCGTAATGAAGGGTGCCGGTCCCGTGCCGGCACCCTTCATTACGGGACTGCCAGGGTCGTAATGAGGCCCTTTGTGTTTTACCTTTCCCCGGAAAGGGTTAATTTACTTTGGATTGGGGGTTTAAAAGTACTTACCTGCTTCAGAATATTTGTCCAACGTGTTTTAATTCCCAAACCCTTTTCTTTGACACCAACTCAGTATTGCTCTAAATGTACCACTGATATATTAATGTCCACAGTGTCCTAGGTATTTAAGTCACCTCAGGGTTCAGTAACAATTGTTGTACCATCCCAAAAGGGTACTTGCTGATTTAGAGAAACGAAGGGTGTGTATTTTGAAGTGTACTTGTGTGTTGCTTATATATTGCTCCCTTCTGAAGAAGGCTTATTGAATTGACTGTTAAATAAATGTATAATTGTTTAATCAACAAACCTTTTTGTAAGAGTTTGTTTGAACACTTGTCACTGTGAATCTCTGTGTAAAAGCCCTACTGTTCACATTGACCCCTATTGAGATAAACCTGGCTGCTCAGCCACACCACAACCTGTGTAGTACAGACTTATACCAAAGGTTGAGTTCCTATTGCCAGGAGGACAAGGTTGCTGTAGTCTCCCAAAGTGTACTGCACACAATCTTGCGTAACAGTCGATGAGCACCGTGAAATCTGAAGCTACTGACTCGACGATGGTGTTCACAATTTCTCTGTGGCATCTTGACGACCGAGGCTCCTGCTTTAAAGGGAGTCCACTCACGAGGAAACCATCAATGAGCCATCGAAGAAATTCTGCTAACTCAGGTACATCGAGGTAGTCGAACATGTTTGACCAGGAAACAAGACTATTTGAACATAAATGGACTGGGCTTGTTAATACACTTTATTAAAGGTTGCCCAGGTGGGGGGATCCTCACACAGAACTGTGTCTTAGTACTTAAAGTACTATTATTTGTCTCGGGAGGATAGCTCAGAAGCAATGTGCTCACATTGGAAGAAAGATGACACAGAGCAACACAGGTTTGATCCCCGGGTCCACGCTTAGAAACCTCTGGGTATTAAGCGCGTTATAAATAATCTATCATATCATTATTATGCCATTGGTTAACCTTTCCTATGTTCTATGCTGATACACATTACTGCTTGATTTGTATGCCATTAGAAACTGTCAGCAGTTGGAGCATTTGAAAGGAGTCAATAGTTAAGGGTGGTGCCACATAGACATTTATATTTGCCATATTAGAGTTTCCAAAGCACAAAGTGTGTTATTAATTGTGTCTATATAGTTAACCTTATTTTTATAGGAAGAACTGTGTTAGCATAACACAGTGTGTGGACATTCCTGTATGGGGGGCTTGGGGACTACACTGTACTTAGGAACCAGCCTGAATCACCTCCTGAGAGCTTAAGCCTTGGTTGCTCGTCCATTCGACCATATAGAGAATCTTGGCTGGGGTGCTCTGTGCGTCTACTCTGCCAAATAGAGGGCAGGAGTACAGATAACCCCCTCCAGTCTTTACAGTAACCTGATTCACTTTGGCAGTATTTGCACCGATAAATCCGCCAACCTTAGAATGTGGCTCAAGAACACATGCCAGAGTATGGGACCAGAATAATATGGGTGGGTTTCAGAAGGCTGTTCCACATGATAAGTAGAATGTGGTGAAGGGTTTAGGACCTTGCAGCACAAGAAAGGTATCTGACCCTCCCAGACCCACGTTCTACCTGTTCTATAAATTTGCTAGCGTCTGGCACAGCAGCACACTCATTTTATACATCTGATCACTTCACCTCCATATTTCCTGGTCTGTAAAATCTCCAGTAGGTCCTTGATATTGTAGACTTTGCATAGTGTGCAGTACAAATGTAATACATTCATTCGAGACGTGTGTTGGCAAGTATGTGGGTGCAATTCCAAGCTAGGCAAATGTGTTGGCATATACATAAGATCCTAGGTGCAAGTAGGAGAGTGCAAAATGTAAATGGAGGATGTGATAAGGGGCACAGGTGTGCAAGAGAATGAGAAGGATGGAGAATAGAGCAATGGAGGAACCGATGGAGAGAGGGTACCAGAAAAATGAGGGAGAAAGGTTGAGAGGGAGGGGTTAAGAAATAAAGTGAGAGTGTGAGAGGAAGGATGAGGGGTAGAATGGGGTGGGTTGTAGAGAGAGAGTTGGGAGGGTGGGTATAGAGAAAGGTGGATGTAGGGAGAGAAATATGGGTTGGACAGAGTGGAGATAGGGCGGGTGTGTGGAGGCAGAAAGACTGGCAGTAGGGTGGGTAGGGGAAGAGAGAGTGGGGGTATGGGTGGAAAGAGTGGGGGTAGGGTGGGTGTTTAGAGAGAGAGTGGGGCTGGAGTGGTGGTGGTCGAGAGGGTGGGTGGGTGTAGGGAGGGTGGGGATAGGGTGAGTGTGTTTGCATAGAGAGTGGGGTAGGGTGCATGGAGTAAAAAGAGTGGGGGTAGGGTTCGGTTGGGGTAGGATGGGTGCATGGTGGTAGAGGGGCTAGGATTGGTCAGTGGTGGGGTAGAGAGAGCGGGGGTAGGGTGGGTGGCTGTTATTTAGAGAGATTGGGGGAAGGGTGGTGGGAAGAGAGATTGGGGTTTGTGTTTGGGGTGGCTCATGTCATTGGGTGAGTTTGGTGGGTGGGGTGGAAGGAATTGGGGTAGAGAGAGTAGGGGTAGGGTGGGTGGGGGTAGGTAGTGGGGTTAAGGTGGGTGGGGGTAGATAGTGGGGTTAAGGTGGGTGGGGATAGAGAAAGCGGGAGTCAGGTGGGTGGGTGTGGGGTAGAGAGATTGGGAGTAGGGTGGGTGGTGTGGGGGTAGAGAGAGTGGGGGTAGCGTGGGTGGGGGTAGCGTGGGTGGCGATAGAGAGTGGGAATAAGGTGGGGTTAGGGGTAGAAAGAGTGGGAGTAGGGTGGGGTAGAGAGTATGGGAGTAGGGTGGGGATAGCTACAGTGGGGGTGGGTGAGGGTAGAGAGATTGGGGTATGGTGGGTGGGTATAGAGAGAGTTTGGGTAGGGTGGTTGGGGTAGAGAGAGTGGAGGTATGGTGGATAGGTGGGGGTAGATAGAGTGGTGTTTTAGAGTGAGTGGGGGCATGGTGGGTGCAGGTAGAGAGAGTGGGGGTATGGTGGGTGGTGGTAGAGAGAGTGGGGTCGGTTGGTGGGTGCGTGTAGAGAGAGTGGGGGTGGGTGGGTGTAGAGCATTTGGGGGTGGGTGGTAGAGAGAGTGGGGGTGGGTGGGCGTAGAGAGAGTGGGGTGGGTGGTGTAGAGAGAGTGGGGGTGGGTGGGTGGGTTGTTAGAGAGAGTGGAAGTAGGGTGGCTGGTTAGGGGTAGAGCGAGACAGTTGGGTAGAGAGAGTGGGGGTAGAGAGAGTGGCGGTAGGGTGGATAGGTGGGGGTAGAGAGAGTGGTGTTTTGGCGTGAGTGAGGGCATAGTGGGTGCAGGAAGAGAGAGTGGGGGTATAGTGGGTGGTGGTAGAGAGAGTGGGATGGGTTGGTGGGTGGGTGGGTGTAGATAGAGTGGGGGTAAGGTGACTGGGTCGGGGTAGAGGGAGTCAGTTGGGTAGAGAGAGTGGGGGTATAGTGGGTGGATTTTGGGTATGGGTGTTGTGGATGTACAGACAGTGGGAGTAGAGTGGGTGGTATTGAGAGAGTAGGCATAGGGTGAGTGGGTGCGGTATAGAGAGTGGGGATTGGGTGGGGATAGAGAGAGTGGGTATAAGGTGGGTGCATGAGGGCAGAGAGAGTGGGGTAGGTGGCTGTGGGTAGAGAAAGTGGGGGGTGGGGTGAATGGGTGGGGGCAGAGAGAGGTGGGGTAGGGTGGATGGGTGGGAGTAGAGAGAGTGGGGCTATGGTGGATGGATGGGAGTAGAGAGAGTGGGGGTAGGGTGGGTGGGTTGGGGTAGAGAGAGTAGGGGTAGGGTGGGTGTGTATGGGTAGAGAGAGTGGGGTAGGGTGGGTGTGTATGTATGGGTAGAGAGAATGGGGATAGGGTGAGTGACTGGGGTAGAGAGACTGGGGGTAGGGTGGGTACAAGGGGTAGGGTTGGTGTATCTGGGTAGAGAGAATGGGGATAACGTGGGTGGGGGTAGAGAGAGTGGGGGTAGGGTGGATACAAGGGGGTAAAGAAAGTGGGGGTAGGGTGAGTGGGTCAAGGTAAGGAGTGTGGGGTAGAGAGAGTGGGTTAGGGTGGGTGGGGTAGGGTGAATGGGTGAGTTGGGGTAGAGTGGGGGTAGGGTGTATAGGGAGGGGGTGGTAGAGGGAGCGGGGGTAGGGTGGGTGGTGGCAGAGAGAATGTGGTTATGGTGGTTGGGTGGTAGTAGAGTGAGTGGGGTGGGTTGGTGGGTTGGGGTAGAGAAAGTAGGGGTAGGGTGAGTGGGGGTAGAGAGAGTGGGGGTGGGTTGGGGTAGAGAGAGTGGGGCTTGGGTGAGTGGGGGTGGAGATAGTCGGGGTAGGGTGGTTGGAGTACAGAGAGTTGGGGTAGGGTGGGTGGGGGTATTGACAGTGGATGGGGTAGAGAGAGTGGGGTTAGGTGGGTGGGGGTAGAGAGAGTGGGGTAGGGTTTGTGTGGTAGGGTGGCTGGGTCGGGGTAGAGAGATGGTTGGGTAGAGAGTGTGGGTTGGGTAGAGCATGTGGGGTATGGTGGGTGGGTGGGGTAGAGAGAGTGGAGGTAGGGTGGATGGGTGTAGATAGAGTGAGGGTACGGTGGATGGGTTATAGAGAGTACGGGTAGGGTGGGTGGGTGGTGTAGAGAGATTGGGGATAGGGTTGGTGGGTGGAGGTAGAGAGAGTGAGGATTGGGTGGGTGGGGTAACGGAGTGTGGTTTGGTGTGTGTAGAGAGGGTGGTTGGTAGAGTGACTGTGGGTGGGGTGGGTGTTTGGGGTAGAGAGGATGGGCGTAGGGTGGGTGGGTAAGGGTACATAGATTGGGGATTTGGTGGGTGGCTGGGGTAGAGAGACTGGGGGTAGTGTGGGTGGGGGTAGAGAGAGTGGGGTAGGCTGGGTAGGAGGGGGTAGAGAGAGTGGGGATAGGGTTGGATGCTGGAGGTAATGAGGGTGGGAGTAGAGAGATTGTGTTTGGTTGGGTGGTTGAATGGGGGTAGGTTGTGGTAGGGTAGGGTGGGGGTAGGTTGTGTGTGGAGATATTGGGGGTAGGGTTGGTGTTTGGTGTAGAGGGGCTGGGGTTATAGTCGATGTGGTAGGGTGAGCATGAATGGGTAGAGGAGGTTAGGGGGAGTTCTAGAGAGGGTGGAGGTAGGATGGGCGGGGCTAGAGAGAGTGGAGGTAGGGTATTGTGAAGGGGCTAGAGAGGGTGGGGCAGGGTAAGTGAGAGGGGCTACAGAGGGTGTTGGTAGGGTTGGTTTGAGGGGCTTGGGTAGGGTGGGTGAGTGGGTGGGGTTAGAGAGAGTTGGGCGGGTGATGGAAGTTGGTGGGTGGGTGATGGAAGTTGGAGGGGAACAAAACATTTTCAGAACAAAGCAGCCTCATGAGCACTTGTCCAAAGTAGCTCAAAACAGCCCCCCCCAAAAAAAAAACAACCAGCTCACGTAATAGGTTTTGGGGTAGAGAGAGGCGGGTGGGTCAGGATAGAGAGGGTGAGGGTGGGGGTGGAGAGAGTGGGCATTGAGTGGGTGGATGTTTGTAGAAACACAGCCTTAACAGAACAAAAGTAGCCCAAAAACAGACCCATTTGCCACGAAAAATAGCCCAACACAGCTCAATTTTAAATCCTTGTGCATCTGGGAAATGGAAGCCAGGCACCCAACTTGATTTTTACAAAGCTGCTGATTGGAGTAAATAATGTTAGAGAACGTCTCATTAGGTAGTAAGGCAGAGAAGTTTGGAAAACAGTATTCTATTGATTTGGCAGTTTCATGATATAGCATTGCCCGTTTCTATGCCAACCAAATATTCTCAGTTCACAAACCCCATTCCATCTCTCTCTCTTCTGCAACAATGGTTTCGGCAATTGCGTCGCAAATTATGCTAGCTCCCTGATAATGTTCTGCCAATGACTGCAGTATTAGTGGTACAGGTTCACAGCAGAAATAACGCTCGCTATGAAGACTCAATTGCTACTTTACCGGAGTCTAACAAGCAATGTCTGTATGCCCCTGCCACCAATACTTCCACATGCAGTACCAACATCCACAATTCGCAGATAGTCGGTGTGAACTACCAAATTAACCAATTGCCTAAAGGTTATCAAATAAAAACGGATTCCTTAGTGATGAGGTCAATGTTAGTACATATGTCCGCGGTTGAAGTACATCAAATATTTATGATGGTGCTAAACATTGGAACAGTAGAGGACTGAAGTGCTGCCAATACTGCCCCCAGCACACATTTCTAAACACAAACAACAGCTGTCTAACTGCAGTTTATGACAATACAAGCACAGCAGGCCATGTGTGAAACAAGAAATGAGATTCAACAACATTAGAAAATTGGGCAAATTAAATAAACTCTTGGAAGAATGACATACACGTGTCTACTGCAGAGAAAACCTTCCCCAAGGAAAAATGAAAAACTGATCTGCTTGCAAAAACCACACCAGGAGGGCGCTGCTGAGCATCCTGTGATGGCTGCAGTTTACTGGAGCTCCATGCTTACATACTCCGCCAGAGCTGATGTGCCCAAAAGCTGCTGATGTCGTTGGTAGGTCCCACATAGGAGAAACCCTGAATACTTTGCCAAGTAGTGGTCCAATTGATGCAGTTTGGTTGTTCAGTCAGTGCGCCCGATGCTTACCTCCATATTGCAGAGAGACCATGCAGCCTCGAAGACTACAGCCTGGGTGGTTCCTTATGCGTTTCCGAGCGTGCTGATAACGGCAGCCCCTGTGGGCTCCCGTCCTGAGCTGCTGAGCTGTGCCAGATTGATCAAGGCCCCCGGGCCAGCCAAGACATCACCATGCCCCAAGAGCAGTGGCCTGTGCTACGGGTGCCATTTTGGCTTGGGCTACACTGACTGAAGCCACAGGGACTGCTGTGGCTTTCCACCAATAGATTGAGCCCACTACAAGAGATCCAAACAGGTGAGTCTCCTGTGCTATATCTATTAACATCATCCCCCTACCACTTACCTTACACCTGACAATAGCGGCTGCTCACTCACTACACTCACTACAACTTCTCAGCCCATGATGATGACGTGCAGCGGTGGCTCCAAAAACAGAGGAAAATGGATGCCTACAGGAAGCAAACCCATCAAACAGGGGCACAGGATAGCACTATTGAGGGCTCCACAGAAGAACAATCTGACCAAGATGTGCCAATTATACAGCTTCTTCTGGATAATATGCACTCTGAATTTGCCTCAGTGAACACAAAACTAGACAACATTACGGCAAATGATAATACTTTGCAGGCTAAGCTGGATAAGAAAACAACGCGAATTACGGTAGCAGAAAGCAGGATAGGCTCT
Organism: Ambystoma mexicanum; assembly: GCF_040938575.1. Lineage (NCBI taxonomy): Eukaryota > Metazoa > Chordata > Amphibia > Caudata > Ambystomatidae > Ambystoma > Ambystoma mexicanum. The sequence continues at coordinate 628,732,783 of NC_090927.1, read as the reverse complement.
GTAGAAGATGAACTGATCACTGTGAAATCTAACTTGCTGAGCTGTCTACTCACCCGAAACGCATGATGGTGAAATGTGGTGATTTGGAATCTTGGTCCCGCCGGAATAATATCTGTATAGTTGGCATTCCAGAGAATAAAAGCAGCAGGCAGATGGAAGACTTTGTGGATAATTGACTATTGGAATTATTGGGTTCACTGACATTGTCCCCGGAATTCACTGTGGTGTGGGCACATCATAGCCTCGAGCCCAAGCCGAAACCTGGTACACAGCCATGGGCAATTGTAGCTCAAATCTTTAATTACAGGGACCGAGACAGAATACTATATCAAACCAGAGAAAAAGGTGAACTAAGATAGGAATCGAATAGGATTTACATGTATTCGTACTTCTCAGCTGCAGTTAAGGTGGAACGGAAGACGTTTGCTGGCTTGGAAAAGCATCTGTGTGACAATTCAATAATTTATGCAATGTTGCTTCTGCCTAAATTACGCTTCCAACTGAAGGGCAAGACATATTTTTTCATGTCATCTGAGAAAGCAAGCACTTTTATCAAATCCAACATTCCACTGGCGCAGACTGTGCCTAATCTTTGTATTAATTCAGATGCTACTGTCATTGATCATGACTGAATTTGGAATTGATTGATGTACACTCAAATCGTATCCTTGTTAATATTCTGCTCCCGGGGCTCAATTCACCTATCTTATATGTCCACAGCCCTTTGGGCTGTTTGTAGAATTTTCTGCTGAAAATTCTGACTGGTACTTAGTGGTGCTGGTAAGCCGGAGTGTGAGTGGCTACCCTGATGCATGATTGCTGGTTTTGTTCTTTTCGGATGATGTTAATGGGTGTGTTGAGGGTTAAGAGTCATGTGATTGGGATGGTGATGTGGGAGGGCACAGAGATAGAAGTTGGGGAGGATATGTTAAAAACACTTGGTTGTCCGTTCTATTATTAGGTGGTGAATGTGAGGAAGTGATGGCTGCAGTGCCTACACATACATTCTTTCATTCAGAATTGACCAAGTCCAGTGATGCAGCAAGCTGACATAATCTTATTGAGCTGGAATATTGGAGGGTTGTGTAAACCTGTGAAGGCTGGGAACATTCTGGCACACATAGAGCATATGCATATGTTATATTCCTGCACGAAACACATGCTTTGTCCACTATTAATCTTACCTTTGCCAAAGCCTGGGGAAGATTTTGATGTTTCACTTCCTACTCTACGCATTGAAGAGGGGTTCTGGCGATCATCCATAAATCATTGCAGTTTACACTCATCCAATCAAAAATACACTAGGTTGGCAGATATGTAGTGGTGCATGGGAAATTGCAGAATACTGAAGTACTGTTAGTGAATACATATGGACCGAATATTTATCACCCTGTTTTCTATAATACTATCACTGAGCTATGCTACACACACCGTAATGTCCAGATAATCTGGGGTGCGGACATGAATACTATCCTTGATCTTTAACTTGCTCATACCTGTACAGGTAGCAGAACTACGACCATGGTGGCTCCCACTATAATGTCAGGGATGTGCGACTTAGAGCTTTCTGATGTATGCCAAGTCTTGCATCCGTTAGAACTTGCCTATTCATTGGGCCTCATTACACGGATGGCGGTAAGGGTTTACCGGTACCGGTAAATCCTTACCGCCTTACTACGAGGTCCCTTTGTGGGTTGGGGAATTTAACGCCTGCTTTTTGCAGGCGTTAAAAACCAACCCGCAAAGGGACCAGGGAGCTAATTACGGTACCGCAATTTGCGGTACCGTAATTAGCTCCTTCCCCATTCCCATAGAGCCCTATGGGGCAAAAATGGGAATGGGGAAGGACAATGGTGGAAGGGGGAATTACCGCACCGCCAACCTTTGAATAGGGCGGTAATTCCCCGTCCCACCAAGGCGGTGCCGGTATTTTACTGGCATGAACCATGGCGCTAATAGCGCCATGGTTCACCGCCATCCGTGAAATGTGGCCCATTATTTTCAACAGTACATGATATGTCATCCAGGAATGACATGTTCCTGATTTCGACCTCACTCCTACATACAGTGGATAGATTTCCTCCCTCATATATATTCAGATCACTCGCCAGTGATCCTCAGTTTGGCACTTAAAACCCGTGGCTGGACACATCTATACTGGAAATTCAGACCGCTTGCTTTGCATTCGGCACTGCGGGAACATATACTGATTTTCTCTGAGCAGAATATAGGATCTGCTGATACTATGGCCACCTTATGGTAATCATTCAAAGCCTATATAAGGGGCATTACAATGACGGCGGAGATGGGTGTGTTAAAAACAATTTGAAAGGATATTCGGGACCTTGAGCAAGGACTCTGTAGACTAGAAACACTACATGTAAATAATCCTACCAAGGACTCACTGACTGGGCTAAAAAAAGGCCCTAAATGAATTTCGGGTTAATGCTGATAGGGAACTGAATTATGCAACCCGGCCTGCAGCATCCAGAATGTATGGCAGGGGTGACCGTCCAGGCAGGTACTTATCAAGACTCCTGAGAAACGGACATGGGAACACGAATATACCGCTCATACATAATTAGATGGGGGAGGTGGTACATAGCCTCAAAGAAGTGAATAATGTATTTCATGAATACTATATCGGTTTATATTCTCTCCAAGAGGCTAAAATGATTGAAGACATGGAGAACTTTATCAATGAGCTTTCTACCACTGAGCTAACAGATGCGACGGGTGACCATCTTGAGCAACCACTGATCAGCAGATTAGCTAGGTAAGGCCATTGCAGACCTAACAACTCGAAAATCCCTGGGGCTAGATGGGTTTAATGCTGAATTTTTCAAGATGTTTTGTGATTTATTGGTAAAATACTTAAATGCCTGATGGGAATATTTAATGGCCTCCAGAGTACTCCCACCAACAACCCAGGAAGCCACGATCATACTATTGCTTAAACCTCACAAGTCTCCTTTGGATTGAGGCTCGTACCAACCGCTGTCTCTGACAAATAGAGATATTAAAATACATGCGAAAGTACTCGCTAATCGCTCTTGTGCCCCACATGATCCATCCAGAGCAAGCCGGATTTATCCTTGGGCGCTCTACGGGTTTAATTATCCACAGACTTTTTAACATTACGGCTCAGATTAATCTAGTGACGTGCACAGTGGTGGTGTCACTTGATGCACTAAAGGACTTTGAAAATGGTGTCTTGGTAGTTTCTCTTTGAAGAACTGAAAACATGTGGGTTTGGCCCTATGTTTTTTCAATTTAAACGACTGCCGTACACCTTGCCACTGGCCAGAGTTTGTACAAACGGCCATGTATCGGAGACCATGCAATGGCCAGAGGCATACGTCAGGGGTGCCCACTATCTCCATTGCTCTTTGCAGTAGTCAAGGAACCGCTAGAAGACTTGATTAGACTAAAACACACTTTTAGAGGTATCGGTATGGAGTACCTGAAGTGATTTTCTTATATGCTGATGATCTGCTAATATATATTAAGGACCCTCACGTCAACCTCAAACGAGTTGTTGGTGATGTCTCTAGATATGGGTCTTTCTCAGGTTTACGTGTCAAGCATTCTAAATCAGAAATATTTCCACTCACAGATGTCACTACGCCCACCCCAGGCATTACATGATGAAATGGTCTATGGATTGAATCAAATACTTAGGGATTAATTTCAGTGATTAAATAATAAGAGTAAGGCCAACCATTTCTATCGCTATGTGGGTGATCCCAACCTATGTAAATAACTAAGGTGATTGTCAGTTGGCAGGAAATATCCAAATGAATATGCCTGCTATCAAAAACTGATTCTAACTGACCATACCACTATTCCAACAGACTAAGCACAAGAGAATGCCTCCCATCTCCCGATGGGTGCTTCTCGTACTTGTCTTCCTCTACTCTAGACTTCAAGTTAATATGCAATTCTTAGATAGTCTCTGGTCACCTACTGCATCAATTCGTGTAACTCTCTCACAAGGCTTTTGGCTTTTCCATCCTCCTAAGGGTTTGTTTTCCATATTTCCCTTCTTGGCCCTTCTTTTATTCTTTGATCCAGGTTCATTGTCCCTGGGTGATCTGTAAAGTATCTTTTCCTATGTGCTGTTGCTTTTCTTGGTAATTAGAGTTCAGCATTTTCTGGAGTGGTATGTCTTCTTTATTGTGACAAATTGAGGGAATTCATCCCTATTCCCCAAGGGGAAGCCATCCCCTGTGAGGCTAGGGAGGTGAGTCCGATCCACAACACCCTCCCTAGGGGTCAAGGCAAGTGGGACCTCACCAGGAGAGATTTCCCCTCTGGGGACAAGGACTCCCATTTCTCACTGAGAAGCTCCCTACTTGGGTCTATCAGACCTACAAAAGACGATACACTCCAGAGACTTGTAAGAAGAGAGAACTTACATATGCTACAGCCAGTAAAATAGCTCAGTGGGTTGAGTGCTTGCTGCTGCAATCTGAGTGTGATTTGCAGGTCGCAGGTTTGAATCCCGGCAAGGCCAACTCAGCCTTTCATCCTTCCGAGGTCGATAAATGAGTACCAATTTCGGTTCGGTGATATTGAATGTAAATATGTGCTCTGTAAAGCGCTTTGGATAAAGGCGCTATATAGATAACGCGTCATTATTGTTACCAAGAAAGAGAACATATCACTTTAGGAAGAAATCCCCATTTAACTGGGATGAGGAGATAGGAGCAGAGAGGGAGACGCTCCAAAAAGCGAAAGTCAGCCAGGACGACGTAACAACTGAGAATGGATGAGACTCTGCAACCCATGGATCCTGCGAGTTCGGAAAATTCTCTAGAGTCAAAAGCAGAGCACTGGATGGAAAGCGTTCTTTGAGAAGCTGATGGTGCTAGTATGACCAAAGTGAATTTTTGATGGACCAGCCATCCACAAAACAATGCCGAAACCACTAGTCGGGCAAAATCGCATAACGTCTGGATACCAGCAGAACGGCCAAGCCGTCCCAAAGGAGAGCATGGAATGTGGGGAACCCGAGTGAACAGAGAAGTCGACAAACCAAAGAACACAACAAACCACAAACAACATTTTGGGACGGATCCTACTCGGCCAAATCAAATCAACGAGAGCATAACAAGGAAATTATGCAAGTGGAATGATGATGATGAGAGAAACCTGAATGCAATAAATATTGAGAGGGAAACTAAAACTAAGAGACAAACGCCTGAGGAGAAAAGCAGAGTACTATACATGTGAAAATACAAAGAACGTAAACTAGAAGGGGAACACTACAAACCACTGAATAAATCTTGGATGCTCCCTCGAGAGGAACTAGAGTGAATGAAAACCTCCCTCCCCGGCACCCCTCTATGTTTCTCATGTTGAGAAAAGGGACACATCTTTGGGTTTTTGTCCCATGAACAACACAGAAGAGCCTATGGGTATAGGATGGCTAACAGCAGAACCATGGGAAGAGGCGGACAATGAAACAAAGGCCGATCTGATAATTTCGGGATATGCTATTGCAGCTCCCAACTTTTTAGACCCATGAGAAGGTGCAAATAAACAGTATATTGGCTAATGCCCTCAGAGATTCAGGAAGCCGACACATTGCAGTCAGAGCCGACCTCCTCTATCCCAAAGACATACAAGATAGTCAACTCATAAAAATAACTTGTCTACATGGGGATATTGAGACCCATTCTAAGATACCTTTGCCCCTGAGAATTAGAAACAAACCCACTATTATGAAAACATCAGTAGTACCTGTCCTAACAGAAGAGGTAATAATAGGCACAGACTTTCCAACTTTTGGTGAATTGCTAACACCTTCCAGGACTCAAAATCCTAAGCATACATACTCTCCTCTACAATCTTGGTAACCATTCATTGAACTCTCAGACACTGTTCTATGGAACAAGTGAGAGATCAGTTCTCCTGTCCCAGAGAGAACCAAATCACACCCTCAAACAAAAAACAAAAAGGTTACCTTCTAAAAAGAAAAGGGGAATCCATGAATATAAGGGTAAGGGTATGAGACGAATCAAGGGAATGTATCCATTGTTCCCAAGGGGAAGCCCCCCATGTGAGACTATTTGTATTTGTATTTTATTTATTTGTATAGCGCACAAGGCCCTAAGGAGGTGAGCCCTTCCGCTGGACCCTCCCTAGGGGTTGAGGCAAGTGGGACCTCCCAAGGAGAGACTCCTCCACTGGGGACATGGACTCCTGCCCTGTAAGGTACTCCCTAAAGGATACCCTCAAGTGACCTACTTGGGACTATCAGACCTACAATAGAATACACAATACAGAGACTTGTTTGAAGAGAGAACTAACATATGTTATTGTCAACGAGAAAGAGAGCATAACACTTTAAATAGAAATCCCCATTAAACTGGGATGAGGATATTGGAGTCGAGAGAGACACTGCAACAAGTGGCGAGAGAGAGACACGAACATCAGCCAGAGAAGGCCAAGGGCAACGGAACAGCCGAGAGGGAAGGAGACTCTGAAACCCATTGAGCCTCCGAGTTTGGAAACTTCTCTTGAGCCGAAAGCAAAGCACTGGACACACAGCGTCCTCTGAGAAGGAGAAAGCGAGAAGCCGATGGTGGTGGTGTGACCACGGCACCTTTGTGGTGGACGACAGGTCCACAAAACAATGCTGAAACCAATAGGCAGTCAAAAAGGCATACTGTCTGGATACAAACAGGACGACCAAGTCACCCCGAAGGAGTGTATGGAACGCCAGACACCGGAGTGAACTGAGAAGCCGAGAAACCAAAGAACACAACAAACCCTGAGTGAGCAAAGGACCAGAGACATTGTCCCAGTCAATCCAAGGTAACGAGGAGAACGGGAGGTTGGGGAGGCGGCCGGGGAATCATTATGGGACTGCTCCTACTCGTCCCAGTCAAATCAATGAGCGCATAACATGGAAATTAAGAAAGTGGAATGATGATAAGAGAAACCCGAATGCAATAAATATTGAGAGAGAAACTCAAACTAAGTGACAAACACCTGAGGAGAAAGGCAGGGTAATATATATGTCAAAATACAGAGACTATGTAAATTTGAAAATGTAAAATCATGTGTAGGCAGAAACCGAAATATGTGATATGTGACATGCAACTGTGATCCAGCCTTGTGGACGTCGTTTAAATAAAGTTTTTTTTTTTTTAAACACAGAGACTATGAACTAGAAGGAGGATCCTATGAACAGAAAGAATACTATGAATTAAGAAGAAGAGAGGAATACCACAAGAGGGAGAATAGTAGAGTCTGGATATCGCTACACTGGAAAGAGAGAAAGTACTACTTTATTGGAAAAGGAAGGGGTGGAACATAAATGAAAGAGAATGCAAAGAGTTGAAATATGAAGGAATACTAGAATTTGTAAAAGGCAAGAATGACTATCTAGGAAATAAGTGAATTATATTCACACGCATGGCAAAAACCCAACCAGGGAACCAACGTTACACAAAACCCATTAATACGGATCAAAGCATTCGTCCAAGGTCAAAGAAATCAATTTACAGAGTTACACAAACTGGTTAACGAAGTCTTCATCTATTAAGGAGAACCAAGAAGAAGAGATTTGCAAGAAGTAAACATCAGGAGAAAGGCATCATTCTCCTGTCTTCATTTGTTAGAATAGTGGTAGGGTCAGTTGTGGTTAGTTTTTGGACTGTGGACTTATTCTTTGGGACAGTCACAGATGACTGAGGAGCACCATAGTTAGTTTGATAGGTAGGGAACACCCCATAGTAATAGGGAATATTAGGCCTTATTCTTATTCTTTAATAAACTTGTCTTTGTAATGTCTTCAGAGTGTCTGCGTCCTTCTTCTGACCCGCCACAGTATCTGTTATCCTATGGGCTTATCTTGCCTTTACTTCATAATAATTTCTCTCTGATATATTCCACTCAGGGCTTCTTGAATAACACAGTATTTTCCCCTCTTCCCGGGGTATTGTTACCCAAGTTTTAATGGTCTCACTCTCAGTGTTATTTGTGATTCCATTTCTCAGATTCCTATAGGCTTCTCTTGCATTTACTTTATAGTATTCTCTCTCTGCTATGTTACACTCTGTGTTTTTGAACAATGTGATATTTTCCTCTCTTCCCAGGTTAGTGTTACCCAAGGTTTATGGTTCTCCCTCTCAGGATTATTTGTGATTCTCTTCCTCACAGTATTACAGTTCAAGTTCATCAACTTGGTTTGTAAGGTGTTGTCATTTGTACTGTGATAGTTTTCTACTTGCATAAGTCCGCGACAGCCTCCTGCTCCTCTCATTCTCCCTGTTACCTCTAATATTACAGAGGAACATGTCTGGGGCCTTGGGTTGCTTGGGACCCTCTCTTTCATTCCTTTTCCCTGATATCTCGTTTTTGAACTTGGCAGCTTTCTCTCTCGCTTGGCATCTCAGTATCTATGTGGGTAACTGGACCGTTTGCCGATTCCTCAGTGGTGTGGTGTTGGCATCGATGACTGGGCAGCCTGCTCTTCATGGTGTCCTTGTGGTCACTCCAACAGTGGGTTTTGTGCTCCAATTTCCTCAGGTTTTCCTTGCCTGCACCCACTGTGTCTTCATCGTTTGCTTAACACGTTCAGAGCAGTTCTGACAGTTGCGGGCTCCATGGCTCTCTTCAGCTCTGCATCCTTCAGGTGTTAAGCTTCCGGGGCCCTTCCCCTTGTTGTGTATGAATTCCTTTCGCTCTCCTTGGTTCAGTGTGGCTGTTAGGGAGAATTCTCTGTTTAGGCTGAATTTCCTGTGAGTGAGTCCCCCAGCAGCTTTGCTGGATTTCGGGAGTTTGTTTTTTCCATCCTGCCAAGAGTGAGACTCTTTTTCCCACTCTTGGACATGTATGTGTGTAATTCCTTTGAATGTCAATGGGCCTCATTACGACCCAGGCGGTAAGTTACCGCCTGGGCCGTGACTTTACCACCATGGCGTAAACTACGTTTACGCCATGGTGGTTGGCGGACTTACCGCCCCATTCCGAGGTTGGCGGGGGCGGTAAGTCCCCAATCCCCATTTACCCTTCCCCATTCCCATTTTTGCCCCATAGGGCATAATGGGAGTGGGGAAGGCGTTAATTACGCCACCGTAAATTACGGTGGCGTAATTAACTCCATGGTCACTTAGCGCCATGGTTTTTAACACCTGCTAAAAGCAGGTGTTAAAAGCGCCATGGCGCTAAGGGACCTCGTAATTGGCGGTAAGGGGTCAGCGCAGCTAACGCTGGCGTAAACCCCTTACCGCCAGGGTCGTAATGAGGCCCAATGTGTTCTATGGGCTATGGGGTCTTTTACTCCATAGGGTCTCATATGTTTTTCTATGTGTGTTACACCGCACCCTATGTGCCGTAGCACTGGGGCGTCCTAGCGGACCCCCACCATAGACTCCATACCCGGGGACTGACTCCTGTCTCCCCGGGCATGTAAAGTCACCATTGGCTTTACTAGACCTAAATTTACTAACAGGACTAGTACCAACCATCTTATTGTGGATGTACTAGTAGGGGTAATTTGATTACTCCTGGATCTGTTACTCAAGGGGGCACTGTCCCGTCCCCCCTCGTCGAGTTTTGGCTGGTGGAAGTGGAAACTACTTGTTATGTTCGACCCCGGACATAACCCTATGGGATTCGTCCCATTGTTGGAGATTGATACTTTTTCTCGTTAATCTCTAATGTACCACCGATCTACTTATCTTAAATAGGTTTATCGGATGGTATTTTCTGCCAGAACTCGGTTTGTAAAATGGCGTCTGTGTTCGTCTCTGTGACTCCTAAACCAAAGGTTGAGCCCTTTGTTCCACTTTTGGCGGGCTCTTTACAGAGACTCTCCAAAGTGGTGCCATTCTGTCTGGGTTACCACAGGGGTGTGGGAGGGGGTTTAGGCACCCTGGACCGAGTTGCCTTGCCAACTCCGGTCACACTCTGGAGTGATTGGCCCAAGTGGTGAGCCTTCCCGCTCACCACTTAGCATGTGTTGATTGACAGCTAGGCTGAATGAATGGGGGTTTTCTGCATAAAAGCAGGGCTTTTGGGACTGGATCTTCAGAAGTCGCCACAGGACCTAAAAATCCGACGAGGGTAACACTGAGCCGACCTGCAACGACGACACCTCCGGTGGAGCCCTGCTGAGCCGACTCACCACTTCCCGATGACAGAGGAGAGCTCCCTGCCGGAGAGTCTCTTCCCCTGACTGGTGGGAACAACCAGTCCCGTTTGCTTTTTATTCACCTCAGGACGCAGTGGTCGAATTGACCGTGCAGCGCACCCTGGCAACCGGATAGCCACTTCCCCTGTACCGCGACCAAAAGGTGATGCCTTGTGACGGAGCACTCCGCGGCTGGTCTCTTCCCTGGTGGTGCACCGGACTTCACTTTTCTTCGACGAGAACCTCTCTACTCTTGGCAAAGACCCGACGTGCATCCACCACCAGGAACAACTGCCCCCGCCGGAGCTGCCCTCCACAACAAGGTACCGTGTCCGCCTGGCTTCCCTTTCGATCGGTTCGAGTGAGGTGTCTTAATCCTCTCCTTTCCGTTGGGTCGCTTCCAAGCTTTTCTCATTTATTGTTCTGAACTGGTTCAATCTGCCAATAACAATTTGCTACAAAGACTTGAATGCATCTCCACTAGAGACTTTTTGGGACATCGCGCCTTGCCTCTCTCCGAGTGGGCCTGGCCTCTGAACTTTATGATCTATTGTGGTTCTTGCCTTCTTACCGTACATTTTGCCCGTGAAGTATTGAACTGTGTTGATTTCGTAACCTGCCTATCTTTTTCTCTCCCGTCCTAACTAATATTCGAGTGCCATCTAGGTTGAGGTATACACCTCTGTCTGTAAATAAGTGGTGCCGGTAGAACCTAGACTGTCGAACTATTGCTAGGGGGATTGATCGTTTCTTCTTCGTAGAGTAATTGTGTTTGATTTGTCTGCCGTGAAAGTGCCATAGTGTTTTTCATAGATGTTTCATTATAAATAAATACCGTAATATCTTTACACTAAGCCTCGTTGCGTGTTTGCTTGTCTTGCTGTGAAGGATTGCCCTATTTTGTATACTCCACATACTGCTCAACTCTTCTTGAGGGAAGTCTGACTGCTCAGCCACAGCTACCAAGTGAATCTGTGTGGTACAGACTGCTACCAAGTGGGTTCACCGCCAAACACCTGTAGTCCTAAATCTTTTGCAGTGGTCCCAGAGGGAACTGCACAGGTTTCCGCCTAACAATGGCTTCGTTCTTCAACCTCCTCATTACAATTAATTGGAGGTTTTTCTTTTAAAGAGACTACTATTTCTTGCCTACAATGGCATGAGTTAGCTTTCTCTTCAGCCAAGCTTCGGGACTTGATCCTGTTCTGCATATTGGATAGTCCCATGTATGCATCATGGGGAATGGCTGAGAAAGTTCCTCATCAGAACGAGAGTCCTTGTCTCCTAAGGGGGAGACTCTCCCAGTGATAACCACTTGTCCGTACACATAGAAAGGGTCTTGTGAAGCAGGCTCACCTCCCTAGCCTCAAAGGGGGAGGTTCCCCCTTGGGGAGAAGGGACACATTCCCTCGATTCAACACAATATTCATTAAATGACTGTGGAGATGTCTCCCACGGTTGATACATGATACATGACTTAAGTATGTTATGTTGGCCAATGATAATGAGGAACTGTACATTGATATGATGCCAATGACATCCAGACCCAAAGACATACGAGTATATTTTAAGAACTAGTTGCTGAAGAGGTCTGAATAAGGGATAATTTCACATTGATGTTCTGATATTCTATGATATGTTAGCATTATTAATTTGTGTATTAATAAATATAAGCAGAACGTACTGTGGAACTTATATATGTGCTTTCCATTGCTGCTCGGTCTCCAAACATCTTACTCCTGTATGTTATACTATCCTCACCTTTTGGTGTCAATATGGTAAAACACGGCTGTAAAAACCTGTTACACTGTACAACAAAGTGAACAAACACATGTTTTAAAAAAAGAAAACCAAACCACTTTTCAGGAGTGTGTAGTTCATCTGCTAAGCCAAGAACTGATGAGGCATGCAGCAATTATGCTAGAGTACCGGAAACACATAGGTAAGAAGAGGACAATAAAGTTGAGGTGTTCACAATTTCACTGTCGGCAACAATACCAAAGAGACAGAGATATTGTCCTAAGTACAAGGTGCTCATTTAGGTCCTGAAGGTACAGGTTCTAACATGCAACAAGTCCCCATTCCTGTAATGGCAACAGAGCAATTGCAACAACTCAGGCCGAGGCTCAAACTGAAGTACACATCCAGGAGAATCTAGACATAGGGAAGTCCCAACCGGAACTCATGGCAAGGCCTAGTCAAAACCAGGATACGGCCTGGACAACACAAAGTGAACAGAAAACTATTTGTCATTGTAGATGGCACAAGCACTGTTCTCGGCTTCAGTACAGCGGACACGTTTCAGTTCATTTAATTTGCCAGATGCTTGAGAGTAAAATGCTTGAGAGAAAGGGAGGCATGCCTCCACACTGGCACAACAGATGAGTTAGTATTCTGTGACACTGACAAATTCCATTTCTCATTTTGAAGAAGGTAGAGAAGGAACCAGAAAAATAAGTGACCATTGAAAAGTTTCAAGGTCCCAGAACCAGGAATTCCCTTTGGGCATCAAGAAAAATGTTTTAACAGACATGGGAGAGGAGAATTTGTGTAAGCATGTGATTGATGATCAGAGGAATATTCAACATGAACTGTCAGTGTCATTGCAAGTAATGTTCCTTAAGGACACTACTATCATCCTACCACAACATCTTCCTAGAAGATGCCCATGGCCCATGAAAGATGACAATTGAGTTTGTTTGACAAGACTTGGTACCTTGGTATCAATGCTTTAGTCAAAGGGAACTGTGTTCAATGTGTTCCTTTAGAGGCAACTAGGCATAGTGAGAAACCACAATGAGGACCTCTGAAACACTAGATCGGTGCTGATTTCTGTGGATTCCATGGCAGATGACATCTGCTTGTAGTAGTGAATCAATATTCTGATACATTTTGGTGAAGACAGTGAGCTCATTGGCTGAGGCCATGGTACTAATCAAATCAGAAAAGAATAAGGGCCTCATTACACGGTAGGCGGTAAGGGTTTACCGGTACCGGTAAGGGCACCGGTACCGGTAAACCCTTACCGCCTTACTACGAGGTCCCTTTGCAGGACCCGACCTTAACAGCTGTTTTTACCAGCTGTTAAGGAACTGGGCCTGTAAAGGGACCTTGGTGCTAATTACGGTACTGCAATTTGCGGTACCGTAATTACCTCCTTCCCCATTCCCATTGAGCCCTACGGGGGCAAAAATGGGAATGGGGAAGTGCCTTGGTGAATGGGGAATTGCCGCCCCCGCTCACCTTGGAGTAGGGCGGTAATTCCGCCATCCACCAAGGCGGACACAGTAAAATACCGGCGGCGACCATGGCGCTAATAGCGCCATGGTTACCGCCTACCGTGTAATGAGGCCCTTAGTAACATAATGGTTTATTCAGTGAGCACAAAAGGGACAACAGCTCTTCACTTCAAGATCAGGAATGGAAGGCATATCTACTGCTATTTTCACACAAAGTATCCTGAAGTCAATAGATAAGAATACTTCATATGAATGTTAAAAACTTCAATCCAGATCATGATGCAATAAAACACTGACCCTACCACTGTACCAATTATTATGTTAATATTGTGTAGATATTGCGCCTCACATCGCCACTGGATGCACAACAAGGTTCATGCTCATTGATAGATCAATGTCTAGAACCATTCCTGCTCATCCACTCTGTACACTGACCCAACATCAGCCACATGCAATTGAACAGAAAAGGAGGCCGATTAATGAAAAGATTGAGTCACGCATAGATAACCCAAGAAAGAGAATCACAGAAACGGTCACTCAAGTTGCCAGGTAGTTTACCATGTGTGTATCAAGGTTGAACATATTCTCATTGAGCTCTAAATTGATCTAGAAGATACTTCTTTGGAGTAGGAGGCCAGGCTCCACATGCCTGAAGACATTGCCACCTCCATATGCCAAATGACTACTGCTCTGCAGAAGTACTGGAATGAGTTGGGGCTAAACCGCCTTCACAGACACACACTACTACTAGACCAGCATTGATCACAATCATAAAGGTGAAACATGGAGATAGTGAAAGGTATACCTCCTTCACCTACTCTTGAAGCTGAGGTCGAAGGCAGGCTATATCTTCAGGATGGATGAGAGCTAATAACAGTATCAAGCCAAACAGTACAAAAACTCCAATATAAAAGAATGCCCAATCAAGGTTCTATAAATATATAATTTTGTAATTAAGCAATAGAAATGTAAACCACTAACTAGGCAACACTAGCAAAACCTAACCCTGTAAAGAAAAACATAGAGAATTCAGGCTTTTATAGAAAGGCATGATGTATATATAAACTGGGGTATTGAGGCACCTAATTGGCACAAAGACAATGTTTGATAATGTGTCTTCAGGGAAAAAGGAAGAAGTAAGTTACGTTGAGCCCAAAAGTGGACCCGTGACTGAGATCCTTCACAGGTCTTTGAGTCTTTGTCTTGGCTGGTCAACTGTGCTAAATCAGGCTTTTCAGTGCCAAACCTGGAATCTGAGTGCTTTCAGCAGAGGGCTGAGGTTAGTTCATGAGGCAGCAGTGACAGGTCCCAAACGTGCATTGATATTCTACAGTGGTGTTGGCTTGCAGGTCAAAGATGCTGAGAATTTCAGGTGGTTTTGGATCACCAGCCCTGGAAGACTCAATGTACTAAGGGATGGAAATTGGCCACTTGTCTTCGGTGGAGAGTGCGTTAGTCTGGTTCAACAAAGCATTGGGGTACTGCAGTGGTGTTTGCTCAGAGTTGAAGGCAGCTGTTCACCAGCCGGTAGTGAAAAGTTGGGACACTAGGAGACTTGGTGGGTTGCAGATGCAGAGAAAGACTCAGATTCAGCATTGAACAATCTCGGAGATGCAAAGGCAGTTGAACAACAAGGTCAAGGATAACTCTGCTGGGTCCAGTGCAGTAGTTTTTATGGTGTATAAGGTGCCCATAATGACAATGAGGCAGTTTGGAGATTGACTAAGAGCCAAGGATCACTTCCTTGGTTCTGTGAGTGTTTGGAGTCCCGCTCCAGGACAAGGACAGTCCTTCTATTCTCCACTTTCACTCCCGGGTGCCTAACTGACACCTGTAGGGTATCCGACAGTCCTTCTATTCTCCACTTTCACTCCCGGGTGCCTAACTGACACCTGTAGGGTATCCGACAGTCCTTCTATTCTCCACTTTCACACCCGGGTGCCTAATTGACATCTGTAGGGTATCCTCCACCTCCAGTGACTATGGTCCTTCGTCTATTGCAGCCAGCAGTGAGGCATTGGTTTAACGGCAATCACCCCCACTGTTCTATGGGGATGGTTAGAGGACAGAGCTCTCCTTTGCCTTGCATACCTTCTATCTTCATCTCTTTGGCAGAGGACTTTGAAGTAGCCAGTACTTCCAACAGAGGGCTGGTGAATCTTCCTTATAATCGTCAGAGTTCAGAGATAAATTAAGGGGTGGCCCCTCTCCATTTAAAAGCAACATGCTTCAGGGTATTGTTCCAAAACAAGCCTGCTGTGACGGGTCCATTCTTTGTTGTTGCAAAAATTGCCCTTTTCCTTATGACATCACACCAGAATAATATCACACCCAGAATACTGTGTCTTGGGACTGGAGTTGACATGAAAAATAAGAGAGCCCTAAAAGAAAACTAGATGGTACAACCCTTCTCTTAAGCCACCTTTCCCTTCTGGTTATTCTACCTCCACACCATTAACATGCCTGCTGACTTCAAAGGGACTCCAGTTGTCAGCAACCTGGAGTGATGTGTATGTTTTATGTCAGTGCAGCTTTTGAAGCACCATTTCTCATGAGACCTCATGAGGGAAGTTGATATGCCCTGGGGTAGGTGTTACCATTCCTGCAGGAGAATCAAAGACACAGCATTCTGGGTATTGCTCCACCTAGAAGCAGTGAAACACCAGTATACACCAGTCCTGTAATAGCTGGGCCCCACTCACAGAATAGCTGTGGTTGTATATGTATTTGTTCTTAGTAGTCACCATGCCACAAACAGGCTTGGTTTGTATATAAAGATGTATGTGCCACCACGCTAACTAAGGTATAAAAGTATTATCATAGGTGCAGACGATTAAAAAGTCACGTCTGCCTGCAGGAACGTTGTGTTCCAGCAGTCAGGAATGCACATGCCCTATGCCACTGAAGGACTGATGCTGAGGGTGCCAGGTGGCTGTCTCAGTAAAAGTGCATAAATCCACTTGGATTTTGCCATGGAGCATTTATGAAATCGGGGTCTGATTAGCAGACATCCCATTCAGAAATTGAATTTCCTGCCTTGTTGTATTTATTAAAAATGAAAAACAGACCGGGTTTTCACAAACTTGCAGATAGAAATATGTCACTATCTGCCACAACTTGTTGTATTATTGATACTAACATACAGTATAGTACAGTACTAAAGAAATGGGGCACATGGGAGGCTTTTGGCCCTATTAAGTGATTTTTATATACTGGGGTTCTTTTACTTCTTTTTGTCTCGCTTTGGTTGTATGGGCCTGGTTACTGCTTATTGAATTTGTTTCTGTGTTTTATTTGACTTATCCACTGTCGCAAGACTTTGCAAGTGTTCGGCAATGAAGTGACAAAGTGGAGAGTCAACGTCATAATTGATGTTTCATGTGCTATGCTAGGCCACATAATATACGAATTTGCCCAGTTTCTGTTTTGCATTGATCACGTGTCACTCTTAGGGGCCAAGATTATTGGTTCGTTTATGTGTTTATGTTGTCTGGCAAATTATAGCTGTGGACTGCTTTCCAACAGCAGCACACCACTACAGAAGAGGAGGAGAGCAATACAATGAGACGGAAACACCAGCCCGTGGCGGAGACAACTGGAGCGTTTCTGCTCACGGTACAGGACACCGACCATAGGATAGAGCCAGGGCTCGCTGCCTGGCAGTGTGTTCTGAGAGAGAATAGATCAATAGATTGCGCAACATTTGACTTGACACCTTGTCACTGGGCCCGGGAAATCCGCGCCTCCCCCAAACTGACTGAGGCCCTTAAACACAGCTGGAGAGCTAACACGAGAGAAGAGAAAGGAATCCACGATGCGTGGACGAAATGCTGATGAGCTGCGGGCCTGCGTTGCACATGTCCCGTGAAAAAGAAATATGTAACGAATGGGTTTTAAAATAACAGTTTTTTGTTAGTGCCGTTTGAAAATCCAGAATTGAGGTGTGGTATTTTAGTGAGTGACACCTTTCAATAGTTATACGGGGAAAAATAATGCAATGGCCCTTTCAGCATCCCCTTCCCATTGCAGTTTGTGACACTTAGGCTTCCGTTGGTTGCCCCTGCCTGACAAGAGCAATGTTAGAGCTGTGTGGTTGGTGCTGTGTTGCTTCATGCCTCGCAGACTTTTTAAATCTGAAAGGGGCAATATTGTGAACGGCAGGTAGTTTCAGCCCTTCTTTGTGATGTAAGACATACACTTTTTAGATAGAAGCTATCTCCAGATGCCTGGCAAGTTTAAAATGACCAGTTTGTAAAGAAAGGGAAGAAGCGACTGTTGTTTGCTCGTGTTTTGCTTTGCCTCCCTGCTGTACTCATTCCTTCCGTGTTGTTCTATCCCCTGTGCACATATGCATAATAATTGCATTGTGGGTTATACATAACATAACTGGTGTATTTGTAAAGCGCACCTTCGCCCCCCCCCCAAGGGGCATCTTGGTGCTAATAACAGATGTTTATTGTTAACCAACTTAATGGTACTCATGTTATCAACCTCGGAAAGATGAAGGCCTGAGTGGAGATTGGAACCTGTGACCATGAAGTCAAACACAGGCTTATTGTAGTGGATGCATCAGTCCACTGAGCCGCAGAGGACTAATGAGGGGGACACATGAGGGGATATGCTAGATGGGTGAGAGGGCAGCGTCTATTGCATGTGACACAGAAACATATTCTTGTTCTAAATGGTCTATTCTTTTTATTTTTACAAAAACAATGGCAGCTTCTGGCATCCCAAACAAATTCCTCCTTGTTGCTCAGAAGCAGCATCTTACATTGTCAGACAAACCTTCAGTGGGACGACATTAGCACTATAGCTGCCAAGTGCCCATCATCAGACCTCTTGATGAGAACGGGCCTGCCTCTCACACCATAAAGTAGGATCTGTGAGACTGTATCTATCTGTCCTGCTATTTGCAGTATCAAAATATTTGCCACTGACACTTGGCAGAAATGTGTCGCTGTCCCCCTCAAACATCTGCCTAACCAGCAGCTAATACGCAATACAATGTACCATGGAAAAGTGAATTCATTTCTTAGAAAGTTCACCATTAGCAAAGTTAAAAACCCTTTTTAAGAGCTTCCTTATGCCCCCTCAAGCATACAGTTTGTCCCTCCTCACCCCACCTAAACGTCTACTCCCACAACTCCCATGTGAATAATCAGCCACACTCTTGTCCTACACACTGACTGGATGACATTATTTGACTCTGCCAGGATGGCCAAGCAGGGAAGTGGGATGGGTCTAAAGATCAAAAAATCCTACCTCCCTGGCTCCCTTGCACCACCCTCCTGTCTCCTGTGGCCATTGGGCACCACCACCAAAGAATGTGTGCCCACCCTCTCACTGTCCCCCTGATATAGAAGCAAATTGCTCCCCTCAATGTTTCTTTCTTGGCTTTGGCCTCCTTCTTTACTACCTTTCCACAAATGCGACTTTAGCCTTCATGGGTGACTTCAAACTCCAGAAACTATCTTGCTACCACAACCTGAGTTTGACTCCTTCTGATCTGGCTACTCTCTGGCTTCCCTCCATAACCTATCTACTCACACTCATGGAAACATGCCCATACTAGTCTTTCCGTTAGCATTCTTTAGCTAAACTAACCTTACTATTGACACTTCCCAATCGGGCCACTCCCTCCTTCACTTGCACATCCCTGACCCTCCTCTCTACCTCCTTCTACCTCCCTCTACTTCCTCTATGTCTAAATGAAAGTTTGAACCTGACTCCCTGGAATTCCAACTCAAAAGATTAGATTAGTCTTTCTCTGCATCAGCCTGTGTCCATTAATCAGGCCGCTAATTACTTTAACCTAGCTCTCTGCTCTCCATATGAGAACCATTGCCAGGCAGCCCCCTTTACTCCCTCCCTCCGCCTCCAGCCACAGCCATGGATAACAGAGATATGTTAACGCAACAGCATCATGTAACTACACCTGTACATTGATGCCAGTCCTGCTCCCCTGCACTCCTCTAACACCTACAAAGATGTCCTCTATGCACTCAACTTGGCTTTGTACTCTGTTAAGTCTGGATACCAACTAAATGCCCTCCTGCCTTACCATGCAAACACTCCTCTACCCACCAAACCATGCTGGCCCACAAAATCCCAATCTATTTCCACCTCCATCTCTGATTATAGCATTGTTCTATGCTTCTTGTCCAGATGAAATATGTCTATGCTCTGCCTGCGACACCCTTCTCCTTTCCTCCGGGCCCTTTTTCTTAAAAAATAAAGTGATTTCTCCTAAATCCCGCTCCTCTCTCTACTCCTTCCTCAGTCCTCTTCTTCACTACCACAACCGTCCCTGCTTGCTTTAATGTATCCCCCTCGCTGCTTGCTTTAGGGTAGCCAGCACGCTGCCCATCTTAAAAAAAAATAATTTCTGCATTCCCAAACAACGCAACCAACCACTCCCCTGTCTCTTTTCTCCCCTAATACTCACAACTATTAGAATGTGGTTGTTTTCAATATGATTAACAACTATTTGGATATAATGGATTCGGTGACCACCCCCTTCAATCTGGGCTCCACAGCTGGCATTCCACAGGCTGTCCTCTCCCTTCTATCCAACTTTCTTACCACCACGTACCACCACAAGCTCCCCACCCCCATCATTATTCTTCACCTCCCTGCAGTTTTCACATTTTTTATTTCCTCTATCTTCTCCTGACTCTCTCTCTCTCTCTGACCTCACCATTATGGGCTTTGGACTCACTGGTATTGCCTTCTTCCTCTTCGAACAGTCTAACAGTGGGGATACCCATGGTTGTGTCCTTTGCCCAGTGTTCTTCATCCACTATGCCTCCTCCATACGTAAGTCATCTCTTCCTCTAGATTCCCCATCCACCTTTTTGCATATGACACACAGTTCTCCTTTTCCTTTTCAGCCTTCACTCCGGATCCCTCCACATAAAATCCACCAATCCATCACTGGACGGCACTTTGCTGGCTTGTGCTTAACCCCATCAAGACTGAAGTCATCCATTTACTGCAACAGAATGCTCCATTCCCCCCACCTGTGAATAATATTTCCTCCTGACATCTCATCTTTCCACAAAGTCTTGCACTATTGGTGTCATCTTCAGCAACAATCTGAATATCTAACAGTTCATGTCCTCTACTTCTAAGGCTGCAAAGATCAGTTTGCCGAATGAATGTCAGGAATATCTTCCCTCTTCTCCTCTACCATTCCACAACAACTCTTGCATCTATTCCAGTACTCAGTCATCTTAACTACTGCTCAACAGGTACCGCTATACATTTCTTCAAATCGTCTTCAGATCTATTCATGAGCTTGACCCTCAAACATGTCTGGCTCTAACATTAACAACTCCCCAACATACACCATTTATTTTTATTTATTTATTTTTCAAATTTATAAAGCACACAACAGCTCACAGGCATATTGGTGCTGTTACAAGAAGACGACTTAGTTATATTTCTCATACAGAGGTACATATGCAGATTACATACAGTTGGGTATTAGATCAGATGGTATTTTTACAAGGTATAGTGTGCGTAGCTTATAGTTGTAAAGTTCAAAGTGATTGATGAATTTATGGGTGATGGCCAGTGTTTTGAAGAGGAAACCTTCTTTAATGGGAAGCCAATGGGCCTGTCTCCTGGCAGCAGAGATGTGGTCTCTTCTGGGAATGCCTATGGCTGCGTGGAGTGCATTGTTTTGGATAGTTTCTCCACATTTTCTACGGATGTTCCAGCAAAGAGAACGTTGCAGTAGTCAAGATGGGATCCTATTATGGCTATAGCAATGGCGAGGCAGTTTTCCTTGGACAAGAAGCGTCTGGCCGTGTTGAGCAGCTTGGAGTGGTAGGCTGCGTAAGATGCAATGGCGTAGACTCCAAGGGTTTTAACAGCCTGCGATGCTGTGATTAGAGTGTTGTCGACGGTGAAGCCAAGGTATTGGCTCTCCAATTACTTTAGTGTTTCAGTGGACCCAATCAGGAGCAGTTTGGTTTTGTCCACGTTGAGGCACAAACCATTTGCTGCCATCCAGGCTTGGGTGGTAGAGTAGGCAGCATTCAGAGACTTGGTGTCAGAATCATAATTACCAGATATGGGGAAGAGGACTTGTGTGTCATCCGTGTAGTTTGTGTATGTGATACCTAGTGAATCCAGAATGTTGAAGAGTGGTCTTGTGCAGATGTTATATAGATAGAGTAGGGGATATGCACGAGCCCTGTGACACTCCACATTGGATGATGTCTGGTTTATCAGAGGATTGGTCAGAGAAAACTCTCATGGCTCTACCTTGCAGGAACAATGTGATCCAGGGTGTGGTGATGATGGGGGAGAAGTGCACTGTGGAACAGAGGTGGTGGCAGAGGATGTTGTGGTCTACCAAGTCAAAGGCTGCTGACAGGTCCAGGAGGAGGAGTAGGGCAGGTTTGCCGGAACCACAGATGTCGTCTGTTTGATTTTTTAAATCAAGTAGGGCTATTTCGGTTCCATGGCCAGGGCGAAAGCCAGTCTGATGGAGTCCAAGGTCCTCCTTAGCTTTGAGGAACTGTTGGACTTGGATGTACGCTGCTTTGTCTTGAATTGTTAGCAGGAATGGCACAGTGGTTATGGGTCTGTAGTTACTGGGGGAGGTGGGGTCGAGTGATGGTTTCTTTAGAAGGGGGCAAACCCAAGCTTTAAGGCAAGTTGGAACAGATCCTGCTGTGAAGGAGGCATTTATGAAGGCTGTAAGGAAGGCTGCGAGTGTGCTAGTGCATTCTTTGATTAGACAGGCAGGGCATATGTCGCCTTTGCAATTGGACCGTTTGATGGTATTCAACATGTTGATGATGTCCTGCTCATTGACCTCCATAAAGGAGAAGAGCGGGGAAGCATTGCTAGTTTCAAACAGTGGGAGAAGGGGTGTGGGATGGAGTAGAGACTGTTGGTTGGCTTACTTAGCATGGCTGATTGTATATTATTACACTAGGATTCATCCTTGGTGATCTCCTGGGAAGGGGGCGTAGGTGTTTCTAATTCCCTAAAATTGACGAAGATCTCTTTGGTATCAGATTTGGCATTTGCAATTCTTGTGTTGAAGGAGGAGGCTTTGGCTAGGATGATAGCTTTTTTATATTCTTTGGCCAGTTTACAAAATTCTAGTTTGGCAGAGTCGAGCTGGTTTGCTTGCCACGTGGATAGTGCTGTCCCCTTTTTGGATCAAAGTTCTTGTAATCAGGGGAGAACCAGGCATTAGTGTGTTTTGTCTCTTTGGCTTTCCTTGATGTAAGGGGGTCAATGGCTTCCACTGCTAGTTTAATAGAAGTGTTGTACGTTTGTGCCAGTATTTCAGGGTCATTAGAGAAGAGGGGTCTGAAGGCCTGCATTAGTAGGTAGGGTAGGAGCCGATCTTTGGTGAGTTGGCGAGAGCTCTTATTGAGAGTGGGAGGTAGGAGCAGAGCAGGCTGGTGGGCTTTTTTGTGGGTGGCGATGCTGAATAAGATAATGTGGTGGTCAGTCCAGGGGGCGTTCACCCTTGATGGTGAGTGGGCAGTTGTGGTGATCTCTCCAATCTAGGGTGCGGCCCTTGATGTGGGTAGAGTCTGAGATGGTGTCTTTAAAGCCTAGGGTATCAAGCACCTTGTCAAGTGATTTGCCATGTGAGTCTTTAGGTTCATTGAGGCCAAGGTTGAGGTCACCTAGAAGGATGGCCTAAGTAGAACTTTTTAGGTTGTCTGAAAGGAGGTGTGTGAAGGCTGCTTGGAAGTCGGCTAAGGTGTCAGGGGGTCGATAGACAATATGGAGAGTAATTGTGCAGTTTGGGGAGGAGTTGAGTTTGAAGCAGAGGGTAGTCGCTATTCCTCTGCAGTGTCCTTTCAACTTTTTCTAATAGGGATAGGTTATTTTGCTATCAGGGCTATGCCACCTCCTTTCGAGTATGGGTGGTCCTGTCTGAAAATAGTGTAGCCTGGGGGAGGGATAGGGATTGGGCTGGGCCGGAGGCTTTGTGGAGCCAGGTTTCATTGATCATAAGGCGATCAAGATTGCGATTAGTGATAAGATCATGAATGTCAAGAGCATGTGCGAGGAGGGAGCATGTGTTCATGAGAGGGCACCTGAGGAAAGGTGTCCACTGTCAGACTAGGCTTCAAGGGAAGGCTGGCTGCAGTGGGAGTTGGAGGGATGCGTGGCGTAAACATGCGTCACTGGAGGCTAAGTGGCTATTGGCATCAGAGGGTTATTGGCAGCATTAGTCAGGGGTACATTGTTGGTCGACAGATGTTAGGGGTTAAGAGGGGTATTCTCAACAATGGGCATCAGATAAAGGCTAGCATCAGTATTAGGAGCATCCATAACAAAAGGTGTGCAATGCGGGCTGGCATCAGAATTGCGGCATCAGCAATAATGGGCAACACATGTGGGTTGGCAGCAGAATTGGGGACATCAGTAACAATAGGCAACACATACGGGCTGGCCTCAGAATTGGGAGCATCAGCAATAAATGGCAACACATGTGGGCTATCATCAGAATTGGAAGCATCAGCAATAATGGGCAATACATGTGGGCTAACATCAGAATTGTGAGCATCAGCAATAATGGGCAACACATCGGACTGGCATCAGAATTGGGGGCATCAGCAACAATAGGCAACACATGTGGGCTAGCATCAGAATTGGGAGCATCAGCAATAATGGGCAACACATGTGGGCTATCATCAGAATTGGAAGCATCAGCAATAATGGGCAATACATGTGGGCTAACATCAGAATTGTGAGCATAAGCAATAATGGGCAACACATCAGGCTGGCATCAGAATTGGGGGCATCAGCAACAATAGGCAACACATGTGGGCTAGCATCAGAATTGGGAGCATCAGCAATAATGGGCAACACATGCGGGCTGGCATCAGAATTGGAGGCATCAGCAATAATGTGCAACACATGCGGGCTGGCAGCAGATTTGGGGGCATCAGCAACAATAGGCAACACTTGTGGGTTAACATCAGCATTGGGAGCATGATATGATATGATATGGCATTTATAACATGCCTATACACAGGTGTTTCAAAGCGCGACGAGGCAAGGGAGTGGGAACAGAGGGAAGACAGACAACGATCTTACTAGGCCAGGTGTCATTCAGATTGTGCAAGTGCAAGGGAAGGGGGAAAAGGAAATGGGCGGGGGTTAAGGGGCAGGGGAAAGTGCAGTACATGGGATAATAAATAAACAAGATAAATAAAAGTACGGAAAGTGGGGTACATGGGATAATAAATAAACAAGATTGATAAAAGAATGGCCAGCAGGTGGCAAGTGCAGGGTGAGTGCAGACGTAAGTACTGGTGAGGAGACTGTAGGGATACAGACAACTGTACCCAGGTCCAGGGGTTGCCAGGGAGGCAGTGCAGGCATGCAACTGGCAGGGATTGGGCCCGAGATCAGAAGGGTGGCCAGGTAAACCAGTGCAGTCTCAGTATCAGCCAAGAATTCAGCAGGGGAGAGGAGGAGAGAAAGCAGAAGCAAAGAAGAAGATTTTAAGGTGCTTCCGGAACCAAAGGTGGTTTTCCTCCAGTTTCAGGGGGGCAGGGAGGCTGTTCCAGAGGGAGGCCCCAGCCGAAGAGAGAGATCTACCACCAACTTGTTGCTTGGAGAAGCGACTGACCCTGAGGGAGTTGGAAGCGGATGAGCGAAAAGCTTGAGAAGGAAGATATTTAGGAACAGAGAGTTGAAGGTATTGAGGCCCAGGCCCCAGAAGGCCTTGTGGACGATGCAGAGTGTTTTGAACTTAATTCTCGCAGCCACTGGGAGCCAGTGCAGAGATTTCAGTCCTGGAGAGATATGATCCCTGGGCTTGAGGCCAAGGACAAGTCTTGCAATCCTGTTCTGGATGAGTTGCAGAGGGCGGAGAGTAGAGGCAGGCAGATTTAGAAAGAGGCTGTTGCAATAGTCCAGCCTAAAGAGAACCAGAGCTCTGGAGACAGTGAGCTTCTTGGGGAAGGAGAGGAAAGGAAGAATACCTCTGAGGAGGTGCAGCTGGTAGTGTGACTTCTTAGAGACATCAGAGATGTGGGGAGAGAAAGAGAGTGTGGAGTCGAAGATGACCCCGAGGTTTTTAGCCTTGCTAAAATAATGGGCAACACATGCATACAGGTTACATAGGGACAGAGCACTCTCCCCCCGCATCCGTTTCCCTATTTCCCGGCCCTCCCGCCTCCCGTTCCCACCCACCCCCTCCCATTGGTCATATCAAGGGGAATCCCATTCATAGCCAATCTCCCCAGGGCAGCCCCTGCCCGCCAGCCCCATCGGCTAAGGACCCCAAGGGAAAGGGCGGCCCCCACAGTGACAGCTCCAGGTCGTATCTGCAGGTATCAGCAGGAGAAGCAAGAAGCCACCAACAAGTAAGTGTGGCAAGGGCGGGGACAGAAGCAATTACTTCTCGCCATACTACCCTACCACTCAATTGTCAATATTTTGGATGTGTGCCCAATAGCCTCCCTGTGCAAAGTTGAATTTAGATGTGGAATTATAAGTGTGCCCTATAACACCCCTGTGCGAAGTTAAACTTAGAAGTGTGCCCAATAGCCTCTCTGTGAAAGTTGAATTTAGAAGTGCATTAGAAGTTGAATTTAGAAGTGTGCCCAATAGCTTCTCTGTGAAAACTGAATTTAGAAGTGGAATTTAGAAGTGTGCCCTATAACACCCCTGTGCAAAGTGGAAATTTAGAAGTGTGCCTGTTAGGGAGAATTCTCTGTTTAAGCTGAATTTCTTAACCTAGTGAGTCCCCCAGCAGCTTTGCTGAATTTCTGGAGTTTGTTTTTTTCTCCTGCCAAGAGTGAGACTCTTTTTCCTCCCACTCTTGGATATGATTTGTGGTGTTCCTTTGAATGTTAATGTGTTTTATGGGCTATGGGGTCCTTTACTCCATAGGGTCTCATGTGTTTTTACTATGTGTGTTACACAGCACCCTCTGTGCAGTAACACAGGGGTGCCCTAGGTGACCCCCACCATAGACTCCATACCCTGGGACTGACTACTGTCTCCCAGGGCATGTAAAGTCACCATTGGCTTTACTAGTCCCAAATTTACTAACAGAACCAGTGCCAACCATCATATTGTGGACGTACTGGTAGGGGCAATTCGATTGCCCCTGGGTCTGTTGATCGAGGGGGCACTGTCCCATCCCCCCTCGTCGAGTTTTGGCTGGTGGCAGTGGATGCTACTTGTTATTTTCAACCGCGAATATTTCTCTATGGGATTTTCCCATTGTTCGAGGCTAATACTTTTTCACATTAACCTCTAACATACCGCCGGTTTATTTATTTAAAATAAATTCACCGGTTGGTATTTTCTGCCAAAACTCGGTTTTAAAATGGCGTTTGTGTTCGCCTCTGTAACTCCAAACCAAAGGTTGAGCCCTTTGTTCCACTTTTTGGCAGGCTTCTGCACAGAAGCCTCCAAAAGTGGTGCCACTCTGTCTGGGTACCACAGGGGGTGTGGGAGGGGGTTTAGGCACCCTGGACCGAGTTACCTTGGTAACTCAGGTCGCACTCTTGTGTGATTGGCCCAAGTGGTGAGCCGGCCGGCTCACCACTTAGCATGTTTGAGTGACAGCTAGGCTGAGTGAATGGGGGTTTTCTGCATAAAAGCAGGGCTTTGGGGACTGGAACTTGAGAAGTCGCCACAGGACCTAAGAATCCGACGAGGGAGAAGCTGAGCCGACCTGCAACGACGACACCACTGGTGGAGCCCTGCTGAACTGACTCACCACTTCCCAACGACAGAGGAGATCTCCCTGCTGGAGAGTCTTCTTCCCTTTGACTGGTGGGAGCAACCAGTCCCTTGCTTTTTCTTCGCTTCCAGGACGTCTAGTGGTTGAATTGCCCGTGCTGAGCACCCCGGCAACCGGATAGCCACTAACCACTGTATCGCGACCAAAAAGTGGTGCCTTGTGACTGAGCACTCCGCGGCTGGTCTCTTCCCTGGTGGTGCAACGATCTTCAACTTTCCTCTACGACGAGATCTCCTCTTCTTCTGGCAAAGCCCCGACTTGCATCCACCACCAGGAACAACTGCACCCGTCGGAGCTGTCTCTCCACTTTCAAGGTACTGTGTCCGCCTGGCTTCCCTTGTCACGGTTAGCGTGAGGTGTCTTAAATCCTTACCTTTCCACTGGGTCGCCTCCAGACCTTCTTAACTTTTATTCTAAAACTGGTCCAACCTTTCTGTGACATTTTTGCTACAAAGACTTGAAGTGCATTTCCACTGTGGTAGTTTTGGGACATACCGCCTTGCCTCTCTCCGAGTGGGCCTGGCCTCTGAACTTTGTGATCTACCGTAGACCCTGCCTTGCTTGCCTTGCATTTGCTTCGTAAAAGAGTTGGTACTGAGTTGGTTTCATACCCTGCCTTTTTCTCTCCCTTCCTAACGAATACCAGAGTGCCATCTAGGTTAAGCACTCACCTCTGTCTGCAAATAAGTGGTGTATTTGAACCTAGACTTGTCGAAATATTGTTATGGGATTGATATATACTTATAGTAACTGTGATTGAAGTTGTTTGCCATATTAGTGCCAGTGTGTTTTCCATAGATGTGTTTTTAAATAAATAATTATATATATTTACACCAAAGCTCTGATCAGTGTCTGCTTGTTCTACTGTGTAAATTGCCCTATCTTGTATACTCTATATACTGCCTAACTCGTCTTGAGAGAAGTCTGACTGCTCAGCCACAGCTACCAGGTAAATCTGGGTGGTGCAGACTGCGACCAATTGGGTTTACTGCTAACTCCTGTAGTCTTAAACATTTTGCAGTGGTCCCAGAGGGAACTGCACAGGTTTCTGCCTAACAGTGCCCAATAGCCCCTCTGTGAAAGTTGAATTTAGAAATGCATTAGAAGTTGAATTTAGAAGTATATCCTATTCACCCCTGTGAAAAGCTGAATTTAGAAGTGTGCCCATTAGCCCCTCTGTGAAAGTTGAATTTAGAAGTGCATCAGAAGTTGAATTTAGAAGTGTGCCCTATAACACCCCTGTGAAAAGCTGAATTTAGAAGTGTGCCCATTAGCCCCTCTGTGAAAGTTGAATTTAGAAGTGCATCAGAAGTTGAATTTAGAAGTGTGCCCTATAACACCCCTGTGAAAGTTGAATTTAAAAGTGTGCCCAATTAACTCCCTGTCAAAGTTGAATTTAGTAGTGCATTAGAAATTGAATTTAGAAGTGTGTCCTATAACACCCCTGAGCAAAGTTGAATTTAGAAGTGTCCCCAAAGGCCCCTCTGTGAAAGTCGAATTTAGAAGTGCATTAGAAGCTCAATTTAGAAGCGCGCCCATTGGCCTCTCCGTGAAAGTTCAATCTAAAAGTGGGCCCAATAGACTGTGTGTGAAAGTTGAATTTAGAAGTGCATTAGAAGTTGAATTTAGAAGTGCGCTCAATTGCGTCTCTGTGAAAGATGAATTTAGAAGTGCATTAGAAGTTAAATTTAGAGGTGTGCCCAATAGCCTCTGTGAAAATTGAATTTAGAAATGCATTAGAATTTGAATTTATAAGTGTGCCCAATAGCCTCTCTGTGAAAGTTGAATTTAGAAGTGGAATTTAGAAGTGTGCCCTATAACACCCCTCTGCAAAGTTGAAATTTAGAAGTGTGCCCAATATCCCCTCTGTGAAAGTTGAATTTAGAAGTGCATTAGAAGTTGAATTTAGAAGTGTCCACAACAGCCTCCATGAGAAAGTCGAATTTAGAAGTGCATTAGAAGTTGAATTTAGAAGTGTATCCTATTACACCCCTGTGCAAAGCTGAATTCAGAAGTGTGCCCATTAGCCCCTCTCTGAAAGTTGAATTTAGAAGTGCATCAGAAGTTGAATTTAGAAGTGTGCCCTATAACACCCCTGTGAAAGTTGAATTTAGAAGTGCGCCCAATAGCCTCTCTTTGAAAGTTGAATTTAAAAGTGTGCCCAATTAACTCTCTGTCAAAGTTGAATTTAAAAGTGCATTAGAAGTTGAATTTAGAAGTGTATCCTATAACACCCCTGTGCAAAGCTGAATCTAGAAGTGTGCCCAATAACCCCTCTGTGAAAGTCGAATTTAGAAGTGCATTAGAAGTTGAATTTTGAAGTGCGCCCATTGGCCTCTCTGTGAAAGTTGAATCTAAAAGTGGGCCCAATAGACTCTGTGTGAAAGTTGAATTTAGAAGTGCAATAGAAGTTGAATTTAGAAGTGCGCTCAATTGCCTCTCTGTGAAAGTTGAATCTAAAAGTTTGCCCAATAGACTCTCTTTGAAAGTTGAATTCAGAAGTGCATTAGAAGTTGAATTTCGAAGTGTGCCCTATAACACCCCTGTGCAAAGCTGCATTTTCAAATGTGCCCAATAGACTCTCTGTGAAAGTTGAATTTAAAACTGTGCCCAATAGACTCTCTGTGAAAGTTGAATTTAGAAGCGTGCTCAATAGACTCTATGTGAAAGTCGAATTTCTAAGTGCATTTAGATGTTGAATCTAGAAGGGCATTTAGAAGTTGAATTTAGAAGTGCGCCCAATAGGCAATAGCCTCTCTGTGAAAATTGAAT
This sequence comes from Ambystoma mexicanum, assembly GCF_040938575.1. Classification (NCBI taxonomy): domain Eukaryota; kingdom Metazoa; phylum Chordata; class Amphibia; order Caudata; family Ambystomatidae; genus Ambystoma; species Ambystoma mexicanum. The sequence continues at coordinate 628,702,875 of NC_090927.1, read as the reverse complement.
TTAAAAGTGTGCCCAATAGACTCTCTGTGAAAGTTGAATTTAGAAGTGTGTCCAATAGCTTCTGAGAGAAAGTTAAATGTCCAATAGCTTCTGAGGGAAAGTTAAATGCAGAAGGGTGCCCACTAGCCTCTCTACAGAAGTTGAATTTAGAAGTGTGCCCAATATCCTATTAGTCTAATACCGTGCCTGGTTGAACCGACTAATCTCCCTAATAACCTCTCTGTACAAAGTTGATTTTAGAATCATGCCTAATAGTCTAATATCCCCTCTACACAAAAATTGAACCTAGAGATAGACCTAATAACATCTCTATATAAAATTGAAACTAGAGGTAGACCTAACATCATCTCTGTGTACAATTTAATTTAGAACTGCACCTAATAGTCGAATATCCCCTCTATACAAAATTGAATCTAGAGGTAGACCTAATACCATCTCTGTGTGCAGTTGAACTTAGAAGTGTACCTAATGGTATCTAATAGCCTAAAATCGTCTTTGTGTACAGTTGAATCTAGAAGTATACCTAATAGTACCTAATAGCCTAATATCACCTCTATCTGCAGTCAAACCTAGAAGTGCACCTAACAGTCTAATATCATCTCCGAGCAAATTGAACTTGGAAGTGTGCCTAAAAGAGTGCCCCCACTGAATTTAGAACCACAATTAGAAAGCCCCCCTTAATACCACCTAAAGCTTGTACCAAGCATGAGTACACCCACTCCACCAGAGTTTGTCGGAAATTACCACTGTCGACCTCCCCCACTCCCCGATCTGCCTTCCCTCCCATCCCCCCTGCCCAAATCATCCCACCCCCCTCCGCATTCCCTACCATTCCCCTCTCCAAACACCAAGCCAGAGGGGCACGATGGTGAGCCAACCACCCTAAGACCACTCCTCCCCCGAAGCCCACCACGGACCAGCCAATGTTAACCATGCCCGCTCCCCTCAATATCATAACAGGCACACCCGCCTGCAATCATCCACCCCCCGCCTTGCCCACTAACCCCCGCTACCTTCCCCCCCAACCGCACCCCTTCCCCTCCCTAAAAACTGCACGCCTAGCCCTAGCAAGAACCGAAGCTGCAGCCCTCTCACCCTCTGACCCCCTACCCTCTCTCACACTCCAATCGCAACAAAGAAACTAAAGAGGAAACGTACCTGGCCCCCTCAATCTCCCAGCACTCTTCACCTCCCCTGTCTCGACCCACCACCTCATTCCCGCAATCCCCTCCTTCCCCCGTGGCTTCGCCTTTCCTGAAACACCTCTCCCTCGATTTCTCATCAACTGCAACTGAAACTCCTAACCGCCCACACGCCACCTTCAAATCCCCTGAACCAAACCCGATCATCCTAACACAAGCTGCCACCCAATCCCGCCCGAAGCCCGCCAATTTTTCTGCTCGCCCACTATTCCCATTTGAGCATCACCCACCCTACCCCTCTCCCTCCCCAGTCTCCACCCTCTCCGTCCACCAGCCCCTTCCGCCCCAGCTCCGAGACCAACCTCGCCTGCCGATGTGAACTGCATACTATTTAATGCCCGATCCCTAGCGAAAAACAGGCACTGCATCTTTGACCTCCTCGCCTCTGACAAACCGGACCTAGTTTTCATCACTGAAACTTGGTTCTCTGATGACTTCGCCCCAATCGCTAATGAGGCCTTCCCCCCTGACTACTCCCTCATCCCATTGAACCATCCCTCCAGAGGAGGGGGAGTAGCATTCATCGTCAAGTCTCTCTTCCATGCCTCAATCATCGACAACCAACCTTCCATCATTTCCTGCAAATCTCTCCTTGTTAAACTATCGCTCTCTCCGTCGCTCTCACACACCTTCCTAATAATCTACAGGCCCCCTGGCTACGATAGACAATTCGCAAACAACCTCTGCGACTCTATTGCCACCCTTCAACTAAAGCATCCCAACCTAACCCTTCTTGGAGACTTCATCATATGGCTCGACCTCCCCACCAACCCTATGACGCACTCTCTGGTTCACGGTTTAGACGCAATTAACCTCCAACCCCACATAAATGGGCCGACTCACTATAAACGACACACTCTTGATGCCATCTTTAGATCCAACACCCTGATTCTTTTAAAGCCTCCCACCCCTATCATCTGGTCCCATCACTTCATCCTCTCGTTCGCCATTCGCTCACCCCACCTCCTTCCCGTTCTCGAATTTGAACCTCCAAATCTACGCAAATGCTGGAAAAAACTAATAATCACCCCGAACCTAGCTGACGCACTCCTCCAGTCTCCACCACCTACCTGCCATCTCAACAAACAACTAACCCCTGACGCCTTTGACTCATGGCTCAACGCATCTCTGATGCTGCTCACTTCCCCTTGCAAACCATCAACCCGCCGTGGCCTCTTCCCCAGATGGTTCACTCCTGAGAAGATCACTAAACAACTATATAAATACCTAGAACGCAAATGTCGGAAAGATAAAACCCAGGAGAGCAGGGCCACCTTGGCCAGACACCTTTATCAGTACAAGTCCGAAATCCAGAAAGCGAAAAAAGCCCACTACAACTCCTGAATCCTAAACTGCAAAAACCCAAGCAAAGAACTCCACAAAATCATCTCCGAATTCACCAATACTGCTTGCACCACGACCATCCCGACCCCCTCACAATCACTGTGTGACTCACTCTCCCTCCACTTTTACACCACGGCTCTTGAAAGAACAAATGCTCTAGCCACCAAACTGGCTCTCTTACATCCACCAGGCAATTCTCCACCCATACCAACCAGCCCACCAGCTGCGACCACTACGCAACTAATGTTCGAATCCTTTAGTCCAATATCACCAGAGCAATTTCTTAAACTTCTATCTGCCCGCAAACCATCTGGCTCGCCACTGGACCTGTGCCCAGCCACAACCCTCAAAGAAATTTTCGCTTCCACCTGCGCAGGAGAACACGTAAGATACATCATAAATGCCTCCCTTTCCACTGGTATCTTTCCAGACGCATTCAAAACGGTGCATGTCAAACCTCTAATTAAGAAACCTTTGCTCGACCCTCTCAAGCCCAAAAACTACCGTCCCATCTCAAACACCAGGTTCCTTACCAAACTCATTTACCAAACCGCCTACTCCCAACTAAATGCCTTTGTCGAAGCGAACAAACACCTGGACCCCGCCCAATCAGGTTTCAGAGCCCGTCATGGAACTGAAACCACTCTAACCTCAATCTGGGATGACCTCAAAATGACGGCAGACTCTGCGGGATGCACCGCACTAATCCTCCTGACCTATCCGCCGCCTTTGACACGATCAATCACTCAATCCTCCTAGACCGTCTCCACTCCCTAGGAATTTGTGGAACCGCTCTTAAATGGATAGCTTCATTCCTCAAAGATAGGTAGCAAATAACGATGCTCTCCACCTATACCTCCTGTCATGATCTCTGCTTCCAAAAGGTCGGGGTTTTCCCAACTCCCTTGGAAGCAGATCCATAACCCAGGTTCCGAGTGCCAACCAGTCCCAATTGGGACATTTTGGACCCAGTCCTGGCGCCAGTGGCACCAGGCTCATAAATATGCCCAGTCCCAGCGCTGGAAGCGCCGGGCTCATAATGCTTGGGTGGACTTACCTGCAGCAGACCATGCTGCTTACTTGCCTGCCAGTTGAGTCTCTGATCCTCTTCTGTTTGGAACTACTTTTCCTGTTGGGTGGGGCAGGAGCCACTCCCTAGATTCAGAACACTGGAACTCTTCTGGAAAGCAGGAACTCTTTTCTTACCTAGGCGTGGCTGTGGAAGGAGACACCTAAGCACTACAGGAGGCTATTTAAACCACACCCGATGGAAGAATCTTGCTTTGCGTTATTCTGCATCCTCAGCAGCAGAACGCTCATCGTGTCTTCTGCATCTGATCCTGGGCCTAAGGAAAAAGGCTTACCATTCTGAATCCAGTCTTCAGCAACACCTATAAAGACAAAAAAGAACAGGTTAGCATTACGGTCTTCAGTGACAGCTCTTCACTTGCCTGGTCCATCGGCTGTCACCAACGCCTCGCGCTGCATTCCGGCATCTGAAAGACAAAGGCTTACCTACTCTTCGTGCGCTCCGGAGGTCTTCACACTGCATTCCGGCATCTGAAAGACAAAAGCTTACCAACTCTTCGCACGCTCCGGAGGCCTTCGGCGCTGCATCCCGCATCTGAAAGACAAAACAAGGTGCGTTTAAAGACATTGGGGAACTTTAATACTCAGGTGCCATTACTCCTTTCCACATCTAACCCAGTGGGTATTCCGGCACCTGCAGCCGCCCCGAACTTGTACCTGCAAAATAAAAAGACAGTTAGAGCGCATCGTGAAGCAGGCAACAAGCGCTTACTTACGTGCTTCCAGGCGCTTCTATTCATCACACGGGCTCCATCTTCAACTCACTTCAGCCCGCCATCCGCCATTGCCGGAACCCTGCAAAACAAGAGACATCATTACTAAAGACTTTAAAGACATTAGAATTACTCGAAACTTACCGTTCGTGCAGTAAACGACGAACAGCAGTCCTCTGAAGTCAAGAGGCCTGCTCCCCCTATCCAGTGAAGAAACTGGTTACAGCACCCTGCCTCGAGGCAGATGGAGAGCACGGCGTTCACTTACCTAAGGTGAGAGCGTTAACCTTTGGGGTTCTATAGGAGAAGAGAAAGGGAAGAAGAGAGAGACATTCAATAACCCAGTTCATTAATCCCACATTTTCTATCTGCAGACATCTTACCCTTCGAGCCAGACATACAGTGCACAGAGGTCCAGCCCAAAGAGCCAGCCGTGTGTTACACATCACCTTTGAAGATACGGTATACGCCCAGTCAAGACCGGCGCCTCTACGGGAATCAGGTGAGCGTTACAGAACGCAAAGCCTACCACATAACTCCCGTCCAGGCGCTATGGAAACCTCGGATACCGACCAGCTAGCCCAGTTACTTGGGCAACTAAGGGCAGAAGTGCATGCAGCCCGTCAGGAAACGAACGCTCTAAGAAGGGAACTGATTATTTCCAAGGAGCGAACAGATGACCTCGCTAGACAATTGCTACAGTCACAAGCCGGACAGACCCCGTTACCCGCATCTGGGGGAAATCTTCCTTCTACATCCTCTATGAATCCAGTGCAGATCAACCTACCTGGGAATGTACCTCTGGCTCCGCCCGAACGATTTTCTGGTGACCCAAAGAGGTTTGCAGTATTTATCAATCAGTGCCGGTTGCACTTCTTATGCCGGCCAGCAGCCTTTCCAACTGATCAAGCTAAAGTAGCTTTCGTGTTTTCGTACCTGAGTGGCAATGCGGCAGACTGGTCGATCCCTCTAGTAAATCAAGATGATCCGGTCCTCCATGATTTTCAAGCTTTTCAGCTCAGTATGGAAAAACTGTTCGCACGACATTCACAGGGGCAGGCCTTGGACAATGAGCTTCTTTCGTTGCGACAAGGTAATCAAGACCTTTCGGCTTATATTGCGTCTTTCAACAGACTGGTAGTGGAAACTCACTGGCCTGAGGACAAAAGGATTACGCTGTTTTACAGAGGTCTACGCGGAGAGCTCAAAGATGTGTTAGCCCAAGTAGTGAATCCCCCACAAGATTGTTCGGACTATATAGACTTAGTCGTTCAAATAGATCACAGACTGCAGAACAGGAAGGCCGATCGTTCCAAGTTTGATGCTCGAGTATTTTCCAAACCGCCAACTCCTTCCAAAGGAGTAGACTCCGGGGAACCCATGCAAATAGGGGGTCTGAAAGGTCCTCTAACACAAAAGGAGCGGGAAAGGAGAAAACTGTTGCAATTATGCCTCTATTGCGGAAACTCAGGGCACTTTCTTCGAGGCTGTCCGGTGAAACCTGCCAAGAAGGCAGTAGGAGCTGCAGTTACCAAAGTTACAAACTCTGAGCAGGGAAACGACCTCGCCCGACAAGAATAGAGGTCCTCTTGCCGAGCGTGAAAACCAGTTCCGTGACCTCGCATTTCGTGATACCTATGGTCCTCATTAGCCCTGATAATCCGGATCGATTACATGCAATTGAAGCTTACGTCGACAGCGGTGCCATCGGCAATTATGTGGATCATGAAATGGTTTTGAGGATGAATCTAACTCTTTGTCCCAAGGCTGTAAAGGACGTCATTACTACGGTGGATGGTACGGAGATAGCCTCCGGGCCAGTAACGCATACCACTCAAGAAGTGACGCTAGTAAGTCAAGATGGACACCATGAGAAGATTGTGTTCGATGTGATCAAGGCCCCTCAGTTTCAGATTATTCTAGGAATACCTTGGTTAAAGAAACACAATCCTCTGATCGATTGGCGAGCAAGAACGGTCCAGTTTCCAGAATGTGTCTCTACTTGTCACCCTCCACCTGGTGTTGCACTGGCAGCAATTTCTTCAGAGACTCCCCAGTTACCTCCCGAATACCTAGAATACCAAGATGTTTTCCGGAAGGATCAGGCTAACTCTCTACCTCCTCATAGGTCTTATGACTGCCAGATCGACCTGATACCTGGATCTACTCCTCCTTGTAGTAGAATTTATGCCCTCACCGAGCCTGAGAACCTTCACCTTCGACAATACCTGGATCAATACCTGACAAATGGGTTTATTCGTCCTTCCAAGTCCCCTGCTTCTTCAGCTTTGTTCTTCGTTCCAAAAAAGGAAGGAGACCTTAGAACTTGTATAGATTATCGCTCCCTGAACCAGATCACCGTTAAGAATAGATATCCGTTACCTTTGATCCCTGAACTCCTGGACCAAGTCAGAAAAGCATGCATATATACAAAGCTGGATCTTAGAGGAGCTTACCACTTGGTACGAGTAAAAGAGGGCGATGAATGGAAGACGGCCTTCCGCACCAAGTATGGGCTATTTGAATATCAGGTCATGCCCTTCGGACTTTGTAATGCCCCGGCCGCCTTTCAATATTTTATGAACGATGTCCTCAGAGAGCTCATAGATGTGTGTGTTGTTGTTTAAATTGACGACATCCTCGTTTATTCTTCATCGGAATCTGAACATCGGAAACACGTGAAAATGGTCCTCGAAAGATTGCGTCAACACAAACTTTTCGCTAAGTTGGAAAAATGTGTTTTCAACGTGACTGAAGTTGAATTCTTGGGATTCATATTATCACCTGGCGGAGTGCGTATGGATTCAAAGAAGGTCGATGCAGTTCTCAAATGGCCATCACCATCCTCCGTAAAAGGTGTGCAAAGCATGTTAGGCTTCGCTAACTTTTACCGCAGGTTTATCCCCGAATTCTCTCGAATAGTCCAGCCCATCACTGCCTTGTTAAAGAAAAACAAACGTTTTGAATGGTCTACCGAGGCGGAACAAGCTTTCCAGGATTTGAAGACTAAATTTATCTCTGCACCAATCTTAAAACACCCTCGCCCCGAACTCCCCTACATCGTGGAAACTGATGCTTCAAGCCTTGCCATGGGGGCAGTTCTATCACAAAAGGACCCGGTAACCAATCAGTTGCATCCCGTGGCATTTTGGTCCCGCAAATTCTCGCCTCCTGAAATCAATTACACGATTACTGACAAGGAACTTCTGGCTATCAAGTCTGCCTTTAAGGCTTGGCGGCATTATCTGCTGGGGGCCCAACACACCGTTACTGTGATTACGGATCACCGAAACCTGCAATATTTGAAAACCGCAAAAGCCCAATCCTCTAGACAACTCCGTTGGGCATTATTCTTTGCCGAGTTTGACTTCATAATTACCTATCGACCTGGTACAAAAAACGGTAAAGCTGATGCCCTTTCTCGGATGGGAGTGGAAGAACACTTGATCAACCCTAAACCTGTACCAATCATTCCCGAACAAAGAATTCTGGGTGTAATCGCCACCGAATCCATAGAGGAAGTTAAGGATAAAGCCAGGCAACTTGTAACTCCAGCAGACATACAGAATTGGCATCTGCAGGGAAAGGACTTTGCAGTAAAGGACAACTTATTGTATTTCCAAGAACGATTATACCTACCCAGCACAGATTTACAGAAAAAAGTAATCTCTTGTTATCACGATTCTTTAATGGAAGGACATCCCGGTATGGCCAAGACCTCAGAAAAGATCAAGCGCTACTTCTGGTGGCCGTCTTGGAAAAAAGATATCAGAGACTTTATAATGTCCTGTGGAGTATGCGCCCAAAACAAGAGTCAAAAAGAAAGACCAGCAGGCCTCTTACGCCCTATTGACATCCCACCTCGCCCTTGGCATACGCTTTCTATGGACTTCATCACCGATCTACCTCCATGCTCCGGATACAATACGATTCTAGTAATCGTGGACTTATTCTCCAAGATGGCGCATTTCATTCCGCTCAAAGGCTTGCCAACAGCAGCAACTCTGGCCCGAGAATTTCTCGAAAACATCGTCCGACTGCACGGTTTTCCTTCGGTTCTAATTTCGGATCGAGGTAGTCAATTTATTTCTCATTTTTGGCGAAGTTGCTGTCGGTCGGCTCAAATTGATGTGAGACTATCGACCAGTCACCACCCTCAGACCGACGGACAAACCGAGAGGACCAATCAAACTCTGGAACAGTATTTACGCTGCATGCTGCAACAAACTGAAATGACTTGGAAAGACATCCTTTGGATAGCCGAATATGCCTACAATAACTCTGTCCATTCGGGAACTGGGAAAACCCCGTTTTTTCTTTTGTACGGCAGTCACCCTCGAACCTCGGAGTTGGATCCCCTCCAAGATCTTGAAACACCAGCAGTAGACTACCTGCATTCTACAATCACCCAAGCCTTTAAGGAAGCTGTTTCTCACCTTCAAAGGGCTAAAGAACAATACAAGAAAGGAGCAGATCAACATCGGAAGGAAGCCCCTCAATATCAAGTAGGGGATCAAGTCTGGGTATCCACCAAATATCTACCTCTAAAAGGGCCACGCACATTCAACCCAAGATACCTTGGTCCCTATTCCATCACTACCATAGTAAACCCAGTAGCGGTCAAGTTGGACTTGCCCCCGCATATGAAGATACATCCGGTCTTCCACGTCTCTCTATTAAAACCCGTGCAACCTCAAACCTGACTAACCAAATCTCCAAAACCTATCCTAGTTGATGGAGAACTCGAGTTTGAAGTCAAAAGCATTCTGGACTCCAAGATCTCCAAATCTAAACTATTCTACCTAATTGACTGGAAAGGCTACGGCCCCCAAGAGAGATCCTGGGAACCTGCTGAATATGTCCACGCTCCTCGCCTAATCAAAAGATTTCACCAAACATTTCCTGACAAGCCAAAACCCCCGGAGAAGCCCGGTTTGGGAGGGGCCTTGAGGGGGGGTACTGTCATGATCTCTGCTTCCAAAAGGTCAGGGTTTTCCCAACTCCCTTGGAAGCAGATCCATAACCCAGGTTCCGAGTGCCAACCAGTCCCAATTGGGACCTTTTGGACCCAGTCCTGGCGCCAGTGGCACCAGGCTCATAAATATGCCCAGTCCCAGCGCTGGAAGCGCCGGGCTCATAATGCTTGGGTGGACTTACCTGCAGCAGACCATGCTGCTTACTTGCCTGCCAGTTGAGTCTCTGATCCTCTTCTGTTTGGAACTACTTTTCCGGTTGGGTGGGGCAGGAGCCACTCCCTAGATTCAGAACACTGGAACTCTTCTGGAAAGCAGGAACTCTTTTCTTACCTAGGCGTGGCTGTGGAAGGAGACACCTAAGCACTACAGGAGGCTATTTAAACCACACCCGATGGAAGAATCTTGCTTTGCGTTATTCTGCATCCTCAGCAGCAGAACGCTCATCGTGTCTTCTGCATCTGATCCTGGGCCTAAGGAAAAAGGCTTATCATTCTGAATCCAGTCTTCAGCAACACCTATAAAGACAAGAAAGAACAGGTTAGCATTACGGTCTTCAGTGACAGCTCTTCACTTGCCTGGTCCATCGGCTGTCACCAACGCCTCGCGCTGCATTCCGGCATCTGAAAGACAAAGGCTTACCTACTCTTCGTGCGCTCCGGAGGTCTTCACACTGCATTCCGGCATCTGAAAGACAAAAGCTTACCAACTCTTTGCACGCTCCGGAGGCCTTCGGCGCTGCATCCCGCATCTGAAAGACAAAACAAGGTGCGTTTAAAGACATTGGGGAACTTTAATACTCACGTGCCATTACTCCTTTCCACATCTAACCCAGTGGGTATTCCGGCACCCTGCAGCCGCCCCGAACTTGTACCTGCAAAATAAAAAGACAGTTAGAGCGCATCGTGAAGCAGGCAACAAGCGCTTACTTATGTGCTTCCAGGCGCTTCTATTCATCACACGGGCTCCATCTTCAACTCACTTCAGCCCGCCATCCGCCATCGCCGGAACCCTGCAAAACAAGAGACATCATTACTAAAGACTTTAAAGACATTAGAATTACTCGAAACTTACCGTTCGTGCAGTAAACGACGGACAGCAGTCCTCTGAAGTCAAGAGGCCTGCTCCCCTTATCCAGTGAAGAAACTGATTACAGCACCCTGCCTCGAGGCAGATGGAGAGCACGGCGTTCACTTACCTAAGGTGAGAGCGTTAACCTTTGGGGTTCTACAGGAGAAGAGAAAGGGAAGAAGAGAGAGACAATCAATAACCCAGTTCATTAATCCCACATTTTCTATCTGCAGACATCTTACCCTTCGAGCCAGACATACAGTGCACAGAGGTCCAGCCCAAAGAGCCAGCCGTGTGTTACACATCACCTTTGAAGATACGGTATACGCCCAGTCAAGACCGGCGCCTCTACGGGAATCAGGTGAGCGTTACACCTCCCAAGCCCGACCAGTCGACACGGGAGTCTCACAAAGAGCATGCCTATCCACCCTCCTGTTCAATCTCTACTTGATCACCCTCCCACCAATAATTCGCTGACACAACATCCTGTGCTACAACTACACCGACGACACTCAACTAATTCTAAAACTCCTGAACGCAAAACCCAGACCTGACCTGGCCTCCTGCCTCCTTGACATAGAACTCTGGATGACCCAAAGCCACCTCCTGTTAAAACCCTCCAAAACGTAAATCATGGTATGTGGCAACTCCGAACTTCTTCCGCACCCATTACCATGGCAAACCGCCATGGGCAACTCACCGACCCCTGCCAAATCAGTGAAAAACCTTGGATGCACCCTTGACTCTGCCCTAACACTTTCGCGTCAAGTCAACAACGTCTCAAAGTCCTGCCACTACAACCCTAAAAACCCTTAGGAGCATCTTTCCATATCTCTCCTTTCCCAACAGACTCTCCGCGGTCCAATCAATCATTATATCAAGACTAGACTACGCAAACACCCTATTCCTCGGAGTCCACGCGTACCAACTGAATAAACTCCAAAGGGCACAAAATGCAGCAGCCAAACTGCTACTTGTGCTCAGCCCAAGAAACCACATCTCCCCAGCCCTTAAAATGCTGCATCGGCTTCCAGTAGCCAGAAGGGTGACTTTCAAAACCTCACGCATCACCCATCGAGCACTGCATAAAACCGGACCTCAATATCTTCAAGACAAACTAAAACCCTACCACCCCCCACGCACCCTAAGATCAAGCTCAGCCAGTCTCCTAGTCATATCAAAAACAAACTCAGTCAGGTTAGGCGGATCATCATTCTCAGCCTTGGCCCCCACGCTATGGAACTCACTGCCACCCCACATCTGCCTAACTGAGGATTTAACGTCTTTCCGCAAACTGCTGAAAACCTAGCTCTTCCCCTAAAACCAACCCATACCAAACTAACCCAAACAGACTAATGGCATCTCAATGACACCAATCCAACAAACTACCTGATTTGAGAAATTGACAGCTAATAACCCCTAATATAAGCTAGAGGGTATTAAATGAATAAAATAGATCAAAGCAGTGAAATGGTTAATAAGAATAAATCAAACGGAAACAGTAAAGAGATTTAAACTCCTGAAATGGACAGAATACATGAGGAGTGAACAAAGTGAATGGGGTGGATGAAATAGTTAGATTGGGTGAAGCAAGTGGAACAGATGAACGTGCTAAGTGGAAGAATGCATGAGTGGAAGAACAGATAACTATATAGTCCGAATGAGTGGGGAAATCGAATAAATATGTAGATCGGATGAGTGTATAGAACGGATGAACATGTTGAGTGGATGAATGTGTAGATCAGCTGGGTGTGTAGAGCAGACGAGCGTGTTGCGCGGATGAGTGCGTAAATATAGAGAAGTGAGTAGAACACAGGAGGGCGTAAAATAGATCAATGCGCAGAACGGATGAGTGTAAACCGGGTGAGTGTGTAGAACAGACGAGTTTGTGAAGCGGATGAATATGTAGAGCATGTGACGGCTCCAGGTCGTATTTGCATGTATCTGCAGTAGAAGCAAGTAGAGTGCATGAGTGTGGATAGCGGATAAATACGGAAGTGCGGAGAGTGTGTAGATCTCTGGACCAGAAGAATGTACAGACCTGGCGAATATATAGATCGGATGAGTGTATAGAACGGATGAGTGGATAGAGCCGACAAGTGGATAGAGCGGACAAGTGGATAGAGTGGACGAGTGGATAGAACGGACAAGTGGATAGAGCGGATGAGTGGACAGAGCAGACGAGTGGACAGAGCAGACGAGTGGATAGAGCGGGCGAGTGGATAGAGCAGACGAGTGATAGAGCGGATGTGTGGATAGAGTGGATGAGTGGATAGAGCGGACGAGCGGATAGAGCGGACGAGCGGATAGATCGGACGAGCGGATAGAGAGGATGAGTGTACAGAGAGGATGAGTGTACAGAGAGGATGAGGATAGTGAGCGGATGAGTGTACAGAGAGGATGAATGTACAGAGCAGACGAAGGTATAGAACAGATGAGTGGAGAGATGATTACATAGGACAGGATATTGCCGTTGAAAGCGCGAAAAGCATAAGTGCTTAAAGCGGATGAGTGTGGGGAGCGGATGAGTGCGGGGAGCGAATGAGTGCGGGGAGCGGATGAGTGCAGGGAGCGGATGAGTGCGGGGAGTTTATGAGTGCGGGGAGCGGATGAGTGCGGGGAGGAGATGGCGGATGAGTACGTAAACGGGACGAGTGTGTAGAGGGGATGAGTGCGTAGAGGGGACGACTGCGTAGAGCGGATGAGTGTGGGGAGCAGATGGCGGAGGAGTACGTAAAGGGGACGAGTGCATAGAGGGGACGAGTGCGTAGAGGGGATGAGTGCCTGGAGACGACAAGTGCGCGGAGGCGACGAGTGCATGGAGGGGACGAGTGCATAGAGGGGACAAGTGCGTAGAGGGGGCGAGTGCGTAGAGGGGGTGAGTGCATTGAGGGGGTGTGTGCGTAAAAGGGGTAAGTGCGTAAAACAGGTGAATGTATAGTAGGTGTGAGGGCATGAAGCTTGGAGCGAACGAGTACACAGAGTGAACGGACGTGTTGCATAAGAGCGGACGAGTACGTAGAGTGAACAAGCACAGTTTGCATCCAGTACTGATGAGCGCGTAGAATGGATGAGTACGTAGAACTACCGAATACGTAGAGCATGGGACAGACATGAATGCAGGAGTCGGGCAAACAGGAGTACACAGGGCGGACTCGAGCACACGGGGCGGACTGGATCGCGTGGGGAAGGCTGGAATGCATGAGTGCATGAGTAGACCGGAGTATATAGAGCAGACTAGGATGCATGGAATAAATAGGAGTGCATGGAATGGACCGGAGCGCATAGAATTGCGTGACGTGTATAGTATGGTTTGGAATGCAGAGAACGTTTGAAAGAGCATATAATCCATCATATCACACCACCATGCTTACTCTCTCCTTTACATCACCACTCAACTAGAACACAGATATACTATGACACCATTCGGCATAACTGTTCTCATACCAACATCCGCCGCTCACTCCACATCATTCTAAGTAAACACTGCTGGTTACACACCCCCCAGCCAGGCGTTCTCCTCAGGCCTAACGCAGCCACATCCGGTCTGGATAAATCATGCTAGAACGAACACATACTCCTGATCTCTCAACCACCACACCTACCGCTAAGACGCAGCTACTACACGAATACCGCACAAGCTGCACACATACCCGGTGCTCATACGGACCTTTTTGACCCCCTCTACTCTCTCTAGTGATCTGAACTTCTATTCCCAAGGGCGTTCAACCTACTAGCGCCTTCAGACCATACCAATGGTATATAAGGTGCTTTATAAATGCAAAATAACATAACATAACATAACATCAGCAGACCTAGAGGGGGTGCGTGTCGTGACACAGCATGTGGTATTGGTCACCAGTTTGGGGCCAAAGATAGAGTCAGTGACACATGTCATTGGGGTGGCTGCAGGCTGATCTGTGTGGAAAGTTGTGGCAGTGCTTGTGGTTGCATGGAGCAGCGTCGCGCTGAGGCTGTGGATGTGGGTGATTGTCTGTAGATCAGGAAAGGCTAGTGGGCTCCCACGGGTGGTTAAGGATTTGGGGAAAAGGGGAGGAGGTGGTGGCTCTCTGACCTAGACAGTGATTAGGGGTGATGGTATCTACGGGTCTAGATAAAACAGCTGTAGGGTTTGTACGCGCGCGGAGGTGAGCGCACCCGGTGTCAAGTGTGAAACAGGCTGTAGCTGGGCCTCCATGGCCCTGGAGGTGTGTGCATATGGCCACAGCAGGAGGGGAGTCATGGCATGAGATGGAGCCTCGTGAGATAGCTGTTGGCTTACCTTTGGGTCGCATCTGGTGTGGACTGCTGAACTCGGCAGTGCATCCCAGCTGTGAGCAGTGGAGAGCTGCACAGAGCAGCCTAGGCCTTACCTTCAGGCCTTACCAGCATGGCTCCACCCGCTGGTTCAGGGACGGCACATTTATAGCACGGCTGTAGGTAGGGAGCTGTTCAGGCCAATCCGGGCCTGCAGCAGGGAATATATTAGGATCCTCGTTGTTTTCTCACATTGTCATGGGGACCTTAGCGGTGGCCATCTCAGGAGGCAGATTTTCATTTCTCAGCCCGCGAAGCATGAGCGATGTGGGGAACACTCTGGTGTCCCTCGTGTTGACCTGCTTGAGGGATGATGATGGGGATAAGGCGATGCTTGCAGCAGAGCTGCAGAGAGCAGCCTAAGCTTTTCCTACAGGCCTTCCGAGCATGATTCTGCCTGCTGGCTGAGGGACGGTGCATTTATAGCACGGCTGCAGGTAGGGAGCTGTTCGGGCCAATCCGGGCCTGCGGCGGTGAATATATTAGGATCCTCTTTGTTGGCCCACGTTGTCATGGGGACGGCAGCGGCGGCCATTTTAGGAGGCCGATTTTCATTCCTGAGCCTGCGAAGCATGGCCAACCAGTGTCCCTCGTGTTGCTCTGCTTAAAGGATGTTGTTGGGGATAAGGCGATGCTCGCAGCAGAGCTGCAGGGACAAGCCTAGGCCTTTTCTTCAGGCCTTCCCAGCACAGCTTTGCCTGCCGGCTGTGGGACAGTGCATTTATAGCGCAACTACAGGTAGGGAGCTTTTGAGGCCAATCCGGGCCTGCTGCAGTGAATATATTAGGATCCCTGTTGTTTTCCCACTTTGTCTTGGGGACGGCAGTGGCGGCCATCTTAGGAGGCCGATTTTCATTTCTCCGCACACGAAGCATGGGCGAGATGGGGTACACTCTGGTGTCCTGCGTGTTGCTCTGCTTGAGGGATGATGTTGGGGATAAGGTGATGCTCACAGCAGAGCTGCAGAGAGCAGCCTAGGCATTTCCTTCAGGCCTTCCCAGCATGGCTTTGCCTTACAACATCCATTTGAAAAATTGGGCTAGCTTAAAAATTATATTTTTAAACAGTTTGTGAAAGTGTGCATTTTCTAACATCTGTGCTCATTCTAACCAGATCGACTGGAAGCTCTTCTAAAATTGCATGTAGCATATCTCCCGGCAGAACCTGCTGCACTCCTCAGTGTGACCACACTGCATGGCACCCGAGGCTTTAACTGGCCCACAACAGCGTGGATTATTGTTTAGCATTCTATCCCTCTGTCCCTCTGACAGTGCGACTGCCATTGAGCAGATTGAGTTTTAAATCAATTTAAAAGCACAGGGGTTGACTGCATTGTGATATTGTTTTTAAAATTGGGGTAGCTTAAAAATTCTAATTTTAAACAGTTTCTGAAAAGGAGTATTTGCTAACTTTCTGTGCTCATTCAGAGCATATCGACTGGAAGCTCCTCTACAATCGCATAAAGCACTTTGTGTGGAGTTAGAACTCCATCTCCCGGCAGAACCTGCAGCGCGCCTCAGTGTGACGGCACTGCAGGGCACCCCAGGCTTTCACTGGCCATGTCAGCGTGAAGCGCTGACACAAAGCCTGTTTATGGCCTGAATCAGAGGTTGACGAGGGAGGCTGCTGTTGTTAGGGAGAATTCTCAAAATGTGCTAATTTCCCTTACCTTTTGAGACCCTCATCAACTTTGCTGGATTTCTAGTATTTGATTTTTCTACCTGGGAAAAGTGTCAGCCTTTTTTTACCACTATTCCATGTATTTTGATGTGTGTTTTACTTTGGTGTTCTTTGGTTATGGAGTTTTAAAACAACTCCAGTGGCATCATCTTTTTCTGTGTGTCGCACAGCACCTTCAGTGCAGTTGGACAGGGATGTCTTTCAGACTTCCCAAGGTTTAAATACCTTCTCTGGGACTGACTACTGTCTCCCAGAGCATGTAAAGTTAAATTGACTTTACTAGTCTCTTTAAATTTACCTGACCAAGCACACCCTATCTTCCTATAGAGTGCTGGAGGTGTTGCCTAGCTTCCCCTGAGTCAAAACACTCATGTAACAGTCAAATGTTACCCTTTCCTACTTTAAATGGCTGGTGGCAGTGGTTTAGATCAACCACCGTGATTTTTCCCGACCGCTAACAACGGTAGCTAATAATCGGACCAGCCATGTTTTTCAATATGGGTCCCAAGACCTATCTGTAAAAACAGACTCCGCTCATCTTTTTTCGCCATTTCTTTTAGGAAAAATCCTTCTTGTGTTTGTCTCTGTGCACCAAACCAGGTTTGGTCCCTTTGTTTGTTGGCCTTTGGCGGTGTTCAGTGCTGAAGCCCTCCTCTGGTGCCTGATTGTCTGGGGTGGACAGCAGGGACGTTATTTCACCAAAATGCCAGGGGTAGCGGAAGTGACATCACACGACCCTTGACCCCCTGATGACATCACAGGAAGTGATGTCATTTGACCACACCCCGAGGTGATATCGCGGGAGCGATGGAACACGAACCTTTCACCCATTGCCAAAACAGGAAGTGACATCACAGCATTGTACACTACGAAAAATATGGTTACGATATCACTATAATGTGATGTACATTTCATGCAAGAATGGATCGCCATATGTAGCGTTAAGGTCAGTGTGTATAGGCCCATATTACCAAATTACTGTGAATGCAAGCAGACGTCCATGCCCAAATGATAATGATGTGTTATTGTATAGCACTTACGATTAAGCGCTTTATATAGAAAAAATATACACCCAATATCACCCAACCTGTCTTGGTACTCATTTATCGACCTCAGAAGGATTAAAGGCTGAGTTGAGGCGTTTACGAACAGACTAAATCAGTGGCTCACACCCTGAAGTGTGCCTGAAATAAACCTTTAATGAGTTTATCAATTATTGTACAGAATTCCCGAAAGACACATTGTTTGGTTTCCTATTCTTTCTTATTTAGGGTCAGTGCTGAAAGTATTAGACTTGTGGCACCCCTGTTCTTATTTTTCTTTTTTTTTTTTAAAGGGCCTGAACATGAGAGCCAGCCACCTTGCGTTACAAAAAACGAAAAAAAAAAACGAAATTTTTTTTAAATTTCTTTTTTTTAACAGAGGTCGCAAGGGAGTCCACAGAGGTCGCAAGGCAGACCTCAGAGGTCGCAGTTGCGACCTCTGGCGACCCCCAAATGACGTCCCTGGTGGACAGGATGTGAGGGAGGTGCCCGAAACTTCCTGTGCTTAGTCTCCAAGGAGACCTGAATGCACTCTGGCATGATTGGCCAGCTGGCTGTTCGGCAAGGACAGCTCCCTGTTGTGTGAGTGACAGCCAAGCTGGAGTGAATGGGGGAAAACTGTTTAAAAGCAGGTCTCAGGGTCTTGGAAAGCAGAGTCGACCACTGGAACGAAAAAATCGAAGACGAGCTGAAGGAAGAGGACTGCAGCAACTCCTGGACGACTGGTGAAGCCCTGCTGCAGGTCCGAATTGCCTGAAACTCCATCGATAGAGAAGCCCTTCAAGGTTAACTTCTTCCCTTGATTTTGGTGGGAACAACCAACTCGCAAGCCACCTGGACACTGTCCCCATCTGGTCGAATTTTCATCAGCATGCTGTTGAAAACCGGATATCCAGAGGGAAGGAAACCAGCTTGTGGACTTTAAGGCACGCACACCTTAAACCGACATCTTGCTAAAGCTTTTGGCCTCGTCCCTGGGCAGTGCAGGAGCCTCCCGATGCCCTCCTTCTTGTCCCCACGACTGAAGCTCAGGAACAGTGAGATCTGCTCGAACTGCCAGGAACAACTGCCTCAGCTCCAGCTCTTCTTCATTAACAAGGTACTGTGCAAACGTGGTCCGGAAATCTTTTTGGCCATCAAGAAAATGTGTGAAACTTTCCTCAACTTCGAAGGCTTGTCCTTCCCTAAACATTCGTCAAACTTTTCGCCTAGCCAAATTCTTCTAAACTCTGTGGCAAAGACTTAACTGTTATCTACCAGAACTGTGCTATCCTATACGAAGACTCTGAACCATTGACTTTGGCCCAGGCCTATGAGAGGAATTGCTGGTTGTAGTTAACTGAAACCCTTTGCCCTCCCAATGAATGTATTTGGGCTGTCTATTCTTATAACGTTGTCTTTTTACCCCTTTTATAAGTATCTGAAGTGCCATTTTGCTCCCGCTTCAGGGGAGCTAAACTTGTTCATTTACTTACCAGTTGTATTTTTGTGGTTTATTAGTGTGTGATATTGAGCTGCTTGTGTTTGTGTGCTGTTTTCTAACTGACTGAGTAAATAGATGTATATTCTTTTACCAAGAAACCTTGAGTAAGTGTTTGTTTGACTCACTGTATTGGTTGGTCCTTTGTGTGACTTGTTCTACTGCTCACTTAAACTCTTGAGATAAGTCTGGCTGCTAAGCCATTGCTACCACTTTACTGTGTAGTACAGGTTTGTACCAAAGGTGAAATTGTGCTTACACTTGTAGTCTTAATTGCATGTACTGTTCCCAAATGGTACTGCATGTGATTCTAACAGCGTTTATCATTTATTCTTCCTGTGTGTGTGGCGTGTTGCAAGGTAAGAGAAGTGTAGTACTGCTGCTGGAGGTAGAGCTGATCTTCTCTTATTGGATTTATAATCAAAGACATTAGCAGGGAAAAACTATGTTGAATAATATTAGATTTGATAGTGAGGCATTGCACCATTTGAGAAAAGGGAAAGGCTCGCTATTGCTC
The DNA here is from genome assembly GCF_040938575.1 of Ambystoma mexicanum. Classification (NCBI taxonomy): domain Eukaryota; kingdom Metazoa; phylum Chordata; class Amphibia; order Caudata; family Ambystomatidae; genus Ambystoma; species Ambystoma mexicanum. The sequence continues at coordinate 628,683,446 of NC_090927.1, read as the reverse complement.
GATGTTCTAAACAAAACTTGAGCTCTGGGTATTGAAATTACGAGAGCTAGCAAGATACAAGAAGAACCCTAAAGAAATTTGGGCCTCAGAGCTGGACTGCTGAATGTTAAATCAGCAGTACGTCATGAGGCCGAAATAAGTGATCTTATTGAGGAGCATGAATTGGGTTTACTGTTTCTAACAGAAACATGATGTAGGGATACATCACATGCCATGTGGCATACCCTGATACCGAGGGTTCTCAATGCAAAACATTCACCACACAAGGAAAATAGGGGAGACATTGCCATTCTCTATGGATCACAAATAAAAGTCTCACATTTTGAAAGCTTGCAGTGGGACGTATTGGCAGAAATTGGACATGTGGTGGTATCGATATCACCAAACAGTTCCACTAAAACACTACTATTTTATAGGCCCCCAGGCACTGCAATAACATTCCTAGACGGACTGGATCAATACCTCACTAACATAAGGAGCAAATACAATGACTTATTATGTCTAGGTGATTTTAACATCTGGATAGAGGAGAAAACAGGATCAGATGCCAAGCAACTATGGGAAATCATGCATTCGCATGATCTAGCACCTCTTACTGTTTCAGCATCTCAGCCTCGGCCACTGTTTCGACATAATTGTGGAAAGAGGAAAAGGAATTATGATGAAGGAAACAATGTCCATTCCATGGTCGGACCACCATTTGAGGTTGTTCTCAGTGGAGGGCAACAGACCACCAAAGAAACCTTAGATGGCCTGTCATTAAGTAGCAAGCCAAAAGATCTGGAGATAGTCTCAGGTACAGAGCTGTGGAAAGAATACTAGTGAGTCTATAGGGGAATGTGATGCTCTGTTCAAACAAGGGACCCTAGTGATGGAAAATATCTGTACTCAAAATTCACCACTTAGAGTTAGAGTACCAACAAAGGACTCCAAACCATGGTTTGCCTCTGGAGTACTCGAACTGAAAAGAGCATGCAGGGGAATGGAACAAAAATGGAGGAAAGAAAGAACCTTGGAAAGTCTTAATAAAGCTAAAGATATGCTAACCAGATGTAAAATAGCCTCTTTCAAGCTAAAGCAGACTTTCTTAGTGGCAAGATAAATGCTGCAGCTAATCAGCCACATTAACTTTTCTGGGTCATCTCATATTTTATTGGGGAAAAGAGGCAAATTCAGTTAATGATTTCTTCCTGGATAAGATCAAGACTGTACAGGGAAATCTTGCACAGGGAAGAGAAGTAGAAGGAATGGAGACATGCAAGGATTTAGATGTTTGTCCTAAGGGAGAGAGTGATGGTATGCTTTTTGCCTTTGACTCTGTCACAGAGGAAGCCATAAACCCCTCCTGCGGCTCTAAAACCGACAAAAGACCTGTTTTTCCCCTTCCAGCAAGTGTGGCTAAGCTATTAACATCAGATATGACACCATTTATGACATATTTTGTAAATATGTCTTCGAGTCAGGGACTCAAATGTCCATCATTATGCCATTGCTGGCAAAAGCCAATCTAGATCCTGAAAATCTTCAAAATTACGGCCCCAGTGGCAGGCCTTCGATGGCCAGGACAAATCCTAGTAAAGGTAGTCACAGTACAACTCCAGAAATTTGTGGAGAGAGAAGGCATCCTGGACCCTTTACAATCAGGGTTTCGTCCAACATATGGCACAGAAACTGCCCTGGTCGTGGTTTGGGATGAACTACTACAGGCAGGGCACCAAGGAGAATTATCTCTCCTTGTAATGCTGGATTTATCCACAGCATTTGATACTGTAGATCACAACATTCTTACCAAACCGGTGAGGACAGTAGGAAAGGTGTCAGGATATAGCCTTAAATGGTTTAGGTCCTTCTTGCCAGGTCGACAACAAAGGGTGAAACTGGGGGGATTTCTCTCAGGCGCCCGTTGGCAGTGCTGCTGAGTTCTGCAGGAATCATCCCTGTCACTGCTGCTATCCAACCCTTATCTACGCGCTCTTGTGGATACATTGATAACACGCAGGTTTTCATCAGATGAAATTACATTGAGGAATCCTTCAAACAGGTGAATAACTGCCTGAATGAAGTGGAAGCCTGGATGTCTGCTAACTGGCTCAAACTTATTCCAACTAAGATGTAAGTAATCTTGTTTGGCCCAAAACAGCCAAATGATGATCGGGATCGGAATTGAAATATGTATCCAAGATCAAGAATCTGGCATGGATATGGCAGAGTAATCTGGGATGTGATGGTCAAGTGACAGCAAAAGTTTGAGCCGCCTTTTACACTCTTAGGTTGCTTAGTCAGGCTCTTCTCCACGTCCCAAAAAAGATCATGCTTTAGTAGTGGGAGCTTTAATAAACTCTAAATTGGACTATTGCAATAGTCTACTGATGGGGGCACCAGCCAAACAAATCCACTGTTTGCAAAGGGCACAAAATGCGGCAATGCGATTGGTTTTTGGAGTAAGAAAGTCAACTCGATCGAATCAGATTGAAAACAGGATGCATGATATTTAAATGCTTGACCAATTTAGCACCAAGCTATCTGGTGGAAAAGACGAAGCGCTACCAACCAACCCGATCATTGAGGTCAAGAAGTAAGCACTTGCTAAGGGTTTCTCCCACTAAATGTGTGACTAGAGGAGACTGTAGATTCTCTGTTTTCGGTACAAAGTTTTGGAATAGCCTCCCTCTTGATCCGAGAAGTATGGAGACCCTGTCAGCTTTTTGGAAGAAACTAAAAACCCACCGGATTAAATAGAGGACTACTACCTGATAGAGAAGTACTAGTATTAATCAGTTGATGAATCGATTGAGCTATACAAATATCTCAATCAATCAATCAATTCTCCCCACTACAAAACTGCCTCCCCTGTTCTCACTCTAATTACACTGACTTCCCCTATAAACATCCATTGCCTGTCCCATGCCTGCCTGTATTATCCCCAGTTCATGATCTATCGTAACTTGTTCAATAATTGGTTCATTTCAATTGCAAAATGTCATGTGTGAGCCACATGCTCACAGAATTGCACTGAATACTATTTGCACCTAGGAAAGTGCATCCTGTTGAAACAACATGTCCTCCTCACCAATTCCACTGAGTCCGCATTTCAGACTGGTGCGATGACTTATACATCTTTCGAAATATTCTTCGATTGTTTTTCGAAACTTCAGTCTCTGCATTATGGAGTTACAGCATTCCAGTTATAATTTTGAAACAATATCGTAACAATGCAGTCTTTATCATTCGTCAAAAATAGAAGCAGTATTAACTAGGGGCGTTGCTAGGGGGGGGCTAAGGGGGCTATAGCCCCTGATCTTTTGGTTGTAGCCCCGGATAGAATCTCAGGAGCTACAGCCAAAAGACTAGATAGCCCCCAGTCCCAACAGTTCCGACATCAGCTTAGCGCCGGGTCTTTTCCGGACCTAGCAACTCCCCTGGTATTAACGATTAACACAGTGGGATTCATTTTGTAAAATATGCTAATTGCATGGAGGAGACCACTAACGTTAATATGTATGTGCTGTCAGCTCCCTGCATGCAATTTATAACTTTCATGAAAAAACAGAGTGGGAAATGAAAGTGCAATTGCAAGCCAAAAATCACCTTTACAATTTCATTTTACTCTCCGATTTTGGAATGATTCAAATGCTGCTGGCAAATCGAGCTTTGCTGATGGCATTTACAAGGGATTATTTTGGAGACTATCTGCTATTAGTCAGTGCTAAACATTGGTGCATTCCATAGGTATCCATTCCTTTTAAGCCTGCATGAAAATCTCATGGAGTATAAAGGTAAGGCGTATATATGGTTAAAGACTTGCTTTTGTGCCGTACTGCTGCACTCTGTGGGTTAGAAAATGATAGATTAGACATGTATTATCCAGGTAGTACACAAGCAAGATGTTTCCTGTGAAATGCTCTAGTGTCCTCTGTGTCTTCTTCGTAATGGAGACATTAAGAGACCTGAGCTGCAGCTCTGTCCACTCTTTGCCATGTTTCTCTTTTTTTTCCATTTTCAATAGGGCCGTCTTTATTTTCCCAGCAGAATGTCAGGAAATAAGTGTCCGATTTTCAAATTAGGTGACACAGTGCAGGAGAAAGTGTCTCTCATTCTGCACTTGGCACAGGTAGGGCTTCTGGCAAATTATGTTCTCTCTTGGCTTTTGCTTTTGCCGTCTCTTTTAGCCCTGTACTCATCACTCCGTCTGCATTTGGTGAGTGATTGCCTTGGGTTTGTGGTTTGGACCATGGTCAGTTATTCTGCAAGTCAAAGGGCCTTGTTCAAGTGTTCGGAAGAATTCTAATTGGCTTTGCATGTGTAATAATGCTTGCATGTCATATGAGGATCCCCGTTAATTCCGAGTCATCTCATTCAGCACAGTACTTGACAAAGTGAGGTCTTCTACCACCCAAAAGATGTACCCAATATTTATTTTTCACTTAGGCCGTCTCATTCTCAAGCTTCTCCCCTCACCTGTGTCTATAAGGGAGAGTGATTTGGGCACCCCTCTGAGAATATCCCAGCCGCAACCATATTGTTTTCCAAGGATCTGATGGATGAGAGAGATGTAAGTGCAGTGGCAAGGCAGAACTCTCAGAGCAATAGGGAGAAAATGATGTAATGTTAGCATTAATCGCAGGTCCCTCGCTGATAACCTCATTGCAAGGAAGCCATATTTACCACACTCAGGAAAGAATTACCCCAATACATATAAAGTCAATGTGACACCCATGTTTATTTAATAATAATACAAAAAAGGAGAATGATTCATTCAGATAAACTGTTCACAACACTGTGCTACCCACACTGATCTCTCTGATGGGATTCACATTCACTTGGTAATTAATTCATGGGTGTAGGAAATGGGGGGGGGGCAGGGGCGATAAATCCCCATCACAATTTTAGGCAGAGGGATACAATATGATTTATCCCCCAAGAACCTGGAGCAAGTGAAAAGAAAGGCTGTTTATTTTTCCAATTCGGAAGCATGGCCTTCTTTTTAGAAACTTGCTTTTCTTTTTCCAAGTTATAGAAACGTCAACAGACTCTGCTTTCCTTCCTTTGAAATGTCCATTAAGGTAATTGTCCTGGTAGAGTAGGAGGTAAGGGCGTGCTTAGCTGAATGTTGTTGCACCCTCTCCCATCTTCCTGGCAGAGGCTCAAAGGCAAATCTGAGAAATCAAAGACAATCTGCAGAGCATCTTTTCAAAGATAGTGAAAAGATTATAACGTTAGTCTACTAGTCAGTAAGTAATATTTTCTTTGTATCATTCAGAGTTAAAAGGTACTAATATAGAAATGCAATGGCTGTACTTTTTATTTATATTCTTTTAATTTTGTATTGCATATGGTTATAAAGGAACAGTTCAACCTTTTGCAAATTAAAACATTCCTTCTCAAAATGTAAACTGTTCAACTTTCAATACACTTTTTACATCTGATTAATAAACCATAAAAAAGGAAATAAAATCAGGATGTCAGTATTTGAATTTTCCACTAATCCCTGAACATCACAGTGTATCCTATTAAAACGTAATATCCAAGCCCGCGTCTCTGCGGCATCTAACAGCTCGGCCGAACTCTTCAAAATCTTCAAGGAGCTGGCCAATCCTGCTGCAGTCTCTACCTCTCCTGTCCCCTCCCAGGCCCTCTGTATGTCCCTGGCTTCTCATTTCATCTCTAAAACTCAGGCCCTCCTGTCCTCTCTCTCTTCCTCTAATCCTCCTCCCTCTACTCCCTGCTCTGCCTCTGGCCCTTCTTCGGCCACCTCTCCCCCTCCTTCTCTTCCTTTCCCCTGTTCTCCTCTGACAAGGTTTCTAGACAAGTCTGATCTATGAATGTCTCGTCACAACAGGTTGACTCCTGTTCCTCCAAAACCATTAAGGACCACATTGACACCCTGGCTCCTGTTCTGGCAGATTTCTGCAACCACTCCTTTGCCACTGGTGTCTTCCCCTCTCCCCTGAAGCATTCCCTTGTGCACCCCCTTCTTAAGAAACCCTCTGCCGACCCTTCCTACCTGGCCAACTATCATCCAATCTCCATCACTCATTTCCTGGGCAAACCTCTGGAAAAACTGGCCATCTCCCAGCTTAATCTTCACACTGAATCTGTTGGTTGTCTCCATTACTATCAGTCTGGTTTCAGAGCTGCCAGAAGCATGGAAACGGCTCTCCTGAACATCTGTGAAGACCTGCTCTCCAACCTGGATTCCAACACCCCCTGTGTCCTCACCTTACTTGATCTCTCTTCTGCCTTTGACATAGTCAACCATGCCATCCTGCTCAACCATTTCCGTGATAACCTAGGTATGGCTGATCAGGCCCTGGCATGGCTGACCTCCTTCCTCTCTGATCAACCCTCCCAGGTCCAACTTGGGTCCTTCCTTTCCTCTATCTCTATCTCTACCTGTGGTGTTCCCCAGTGGTCTAACCTCTTTCCCCGGCTGTTCAACCAATACCTGGCACTTCTTGCCCACCACATTGCTGCTCTCTACCCCAACTTTCAGTGCTATGTGGATGACACTCAAATAATTTTCAGGCTCCCTTCTGCCACCTCTTCTCCTTCTTTCATCTCTGACTGTCTGTCCACCATCCAGGAGTGGTGTGCCACCAATGATCTCTGCCGTAACGCCAGTAAGACCGAGATTCTCCTCATCAGCACACCTGCTTCCTCCCTTGCTGTCACTCTCTGACAGGCCTCTCTTGGCCCTCTTCCTGCTCCCACCTGTGAGGCTAACAACCTCAAGGTCATCTTCGACTCCACACTTTCCTTCTCTCCTCACATCTCTGACATCTCTAAGAAGTCGCACTACCAGCTGCCCCACCTCAGAGGTATTCTTCCTTTTCTCTCCTTCCCCCCAGAAGTTCACTGTCTCTAGAGCTCTGGTTCTCTCTAGGCGGGACTACTGCAAACGCCTCTTTCTAAACCTGCCTACCTCTACTCTCCACCCTGTGCAACGCATCCAAAACATGACAGCAAGATTTTTCCTTGGCCTCAAGCCCAGGGATCGTATCACTCCAGGACTGACATCTCTTCACTGGCTCCCAGTGGTGGCGAGGATTACGTTCAAAACCCTCTGCATTGTCCACAAGGCCTTCTGGGGTCTGGGACCTCAATTCCTTTAACTCTGTCTTCCTAAATATCTGCCCTCTTGAGATCTTCGCTCCAACTCCCTCAGGGTCAGTCGCTTCTCCAAGCAGCGAGTTGGTGGTAGATCTCTCTCTTCTGCTGGGGCTTCCCTTTGGAATAGCCTCCCTGCCTCTCTGAACTTGAGGAGAACCATCTCCGGTTCCTGGAAGCACCTCAAGACCCTCCTCTTTGCTTCTGCTTTCTCTCCTCCTCTCCCCCGCTAATCTCCTGGCTGAATCTGCACTGGTTACCTGGCTACCCTTTGATCTCGGACCCAGGTCCCCTCCCTGCCAGTTGCACACCTGCACTGTCCTGTGGCAACCCTTGCACTTGGAGACTGTTTCTGTATCCCTACAGCCCCTACTCGCACTTGACCCCTGGTGTCGGCTCTTACCCTTGCACTTGCCACCAGCTGGCCGCACTTTATAATTATTATCTTTATTTATTTTACTGTTATCCTATGTAGTGCACTGCCCCCTCCCCTCCCCCCTGAACTTTTCCCCTTCCCCTCCCCCCTATGCTTACGCAATCTCAATGACACCTGGCCTAGTAGGATCGCTGTCTGTCTTCCCTCTGTTTACCCTACCTTGCCTCATCGCGCCTTGAAACACTTGTGTATAGGCGCGTTATAAATGCCATATCATAATACATTTCACAAAATGTCATTCTATTAAAACATCCTGTTAACACTTAGTTAATTACACAGAAATTGCATCCTGTTAAAACACTCTACGTCATTAAAAAAACGATGTAACTAACCTTTGTAAACCAAAAGGCATACAATGGAATAAAAGGAAATCATCAGTGTATGCAGAGCAGAAAAAAATATTTTTTCCAATTTTAGGGGGAAACAAAGAGACCCTCCTGAGATAATCCTTGGCATCAGAAACATAAACATTAAAGAGGGCTGGCACCAAAATACTACCCTGCCCTAGGCCCAAGATTGTTGGTGTTTTGCAAGAGAGATTGTCTTCCTGGTCTAAATGTACACAAATGTTAGAATTATTTTGCAGACGTGTTGACAAATTCAAGAGCCCATCCGGTATTCCTCATCCAGACAATTTAGCCCATAGGTGGTTAGAGTTTACGAGGTCAAAGGCAGATGTAAGATTGATTGACGCTATGTAAATCAACAGTATGTTTTCTGCCAGGCCATATCTGTAGGCATTTCAGCAAAAACCGTTTAATACTTTGCTTTTCTTTTTGTGAAAGCCTGTCTGCATTTCTTTCCGTTCTTCCCTCCTGTGCCAACCAAGTGTGTCAGGATGAGGGGCGCAAACAATGGACTGTCTGCATCCATCACCACAATAGGCCTGTAATTTGTAGGGTCTGATTTCAGGACACACGTATATATAGGGACAGCAAAGGATGTCTCCCAAGAGATTGGGAAAAGGCCAGCACATAACAAAAGCTAAACACAATCATTGCCCAACAGTCCTTATCTGATTTAAATACAATATTGGAAGGTCCACTTGGATCAACCTCCCTTGATGAACTAGCCTTCTTAATTGGTTCAAGGACATCTTCTCCGTCAAATGAAGAGGACCGTTTCTTCCTGGACACATTATCAGTCTGTTGAGGCGGAGGATCCTTAATCTAACATTTCATTTTATAATACATAGCAGTGAAATGTGTCATCCATATATTTTCTGGTATGGGATCCGACTGTGGATTACCTGTTGAATTTATAAGAGTCACATTCCCTCTTAAGCCTTTGCACCTGATGGTTGTTCACCCAATTTCAATAGCATTGTCTGATTACCCTAATCGTTTGGGTGTGCACATATTGATTTGTGGATTCTTTTTTTATCCACTTTATATCTGATTTCATAAATGTTTTCCTATCACAGAGACAGTGGTAAAAAAATATGAGGATGTTGTTTTCATTTATACTGTGGCTTCTTTTTTTGCCATAATACTATTAAAAAGGCTATCAAAAGTGGAGGATAAGAAAAGGTGACACCCTTCAGTTGTACATCTATTAGTCTTTTAAAACTCTGTGGTCTCTTTCGGCAAGTTTACTTACTCATCTTACAATTTCCCTCCCCATACTTTTTGCATTCCATTTTATTCTGTTGGCCCGAGATTTATTACAAGGCCAGTAAGACTGATAAGACTCGTTTGGAATCACTTCTAACTCAAAATGTAAAATGTTTGACACAGTGGTTTGCAAGCCAATCATCCACAGTACCGTTCCCATTCAACACTGTCAGACCCAATTCACTTAAAGTTGGTTACCAAATGTTCCCATGTAATTCATTTGATGAAGAGTTACATTCCCCTGATCATCAACATCCACCCTTGCAATGTTGCAAGTAGAGTTAAAACCACCAGCAATCATGGCGTAACCATGAGAAACATTTTCTCTCCAATCAAAAATACATTTCATAAGATTATCTAAGAATTCTTCCAATGGACATACACTGGTGTGTCAGTAGATATTCAGCACAAGCATCATTGCTGGTGGAGACATGCAACCCATCTTGAAAGTGGAGGCTGGAGCTCCAGTTTGAATATTGAATTCATTCATCCAAGACAAAGCAAATCTGGAGTTAGATGCTATCGATTTAGCACACTTATAGGCTGCAGTTTGAAAATCTATTTTGTAACAATGTTGGAGTAAGAACCAGGTTTCTTGTAGAAAAATTAGGTCACATCTGTTAGGTCCTTGACAAGTTGTGGATTAGTGAATAAAGCCATATGACCCCTTCTATTTCATGATATTACATTAAGAGCGTAGACTGGACTGAACATTTGGTGGCCTTTTGAGGATGTCTGCCTGGTGGAATTAAGAGCGCCCACCAGACACGTCCAGTCTAAAGTATCTGAACAGGCCCCCCTTTGTGAAGACACAAAAGAAACATCCATGTCCCCCTGTCCACATGCACTAAATGAGATACACATTTCACAAGGATTCAAGTTCAGTGAGTTTGAAGAGTTGGGACTATTAGAAAATGGAAAATCAAGCCCAACCAGCGTTAGACCATATCCAAATTGACTTAAGGACATTGCTTCCTGCAGGATTACGATGTGGACGTACTTGGAAACAATGTCTAGTGTTACAATGTCTGTACACTGATCGTCGATGAACTCCACTAATGTGAGATCCTTAGAAACAATTGAGTGAGAACCTTTGATCTGTTTAAAATTTATTGGTGTTCTTCTGGGAAAAGACATTCCAATAAAAGTCTGCAGTGCCTTTGGTTATCACACACACTTTTCCATTCTAAGACCATCCTCTTGGGTTGTGCTAGAAGGTCACCATCATCACAGTCCGTTTTTTCTGGATGGGACATAAAGATTAAATATATGACCCTGTCCCTCTTAGCACACTGTAGAGCTCATTATCTGTGTGATTCTTATTGTCCAGCATAGTCAGTGTGCTTTGCTTGAGATCTGTCTGGACCAATCGAGGCAATATTTTAGGTGGCTTGCACCCTTGTGAATGATCCATCATAAAGCTCATCAGCGTTTGAACTACCTTCAAAGGTATTCTGCCGATAATTCCAGTGGGATACCCCCAAACTGATGTACCATTTCCGCCGCCTGATATCCCAGAATTTCCAGGATATTACAGGTGGTGGAAAAGGGCGATAAATCCCCATTCCATGGAGTCCTACAAGACTCCATGGAGGGGATTGCCAGTATTACCGACACTGGTATTACTGGTGCCGATAATACCGGCAGATGTTTGCAGCTGGGTGCTTGCTTTAACTCCGGCTCTTGGCTGGCTGGAGGTAAATCAGTGACCCCCACCGGCAAACTTGTAGTATTGCAATGCGGTAAAAGTGCCAGCCACGGAATTATGAGCTCTTTTACTGGCACTTTTCCTGCACTGAAAAACATTTAATGAGGTCCTTATTAATTAAAGAACTGTCACACTCTTCTCCCTCTCTATGATCTAGGGTATTCCAATCTGATACATCACAACTATCAATATGTCACGGCTGTTCAGATGTGTTGCCGGCTGCGACTGCATGCTTACTTTCGTTCTTTGCAGTTGAGAAATATTCCACTATTGTCAAGTTCCTCAGGAATTTTCGGGGGTTGTTCTTATTTTTCCTCATGAGCTTAATATTTTTTTACTTCTTCCCCATAGGCTTATTACACTTTTTTTTCTTGGAAAGCATAGTGTTACCTAAATAGATAACAGATAGTTAGGGGACAGCTTGATACTCACATTCCCTTTGTTTATTTCTATTGGGGGGGAGGATGGTATAGAACAAACCTCAGTTTCTCCCCTTGTGTCAGAGATTGTTAAATCATTTACAATGGGGATAAACTTCTGCTTCTCCAGAGCAGACAAAGTGGGAATCATTTAGGTCCTGAGGGTAGAAACTGAGAATTACAAGCCGTTTTTTCTATCACCAAGGAGGGTGGGGGTATGGCACTGCGTTTAATTTTGAAGAAGTCAAGAACTGGTAGCTGCACTCAGATTCAAGCTGGATATAACTTCTTTGTGTTGCTTTCTAGACTGGCGAATTCTCTTATTGTGTCAAAGGGATCTTTATATGAAGATCTAGCAGAAGTATTGAGTTACAAGACAACAAGAGCTTTATCCAATTTCAGGAGAAGAGTGGATCAAGTGCTGAATGGAATAGAACTGTCTACTAGTGACCTTCTAAACCATCCAAATGATATAAAAAAGATCCTGCTCAGCCAGGATTGGATATCCACTTTCACAAAGATGAGAAATGTCAAACTTTGTTTAATTTGTGCCAGTGTTTTCCGGTGGGCAACACCGGCACTCTTTTTTGGGCACCGGAACACTAGTGGCAGGGGCCAAAATCATGACGAGGCCCTGGGGGCAGGTTCCTGAAGCCCACCCAGGCATGGGTTTCAGGAACTGGCCCCAAAGGCCACACCAGATGCGGCATGCCTACATTGCAAAGGATCTGTAAAATACAGTTCCTATGTGGCCCCGCCGGCGCCTGCCCGCTGCATTCACCAAAAAAAGGTAACACTGAAGTGTTACTTTTCTTTGATGAATATGGCAGGCCGTGACACCATGGCACCAGCAGTCAGTGTTATAAAACACTGGGAGGGAGCTGCAGGACTGGGCTGCCTCTGCTCCCTCCCAGTGATTTGTATTACAGACTGTCTGTCTCACAGCAGAAGCTCCGTGAGCTCCGGTGGGGCTGCTGGAAAGGTTAGACACCCGTGTCTTGGTACTGGGGGGCGGGGGAAGACTGCTTAGGTGTTACTAAGGGAAGCAGTCCCACTCCGCTCCCTCCATAAAATATTTCAGGGATGACTCGGGATGGAGGAACGGCAGCACATGGTGCTGAAGACACAGGAAGCGGCCCAGTGACCCCGGTGACAGAGATAGCAGAGCTTCTCCGGCCCCTGTGCTCACACGCCGCCGCACACGGGTGGAACCAGATTTCCATTATCAACAAAGATCTGGTCAGCCCTGGGAATCCTGTAGGTCAGTTCCTATCGTCATAGCGTGAGTGAATTCCTTGAACTGCCAACACAAAATCCGAACTTCTTCGGGCCTCCGTAGCCACAATAAACTGTGCAAATAAATGTGACCCCACAAATTAATAAACTGAGCTCTGCACGATCCCCATTTGAACAGTCTCCCCAGCAGTGTTTGCGATGATGTGATCATCCAAGGCCCAGCGGTAGAAAGACGATCCCCTGCATTTTAAATCGGAAGAGTAGTACATTAGGATGCCGCACCACACACTCCCCACACCTGATTGCAGCACCATGGCAGCCACAGCGTGCACGCCGGTCCTGCTCTGCGCCCTCTGCTTGGACATCGCCTTCACCCCAGAGTAGATCAGGGAGGCCCTGCTGCACAAGCTGGGACTGCCCGAGGTGCCCAGGATCCAAAAGAGGGACCTGCAGCGCCTGCTCATCTCGGATCACATTAAGAAAACCAAGTACACGGACATGCTGTAGCGGGCACGGTTAGTGGATTGGAGCAGGATGTTTGTTTGCATGTATGAGGTAGTGCTCAGAGTATGGGATGCCCTGTTTTCCGTATTTTGCCAACCTCTGAAGCCTGAAAGTAGATTTGTCATGCGCCAACTTTGCACCAGACCTGTAGATGAACTTAACTGGTCTGCTGTTAAATCTCAGTTAGTAGTTTAATGGTATCCACTACAGAATAATTACTCATTTTACTATAGCCGGTATGATAGCTCAGTTGGTTGAGCACTTGCTGCTGCAATGTGTGTGTGATCTGCAGTTTGCAGCTTCGAATCCCCAGGAAGGCCATCTCAGCCTTTCATCCTTCTGAGGTCGATAAATGAGTACCACCACAGGTACTCACACCATTACCCAGCTATTGCCATTTTATGGCCAGGTACCACCATTATGGCAGTACCTGGCAAATGTCTATCCCACTGAACTGACCCGGGCTGCCAGCGCTGCGGGCGTTGCCTGCTGGCCCGAGGCCTGCATTATGGGGCCAAGATTTTTTGGGCACTGGCACTTATTTTTTTTACAAATTAAGCATCCCCTCTTGATAAGCCTCGGGGAACAATTCCTAAATATTTGCAAACATTGCCCGATCACTATTGGGCTAGTCAATTTCTAAGATACAGGCTGAACTAGCTCCCTACTGGTGAAATTTGCCATTTTAGATCATCGGGCATAGATAAGGGAATAGGTTGTGTATTATGTAAAAACGACGATGTTAGACAGAACAAAGACCACATCGACTTGAACTGTCCAGCCTTCGCAGTGATTAGAACTCTACGGCTGGGATGATTTATACACAATTTTGCATTGTCAGAATATGAGCATTTTTTCACATGAATTTCTAGTGGTGAGGAAACTGTTGCTGCCATTGCTGTACCAAAATCTTGCATGAAGCTGGTTTGATCAGACTAAGATGGTAACGTCTCAGGAGGATAGCTCAGTGGCGGAGAGCTCAGTGGCAGCGTGCTCGCCTTGGAAGCAAAACGACACAGAGCATGTGTTCGATCCCCGGGTCCGCGCTTAGAAACCTGTGGGTATTTAGCGAGTTATAAATAACCTATCATATCAACGTCTCACTTTTTTGTCCACTCCTTTACGATTAATATTATTAGACTTGTTATGTTGGATTGGTTTATATGTTTTATATGTTTTAAATGGAATTCTGTACCTAATATATTTGCACATTTGTAGATGCTATGTTTCTTTTTAATCTGTTTACGGATTAGTACAGACAACCACACTCACAATAAATAAAAAAAGAAATCACGAACATCACCTCTTTGTTCGAGGAAGTGCAGCTTTTTTGTATATCCGCCAAATAAGATGAGTGAATTTGACCTTTTAGTAGAGGGCTACGAATCATGTCAGGGCATAATTCAGAGCATGAATATCAGACTGGGTTGCCTCCGGTGAGTTAGTTTGAGGGAGGGGCGAAGACAGCCTTTGGGAGTGCTTGCTGGGAAGAACCAGAGAAGGAGCTTTCACTGTCACTATCATCTGAAAACTGTTCTGTAAAAATAGGAGATGTGCTCAGGTATGAGTCGTGCCCTACAGGGGTACTACCTCCTGCTCCCATTGAGAAATGTAAAAAGTCTGTGTCAGATAAGGATGCCTTTCCACAGGTCTGACCTGGTGATTGTATGGCAATTGTATAGCAGCACCGTGTCTGAGGCTGCATCCTCTGTGCCTGGATTTTTTTGCTTGGTTGCAGCATTGAAGTAGGAGGTAATTTGTGCCTCCTTCTTCCCATTTGTAACGTGTAAACAAGAGGTAGAGGGATCATTCATGATCGTATTGTTAATCTCAATAGGAGATTTTGTCAGAGGGAAAGCTCACATCTCCATTAACAATGTATCAAAGCGTAAATTACCAGTCACAGTTTTACTTCGGAGTTTGTACATCGATAATACACAGAAGTAGCAGAACACTCAACTAATGTAAGGTGCAGGCAGGTATTGCATCCAACGGTCCACCAGCAGGCCAAAGGTAGTCAACAGCACTCAGAGGCACTCCATGGCACTCTGCGCGGTTGAGGTTTTTCTGGCAAAATGTATCACACTGTTTATAATCCAACCACAAGCACCAGCACAACAAGTAGGTCCAAAGCTATCCGCATTCAACAGCACTCAAAGGTACTCTGTGGCGCTCTGTGCCGTAACTGAGGTTTTTCTGGCAACATGTATCACACTGTTTATAATCCAACTAGCAACACCTGTACAGCAATCAGGGCTTTAAGGGGGCCAGGCCTCAGCAGTCCCCGAAATCTCGTTTTGAGGCGGGGCCCTGCCGGGGCCCACTAATGTGCCCTACACGAAAAGGCTTTTTTTCTAAAGCTGAATCTCTCGCGCGTGTGCAAAAGCTTCAGGCTTCAGAAAAAAATGACATAATGGTGTCACCCCACCTACGAGGCATCCCTTCAACAAGAGATGCCCGTGCGGATAAAACGTGAGGCCGATGGAAGCAGAGGCCTTGTTTTCTAAATCCTGAAGCTCCCGCGCATTCGCGGGAGTTTCAGTCTTCAGGAAACGGCCTCAGCTTCCAGTGGTCCTCACCCATTCAGCCTTAATGGTGACACTGCCCCTCCCCACCTAGCGAGGGCCAGCGCCACCATTAAGGCTTAAAAGGCGAGGCGCTGGCCCCCGCCAGGCAAGCCTTTATAAAATAAAGGCAGAGATCAGTAGGCTCTACCCTAGGGGCAGAGGGTGCTGATCTCTACAAAAAGCTGCCTGGCAGGGGTGCCAGTAGCCCATTGAGCCGAGGCTCGTCAAGGAGGCGTGGCCTAATGAGCCACCAGGCAACCCCTGCCGTTAGGCCATGCCCCCTTGATGGGCCCCGGCTCATTTTGTATTGCCACTTAAGGCACTGACAGCAATTAGGTCCACCGCACACCGTAGTCAACAGCACTCAGAGGTATCAAAGCAAATAAAAGCCTTTTAACCCCTCCTTGCCCCCACCCCACATCAACTTATCTGTTTCAAAGGCACAGGGGGGCATCTTTGTACACCAAATGTTTTCAGAATTAACTTCCCACCATTTACCTTTAAATTGCTTTATTTAGACATAGCAATGTGAGGATTGTTCTCCTGTTAAAACCATACTGATCATTATATGTATGGGATGGGTTGGAGAGGAGACCTGGGATTTAGTACCAGCTATATACAAAAATGTTCATATTTTAACAAAGAGAGTGCTTTATTAGCTGCTCCTGCTGAGGTCCTGCCAATAAATCTGTTGCAAAACAGATATTTGACAGTTTGTCACACACATAAGATGTGACAATTATCACTGGAAGACACATTGTTAAGAGGTAAGGTGACTTTTCCTAACCATTTGGGTTGGGAGAGCTTGGTTAAGTGGGCAAACTCTCTGCAAATAACAACACAGCAACAGCCATGTACAGAATCGAATGAAAGCTCAAAGACAGATTCTTGAGCAAAACTTCTCATTCACAACCTAAACAAGAGGAGTCTTACTGAGCTGATATTTCCCCCAAGCTGGACCTGTCTTTCAACTAAAGGGGCTTTCAAGTCCCAAATCCTGGAGAAGATACTTATTGGTCTCATTTCCTACTGGACCTGCTTGCTTGCCCTGGAGGACAGCTGCTGCATGCTGACTTCTCCACTCACCCCATAGCAGGATTTTTCCAGTTGAAATGGGTTGCAGAACTCTGTGCGGCCCGAGCAGGTGCCTCATATTGGCAGTCTTATGACAGAGAAACAAACTTCTTTAATTTGGGGCATAAAAAATGTACAGCGTGCACATTGCAAGCCGTCTCTTCCTTCTTGCAGTTTCTGGCAACGTTGTTAGCTTCCATGACATTAACACCTTGCTACCAAAGAGCAGTCAATAGATTTTCAGGGGGCACTTAATGTTTCCATCACCTGCTGGCTGCCTTACCTGTGATAGTATGCAGCTATTAAACATCTTGATGCATTCTTTTGATTTCATTATAATTTAAACACCCCTGATTGTTTTTCCCAGCTGTAAGGCCATGAAACTCCCACATATGTTGAAATTCTCCACCAGCCCTGACTCATGTTCAGCTGGCCCTGCCCCAGAACAACCTGCTAGACTACACCAAACTTTACAGAACCCAGCTTTGCTGCTCTGCTCATCAACAAATGGAAATACGCTCAGTAAATATATGAATGTTTGTACAATTTTTTGAATATTTATTACATTGACGTAATGTAGAAGGTAAAATAGCTCAGTGGATTGATGCAGCAGCTGCATCCCATCAGACTTTCATCCTACTGAAAGTAATCAAAGGAGTGCCACTGAGCGGTTCGCAGGAACATGTGTTGATTTGTTGATCACACAAATGCACAGAAGCTGCAGGTTTGTGTCAGTAAACACTGCAAACAATCTCTATAGGCTCATGATGGAAATAGCCATTAACTGGCATTAGTATCTAGAGGTATGATGACCATGCCCACAAAGTGTTTAAAGATGAACCAAAACTGTTGACTTCATCAGTGCTTGTTCTAAGTGTAGGCATTGTAATAGTCAAACGAATAACTGGATCTGAGGGCCTTTATTGTGGCCATTATCTGCATATGCATGCCCCTCTCTTCCTCCCAAATGCCCCTCTATCCAGATCATCTTCTTTTACTACCACTCCCAATGTATTTGGATAGAAACTCTCCTCCACTCTACTCCCTTCTTTCGCCACCTACTGCCACAGGGCTTGCAAAATCTACTAGCTCACTTGCATTGGCGAGGATATTTTATAAAGGATGAGCACCATTTACATGGTACTAGACCTTGCTGGCAGGTATGGAGAGGTTTGAGACTTTTCTTTGACCTTTACTGCAAACAAACTTTATTTGCAGTAAATGGCAAATAAACATTTCAATGGGCATGGCTTGCCTTTCAGTGGCAGCATTGTGCAAAATATGATGTGTACTTATGATGACAGGCACCATTTTGCAGAAAACCCTAGTAAATATTTTGTCTCCAGTCACCATTCGGTGGGTGCATTTCTCTTAGGTTGAGTATGTAAACAAAGGCACTCGCTCTGCAGGTCCAGTGGTATTTTTAAGAATTTGCTAGGCCTATGCCACCTTCCAATCTCTTCCATTCAACCCTTCCACCAGCTAGGGAAAAGCTCTGAAATGAGTGTTAAATATCCAGAATCAAATATGTCCTTTTCACTGCACAATTACCAACCTTATCAAGCATCCACAATAATTGCTTTGCAATGACTGAAACACTTGCTACCTTCACCCATGTCTCAGAAAAGACCGAATCATGTTCTCATGGGCAATATACATAACAATAACATGGATATGGTAGGAATACAAGCAATAGCAACAGAATTTGCTGAACGACACTAAAACCAAAAATTAACACATCTTTATGATCATCACTGACTATGAAATAATTGGATATTTATACTCTGTGAATATACCTCCGCAGAGATATGGTGATGGAGGAGAGAGAAACAGCAGTCAAGGAAGAGAGATGGGGCTGATCGGTCTAGATGGAATTTCACGTTTATCCTATTTGTCATATTGTATTTATTTTATACAATTGTATGTCTGACTTAGGTTTGTTTATACCTTTGTAAATAAACTGGTGTGTGTTATGTAACACATATGCATGAAAAGAAAATATGAAGTTAAGTACCTACTTCTGCATCTATAAGGGGTGGCAATAGTTTAAAACTAGTGTATAGAACCATTACATCACTATCTATCCTTTAAGAAGTAGTGGACACGTTTCAAAAACTCAATGTAGTCTCAAGGTGGTTTTCTATAAGTCCTATTAAAATAACTGGAATATTCTAGTTATTTGGTAAGGATATAATCCAAACAGAGTGACCTCCACCCTGCCTTGTCAGGGTGTGCACCCCTTATAGATGTGGAAGTAGGTATTTAACTGCCTTTGCAAGTTGTCCCAAGTTGTACCAATTATGATTACCATGTGACGTCACATGTTTTTGCGTGTGATGTCGCGCGGCAGATAAAAATACTTTTTTTCAAAATGGCACCGTTACTCCAAATCCTGCAATTTCAGGGTAAGTAGTTGCTTTATTTTCAGCAATTATTTTTCAAAATGACCAATTTTGGGATCATTTTGACCGAGGGGGAATAATAGGAATAACAGAAT